>NC_139019.1:97347652-98547652 GCF_964374135.1 Grampus griseus | reverse complement strand
TTCTGATCAAGACACTCATATTCTTGCAAAAGAAGTAAGGCTTGTGTCCACAGGATTCATTAGCTTTACCATCTACACTATCACTTGCAAGTCACTTGAATTATAGACCAGTGGAAAGGAATACTGAAGACAGTTGCAGAACTTGCTGGGAGATATACCTTAAAATGTTCCTCAGAAAGCAGTATGTACTCCAGATTAGCAATTAGTATATGGTTCTGTATCCTTCACTCCCAAAACCAGAATATTTGGGTCCAGAAAGTTTAAGGCATCAAAATGAGACTGGCATCTCTCACTATCACATCAAAGACCCACTCACAACGTTGATTGCCCCGTAATAAATTCCCTTCTGCTCAAATTAGCCATAGTGGATCCTGTCTTACATAAATAAGAGCCCTGACAGATACAGGATTTAAAAATACATACACAAAGTATACTGATTAAATGTTTTTGAAATCTGTGAATGGAATTTTATGAAACCTAAATAAGATAATGTATGCATACAGTTTTATAGTCAGCATGACTCACCAGTCAAATTTAAAACAAAACCCAAACATTTATTATTAGAAACTTTGAGTGCAAATCTGGATACTAGGTATATGACTCAACAGGATCTTCTTGAGCCTTTATTTCCTTACTTTCCTTACTTGAGTCTGAGTTTCTTTACAGAATTGGAAGAATGTTAATCTAGGTCATGTTTGTGAAAGGACTTGATTTCTTAAGTGCAAGGACCATGTAGTCTGTATTTGGATGCATCCGGCATCCTCTGCGTTATCTAACACACTGTGTCAATAAATGGTTGTCCAACTGAATTGCAAAGTTTAGGTACCATGTGCATGCTAGTTATTCATTTCACAAATTCAGTATTTTAAATTACCTTAATAATATCCATGTATTTAATTATAAGGATCTAGATATAGAGAAGATGTTTCTTGCATACAGGCAACAAAATGCCAACAGTTTTATTGAGTTAAGGTCATAATAAACTTACTTGGAAGTTGTATGTCCAGGGCTATGTGTCAGCTGGCACTTAAGTTGAGTAAATCTGTGAGATCACCAAGAAATCTGTGTAAGCAAGGAGGCAGAGAGAAACAGGCTTAGACTAGTGGAGGGAAATTTGAGATAAAAGAGTGACAACTTAGTAAAGAATTTATGGGATGACTGAAATGTCAAATGGGATATTTATTAAGGCATTTTCCATGTAGAGTTTGGTATAAACCATTTTCTCTCTTTCCTTGAATCTGACACAAATAAAATCTACACAGCTCACTAATGATTTGGTAGTGGATTTAATTTCAGAGGCCATAATGAAAAGCCAAGTCCTGTTTCAAGGTTGGGGGAAAAAAAGAAGCTGTTTAAGATATGATACCACATACAGGATATATATTCAAATTGTTGCTTATGGATGGCCTCCAGAACACCTCCTTTATGTTGACAAAATAAACTACTATATATAGATACCAGTCAGCCTTTTGCCCTAGCACCCCCATAATTTGTTTAATGAATTTATTAACATAGTGGCTAAGGTAGAAGGAATGGAGGTAATGTACAGATGTAAAAACACAGGCTGACTATCATCTAAACTGACTTTTTTCCCACCAATTTTGCCTGATATAATGGCAGCTATGTCGAACCCTAAGCCTTCCATATGGCTACATAATTAACAAATCACCAGATGCCAGATACTGTACTTCCTAAAAGAGGAAATTTTTTCCTATCTTAATAAACACATATTTTATATATAGAACAATTGGGAGAGTTTACATCTTACACCCATTGAACATACAAAAATATTAGTGTATTTAGTATATTTATTACAAAATATCTTCAATGTATAACATTGTTTTTAGAATTAATTTATTTATTTATTCAATTTTAAACTATCTTTATGGAGACATAATTCATATACTATAAAATTCACCCATTTAAAGTATAAAATTTAATATCTCTTAGTATTTCATAGAATTGTGCAACCATCACCACAAAATAAATAAATTTAGAACATCTTTGACCCCTCTGAAAGAAGCCACAAATCCATTGTCTCCCCGCAACACCCCTATCTCTCACCAGTAACTAATCTAATTTGTGTCTTTGTAGATTTGCTTATTCTGGATATTTCAAATAAATTGAATCAGACAATATATGGCTATTTGTCAATGTTGTTTCTCACTTAGCATAACGTTTTCAAGAATCATCTAGTTGTAGTGTGTAACAGTACTACATTTCTTTTTATTGGCAAATAATATTCCACTGTATGGATATGCAACATATTATTTATCTGTTTTTTTGGTTGATAGACATTTCAGTTGTTTCCACTTTTGGCAATTATGAATATTCATGTACACATTTTGTGTAGATAAATGTTTTCACTCTCCTGGGTGAAAGTGTTGACTCATATAGTACTCCATATTTACATTTTTGAGGAATTTTCGTATTGCTTTCCAAAGTGACTGCATCATTTTATACTACCACCAGCAATGTTTGAGAATTCCAATTACTCCACATCCTCAACACTGCTTGGTTACTGTCTACCTTTTTAATTATAGCTATAATTGTGAAAGTGAAATGGTATCTCATTGTGGTCTTGATTTGCATTTCACTAATGACTAACGATATGAAGCATATCTTCATATGCTTTTTGGTAATTTGCATATCTTTGAGAAGTATCTGTTCAATCTCTTTTCCATTTTTAATTGGGTTATTTGCACATGTATTATTGAGTTGTAAGAGTTCTTTACACACACTAGATACAAGTCTTTTATCAGATATATAATTTAGAAATATTCTCTCTCATTCTTTACATTATCTTTCTACTCTCTTGATGGTAACATTTGAAGCACAAAACAATTTTTTAAAATTCTGATATAGTTCAATCTATGTATTTATTTTCTTTTTCTTGCTGATGCTTTTAGTGTCATGTCTAAGAAACCACTGTCTAACCCAAAGTTAATAAACTTTTATCCCCATATTTTTTCCTAACGATTTTATACTTTTATATTTAAGTTTGTGATCTAATTTGAGTTAATGTTTTTGTATGGTGTGAGGTTGGGGTTCATCTTCATTCTTTTGCATATGGTTATCCAGTTATCTTAGCACCATTTATTGAAAAGACTATTATTCCTCATTTAATTGTCTTGACACTCCTGTCAGTTGACCATAAATGTAAGAGTTTATTCCTGGACTATCACTTCTATTCCACTGTTCTATATATCTATTCTCATGTCAGTATCACACTCTCTTGGTTACCGTAGCTTCGTAGTAAATTTTAAAATAGGAAAGTGTGAGTCTTCCAGCTTTGTTCTTTTTCAAATTGTTTTGGCTCTTCTGAATTCCTTGCTTTTTTATATGTTTTATCTTTAGATTGTCAATTACTACAAAAAAAGAAGCTAGGATTTTGATAGGGATTGCAGCGAATCTTTAGATCAATTTGGGAAGTATTGCCATCTTAAGAATGTTAAATTTTCTGATCCATGAACATGGAATGTCTTTCCATTTCTCTAGATCTTTAAATTCTTTCAACAATGTTTCATCATTTTCAGTGTTCAGGTATTGAATTTATTTTGTTAACTTTATTTGTATTTTGTTTTATTGATGCTATTATAAGTGAAATTATTTTAATTTTTTTGAATATTTATTACTAGTGTATAGAAATACTAATTTTCTGTATATTTATCTTTTATCCTGAAGTAAATGCTGTTAAGCTCATTTATTAGTCCTAATAATTTTAATGCAGTAATTAGAATGTCCGTATACAAGTTCATGCCATATGTAAATTGAACTAATTTTACTTCTTCCTTTCCAATCTGGAATTTTTAATTTTTTCTTTTTCTTGCCTAATTGCCCTGGCTAGGACCTCTAATACAATTTTAAATTTAAGTGGCAAGAGTGGATATTCTTGAATTATTTCTGATTTTAAATGAAAATCATTCAGTTTGTCAATATTTTGTGGCTGTGTGTTTTTTGTAGATACCCTTTATCAATTGAAGAAGTTGCCATCTATTCCTACTTTGTTGAGCATTTTTATCATGAAAGGATGTTTTCTGAATCATATGAGATAATTATTTTTTTGTACTCTATTCTATTAACATAGTGTATTTTATTGTTTTGCTTTTAACTATTAAAACAATTTCGATTTCTGCAATAAATCCTGCTTGGTCATGGTATGTAATCCTTTTTATGAACTGTTGGATTTGGTTTGCTAGTATTTTTAAAAGTCATTCAATCTAGTAATAAATTATAAGTATTCTGCTACATGTAAAGGGTGAAATTATGATGAAAACCATACATAACCCTTTCCTTCATGAGTTCCTAGTTCAGTTGGGGAGACAGATTTCATTTAAATAGTCATATAAGTTATTACTAGTTACTAATGAAAATAAAAATTATAAAGGGAAGGAACATAGCTGTATGTGAGCCTATAACAAAGAGAGAGACAAATTGAAATGTGGTATTTTTTTTTCTGTAATTTGAAGGATATTTAGTTACTAACTAAAAAATGAAGGAACATTCTAGAAATTCTAGAAGCATTCTAGGAAGATGAATAACATATTTGAGAAATTGGGGAGAAAAAAAGACTACACAAATACAATCATTTTTAGAGAGGTCTCGATAGAGGCTTCAGACCTAGACAACATCCACATTATCCAGGTCCTTCTGGGTCATGTTATTAATTTTCAATCTTACCCCAAGAGCAATAAGAAGCTATTGATAAGTTTTAAGCAAGTGAAGTAACATTATCAGATTTTTCTGTGTGTGTGTGGTACGGGGGCCTCTCACTGTTGTGGCCTCTCCTGTTGCAGAGCATAGGCTCCGGACACGCAGACTCAGCGGCCATGGTTCACGGGCCCAGCCTCTCCGCGGCATGTGGGATCTTCCCGGACCGGGGCATGAACCCGTGTCCCCTGCATCAGCAGGCAGACTCTCAACCACTGCGCCACCAGGGCAGCCCTCAGATTTTCATTTGTAAGTGATAACACAGACTGCCTTGTGGAGAATGGATTGAAAGAAGGATTTAATGATAATCAGGAAATTATTCAGGAGGCTGATGGTAGTAGTTCAGGTGAAAGATGCTGCCTGATACCTTGGCATAGGCTGGGGACAGAGGAGATTCAGGTATAAGGAACTGTGAGAGTTCTTTAGTTAATGTCATGGTCAAAGCTGTCTGTCATATGCTGAGCGGCTAGTATGTGTCAGGCACTTATTACTGTTTTAATCCCCATCACAACTCCGTGAAAAGGGTAGTGTTATCATTCACTATGTTATAGGAGAGAAAACTGCAATTCACAGAAGTAAAGAACTTTTCCAGTTTCATAGAACTAGGAGGTGACAGAGCTAGGACTTAAAAGAACAAAAAAAAGGAACTGTGAAATAAAGATAAAATTATACCACTGGCTTTAAAAAAATTACTATAAATTATTAAAAGGTATAATTCAATTTTTTCTAATTTTATTCTTTATGATTTTGCAGAATTCACAATATTCACAAAAGACTTGCACCCAAATTATTCAGAGTTTAGAGCTTTGTGTCATATGGAGATAACATAATGATAAATAAGAAATAAAGAAATATTTAAAAACTTATACAAATAATTGTATAGTACCAAAAAACTAAACCAAGCTTACATATCAATGTTCAAACTATGTGATGAGGTGAATGGAGGAACTCCATTTGAAGGAAAATACTCCCAAATTAATCTAATATTTTGTGAAGCACATTTGTGCTATTAAGATAGACTTTTTATACTTCTGCTTTTATAATATTACTTTAGTTGCTTTAAAGTTTATAAATTAGTTAATATTGTTGTTATTTTGGAAGTGAATTATTCCTGGTTTTTGTTGTTATTTAACATCTTTATTGGAGTATAATTGCTTTACAATGGTGTGTTAGTTTCTGCTTTATAACAAAGTGAATCAGTTATACATATACATATGTTCCCATATCTCTTAACTCTTGCATCTCCCTCCCTCCCACCCTCCCTAGCCCACCCCTCTAGGTGTTCACAAACCACTGAGCTGATCTCCCTGTGCTATGCAGCTGCTTCCCACTAGCTATCTATTTTACGTTTGGTAGTGTATATATGTCCATGCCACTCTCTCACTTTGTCACAGCTTACCCTTCCCCCTCCCCATATCCTCAAGTCCATTCTCTAGTAGGTCTGTGTCTTTACTCCTGTCTTACCCCTACGTTCTTCATGATCTTTTTTTTTCTTCTTAGATTCCATATATATGTGTTAGCATACGGTATTTGTTTTTCTCTTTCTGACTTACTTCACTCTGTATGACAGACTCTAGGTCCATCCACTTCACTACAAATATCTCAATTTCCTTTCTTTTTATGGCTGAGTAATATTCCATTGTATATACATGCCACATCTTCTTTATCTATTCATCCAATGATGGACACTTAGGTTGCTTCCATGTCCTGGCTATTGTAAATAGAGCTGCAATGAACATTTTGGTACATGACTCTTTTTGAATTATGGTTTTCTCAGGGTATATGCCCCGTAGTGGGATTGCTGGGTCATATGGTAGTTCTATTTGTAGATTTTTAAGGAACCTCCATACTGTTCTCCATAGTGGCTGTATCAATTTACATTCCCACCAAGATGCAAGAGGGTTCCCTTTTCTCCACACCCTCTCCAGCATTTATTGTTTGCAGATTTTCTGATGATGGCCATTCTGACTGGTGTGAGGTGCTACCTCAATGTAGTTTTGATTTGCATTTCTCTAATGATTAGTGATGTTGAGCATCCTTTCATGTGTTGTTGTTGTTTTGACTGACATGTGTTGCTGGGGCAAATTTCAATAAGCAAGGAATTTATCTTCATATCACAAATTCTAGTGTCTAACATTTTTATTTTACAAAATCACATATGCAATGATGAAAACTACTTTTCACAAAAGAGCAAGGAAAAATTAATTTTTAAAACACATTTCATTGCATATATAGTTGGAATAAACTTTTTGTTTTAAATGGTTAATTAGAACAGTTTGTCATACTTACTGGAAACTGGTATAATGACATTATTTTAACCACTCAACTCACAGGAAAAAACAAAAGTGTGTGAGAGACACTCTTTTGAACCTTTATTCTTCTGTGTCTTTCAGAACAGTTCTGTCTCGTTATCTCCAAGGTACCTGTCACTATAAAACTGAGATATTCAGACAGATATTATACTAGAGTATAAATAAAGAACATTTTCTCAGTTGAGTAAAATAATGTCTATTAACTGTTTGGTATATGCAAACCCTCTTTATCTATGAATTAGAAATTTTTCTGAAGAGAATTTGATTTCTAATAGTGAATTTCTTATTCAATGTATTGAGCTAAATGCCCATACATGGCCAACAAAGTAGGCACTTTGTCCAATATGAGAAGAAACATACAGCATAGTTTTCACGTAGGGTCACATTTTCCATGGTTCCTAGAGGGCTTTTCACCAGTAACTTGATGTCTGCAAGGTAATTATTCACATCCTACTTTTCTATCCGTGCCTCCTCCTACATACCCTGCATACTCTGAGCAAGTGAGGCTATTTAATCTTTCTCAAATACAATGCATATTTTTCTTATTTGGTTTCATTGGATGATGCCATTGCCATATCCCAGCAACCCCATTTGTCCAAATTCTTTCCAAACATCAAGTAGTAGTTTTTCAAATGTGCTAAACTTCCCCTGACCCAAACCCTAATGGAGATAATTTTGTCCCTCTTCATATTTCCACATTAATTATCCTCTTCCTCACTATGACCTTCTATTATAGTTATTTATATACTTGACTAATTGATGTACTCTATGAGATTATAAACTCCTTTGTGGTCAATTCTTTCTTATTTTCATATTTGACCTCTTTCTTTGTCTCCAATAGTTTGAGGTGCATAGAATTAAAGTGAATTGCTTTCACAGAGCTACCGGTAGGCTCAAGCTCATGATGCATATAATGAGTGAGTGAGTGAGTGACTCATAGATCCAACAGAAGGAGAAAAGCCTGCTCCTCCAGCTTTTAATAGTGCCTTAGGGATGTATTTGGAGAAAGACTTCCTCGTATAGAAGTTTCTCACTTGTCAGAAGAAAAAAAAAAAGGAAGTAAAGGAAAAAGCCAAGGGAGTTAAGAATTTTGACCCAGAAAAACAGCGATGGCACTAAAACAAAAGTGAGGTAAGACCAGGAATGAAGTAAGCAGTGTATCTCCTCAAATAAAGCTGAGGCTTTCCACCAGACACCTCTTTCACCCTTTCTGATGGAAATCTTTGATGCACAGCTTATTTCTGGAAACTAGTCCAACAAAGTAATTAAAAAATGTGGATTTAGAAAGATTAACTATATATCCTGGCTATTTGTTATCCTTTTCTGGAGAATCAGTGTCTTAACTTCTTTCCTATGCTTGTGAAATCACCTCCCACAAGCTTGTGAGCTTTGATGGGATTAATAGAGTGTGCTAAAGTTCCAGATATTCACTCTTGTAGCCTCTCTTGCAGCTAGAGTTCAGGCAAATGGCCCAGGTATTGCCAATAAGGTTTTTGGAGAGGACTGACTAAAGAAATTCTCTGGCAGAGAGGAAAACTACAGCAAGATCAAAACACCAGAAGCAACCAGAGCAGGGGTGTTAACGTGGGTGGGTGGTAAAATGTTCAGGGCTAACTGTGCCAAAGTGTAAGGAGCATCTTCCATGGCTTTGTGGGAGGGTAGCTGTTATGTCTTCACCAAATGCATGAAGGAGTTGGGGGTATTTTTCTAGATTAATTTTAGTCTCCTGGCATCCTGGTGATTCCATCCATAACCTAGTATTATTTGAGCACACTATTTTCCTTAACGTAGCAGATAACTTCTCTGTCCTTATCTTCCTTACCTTTTACAGTGCCTGCCAATCGACTTCCAAATATCAAGACCTGCCCTTTGCTTGAGGGCTTGCTCTGGCTGCCTAAGCCCTCTCTGTCTGTGTACAAACCAGGCTAGAAATGCTGGGGAATTAATGGTCCACAGGAACAGTCTTTAATCATTGACTGCTAGCATCTGGTTCATAATACCCAGCTCTCTCCTTTCAGGGGTAATAACCACATGGGATTAAGTTACTATGGTAGCCTGTTTAATAATGTAGTACCTTTTTGGCTTCCTTACCTTTTCTCTATCATTTCCCCACTCCTCTGCTCATGTTTACTGGGATCATTTCCCAAATAAACTATCTGCATATGAATCTTGTTTCAGAGTCTGATCCTGGAATTCCAACTAATACACTTAAATACTCCAAAGTTGGTTTATGTTGTTTAAACTCAGAAAACTGACTTCCTTCCCGTATTAGGGAATTTGACATCACATAAAAATGTCTAGTCACATGACAAGTAATAATCTAAGCTCTCATGATGGTTCTTTCTTTCCCTTTTTTATGCCTTTGCCATTTTAATTTGAATTTTGTAAAAAGAAAAAGTGTGGACAATGGAGTCATAGAGCTCTTATGTCAAATACTAGATTTAGTTTTTACTAAGCAAGTGCCACTCGACTATTTACCTAATTTTTCTGAATCTCATTTTCTTCTCAGAGAAATGATAGTACTTACAAGTCTCTTACAGAGAAAATTATAAAAGGAATATTTCAGATGTCTACACTGTACCAGTCACACTAATGTCCAGCATAGATACTTTCCTTTCCTCCTCTTCTTATTTTGGTCCACCTTTTCCTCCTTTCCTTGATCAACCTTCTTTTTCCTTATATAAACATTAATTGAACAAAAGTCAAAATCCTCAGGAAAGTGTAGTTTTGTTGAGGTAACTAACCACTCAAGGCACTTAGAAATCTTGATATTACATTTCCCTCAAGGTGGCAACTTTGATTCTATATCTGATGATATTTTCACTAAATGTAAGTCTCTACCTAATATTCACTCAACAAAAGTTGCCTCACACAAAGCTCATCCCTCTAGTATACATATAGCTCATTCAGGAGCTGCTTTTTGTACCCACTACTTTGGGGCAGCCCACACTACTCTCCCTCCCACATATTCAACACAGTTATCACACATGCTTGCCATCCCAAATATTTCCCCTGAACTATTTCTTTCCTTGGTGCTCCATTCTCTGGACTTTCCCCTCCACTCCTCTCCCTCAGCTCTGTCTATTCTAACAGCTTCTAACACTTTCTTGAAGCCTGAACAACCTACCTGAGTAACCTGGTAAACCAATTTAAGACAAAACACTCTCCCAAGTACCATTTGTGTTTTCATTTGGACTTTGTTAACTCTGAGGAACTATGAGAGTTTTAAGCATAAAAGCAGAATCTTTAAGGGAGATATATTTGGACAAGAAGATATTTTTCACATTATAAACTACTACCCCATAGTTGACTGTTATCCCAGCAGAATATAATATAGGCTCTGGAACTCCTGGGTAATAATAAATTTCCCATTCCCTTGACATTTTAGCAATTATAAATAATCTTTCTGACAATACTTCATACACCCTGACTTTAGAAATGAGTATCTGCTTATTAGCTATTCGTATGACACTTTTTAAACACTATTACGTTCACAACATTTTCCTAGGCATTAAAAGTCAGAAAATTGAGATCTCCATACTCTAAGAGCATAGGTTTTAGTTTTGAAATCAAAGAATAGATGCATGAAGTTGTTATAAGCTGGAGGTTATACATGACTTAATTTCCAAATAAATTTTTATGTACAAAACATTCTATTGCAGTTCTAGAATGTTAAGATAAATGGGTATTAGAATAGTTAAGAACGAATTGTACCGAGTGTGTGAAAACTGGGGCAACCCTTGAACAAATGGAGAGTATTTGGATATGGGAAGAGAAAGGAGATGGGCACTACAAGTGGGGAGAATCACTAGAGCAGAGACTTAGAATAGCCACTGAGGGTGTCCATACTGGAGAGGGAACTGACCCATCTGGATGAAGCAGTGTTCGAGAGTTGAGAAGTAAATAACTTGAGTGTGGCCAGATTTTGCTTGTTTAGTTAGAGCGGTATGTGTGCCTACAGGTTATGATAGTTTGTGTTAGAGTATACAGGAAATCACTGGATATACATCGTATATCATTCTGGATCAAAAATTTTACTCATATTTAAGGGAAAGATAATTAATATCAAAACAAAGAACTATATCAAGGATACGTTGCAAGATTCAAATGTAACTCAGCAGAAAGACCTAAGCTGAAAATAGAGATTAGAGCTGTGTTAACAGCCTATTGGTAGCTAAAGAGCAGACTGTGGGTGAGATCATCAAAGACAGTGTTTAGAGTAAGACAGGCAGAGTTTGGGGACAGAATAAGAGCTGCATGTAAAAGAGCTTGAGAGTATTTTGTAGGAGAAGTTTGGGGTGATCTAAGAGAGAGGTGTCATGGAAGCTATAATTTCAAAGAAGGAACTGTTACCACTGTCAAATAATACAGAGAATTCAAATGACATACAGATTAAAAAGTATTAATATCTTTTATATTTAATTCATCATAAGTGATTAGCAACATTTGACAGAGTAATTTCAGGAAAATGGTGAGTTAGGAGGCTCAAGTACGATTAGACTGTTCTTTGCCTATCTCCAGAAAGTAGCTCTTGTGTAGGTTGCAGCTTCTCTTAGGAGATATTCTCTGATTCCCTACAAGTGCCATTAAAATCTCCTTCTCAACCAGCCTGGCTATCTATTTACCTCCCATGCACTCCTCAAGTTGACTACCTGACATCAAAGTAGGGAGAATATTTTCAAGAATGATCCTGATATGAGGAAACCAGCACGTGGAGCAAGAGTTTTAAAGGCCCAAGGGCAAGGATCTTGACATGAGCTCTACCAGGCATTGACTGGTCTGTCTCCAAGGAAAAATATTCCCCTCAAAATGGTTATAAGGGCGCAAGGTGAAAAGAAATTACTTTTTGGGGGTGAGGATCCCCTTTAGAAAAAGAGGCAAATATATAGCGAAAGTATGATACTCACAAGCATTGTTAAGCTGTGAGCTTGAGACCTGTGGTTGAGGCTTCTATTCCCTAAGATAATTTTTTTAAATTGGAATATAATTGCTATACAATGTTGTGTTAGTTTCTGCTGTACAATGAAGTGAATATCCCCTTCCTTTTGGACCTCCCTCCTATCCCCTCCATCCTGCCCATCTAGGTCATCACAGAGCACCGAGCTGTGTTCCCTATGCTTTACCACAGGTTCCCACTAGCTCTCTATTTTACACATGGTAGTGTATTTATGTCAAACCTAATCTCCCAATTCATCCTACCCTCCCTTTCCTGCCCTGTGTCCACATACTTTTAAGTTAGATATCCTGTTTTTAAAGTTAGAATCTAAAAATTTCATCATACAATTCAATGGTTTCAAAGGATATAATTTCTATTTTAAATACAACTGCTACAACACTTTTAAAAATGTATCCAAAAACAGTAGAGAGGTTTCTCAAACAACTGAAAATAGAGCTACCATATGACCCAGCAATTCCACTCATGGGTATATATATGAAAAACAAAACAAAACAAAAACACTAATTCGAAAAGATATATGCCCTACAATGTTCATAGCAACATTATTTACAATTGCCAAGATATGGAAGCAACCTAAGGGTTCATCAACAGATGAATAGATAAAGAAGATGTGGTATACAAGGGAATACTACTCAGCCATAAAAAAGAAAAAATGTTGCCATTTGCCCCAACATGGATGGACTTAGAAGGCTTTATGCTAAATGAAATAAGTCAGATGGAGGGAAACAAATACTGTATGATATCACTTATGTGGAATCTAAAAAATACAACAAACTAGTGAATAAAACAGAAAAGAAGCAGACTAGAGAACAAACTAGTGGTTACCAGTGGAGGGAGGAAAAGGAGGAGGGGCAATATAGGGGGAGAGGAGTAAGAGGTACAAACTCTTAGGTATAAAAAAAACTACAAGGACATATTGTACAACATGGGGAATATAGCCAATATTTTATAATAACTATAAATGAAGTGTAATCTTTAAAAATTATGAATCACTATATTGTATACCTGTAACTTATATAATATTGTACAGCAGCTATACTTCAATAAAAAGAAAAAAAGAAAATAAAAGTATCCCAAAGGAGTATAAATATAATCACAATGATATAATTACCTCATAATTCAGTTAAAAATATACAAACATATTATTTTTAATGTTCAAAAAAATTTGATTGCTTTTTCCTCTGTGAAATCATATTTTCATTCAATTTTCCCTAAAGATTTCCATCCTAATATATTTTCATGCTTGAATGTTTTTATTGAACACTTTATCATATTTCTTTGCAATAAAATATAATCAAATATACATTTATATCAAAATTTCCTATGAACATCAATTGTTAAGTGTCTAAAATTTCTTCTGGAATTAATTATGTCACAATAATTATTAGTAACTAATTATTAAGGACAACATTATAAATAACTATAAGTAAAAATTTTAAAACAAAAAAATAGAAGTTTTACTGGAAATGAATCTATTGATGAGACAGCTGGGAAGAAGTGTTGTGGTGCCTTGATTAAAAGGGTTTTCCTACAGTAAATGCAGAGCGTGTCTGCATTTCTGGACAATGCAACATGCAATACTGGGGAAAGGGAAAGGAGTGAAAAAAGAAACGAAAAATGTGATTGTCCAATGGTAGCCAGGAAAGGAGAACGGGTATATCCCTTCATAGCAAGCGTTCTCCTAGGAAAGAGGATCTAGAGAATTTGAGGCTCTGAAAATCAGTTTGCTTAATCAGATCCTTACTCACATGCACTTAACGGTCTCTCTTTATATGCCCTCATGGCCCTCTGCTTAAAAAGCATTTCAAGTTAAAGAGTGAAGCTCTCCTGAAAAGAGAGCTTTCTTTTCCAACTCACCCTGCTTATTTAGGAAAAAAGTCTACGTCTTTTGTGCAATAGACTCTCTGGCACAGGAGCTATAATACATATAATCTGTTATTTTAAGAACCATTACAGGATTGTTTTTAATTTAAGTAAAGTAATTAGAGTTGGAATTCTATTCCTCCATTCCATTATAATTTTGAATTTCTTTCCTTACTCAAGTGACAACATGACTTTATGAAAAGGTCTCTGTTGAAAAATCCACTCAAGGGTTATGCGAAAGACTTGGGTAGAAGAGCAAACTGGTGCGAAGGTTCCCATGAGAACATTGCTACTGCCATGTAGTAGAATTCTGTGAAAAAGCAGGCATGAGAAGGTAGGAAGAAGGGATGGGGTTGGGTCGTGAGTGGAGATAAGAATCAGAAGGTTTTGGTATAATATAAACAAGTTCTCAAGGAAGACCCATAGGCTTATACCTAAGTGTAGAACTACTAGCTGTAACAACGGTTAAGGAGAAATATTTATCCCTTTGAAGCCAAAAGCATGTAAAATGATGAGAAATTTTACATATAGCCATTGATATCTAAGAATTTTACTTAGTAGCAGAAGGCGAATGATCTCAGGTTTGGCGAACAACATGCAGGGTAAAGCTACACTATCAAAATATATACAGAAATAATTTTATAAGAACGATTTTAATTTTTGTATGACTATCTTGAACCCTGTTTCAGTGATGTGGTAAAGAAAAAGTATTGTCTGGGGTTCTTCCAAACAGAAAAGCAACATAGTAAATGTAAGATGTTGCTGTTGACATTAGAACTCATGCATCCCACACTAGTAAAAGAAAAAAAATTAAGCAAAATAAAAGAAACTAAGACACTGAGCAAAGTATGAATCATATCCTGTCCTCGTAGAATTTTATGTTTATATTTGAATTACGCAACTTAGTTATGGGAATCAGCCACCAAAAGTTTGTATAAATGTTTTTCATCTGAACTGTGCAGAACCAAAAACGGACAAACAGTCTCAAGTAGAGGAAATTGCTACATCTTCAGAATAAAACTCTGGAGTTTACTTAAATTTGTGCTCTAAATGTCAAATTCAACACAAGACAAAGTTTAGCTGTACTTAGGGTCTAATAGCTGAGAAACACTGTCAGCACAGAACCTGCTCACTGGAAGAACACTCAACATACATCTTTTCAATGAATGAATGAACTAATTAATGAATGAATGTTTGGTGCCCACCAAAAAACAAAACAAAAGCAAACAAACACCCTAAACCAAAAACCATAAAATGCATACAGGAACAAATACCTTAGATTTTAAGATCTGTGAAATCATATTGCTATTGTATTAATTTTAGGAAGTAAACTTATTAAACATCTGAAAGTAGTAGATTTAAAAATTTTTATTTTAAATGTACTTTCCTAGTTCTTTTACTTTGCTATCACACATATTCTTAATCTAATTTATTTATGAATTATTTTCCTCCAAAAAGTATATATTCTAAAAGGTTTTATTTTGAAAGGCCAAGTTAAACTAAAGACCTAAGATGTACTTCAAGCAAAGCAACTCCAGAATGGGAGTTTCTTTTTATTGTATTAATGTGATTTTTTTCCTTTGCTTCTTAAAGATGGAGTGGAGCAAAGAAGTTTAATACCCCATGTTGCATCTACTGCAAAGATATAATAATCCACAGATGTGCAAATAAATGAACTCTCTAATGTGAATGTTGTATTTTTCCTGAGCTGAAAAGAAAGGAAAATTGAAACCAAGTCCAGCTGACAACCTATATATTTTACATACATTTTATAGTGTTGTTATTAAAAATCTATTAAGAAGACAGAGCAAAATGTTTACCATATCATTTGGACCTTATTTTTTGGTAAAGAGATGAAATAAAAGAGTGAAAAATCTTTCTCCCTTAGTCAGTTATTAGTTACAGAAATTATTCATACAACTGTTAGGAGGACTACCTCAGGAAGTATGCCATCTGAGTGTAGGTCATTCTTTCTACTGAATTGAGTGAGGAGCTGAATTCGACATTCATTATCTTGTATATTTTGTATGTGGTTCATGGAGAACTGCATTTATGGTATTACTGCATCCTCAGGCAGCTTGGGGGGTCCACTCCCACTATAGCAACACAGATATTGGCTTGGACTTAGAAAAGATGAGAATTTAGCACTTAAAAAAATCAAGTGCTCTTTGCAATGTATAGTTTTAGAGTTAAATTAATCATAGTCTTATTCCAAAATAATGTCTTACTTTGCTAAGTTCGTATTAATGTTATCTATTTATTCAATTTCCAATTTTAAATTTCACTAATATATTGCTTCAGTGAATTACACACTATTCTCTTTCTGTACCTCTCAAAAATCCAAGTGTGAACGAGAGCATTTTATAGGTACATACAGTGTCAAGTCATTTAAGTAGATTTTTGACGATAGTAAAAGTTCTGTATGAGTTACTTTTTCTTCCTCTCCAAACCTAGCATTAGTTATCCACCCAAATATTTACCAGATATTGCTAGCTTACTTGGACATAGTGCCCTGCAGTCCTAGCTGATTTGTAGTCTGTGACTACTGCTGGTAAGGCTCCCTACTACCCCTTGCTGCAGACGCTGAATATCTGAATCTAGCTACAAGTGAACAATGCTGCCCAGCTGACATGGTGACATCTCGCATGTCACCATCATGTATCTGTTTCTTCTTGCCTACAATTTTCCTTCCATAAATGAACTTATATAAATATACACATTTTTATGAGAATTCCTTCTCTCTGCCCATCTACATTCAAATAAAACATATTGTTATAGTACTTTTTAATATCTTCTTAAAGAAATTAAAATATTTCACACACTAAAAACAGCTTTATTTTACAAACTTCCAAAATACATCTTTCAAATCTGATGTTTTGTCAAAAGATATTTCACAATTAATTTTAAGTAGGCATCCAGTCACTGGTTTTCAATAGCATATGGTTGTTAAACCTAATTATTTAAAGATAAAATCTACAAGCCTAATTTCTGGATTGCAAATTGAACTGGACTCTGAGATTGTTTTATTTCTCTATACATTTGTGTGTGTGTGCACACGTGTGTGCATATATATATCGTGTTATTCAACTTGTTAAGTATCTTACTGGTCTAATAGGAAGAATATTTTATGACTACCAAAACTGCTGGCTCATAGGTTAGTACTTACATGGTAAATCATAATTCAAAACTCAAATTTTAGTCTGTCTTCAAAGTTGTCTATGATTATTGGGTTTTATAGTCAATCTATAATGCAGGCTTCAAAACAGTAATCATGTAAAAGTGAGCAAAACATCTGCCTACTGCTAATATAAAACACCCCCTATGTCATCTGAGTGATAGGGGAACGCTGAGTATGCTTGGGTTTGTAATGAACAGCTTAAGAAAATTCCCCTGTGGTTGTCTTGAGCTGTCTAAGTGTAATATTCTTGAGATTAACATTTTCCTATGTTCAAAATATGCCTGCAAAATAAGATGTATGTGCTGCACAATACAGATTGGAGTGCATGTGCATTTTTATACGTGGAAATTCTTACAGGGAATTTCAGATGTGATAAAAGAGTAGTTGTAATGCTTGGAATGGGTTAAGTGATATTAGAAAGAACCCAAGTATGGGAAGAAGAAAGAACAAGATTTCTAAGTGGAGGGTAAAATCAAGTTCAATGGGCAACTACTTAATTTACTAAGAAGATAAAATAACAAGACACAGAAATATGACTGAATTTCCATCAAAGACAACTCTAAAATGGAAAAAAAAAATATTCCAGTGTAAGTTAACCAATAAAATATAGAATTTATGAACACATCAATTAATTAAATTGTATATAAAAGAGATACCTACACTCCTTCCTCTCATTTTAAAGTAAAATCAAAATACTTATCAACATGTGTTGAAATATAACCTCTCTATGTAAAGTAAAGATGAGGCCAACCTGTCT
Source organism: Grampus griseus (assembly GCF_964374135.1). Lineage (NCBI taxonomy): Eukaryota > Metazoa > Chordata > Mammalia > Artiodactyla > Delphinidae > Grampus > Grampus griseus. The sequence goes on along the minus strand of NC_139019.1, from coordinate 98,529,875 downwards.
TTTAAGCTAAATGAAAGGAATCAATTGCTGACTGGATAAAAAAGCACAGGGTTCTAGGAAACAAATCCAGCTGACTTGTAACACCTCTGAAGCCTCCTTTTCATCTCTAAAATAGACCAGGCATGGACTTGCCTAACATACCTAACACAACTTCTTAGGAAGCCACTCCTCAGTCTATGGTAGCATTAAAAAAAAAAATTCTGATCATCAAATCATCCTTGTGGTTATACTGTAAACAAGAAGATCAAATGTCTTTCCTTTTTATGAAAATTTCCCTCAATCCAACATTTATTTGAGTCATTAAAGTCACTGAAACCAAAACTAACTCAACAAACTAGACAGTTAAAGCCAAAGCTTACTGTACTTATTCCGAGAACACATATATTTCCCCAATTTTTCTGGCCACTAGTTAAAAAATATATATACATATATATATATATAGTTTCAGAATAAGGGCAGCTTATCTAAAACTTGTTCTACCATTTTTCTTCCCTAATAGTATTCTTCATTTTTTGTTCACCACTCTCATTAAAAAAACAGTAAATTGAGTCTAAGTCTCCATCATTGGTTTCATCACAAAAACTGTATGATTATGAACGTAAATGTCCATGTTTAAAAAAAGATTTAACATGTTCATTAATTTATGTTATTTTAGAAAACCTCCAAATAAGAATTTTTTTTCTACCTATGCAACAAAAGTTATTTCTAAAGAATTTTTAGAAGAAGTAAAAATTCAGAAAAAATTACTTATTGTTTCTTTTATAACAGCAAGGCAATTGATGGACACTTTCTTTAATAAACTCAGTATGACATTTTCTGGTTAAAAGTTATTTAAAGTCATTGCTACCTTTGCTTTCTACTCTGAAATCAGTGGAATAAACACATAAGAACAGAAAAATAAGTTTTATTTTTAATGAAACTATGGAAGATAGTTTCAAATATATTCAAATATATTTCAAATATATTCAAATATATTTCAAATATATTCAAATGTGGGCCAAACTGAGGTCTGATACTCAGGATGTAAACCATTTCAGATCTCTAACAGGACACAGAGTACTTCCCAATTAGGAGGCATGTCCTGGGTGGGGGAGAGGGGGAAACCAGTGATACCTTCTTTGGAAAAATAAGGCCAATTGGTACATAAAGGCTACAAGATAGTCCCTGTGCCTATGTGACACCACAGAGTGACAAATGAAGTGGGGTAAGATGAAGAAAATCATGGACATATTATCTTTGCCTGAGGCTCTTGTCACTGCCAGGATGGAGGAGCAGGGTAAGTGCTTATCATTTCTAAAACTTCTACCTCTGGCAACTAAGGAGAAGTAAAAAACTAGTAAAGGACATGTGACACATAGGGTTCTGCTACTAGTCAGAAATATCTTCTGCTACTGCTGAGCAGAGATATACCCAAGAGTAGAGTGTTAGTGAATTTGTGTAACTGATGAAAATTCTATATGCATGCTTTTCCAGCACAATACCCTGGCTCAGGCTTAAGTACTATTTATTGTAAAGCAGCAAGGTGGCCCAGAACTGTCTGTCATTCCAAGATTAGTAATAATTAGAAAGATACAGTATGTGATATATGCAAAGTAATTACAAAAACATAAGCAAAAAAATATAATTAACACATAAATTTTAATACACTGCAAAGAATATCAAACGGAAGAAACTATTGAGATAGAATATCTCTTAAAAATCAGTTACAGAGGGCTTCCCCGGTGGCGCACTGGTTGAGAGTCCGCCTGCCAATGCAGGGGACACAGGTTCGTTCCCCGGTCTGGTAAGATCCCACACGCCACGGAGCGGCTAGGCCTGTGAGCCATGGCCGCTGAGCCTGCGCGTCTGGAGCCTGTGCTCCGCAACGGGAGAGGCCACAACAGTGAAAGGCCCGCGTACCGGAAAAAAAAAAAAAAAAAAATCAGTTACAGACAACATAGCCTGTATAATAAAAGGAAGCTCCAATAACAGTTAATTGGCTTCAAAGAAGACACAATGAGGCCATTGAAGGACAGAGCTGACACAGCTCAGAAATGAAAGGAAAAGTAAAATTATTTAGAAAATTAAAAAATAGCAGCATAAAAGAGAGTAGATACCACTGAAAAAGAAGTCAGTTACTTAGAGAACAGGTTTGATAATGCTCAAAACAAATATGATAATGAAAATGAAATTTATATGAATATATGTGTAGGAAATATTTGGAAAATAACATAAATTTAAAAATGGTGCCTCTGAGGAGACTAAACAATCTGGGGATCTTAGAGGTGAGAAAGATAATTACTTTTAATTATGTACTTTAATTTTCTCATTATTTTTTAATTTTTTACCATTAAAAGTGTTATAAATTAGCTATTGTGTGCATACTCCACTACATTATACTATATTAAACCATCCTACAGACATTTGTGGCAAATTAAATTTGTGCTTTATTGATTCATCTTTGTATTATGTAGAATATTTAATTAAAACCACATTGTACAATGATTGATCATATCTAAAATTATGTGATTAGAATTAGATGTAGATGGAAAAAGTACAAGGGTGGAAGAGAGATCATAGAACATAAAAAAAGAAAATAATGCAAAGAAAAAACGGATTTCAAATAAACAGAGGCCAGAATTATTAACTGCACATTTGGCCAGATGAAAAATATTATTTCTATTCCCCAATAATGGTAGATCAGTTAAAAACTTTTCATGAGATTTTTTTTGTTTTTTTGATATGCAACATTTCTGGGCCTGGGCACAGCTCATTCTAGTAATTTGTGTCAGAGTCCCAATTGTCAAACTGCCCTTTTTATTTTCACTCCAGTTTTCATTGTACATTTCTTTATTAGTCCCATTAGTATAGGACCATGCTTACATGATATAAAAATGTCAGGTGAAATGAGATCATCACTTTAATTAAATGTGTGTAAGTTTCATGTTTTAAAAAAGTATGCTTGATCCATGTCTTTCAAAACATTCACTGCCTTCACATCATTGGGTCCCAATACATGGTAGTCTTTGAGAAGAGACATTAAAGGAAATGGTCACATAACCTACAACCTTAATAAGAGTTTTTTAAACATATTCACAAACAAGTCTTTAAAAATTATGATACTGCTATTTGTAGGCATCATAAGAAACTAAGCAAACTGGAAAATGTAGATATTAATATAATCAAAAAGGAAAGTAATTGTACATACAAATTGACTTGGAAAAATATAAGAACAAAAAACCGATGGCATTATTTGCTTTAAGTTAGATTTATTTTTCCTCTTTCACCTAAGAATGTAGTGTAATGACAAACTTTAGAAATAAAAATGTTGAAACAGTCTACTTAGTGGCTGAAAAAGGTAATAACTAAACATACAAATTTAACTAATCTAAGATAAAAGATAAGGAACAATAGATCATTGAGTATAGACAACAATGCAAATGGAGCAAACCTGATTTATATTATTTCATGAAGAAAAGGACAATTTCCACATTTAATCATTGTAATCAATTCTTCTAAAATTAGGCTTAAAAAAACCCTAAGGGGCTTCCCTGGTGGCTCAGTAGTTGGGAGTCCGCCTGCCGATGCAGGGGACACGGGTTCAATGCCCCAGTCCAGGAAGATCCCACATGCCGCGGAGCGGCTGGGCCCATAAGCCATGGCCGCTGAGCCTGCGCATCCGGAGCCTGTGCTCCACAACAGGAGAGGCCACAACAGTGAGAGGCCCGCGTACCACACACACACAAAAAAAACACCCTAGGATATTCATGGATGACTGTTCTGGTGACTTGTGATGGGAAAAAAGGAAGCACTGTGTTTTATTTCTAGTGTTGAAAAGAGACGAAGAGAGAAGACATAACCTTTCATCTCAGCTTTTGTTCTAAAACAAAAAATAAATCAATTTCCAGGGTCTAGAAAACATTTTCTAATTAAAAATAAAAGTCAAATTCCCTTATATGACACAGTAAATGTAGAAGTTTAATTTAAAATGCAAAAAAAATCCAAAAACAAGAATCAAAAAACAAAAATATAAAACCAGAAACTAAGTAAAATGCAAATGGTGATTTGCCTATTTTCAAGAATGTCATTGGCCTATAAAACAAACAACCCAATCCAAAAACGGGCAGAAGATGTAAAAAGACATTTCTCCAAAGAAGATATACAGATTGCCAACACACACATGAAAGAATGCTCAATATCATTAATCATTAGAGAAATGCAAATCAAAACTACAATGAGATATCATCTCACACCGGTCAGAATGGTCATCATCAAAAAATCTAGAAACAATAAATGCTGGAGAGGGTGTGGAGAAAAGGGAACACTCTTGCACTGCTGGTGGGAATGTGAATTGGTACAGCCACTATGGAGAACAGTATGGAGGTTCCTTAAAAAACTAAAATTAGAACTACCATATAACCCAGCAATCCCACTACTGGGCATATACCCTGAGAAAACCATAATTCAAAAAGAGTCATGTACCAAAATGTACACTGCAGCTCTATTTACAATAGCCAGGACATGGAAGCAACCTAAGTGTCCATCATTGGATGAATGGATAAAGAAGATGTGGCACATATATACAACGGAATATTACTCAGCCATAAAAAGAAACGAAATTGAGTTATTTGTAGTGAGGTGGATGGACCTAGAGTCTGTCATTCAGAGTGAAGTAAGTCAGAAAGAGAAAGACAAATACCATATGCTAACACATATATATGGAATCTAAGAAAAAAAAATGTTATGAAGAACCTAGGGGTAAGATGGGAATAAAGACACAGACCTACTAGTGAATGGACTTGAGGATATGGGGAGGGGGAAGGGTAAGCTGTGACAAAGTGAGAGAGTGGCATGGACATATATACACTAGCAAACGTAAAATAGATAGCTAGTGGGAAGCAGCCGCATAGCACAGGGAGATCAGGTCGGTGCTTTGTGACCACCTAGAGGGGTGGGATAGGGAGGGTGGGAGGGAGGGAGACACAAGAGGGAAGAGATATGGGAACATATGTATATGTATAACTGATTCACTTTGTTATAAAGCAGAAACCACACACCATTGTAAAGCAATTATACTCCAATAAAGATGTAAAAAAAAAAAAAAGAGTTGAACAGGATAATTTCCATTCTAAATCTCCTTTATTTGCAGCAACGTGGATGGACCTAGAGATTGTCATACTGAATGAAATAAGTCAGGCAGAGAAAGACAAATATAATATGATATTGCTTACATGTGGAATCTAAAAAAGTTACAAATGAACTTATGTAATAGAGTTACAGATATAGAAAACAAAGTTATGGCTACCAGGGCGAAAGGGGGGGGGATAAATTAGGAGATGGGAATTGACATATACACACTACTATATATAAAATAGATAACTAATAAGGACCTACTGTATAGCACAGGGAACTCTACTCAGTACTCTCAGTACAGTACTGTACTGTATACAGTACAGCATGGGAAGAGAATCTAAAAAAGAGTGGATATATGTATATATATAACTGATTAACTTTGCTGTACACCTGAAACTAACACATTGTAAATCGACTATATTCCAATAAAAATTTAAAAAGAAAAGAAAAAATTTCACCTTTAAAAATCCACTTATATTTTAGCAAAACTTGGAATTATAAAAAGATATAAATAGTATGACCCATTTATTTAGTTTTTTGTATATATCTATATATATATACACACATAATATGTATACATATATGAATTTATAGTACTGATGATTATTCCCCATATTTCCTTTTTAAAATAATCACTCATAACGCTTCTTTAAAAGTTATTTTTAAATATTTAAAAAATATAATTGCTACAGCTTTCAGGAATGTTTTCTAGATAGCAGGAATAAGAATGGATTGAAAAGACCCAATGATTACTTTTTAGTGGGAAAAGAAAATTATTGTTAGTGGCTTTACCTTTGATAACTTATTAAAAGTAAAGAATGTGAAATATAATTTTATTTCTGGACTAAAGTTACTAAACAGGTTGTACTCAGTCTTTCATAATACATTTAGAAATGCTTGCAGAGTTATTATGTTGAAAAAATTCTGGAACTGAAATCATTCTTCTCCTTTTGCTTATAAATGTGTAAAGACCTATCTCTTGCATTCTAAACTCTCATCGTTCAAATGTTTGCTATGAATGCAAATTTGTACAGTTTATATACAAAAATAGTACAGTAAATCATATTTTAGTTGATAAACTAGTTGTATAATGACTTTCTTTTTATATTTTAATTTGTTAAGTGTTATTTGCATTCCCTACATATCACGTTGTTTTCAATTTTATTTATACGGCAATACATGGTTATTATAATGTAGAAGTAAAACATAATTTGTATCTGAGTCTATATGTTATCATTGCACTTAGAACACACACCACTCACAAGCTAGCGAAATACTGAGTAATTACTCAATTGATATTATAAACCCTTTATATTGTATTATTTAGATGTTCAAGAGAATTTTAGCAATATTTGTAGAAACTGGGATTTGGGGGTAGGTGAGGAATTTATTATGACTTTTCCAAATTTAAATAATTGAGTATAGACTCAAAGTATACCTGAAAATTCATTATGCAATCTATCTTAAAATTCAATTAGATTTAGAGGAAAAGATACACTTTTAATATGTTATCTAAACACGACACTAATGCTAAAAACATTTTTGCTACATTTTTGACATACAAGTGAATGTGTATTTGGAATCTGGTTTAAAATGACCAGAAAAAAAGTATAGTAGAGATGGTTTGGGAGGAAATCCTCAACTACAACATTTTAACGATCTACAATATTTTGTAATGACTCTCCTTCTTGAGAGCTGGGACAAGGGTGTGCGTGGAAATTACAAGTGAAAATTCTTATAGTAGTCAGATATAGGTGTATGTTTATCTGCAAAACATATCACACAAATACACATCTTTGTTAACTGCCTAAGATATTAATAATGAAGGATGCTAGAAAAGTAAAGTATAATTTAGTGCAGGATAATATTACAGAGCAGAATACAGAGAATAAGGAGAAGATGAACCAAGAGGATATTCAGAAAGATAGAAGAAAATAAAGCCCAAGACTTCTAGTCCAAACTCTGAATTGCGGACCTGATGACTTCATAAGAATTCATGGATAAAACTGAATTAGACTGAGAAGATGAAAACCTTGAGCAACCCCTCCACACCTTCCCCCAAACAAAGAAACAAAAGGATAGCTTCCCCCTGGCTTCCTCAAGAAGCAGTCCCACTTGTCCCTTTCTCTGTCCACAGGCCCCAGAGAACCTCTTGGTCTTACTTGTTCTCTCGTCCATGGAGGACTCTATCCCACACAGGAAAAAAGAGATTATCGAAGCCATGCCTTTCTTCCTCTCAACTCTTTTATTTTGTTTTCTGAGTTTTGAGTTAAAGAAATTCATCAAAGAAGCCATTTGCTTTAGTTTCTCCTTCAGTAACTGTGAGACAAAATTGTTACAATGGGTATGATTAGGGACTTCAGTTAAGAAATTTGAAAATCATTTGGATTCATTTGTATAAATAAATTAACGTGTTAACCCCTACCTAGTAAAGTCAATATTCCGGAGAGTAGCTTGGAAAATATGAGGGCCACCCTTCCAGACTTCAATGTTAACAAAATTAAAATCTGTTTTATAAGTCCATACACAGCTTTTCAGATCAGCTACACAGAATTTCTTCCCTAGTTATCTCAATTTTGAATTGCCTCGTGAAGAAATGTCCTTCTTAGAGAATTGATATTGAAGAGTTATTTGCTAAACACTTATTCCTCTAGATTCTCTAAGTTTTACACCTGAATAATTACCAGAAAGCTGTATTCCAAGACTTTGTAGAGTTGGTTTTACTGAACTCTTACTTAATTAAGACCTAAGGTCTTGGCCTTAGGTCTTTGCTGAGGTCTTCAGGTCTTAGGTCTTTGCTAAGGGAAGTCCCTGTGTATCATGTCAGCAGAAGCAGATTTATCATGAAGATGACGAAGTTCAAACTTCAGGGCCTCTCACTTCCTCAGGCACCTTCCAAGGCCCTGAGAGGGGCCCTAACACTGGATTCATAAAGTTGAAATTTTTGGTAAAATTTACAAAAGTAAAATATTTTATCAATAACCTGTTAAAACCACTGCCTGGGCCCATTCTACATTTTCCTCTGACATACTTCATCTCTTATCTGGTGGTATTAGTGTGGCCCCCAAAACATTTGTATCTAGGAGGAATTTGTGTTGACCAGATTTTTTTTACAGAGGTAATAAATGCTGTTTATGACTTCAAGTTTACATAGTGTTCCAACATATTAATACCCTGTGAGCTTCAAAAAACCAAATACACTTACAACAGTATTATTGGTCACCAAAGTGAAGGGATTTAGTGGGTTACATTATATAATGGCAGTGACTTTAGTGTGCCATTCTTAGCCATCCTGGCACATACTTTGCCAACTTTCCTGGTGTCGTGATACAAAGCTGCAGGGACTGAGGTCATAACAGAACCAGCATTCAAAGAACAAGAGTAGTGTAAAAGAAACAAGGTTTGAAACGTACAGAGCCATAGCTAGCTTTTCAGAAACACTTCCAACCATGAGACAGGTAAAATGGTTACCAGAGAATTCTGTCCTCATCGGTGCCAAGTTAACACAGAAGTTTCTATCTGCCAAGAATAGACTCAACAAAACACCATAAACAATTTAAACAACCACCATACTTTGTGTTTTTCTTTTTCATGAGAACTGAGGGAAATAGATTTGTCAGAATTTCTGTCTTTGTAGGACACAAACCTGTAGTAATACTATAACTGGTTACTGAAGCTGTGCGTGAAGTTGCATGTTTTATGCAACCCAGTGTTTCAGATACTATCTTTGTGAATCTGACACCTCTTCTTTTACTAAAGTTTGGAAATTCCAGACAAAATAGCAGGTAGATCATACCCAAAGCAATAGATCTTGAAGTGGACAAGATAAACCTCTCAGAGAAATAATGAATAGATTCTTGGATCATTCAATAATCCAATTAAGATGAATGTATCATACAAACTGGGAAAATATTTAAATTTCCTGATGATTTAACATCAGTACCTGACACTAACAAAGATAATAAAACTCACCTGCCACTGTAACCAAAGCGTCAATGACATACCTGCCAATGTATGTTGTCAGTTTAAGAAATATTTACGATTAGTCTGCCCAAGAAAACCTGAAATATAAATTTCCTGAAGTCTTACAGCTCATATATGGAAAGAAACGTGATAGGGATTTTCCAAATTTGACAACAATTCAAAAAATTTACGACATTACAAACAAGTTGTAAAGCTCAAATAAACTTTTTAGAACTACCAATAATAATGAAAATGTTCAATCAACCATGTTATTTTCTCACAGATGATATAAAACTGCTGTCATGTACACCTGAAACTCATATAATGTGTCAATTATAAAAAATAAACTCAATAATAAAAAAATAATAAAATAAATATAAAAAATAAAATAATAAAAAAATTAAAAACTCAATAATAAAAAAATGTTGTTCTAGACGACTGTTTTAGAGTATACAGCCAACAAATGTAGGAAAAATGTATTATTACAGCAAGTTGTTAATGGCTTGTTGTCAACTTTAAAAATTTGAATTTTTTGTGATTTATTTTTCACTCTAAAGAAATGTTATCTTTTCTTCCTAATTTTGTACTTGTAATTGCATATTCTGTTTCTTAAATTGGGGGCTCCAAGATAGTATGTTTCAGGCCTCAAAAACCTGCATGAGTCACTGGGTTTCAGTATCTTTCTCTGCTGCTGAAAAGGATGACCACATAATTTATTTTCCCAACAAGGATACTTTGAGAATGGAAGTTTTATATAAACAATTACAGGCTTTAAACTGGAAAAGCCCCCTCCAAAAAACAGAAGTGGGTCATACTACTTAAATAAATACTCACAAGAGAAATTTGTGATGGATTGCATAGACAGGGAACATTGGTCTATTCTGAGAAAATGGTATGAGTCATTGTTATTTATCTATCAAAGCTATAACTCATGATTTTCTTCTTTCCTTGACTTCCAGGAAGCTCAGAGGTAAGTTTTATGCTCAATAGTTATAGATTTCCTTAGTTCAGTTATTTTCTGGTTGATTCTGTAGCCCATTTACCCCCAAATGGCTTATAATGTAACTTCCTCTCTCTATTTTTCAGCTTTTATTAAAAGTTTATATGGTTTTAAAAAAATATTTTTACTGAATACTGCCTCTAAGTATTTTGGGAAATTAGTATTATATAAAGAAAATAGTTACAAAAGACAAGTCTTTAGAATCATTATTATAACAATAACTGCCATTTATTAAACAGAGACTCTGACCTAGTTCTTTTATGTAAATTATTTTTAATATATTTATTTTTATATTTAAATATAATATTTAATATATTTTTCTTTGTCCCAATAATTTCTAGATCTCAATATCTTCTACTACATTCACCAAATATGGGATACATTTTAATAATGATGACTTAGAATACGAATTGATTGTCAGCTTCACAATTATTAATCAACTTCTTTAGTAGAATGGAGGGAATTTTCCATGCACACACACAGACACTATACACATATACATATATTGTTTTACATATATATATGTATACTGATGTGTGTGTGTGTGTGTGTGTGTGTGTGTGTGTGTGTGTATGTGTGTGTAGCCTTAAGTATTTGAAAAGGTACCATTTCCTCTGTGAAACTGCACCTTTCCCTCCCGACAATGTGATATTATTGCGGTAATTCAATTATCTGCTTGGCATTTTGACTTACATAAAGTCAGGAGAACTTTCACTGCTGAATAAAAAGACTGCATTCATTTCTGGCTGTTGTGTGAGGCTCCTATGAAATAGATGGAACCTTATAGCTATGAAGAATACTGGAGAGTCTTGGCAGCAATGCCAGCCCAGGAGACTTGGTTGATTTCCTGAACTAGGCTTTTTCTGTGCACATGGCCATCTGCTTTCCAGTTCTACTGTTTAATAACTGTAGGTGCTGCCTTCAGTGAAACCTATCAACTTTCTTGACTGTGCCCATTATCTTTTCCAGAGGGAGATCTTAATATGGGCACACAAGTGATCCCAGTGAGGGAAGTCAAGTCACAAAAGGAACCTCTTAACACTGTTTTCCCAGTTTCACACCTGGGGGAATACTGTAGTCTGTGATGGCCGAATATGTGGGTATTGCAGTGAAGAATGGAGGCAAGAGCAAGTGCCCTCTTCATGAATAACAAGGACACTAAGATTTGAGCACATTCTAAGAAACTTCATAGTGAACGCTGTGACTACTCAAAGGGCACAATGAAAGAGAAAACAGACTCCCCCTTGAGAGGACTTCTCAGTTACATGGCCTGCCTGCTTTTTCTTCCCTTCACATATTCAGAGCAATATGACATATTGAGGGACATTTCTTGAGACAAGGCAACATTCTCTCTCACTATTCCAATTCTGGGTGAGAAAAATAAATCAGAGATATGAGGACTAAAATGAATGGGAAGAAAACATTAAGAGAGCATTAATATTGCTTTCACTCTTTTGGTATATTTTGTCCATCAGTACTAATTATAACAGTGTCTCTGTGAATATTTTCATATTTTAGTCATTTAAAAAGTTATCTTTTCCAGATTTTAATTTTAAGATAGTAAACTGATGTCAAGATAATAAGATCTCTATGCCCCGCAAAAGGGGGAGAAACAAATAGTTAAAGAAAACAAAACATGGCAAAATTATACCAGCACAATCAAGGAAAATGATTAGAGGGCAGGAAAAGAACTTAATAGAAGTTTCAAAATATTGCTATGCCTTGGTTTGGGAAAGTCCAAGCAGCCTGAATTCTGCTCAGTTTGTGTTGGGAAGAGTGATGGGGATTAGATAAGGAAACAGTGCCCCCAAAACATCACTAATACTTTCATTCAGGAGAGTAATAGAAGGCATAGCATGAGATTAGGGATTCTGGTAGAGTAGGTGGACATTTCCACTTGCCCTCTCCTGAGTCCCTGTAAAGGACAAGGAAAACCACTGTACTTCACCACTTTGGTGATTCCCTAATGAACATAAAACTGTAAAGGGAAAGCTAAGCAGTCCCACGAAATACTCAGAGCTAATTAACTGCAATTCAATCAAATAGAAGATGAAAGACGAAATGAGCAAATGGGAGATAGACATTGCTTACGGAGATCCTCCCTTGCTATCCCCTCCATGTTCACCCCCAGACTTCCAATGCAAGTGCCAAAACATATATTATTCATATATTTCTCTCCTCTATTGTTGGGAAGTGGAAATGATTGTAAAGATGAGAGAACAACTGAATTGGTCATGGTGAATGGGTCAGCTTCTTCAAGTTGAGCTAGGGGAATTATTTAAAGTCAGGGGCCATTCCTGCACTGGATATGGGTGCCTCCCAGACACAGTGAGGTGAGTACAGGTCCAGGACATTTAACAAAGCTCCAACGCAAACAGATGCAGAGACCATAGAGTCCTGCCGAACCCTCCTGGGTTTCTGCACGCTCTTCCACCCCTAGTCCATGTGCTGCAGAAATTCAGTTATCAACATGGATTTCAGAGGAAAGACAGATTTCAGATAAGGAACGAATCAAGTAGAACTTACTCTGCAGTTTTAGTGCAAATAAAGGGTCTAAATAGAATTGTCACGTTACCAAGTTATGTAAGAACAAGGTGAAGAAAAAGGAAAAGGCAACATTTAGGCAAAGTTACTGCAGCAAAAAGAGAAAGTGAATAAAAGGAACATGGCATGTAATGAACAGAGGTGACTTTATCTTGAAAGAAAACAGAACTCAAGAACTTACAAAAGCTCAAAAACCTCATCAGTCCAAAAACACTTCCTAATAAGACACCTGTTCTGAAAATACTAGGTTTGTGTCTTAAGAGAGATTGCTGAAATACATTTTGAAACTAGAATTGTTATTGAGGGTAAAAAATCAAATCTATATTAAAGGATTATAAAACTATTTCAAAAATTGTTTTTTTCTTTTTTACTGTATGATATCACTTACATGTGGAATCCAAAAAATACAATAAACTAGTGAATATAAGAAAAGAAACAGACTCACAGATATAGAAAACAGACTAGTGGTTACTACTAGGAGGAGGGAAGGGCTGGGGCAATATAAGGGTAGGGGATCAAGAGGTACAAACTATTAGGTGTAAAATAAGCTACGAGGGTATATTATTGTACAACATGGGGAATACAGCAAATGTTTTATAACTATAAATGGAGTATAACCTTTAAAAATTGTGAATTACTATATTGTACACCTGTAACTTACATAATGCTGTACAGCAACTATACTCCAATTAAAAAATAACAATAAAAACAGAAAAACAAAAAAAGGAACCTAAGAAGAACAGTAGCATAGTTTTATACGTTTTAAATGGTCAAGTAATATATAAATACTCCAATGAATATGGTACCTTCCCTTGACAAAGATCTGAAGTTTGCTCAGGGAAGTGCGTTATGACTTGTGCATTACTGTGAGGTGGTGGAAGGAGGGTCATTGGAAACCAGACAAAAAAGTTGTGCCACCAGAAGTTGGATGGGCTGGCTCATCACACACCTGTGAGCGGAGGTACCTGGTGGATGTTTCTGGTGTGTTCATATGAGCATTTTGCATATTCCTAAGGCTTTTGGTTCAGTTGGGTGCAGTTTTTAACATTTACCTAGCCGTTTATTGCTGATGAAACTGCAGATAAGCAAAGACAAAACTTGCGGCATGCTCACAATCCTCCCTCATGTATAATCATGTTGTGTTTTCAAAACAAGCATTATAATAGAGCTGATGGTGTTTGGAAAACACTGAGGTCTGTTTATGTCCTCCCATTTCAGATCCTGGCCTGTATATGTTGCTCTTTTTTTGTTTGAATTCTTTCTCTGACAGTGGGCCATAGTCAATGATTTCTACCTTTATTATTTATACTTTTGCATCATATGGAATGTATGACTGCTGCTTTTAAAAAGCATGAGAAACAAAAGCCTCTTGCCTTGACAGTTTGAAAATATTGTAATCATTGGATGAAATCTTAAGCATTTGATTTTAACTTGTGTAAAAATAGAATGATATTCTTTTTTTTAACATCTTTAATGGAGTATAATTGGTTTACAGTGTTGTTTTAGTATCTGCTGTATAACAAAGTGAACCAGCTATATGCATAAGTATATCCTCCAATCCCCTCCCTCTTGCATCTCCCTCCCACCCTCCTTATCCCACCCCTCTAGGTGTCCGCAAAGCACAGAACTGATCTCCCTGTGCTATGCAGCTGCTTCCCACTAGCTATCTATTTTATATTTGGTAGTATATATATATCAATGCCACTCTCTCACTTCGTCCCAGCTTACCCTTCGCCATGCCCGTATATTCAAGTCCATTCTCTATGTCGGTGTCTTAATTCCTGTCCAGCCCCTAGGTTCATCAGATCATTTTTTTTGATTCCATATATATAGGTTAGTGGACAGTATTTGTTTTTCTCTTTCTGACTTACTTCACTCTGTATGACAGACTCTAGGTCCATCCACCTCACCACAAATAACTCAATTTCATTACTTTTTATGGCTGAGTAGTATTCCATTGTATATATGTGCCACATCTTCTTTATCCATTCATATGTCAGTGGACACTTAGGTTGATTCCATGTCCTGGCTATTGTAAATAGAGCTGCAATGAACATTGTGGCACATGACTATTTTTGAATTATGGTTTTTTCAGGGTATATGCCCAGTAGTGGGATTGCTGGGTCATATGGTAGTTCTATTTTTAGTTTTTTAAGTAAACTCCATATTGTTTTCCATAGTAGCTGTACCAATATACATTCCCACCAACAGTGCAAGAGGGTTCCCTTTTCTCACACCCTCTCCAGTATTTATTGTTTCTAGATTTTTGGATGATGGCCTTTCTGACTGGTGTGAGGTGATATCTCATTGTAGTTTTGACTTGCATTTCTATAATGATTAGTGTTGTTGAGCATTCTTTCATGTGTTTGTTGGCAATCTGTATATCTCCTTTGGAGAAATGTCTACTAAGGTCTTCTGCCCATGTTTGGATTCGGTTGTTTGTTTTTTTGATATTGAGCTGCATGAGCTGCTTGTAAATTTTGGAGATTAATCCTTTGTCAGTTGCTTCTCCCATTCTGAGGGTTGTCTTTTCGTCTTCTTTATCTTTTCCGTTGCTGTGCAAAAGCTTTTAAGTTTCACTAGGTCCCATTTGTTTATTTTTGTTATTATTTCCATTTCTCTAAGAGGTGGGTCAAAAAGGATCTTGCTGTGATTTATGTCATAGAGTGTTCTGACTATGTTTTCCTCTAAGAGGTTTATAGTGTCTGGCCTTACATTTAGGCCTTTAATCCATTTGGAGTTTATTTTTGTGTATGGTGTTAGAGAGTATTTTAATTTCATTCTTTTACATGTAGTTGTCCAGTTTTCTCAGCACCACTTATTGAAGAGGCTATCTTTTCCCCATTGTATATTCTTGCCTCCTTTATCAAAGATAAGGTGACCATATATGCACAGGTTGATCTCTGGGCAGTCTATCCTGTTACATTGATCTATATTTCTGTTTTTGTGCCAGTACCATACTGTCTTGATTATTGTAGTCCTGTAGTGTAGTTGGAAGTCCTGGAGCCTAATTCCTCCAGCTCCGTTTTTCTATCTCAAGATTGCTTTGGCTATTCAGGGTCTTTTGTGTTTCCATACAAATTATGCAATTTTTTGCTCTAGCTCTGTGAAAAATGCCATTGGGAGTTTGTTAGGGATTGCACTGAATCTGTAGATTGCTTTGGGTAGTATAGTCATTTTCACAATGTTGATTCTTCCAATCCAAGAACATGGTATATCTCTCCATCTGTTTGTATCATCTTTTTTTTTTTTTTTTTCGGTATGCAGGCCTTTCACTGTTGTGGCCTCTCCCATTGCGGAGCACAGGCTCCCAACACGCAGGCTCAGTGGCCATGGCTCATGGGCCCAGCTGCTCCACGGCATATGGGATCTTCCCAGACCAGGGCACAAACCCATGTCCCCTGCACCAGCAGGTGGACTCTCAACCACTGTGCCACAAGGGAAGCCACTGTTTGTATCAACTTTAATTTCTTTCATCGGTGTCTCAGTTTTCTGCAAACAGGTCTTTTGTCTCATTCTTTTGTCTCCTTAGGGAGGTTTATTGCTAGATATTTTATTCTTTTTGTTGCAATGGTAACTTGGAGTGTTTCCTTAATTTCTCTTTCAGATTTTTCATCATTAGTGTATAAGAATGCAAGAGATTTCTGTGCATTAATTTTTTATCCTGGTACTTTACCAAATTCATTGATTAGCTCTAGTAGTTTTCTGGTGGCATGTTTTAGATTCTCTAGGTACAGTACGATGTCATCTTCAAACAGTGACAGCTTTACTTCTTCTTTTCTGATTTGAATTCTTTTTATTTCTTTTTCTTCTTTGATTGCTGTGGCTAAAACATCCAAAACTATGTTGGATAACAGTGGTGAGAGTGGACGACCTTGTTTTGTTCCTGATCTTAGAGGAAATGGTTTCAGTTTTTCACAACTGAGAACAATGCTGGGTGTGGGTTTGTCATATATGGCCTTTATTATGTTGAGGAAAATTCCCTCTATGCCTACTTTCTGGAGTGTTTTTATCATGAATGAGTGTTGAATTTTGTCAAAAGCTTTTTCTGCATCTATTGAGATGATCATATGTTTGTTCTCCTTCAATTTGTTAATATGGTTTATCACATTGATTGATTTGCATATATTGAAGAATCCTTGCATTCCTGGGATAAACCCCACTGGATCATGGTGTACGACCCTTTACAGTGTTGTTGGATTCTGTTTGCTAGTATTTTGTCAAGGATTTTTGCATCTATGTTCATCAGGGATATTGGTCTGTAGTTTTCTTTCTTTGTGACATCTTTGTCTGGTTTTGGTATCAGGGTGACGATGGCCTTGTAGAATGAGTTTGGGAGTGTTCCTCCCTCTGCTATATTTTGGAAGAGTTTGAGAAAGATAAGTGTTAGTTCTTCTTTAAATGTCTGATAAAATTCTCCTGTGAAGCCATCTGGTCCTGGGCTTTTGTTTGTTGGAAGATTTTTAATCACAATCTCAATTTAAGTGCTTGTGATTGGTCTGTTTATATTTTGTTTCTTCCTGGTTCAGTCTCAGAGGGTTGTGCTTTTCTAAGAATTTGTCCATTTCTTCCAGGTTGTCCATTTTATTGGCATAGAGCTGCTTGTAGTAAACTCTCACGATCCTTTGTATTTCTGCAGTGTCAGTTGTTACTTCTCCTTTTTCATTTCTAATTCTACTGATTTGAGTCTTCCACCTTTTTTTCTCAATGAGTCTGGCTAATTGTTTATCAATTTTGTTTATCTTCTCAAACAACCAGATTTTAGTTTTATTGATCTTTGTATTGTTTCCTTAATTTATTTTTCATTTATTTCTGATCTGATCTTTATGATTTCTTTCCTTCTGCTAACTTTGGAGTTTCTTTGTTCTTCTTTCTCTAATTGTTCTAGGTGTAAGGTTAGGTTGTTAATTTGAGATGTTTCTTGTTTCTTGACGTAGGATTGTATTGCTATAAACTTCCCTCTTAGAACTGCTTTTGCTGCATCCCATAGGTTTTGGGTCATCGTGGGGTTTTTTGTTATTTTGTGGGGTTTTTTGCAGTACGTGAACCTCTAACTGTTGTGGTGTCTCCCGTTGCGGAGCACAGGCTCTGGACACACAGGCTCAGTGGCCATGGCTCAAGGGTCTAGCTGCTCCACAGTATGGGGGATCTTCCCAGACCGGGGCATGAACCTGCGTCCCTTGCATCAGCAGGTGGACTCTCAACCACTGCACGAAAAGGGAAGCCCAGGGTCATCGTGTTTTCATTGTCATTTGTTTCCAGGTAGTTTTTGATTTCCTCTTTGATTTCTTTAGTTATGTCTTGGTTATTTAGTAGTGTAGTGGTTAGCCTCCATGTGTCTGTGTCTTTTACAGATTTTTTTTTCCTGTAATTGATATCTAGTCTCATAGTGTTGTGGTCGGAAAAGATACTTGATATGACTTTAATTTTCTTAAATTTACCAAAGCTTGATTTGTGACCCAAGATATGATCTATCCTGGAGAATGTTCCATGAACACTTGAGATAAAGTGTATTCTGTTGTTTTTGGATGGAATGTCCTATAAATATCAATTACGTCCATCTTGTTTAATGCATCATTTAAAGCTTGTGTTTCCTTATTTATTTTCATTTTGGATGATCTGTCCATTGGTGAAAGAGGGGTGTTAAAGTCCCCTACTAAGATTGTGTTACTGTCGATTTCTCCTTTTATGGCTGTTAGCATTTGCCTTATCTATTGAGGTGCTCCTATGTTGGGTGCATAAATATTTATAATTGCTATAACTTCTTCTTGGATTGATCCCTTGATCATTATATAGTGTCCTTCTCTGTCTCTTCTAATAGTCTTTATTTTAAAGTCTATTTTGTCTGATATGAGAATTGCTACTGCAACTTTCTCTTGATTTCCATTTGCATGGAGTATCTTTTTCCATCCCCTCACTTTCAGTCTGTATGTGTCCCTAGGTCTGAAGTGGGTCTC
Organism: Grampus griseus; assembly: GCF_964374135.1. Classification (NCBI taxonomy): domain Eukaryota; kingdom Metazoa; phylum Chordata; class Mammalia; order Artiodactyla; family Delphinidae; genus Grampus; species Grampus griseus. The sequence continues at coordinate 98,511,299 of NC_139019.1, read as the reverse complement.
TTGTAGAGAGCATATATATGGGTCTTGTTTTTGTATCCACTCAGCCAGTCTGTTTCTTTTGGTGGGAGCATTTAATCCATTTACATTTAAGGGAATTATAGATATGTATGTTCCTATTACCATTTTCTTAATTGTTTTGGGTTTGTTATTGTAGGTCTTTTCCTTCTCTTGTGTTTCCTGCCCAGCGAAGTTCCTTTAGCATTTGTTGTAAAGCTGGTTTGGTGGTGCTGAATTCTCTTAGCTTTTGCTTTTCTGTAAAGGTTTTAATTTCTCCATCAAATCTGAATGATATACTTGCTGGGTAGAGTAATCTTGCTTGTAGGTTTTCCCCTCTCATCACTTTAAATATGTCCTGCCACTCCCTTCTGGCTTGCAGAGTTTCTGCTGAAAGATCAGCTGTTAACCTTAAGGGGATTCCCTTGTGTTATCTGTTGTTTTTCCCTTGCTACTTTTAATATTTTTTTCTTTGTATTTAATTTTTGATAGTTTGATTAATATGTGTCTTGGCATGTTTCTCCTTGGATTTATCCTGTATGGGACTCTCTGTGCTTCCTGGACTTCGTTGACTGTTTCCTTTCCCATATTAGGGAAGTTTTCGACTATAATATCTTCAAATATTTTCTCAGTCCCTTTCTTTTCCTCTTCTTCTTCTGGGACTCCTATAATTCGAATGTCGGTGTATTTTATGTTGTCCCAGAGGACTCTGAGACTGTCCTCAATTCTTTTCATTCTTTTTTTCTTTATTTTGCTCTGCGGTAGTTATTTCCACTACTTTATCTTCAGGTCACTTATCCGTTCTTCTGCCTCAGTTATTCTGCTATTGATTGCTTGTAGAGAATTTTTAATTTCATTTATTGTGTTGTTCATTGTTTGTTTGCTCGTTAGTTATTCTAGGTCCTTGTTAAACGTTTTCTCCATTCTATTTCCAAGATTTTGGATCATCTTTACTATCATTACCCTGAATTCTTTTTCAGGTAGACTGCCTTTTTCCTCTTCATTTGTTTGGTCTGGTGGGTTTTTACCTTACTCTTTCATCTGCCTTGTGTTTCTCTGTCTTCTCATTTTGCTTAACTTACTGTGTTTGGGGTCTCCTTTTTGCATGCTGCAGGTTCGTAGTTCCTGTTGTTTTTGGTGTCTGCCCCCAGTGGCTAAGGTTGGTTCATTAGGTTTTGTGGGCTTCTGGTGGAGTGGACTGGTGTCTTTGCTGTGGTGGTTGAGACTCGATCTTGTCTTTCTGGTGTGCAGGACTGCCTCCAGTGGTGTGTTTTGGGGTTTCTGTGACTTTATTATGATTTTAGGTAGCCTCTCTGCTAATGGGTGGGGTTGTGTTCCTGTCTTGCTAGTTGTTTGGCATAGGGTGTCCAGCAGTGTAGCTTGCTGGCCTGCATCACCATTTTATTGATGGTGTGAGTGAAGGTAAGAGGTAGAGTAATCAATGTGAAAGTATTTAAATATTTTAGTAACTGAAACAGACATCCTGTGTCATCCTGCCTGAATATCAATACCCCCCTAAGTAAAGTGGGACCATTACTACAGTAGGCTGCTAATATGGAGACAGATTTAGGGCCGGAATGCAATGCCCTCATTGATTTCGGATTTCTGGTAGAGATAAAGACAAGGAAAGATGTACAGTTTTTCACAACAGCAAAATTCCCTGTCATATGGTAGCCCTCTAATTGACCTAATGCCCACAGGACTGTTTCCCTTACTGATGAAAAATACTTTTAGCTCTGTTCTGAAGAAGGCCTCTCTACCAGCTGCTTCAGCAAAGTATAGGCAGGAAAGTGCCTTCACACAGAGTAAAAGGAAAGTGGTTGGCTAGAAGTGGAAATTATGGGTTGTCGAATGTTTGTGTGTGGGTGTGTCTGTATGCGTGCATCTTTAGTTTTACTAAACGTCCCCACTTTTGCTATGCAAAGTAATACCAATTTTCACTACCACCAGAAATACATGAGGAGTCCCACATCCTCAAAAACACTTAGAGTTGTCATATTTTACAATGTGTGACCATACAATACAATGAAAATGACAGTATACTGAGAACAACATCTCATGAATTTTTAAATTTGCAACTCTTTTTTTTGCAAGTGAGGATATTTCCATATGTTCGTTAACCTTTATCTGTTCATATCCTTTGATAATTTTACCCATTAGACTGTTCCTCTTACTTAGTAATTCACACCATTTCCTGTAGATTCTAGATTCTAAACTTTGCCAGGTGTTTGGTTGGAAATAACTTCTGGTTTGTTGTTAGTTTGTCATTTCACTTTGTTTTATGGTGTCATTGGTGTGTAAAAGTTTATTAATTTATTAATTTTCTTGTTATAAAATCTATCAATTTTTTATATTTTGTCTTGTGCAAGAAATCCTTACAAATCCTAAGGTTCTAAATATACATTCCTTAATTTTTTTAAGGACCTTGTGATTTTACTTTGCACATTTAGATCTTTAGTCTATTGGGGGTTTCTTTTTCTGTATGAGTGTAACAGAAATCTCATCTCCCCCCATTGCCACCAGCCCCGCTCCTTGTGAATAGTTGCTTTCCCCACTAGCACTCATTGAATAGGTCATACATTTCCCTCCTTATGCTGCTCCTGACACATATCGCATTTTGATTGGGATACCAAATTAAGACATGCCGAACCATGCAAATAACAATAAAGGAACAAAAAGAATATTAACAACGAAAAGACAATCATTTAAAGGTGTTTCACAGCAGTGCTTTGGCAGTACTGGCAAGTATTTCTAGCCAATGGCTTCCAACAAGAGGGGTCTGAATGAATCCTCTGTTCTCAGCAAAAGAGCCCCCATTTTTTCCCCCTGGTGCTCTACACACTCTGAGTCACATACACCACACCCCTACACTCACCAGACTGTGCTCCCTTCTTCCTATTGGTCTAACTATGGTCTTTTCCAGAACTAGTAACAAACTTTTAGTTACTATAGTTTCATAATAAATGTCCTGTCTTTATTCTTCTTTAAAGTTACCTTAGTTAGCTGTTCTTTGTCCTTTAATCTTACATGTGAACTTTAGACTTAGCTTGTCAAATATTAGACTGAATTAAAAGTTGTCAAATTTTGACCAAGAAATTCACAAATGGTCAAAAACCATTTTTGAAATTATTCTAAAAGATACTCAAACTAAGGTACGAAAAATCTCAAAAGGATGTATAAACGTCCTCTAACCTAAAATTTTTGTCACCTATTGGTGATTTGGGCTCAGGACATTTCTTTTTCATTCATGGTAAAATCCCCAGAAAAAGATTTTGTTTCTAGTGAACAGTCTCTTCAGCCCTATGCAGCAGTAATAGCCTTGGTTTTAATTTTCAATTACATGTATTTGCAATATTTTCCTTCTGAAAAATGTTTGCTCAATTACCAAACTGTATGTTTGATAGATAAAGTAGTAAATCATTTTTCAAAGCAAAGTAATGAAACATCGTATTTATTTAAAACCTAACCTAGTGCAAAACTGAAACATTGCATAGAATGTTTTACATACAATTTGTATAACACTAATTTTATATTAAATTTTGTTTGTGTTTTTTTTTTAAACATTTGTGAGTTAATACATGTTAATTCATCCCAGGAATTATAATTTCTACTAATCAAGTCAAACATGTTTTTTACATAAAATTTTCATATTGTCTTGTCACAGCCACTTTAGGATCTTATTTGAAAAATGTATCAAAAGCATTGGCATCTCACAGCCTGTTGGGTTAATGCCTAATAGCAGTGATGAGTCATCTAATTCTGGACTAGCTTTAGCTGAAAATTAAGGTTTTGGATATACTGATGTGATAAGATGAAATCTTTTGCTAACTTGTGTGTTACTATGTATCTGCCTCTGAAAAAAACAAAAAAACAAAAAACAACCCCATACTGTGTACTGGTTGTTTTCAGGACAGGTAGAGTGGACTTATCCAGGGAATACATAAAGAGCAACTTCTTCCACATCTATTTCAGATTCTCTAATAGACACAGAGCTTCTACAAAATGAAGCAAATCTATATATAAAGTGTGAGAGCATATCAAAGTCAATTAAGTGAGCATATCATGGACATGGCCTCTGGAGAAGAACTCTGGAGAACACTGAAAGACGTATTTTGTTTCAGAAGAAGACAAATATCCCTGACAAATATCCCTGATCATACAGGTTCTGCCCATATAATTCCTATAATGAAATACTAACTTATGTTTGATTCAAATAGAAATTATTGAATAGTTTTTACATATTAGGTAGACTGTTAAAAACCACAACTATAAATATCAATGATGTGTGTGTGTATTAGTATTACACCTTGTTTCAGAAAGCATTTGTACTTTCATATAAGGATTGAGAAAAAACATACAACTATCACAATGAATAAAAAACAGACAAAAGGGCAAAGAGGGAAAATTAAGTGTAATTATGGATATGGATAATATAAGTAGTCATGCCATAAAGTCTTATTCCCTTCTGCAGGTAGGACACTAAATGGCAACAAGTCAAACACATCCATTTGCATTTATCAAAATATTCCCTTAGGTTAAATCTCTAGATGAGGAATGACTGAGAAAAGGATATAATCATTCTGAAGGCTTTTGACCCATAATGCCAAGTTGCCCCCTGCAAAGGTTACTTAATTCATAGTCCTGCCATCATCCTATGAGAATGTCCACTTTTCCATATGTTAATTAATTCTGCATAGTATCATTCTTCTAACAAGTGCAATCCTAATTAAATAATATTCCATTTTATTTTCATTTCCATGGTTATTGAGCAGCCAAAAGTAGTCATAAAATATTTTGTGACTTGCCTCTTTGAAACCATTACTTTTTTCTTTAACTGAGGCATTTGTCATTTTCTTAGTGATATATAGAGATTCTTTAACTAATAAGGATATTGTATCATATATAAAGATAATCTATTTTCTGTCACATGTGTTAGAATACTTTTTTTCTGTGTTGTAGACATCTTTTTAAACAAATTTTTATCTACTTATAACGTTTTATTTTTTATTTGGTTTAATGCACTAATCATTTCTCATGTCATTTCTGCCCTTGTCAAATTTTAAGGGTTATATTTATTCAGACCAAGATCAGGTAAATATTTTCTTTCATATACATTCATGTATAATTTATTTTGGCATAAAATGTAATCTGAGAATTTTACTTTATGTTTCAAGATGGTTATACTATTATATTAATACATTAATCATTCATTTCTTAACCAAGATATATGTTAAATTTATAATTCAGTTTTGAACTGTTCATCCTGGTTGACTGATAATATTATAATGATTCTGGAGTTTGTTTTAAATTTTAGAGTGAGAATTTTTTTAAACTTTTATCATGTTTTTCTTTTAAAAAATTTTTTTACTGAAGTATGGTTGACTTACAGTATTATATTAGTTTCAGGTGTCTAATTTAGTGATTCAATTTTTTTATAGACTATGCACCAAAGTTATTAAAATATTAATGACTGTACATTCCCTGTTCTGTTACATCCCTGTTACTTATTTATTTCATAATTGATATTTTTACTTCTTCATCTCCTTCACCTATTTCATCCATTCCCCCAACTTCCTCCCGTCTGGCAACCACTAGTTAGTTCTCTGTATCTTTGAGTCTGTTTCTGTTTTGTTATATTTGTTCATTTGTTTTTGTTTTTTGGATTCCACAAATCAGTGAAAACATACAGTATTTGTCTTTCTCTGTCTGACTTAAAGACTCCACCAAAAAACTATTAGAATAAACGAGTCAGTAAAGTTGCAGGATACAAAATTATTATACAGAAATCTGTTGTGTTTCTATACACTAATAACAAGCTATCAGAAAAAGGAAGCAATAAAACAATCCCATTTATAATCACATCAAAAAAATACTTAGGAATAAATTTAACCTAGGAAGTAAAGAACCTATACTCTGAAGACTGTAAGACACTGATAAAAGAAATTTAAGACAACATAAATAAATAGAAAGATATACTGTGCTCATCGATCAAAAGATTTAATATTTTTAAAATGTCCATACTACCCAAAGCAAATCTACAGATTCAATCCAATCCCTATCAAAACACCAAAGAATCTTTTCACAGAACTAGAACAAATCTTAAAATTTGTATGGAGAGAAACAAGACCTGGAGTAGCCAAAGCAATCTTGAGAAAGAAAAACAAAGCTGAAGGTATCATGCACCCTGACTTCAGACTATACTACAAAGCTACAGTAATCATAATAGTATGGTACTGGCACAAAAAAAGACACATGATCAATGGAACAGAACAGAGAGCCTACAAATGAGCCCACACACATATGGTCAATTAATCTATGCCAAAGTAGGCAAGAATATACAATGGGGAAAGATAGTCCCTTCAATAAGTGGTGCTGGGAAAATTTGACAGCTACAAGTAAATAAAAGAAACTAAACTACTTTCTCACACCATATAGAAAAATAAACTCAAAATGGATTAAAGACTTAGATGTAAGACCTGAAACCATAAAACTCCTAGAAAAAAAGTAGGTAGTACTCTCTTTGACATTAGTCTCAGCAATACTTTTTTATATGTTTTCTTGGACAAGAAAAACAAAAGCAAAAATAAACAAATGGGACTGCATCAAACTGAAAAGCTTTTCACAGCAAAGGAAACCATCAACCAAATGAAAATGCAACCTACTGAATGGGAGAATATATTTTCAAAAGATTTATCCAATAAAGGGTTAATGTTCAAATTATAAAAAGAATTAATACAAATCAATATAAAAAAATCAAATTTAAAAATGAACAGAGGACCTGAATAGGAATTTTTCCAAAGAAGACATAAATATGGTCAACAAGCCCATTAAAAGAGGGTCAACATCACTAATTACCAGAGAAATGAAAATCAAAACTCCAATGAGTTATTACCTCATGTATCATCAACTGCTATCATCAAAAGACAAGAAATAACAAGTGTCAGCAAGAATGTGTAGAAAAGAGTACCCTCATGTATTGTGGGTAGGAATGTAATTTGGTGTAGCCACTATGGAAAACAGTATGAAGGTTCCTCAAAAAATTAAAACTGCCATATGATACAGTAATTATTATATTTTTCTTGATAATATTTTTTTCCCAGTGTTTTGAACTATTTAGTGGACAGTCATCTTACTAGGTACTGGGGATTAAGTAGTGAACCAGATATACACATTGAGGCTACATTTTAGTATGAGAAATACTCACTAAACAACTAATTACCCAATTATTTATTTAATTGTAAACTCAACTAGTAGATGGAACAAAGAGAGTTACCAAAAGGATCTAGAAATGGTGACTATAATAAAGCTTATTTGAGAAATAGATTTTGAAGACAAACTCCAAAGGATAAAAAGGTATTATTAATGAAAGAAAAAGTAGCAGTAAATTGTTCAAATAAAGGTAACAAACATGTGCAAATGTCATAAGATGATAAAAGAAGAATGGTGCATTTGAGGAATACAAAGACTACTGGGTTGGCTGCAGTAGAGAAAACAAAGGGGTGAGTGTCTCAGGTTGAGAATGGTGTGCAGGGACCACATCTCTCAGAACCTTAAAGGCCATGTGAAATTTTAAATAGTTTTCTGAACAATGGCAGATATTGAGTGGACTTAAACAAGAGAGAAATATTATGTCCAGCTTCAATATGAAGAAAGAATGGGGAAGGAACAAGAACGGTTATAGTGGGACTGGTTAAGAGACTGTAGCTATGGTAAAGCAAGAGATGATGGTGGCTTAGAATAGAGTCAAGACAGTAAGGAGAGAAGAAGATAGGTTAATGAGATACTTAAGAGAGAGAATTAAAAGGATTCATCACTTTAATGAATATAAAGAGTAAGAGAACAAAGTATTGGGGATGCCTTTTAGAACTCTGGGATTGTCAAACAAGGTAGATGCTGGTGACACTGACTGTGATGGAAGAGAACAAAGTTTTAGATACATTTAATTGTATTGGTCTATTAAAAATCAAAAGAATGATATATATCTAGAACTAAGAATTGGAGTTTCAAGAAGTGATATATGTATGGGAGTCATCAGCATGTGAATGGTCAATTAAACTATGTGATGGATGGGACAGCTTATCTCAAGAAAGGATATTCTGAGAGAAAAGGGCTAAACTAAGAGGCTATGGAATTGTAGTACTTACTGTTTAGATACACAAAGAGAAACTGGCAAAGAAACCAGATAAATAATGACCAGAGACAGAAGAGAAAAACTAGGGGAATATAAGACAAGCCAAGAAGAACCAGACAAAGCAATAAAATGCTTCTTATTGAACAAATCTAGGGAAAAAAAAAAAAAAAAAGAGGAAAATATAATTACTGAGAAGCAGAAATGTTAAGCAGGGGTTAACACAAAATTTTTTAAAAAAGAACATTTATAGATTCATAAGAAATTATTTTGCTTACCTCTGTGCAAAAAATTTAAAAACCTGGAAAAATAAGCAATTTTCCAGAAAAAAATATAATTTACCAACACCAACTCTTGAAGATAACATCATTTAAAAAGACCAACCCATAAAAGAAATAAAAACTTTTGTCAAGCATCTGTCGCAAAAAACTACCAGTCTAAGATTATTTTCCACAGGAAGGTCTACAAAACCAAAAAGAACAGAATTCCAGTTCTATTTAAAATGTTACAGAACATAAAACAAAGAGGAAACCTTCAAAGTTCTAAAAAATAAGGACAACATTGGCACCAAAACTCATAATAAAATATACCAAAAGGAAATTAGAGATAAATTTTGGATGTGAATATTAATTGAAAACTTTCACATAAAATATTATCAAACAGTATCCAGAAAAATATATTATGATTGTTTTGATCTTTATTCTTATAATGCAAAGGTGATCCAATATTAGGAAAATTATTATGAAAGTTCACAATATTAAAATATATTGGGAGAACAATTATAATCATTACCAAAGATCCTAAAAAGGAATTTCACAAAATTAAATATCTTCTTTGATAGAATATAATTAATATGCTAGGGAAAAGTATATACTTTCTTAAAAATGGAAAATATTTTTATTTCTGTCCAAGAGCCATCTAAGCAAACACCCAGTATGCTGCTTTCTGAGGACACATGAGATTCTTTTAAGTCAAGGACATGAAAAGGAAGTCCACTATCAATATTTAACAATTTTATAACCAACATAATCAGAAAATAGAGAAAAAATAAGAGCTATGAACTTTGAAAGTAGGACTTAAAACCATTCCTATTTGCAAATGATATGACTGGAGAATAATACATTGTGGGGAGCCCAGTATACTCACAAATATCAGTACAATAAATAAGAGAATTCAGCAACTTAGCAAGATAAACAATTAATATAATTAAAGTAAATGCTTTCATATATACAAACAACTGCTTAGAAGTTATGATTGAAGAAAAGACAAACTTTCTAGCAGCATGAAAAAGTACTAAATACTAATAAACTCAATAAACTTATGCCAGTAGTGATAAAATTGCCTATTAAATAAATGGTTTTGGTGCAAAAATAGAGTCAGATACACACCAGGATCAATTTCTAATGGTTCAAACATTTAAATGTAAAGAAATGATTTTATGAAAGCTACCAGGAGAAGAAAAGAGAAAGGGAGGGAGAATTATTTTACAATCTCAATGGGGAAAAGGTCTTTCTGTGATCCAAAATTTAGAATCCATAAAAGAAATTATCAACAACAAAAAACACCTCTACATGGCAAAAAACAGCATACTGAACATCAAAGCATAAATGATAAACTGGGAAAAACATGTAAAGTCACATCATAACTGATTTCCGTAAGTTACAAAGAATTCCAAAAAAATAAACAGGAAAATAGAAAAGGAGATGAATAGAGTTTTTATGAGAAAATTTAAAATTGGCAAATGGCTCTTAAACATATGAAAACACACTGATTTCATTCACAATAACAGTCAAAATACAAGTAAGCAGAGTGCTTACTTCTGTAGCACATACACCAAGAATTGAAGTGATCCAGGAAAATTATCATAGTTCCTGTGCAAGGATGATATGCAAATGCATGAAGCATCCCACATTAAAACAAACAGAGATGCTATTTGTAAGCATCAGTATGACAAAACTGCAAGAGTTTTAAAACACACTTGTTTTAAAATGTTTAAAACTGTCATTCATTGCTCATGAAAGTATAAATTGGTACATTCTCTATGGAGGGCAATTTTGAAGTATCTACCAAAAATTATAAGGCATACACCCTGTGAGCAACCAATTCCAATTCTAGGATTGTTTCTTACACATATGTTCATATACATAGAAAATGATGTATACACAAAGTTATTAATTGTGGACTAGATTGTAATAGCAAAGTTTATAAAGAAGCTAATCCATCCATAAATCCATGTATTTAAGCTATACTCTTAAATATATTACAGTATATCCACAGTGTAATAGGATACACTGTACATGTTGATCTAGGAAGATGTTCAAGACACACCTTTTAAGTAAAAAACCACAAAAGTAGAAGAGTGTGTATATTATGGCATCATTGGTGTAAAACACAGGAAAATAATGTATTCATATTTGCTTTTATATACATAAAAACCTGTCTGGAAAGACACACAAGAATCTAACTAAGTAATATCTGTTTAAGGGTTTACTGGGACCTGGGCAAAGAGAAATAGCATTGGAGGGAGATTTTGCAATGTGTCTTTTTATCCTCTTTGAAGTTTGAAACGTGAATTTTATTTAAAACATAAAGGATTTCAAGACTGTTAGATAGTGAAGAGAAAAAGATGTCCTTGCTCTGGGTGATGAGAACACTCCTTATTCTGATTGTCAATAGTCATTACGGTCACTAAAGATGCTGATGAACAATAGTTTGTGAAGGAAAGTTTATGATTCTGCAGAGGTTCTAATCTTGCTGAAACTGATGCACCTGTCAGTGTGTACTTATCAAGAAAAGACGTCAAAGGCTTTTACCGGACCACAATATTACTCATTATAGTTGAAATTAACAATAGGCTCATTATATAACATGTCTTCTTAAAAATAACCAATGATATTGCAGTACAGTAGGCATCCACTTATGCAGTTAAAGACTATGAATAAAGCACACTGTTGGATTAGAAAGCCAATTCAATGATGTCCTCTGCTTTCAAGGAGCTTATATTCTACAAGGGCAAATAAGTCATGTATATAAATACATAAAACTACGAAATTAGATAGGAAGTGCAAAAGGTTATGAGAGAGATAAAGTGCCATAGGATTTAGAAGAGCCAGAGATGACCTTCAGCTGAAGAACAGGAAGGGGAAGATCAAGGGAGGTCTGGCATTGAAGTGAACTAAGAGGATCTTCAAGAGGATTTGTGAGCCTAACAGCATTCCAGGTGGAGAATATAACATAGAGACAGGAAGAAAAAAGGAGGACAGGGAGTGGGAAGCACAAATATTTCAATCTGGTTTAGGAATATGGTATTTGAAAAGTGGAATCATTGAGCCCAGATTAGAGCACTCTGAATTCAAGGCTAAAGAGATTGGACTTCATGTTATGAGCTGGGAAGGCTGTAAAAGTTCAGGAGAATAGCCCCTTAGCAAGCCAACAGGCTTGTAGGACAGGCTGGAGGAAAAAGTTGAGGCAAAAAGAACAAGTAAGAAGCTTTTGGAGAAGCCCAATGATCGAATTATTACATGGAGAATGGAAGGGAAGAGATAAATGGCATCATGTGGAGGTATAAGGAAATAAAAAGGAATCAGTAAGTATCTGTTGTATGAGTAGATGATTAAATGAATGAATGAAGCCAGACAGAGGGAAGCAAGAAAGAAATTTTTTCCTATTCCTGGCTCAAGTTATTAGACAAGTCTGCATAGCGTTCGTTCTTCCTGCCTGACACCACTAAAGAAAGGCAGAACCAACAGCCTGTTACTATAAGGGGAAGGAAAGAGCTTGGCTTTCCTCCTAAACTTCTGCTCTTCCTGGTAGTTTCTCTAGCCAGGGGAGCAAGGCTAGAGTGTACTGCAGAAGGGCTGCAGCTTCATAGGTGTGAATACAGTAAATTCTTAGTTACCTTAGAAGGTATTGGGCCTAATTATTTTTCTTGCAACCACAGACTACTAATGACTAGATAGACTATGTCAGACCCAATAAGGAAATGGGAGGAAAGGGGAGATGATACTCTGATTCCTCTTTGACTACAGGATTTAATGCTGGATGTTCTTCATATATGACTGGGTAAATATGTCTGACGATGAAAGAGAGGAAGAAAAGGATGTAAAGAAGGAAGCAAGGAAAAGAAGAAGGGAAAGAGAAAGAGTAAGAAGGAAGAAAGAAAGCATAAAGAATTAAGGAATGAGGGGAAGGAAAGAGGGAGGAAGAAATGAAGGAAAAAAGAAAGGAAGGAAAAGCTAAACGTTTTTAAAATGTTTCTGTTGGAATATTTATAGACATTTACCCCTAACAATCAAATAAAGTAAGCACTATAATTTTTAATTTTATGGATGAATCCCTTGGATAATGATGATGATGATGATCTCAAGTCTTCTTGTAAAGTTTCTCTCTTGGGCAGCAGGTTACTGTGTAATAAAATTGCTTATGACAAGGAAATGCAAGTATTGTGAGAACACGGACTCTTTGGGAAAAGATTCTAATAAGGCAATTTATGCTTCCTTTTAATTCAACTGATATTGCCATGGAGAACTGCACTTTTACCAGTTTCTATCTAGTTTAGCAGTTTCAGATCCAGTTTCTATGGAAATTTTAGGCTGCTGCCATTGGATAAAGTCAATGGTGCCAAGGAACAACATCCTTGATAATGGTAAGTTTTTTCCCTGGAGGTGTGACTTGCTTTATTTTCTGAGATGCGACATAACCCACTGACAACTTAAAAATTCCTCCATAGATAGACACAACATAAACAATTCATGCTGCAGTTCTCAAAATTCTGTGAAGAATTATAGAAGGAGTTGAGGAAGATGGCGGAAGAGTAAGATGCGGAGATCACCTTCCTCCCCACAGATACACCAGAAATACATCTACACGTGGAACAACTCCTACAGAACACCTACTGAAGGCTGGCAGAAGACCTCAGACCTCCCAAAGGCAAGAATTATATATCCAGGGGTTTCCCTGGTGGCACAGTGGTTGAGAGTCCGCCTGCCGATGCAGGGGATAGGGGTTAGTGCCCCGGTCTGGGAAGATCCCACGTGCCGCGGAGCGGCTGGGCCCGTGAGCCACGGCCGCTGAGCCTGTGCGTGCGGAGCCTGTTGCTCCGCAACGGGAGAGGCCACAACAGTGAGAGTCCCGCGCACCGCAAAAAAAGAAAAAAAGAAAAAAAAAAAGAAAAAGAAAAAAAAAAGAATTATATATCCAAGTAATGATTTTTCAGTTACAGGATGAAGAGAAAGGAAAGTAACATAATAAATAATCAATATGAGGCACAGACTGTCTTGAACTACACCCAATGTATAGATGTGTTGCTTATGTGGATTTTCCCCCCTTAAATATATGAGAAGTCGTAGTCAGGCAGAGAAACCCTCCCTCCCTTTCCATATTTTACCACATTTGTCACTCCATCCCACAGTTGATTCCATAGTGTTAAGAATCATAGCTGCTTGCAGAAATCTTAGCCTTCAGTTTGCAACTTGCCATTGCTTGGAGGGGTTACCAGCAGAAAGAAAATTTGTAGGAGTGTGGTAGGAAGAAGTATTTTCCTATTAAAATATTTGTTGTGTAACTTCAACTAATACACGTCACCTATGGAGTAAATGTTTTAAAATTATTTTACCATGTATTATGTAGTTGTATAACCATGGTAAATATGCAAACTAGATCTGTTCTTGAATATCTGAAAGGTGATTCTATGATGATATAAGAAATCCCGAGGTATTCATAGCAAATGTCTTACATTATACATGTCCTAGTCTATAAATAAAACCCTTCAATAAAAGGAGAAAGAAGGGGCCAAGGGGATTGGATGCAGTGACCACTAAGGTGAGTAGAGTCTAATATCTTCTTCCAGGTCTCCTGCTATCCCCTGGTGGCTTCATTTCTCTTGGGAGGAGAGGCTTTTTGTGTCAATCTAGTATCAACAGAAGATACTAGAATACATGATTTAGAACAATGCATGGCAAAACACTGCTTTAACCTAGATGATAAATTTACTTGGTTGCTTTTGTCAGGTGTGGGGGGGGTGTTAATGGGTATTATGGAAAAGCGAAAGCCCTTCAAGTCATCGCTGATTACAACTACTGCTTCTTTGATCACCACTTTCCCATTTCATAAGGTAGCTCTCAGCTCCATTTTGATTTAATTTTTAAAAATTAAAAATAAGGTGTGAATCATTTAACTTTCCTCAGATATGATACAAATGAAAAAATAGATGAGTTAAATTAATCTCTTGTTCACATAACAAGACTTTTTATATCTTATTATTCGGACCGGTGCTTAGCGTGCTTCAGATTGACTGGTGTGCTTATTTTGTCGCCTGCCTGTTTGAGAACTCTACTCCTGTTGGAGTCTTCCAACATGAAGAAGCTCAAGGGGATAGAAGTCTTTAGGGCAGTCTGTTAAAGTGTGGTGATCTCTTCTGTTATCCTAAATAGTGGTATGGGAGACTGCTCCCCAAAGGTGAATGTGCCATCCTGCCAGGGGCTGGGATGAGCTGTTCCACTCCAGGCAGTGCTTAGTAATAAAGGCCAGGTTATCACAGTCAAGGCAGGTGTTAGGATTCAGATGGACTAAGGCAAGTTATAAATCAGTAAGGATATCTGGATGTAAACACTGAGAATCACCAATCCCTAGACTTCTCTATCAAGTGCTCCAGCTGTTGTTCACAGAAAAATTGTTCTTAACTAACATTCTGCTTATTCTTAGACCGATATTGTTGGCTCTGTCCTTTCAGAGTTTTGCATAACTTGGAGTTTTATTCTAAAAACCTTTCTCAATTTTGGTCAGAAGTTATATTTGTTACTTGACACAGAAGTATATGTGCCCTGGAGCTTTGGCAATGCCAGGGTAGAAATAAAGTTTTGTGTCTCTTCCAGCTCTGCTCATCGTCCCTTCTCAACCATATGCGCATATACCCTCTTTGGATTTCTTCTGTCTCCAAAGGGCATAAAAACTATGTAGAGTGCAGTTAAAAGATCTTTCTCAATCCCTATCTAAGAAAGGGACAAATATGAATGAACAACAAGACCAGGAGACAAGCTGCCTCCAACTGCTGCCCAGAATTTAAATCATAATACCTTGAGATGCTGCTTCATCAAAGCTGCATTGGCCTTGACATGTAAGGCTCCCTGGGCAGTAGTGTCGGATGGATAAAAAGGCTAATCACACTGCACTTTT
Source organism: Grampus griseus (assembly GCF_964374135.1). Taxonomy (NCBI): domain Eukaryota; kingdom Metazoa; phylum Chordata; class Mammalia; order Artiodactyla; family Delphinidae; genus Grampus; species Grampus griseus. The sequence goes on along the minus strand of NC_139019.1, from coordinate 98,496,004 downwards.
GGAAAGAAAAACAGGAGCTCTAAGCAGTGCCAGTCCATATATCATCACTATTTTCCGGACAACTGAAATGTCAAGGCTAAAATACCCTCCAGCTAGCTATAAAATAATCTAAGCCAGGTACACAGTCATGGCAGAGTTTTGAAATATTGAAAACAAATTCAATTGGTTTTCCCCATCTGGAAAAACCAAAAAACTATATTTTTCTGCTCCACATTTATCAAAAAAGGGTACTGAATTAAAAGTAAAAATATGGCAACAGTCTGGTATCCTGTCAAATTTAATCTATGTGCAACAGTCCAATCTATCCCACAAAAATGCATTGTACTGAAATTGGAAGTCTATTTCAGTAAGATACTTGAGTTTTCTTCCTATGAGACTATTTTTTTTTTTTTTTTTTTTGCGGTACGCGGGCCTCTCACTGCTGCGGCCTCTCCCGTTGCGGAGCACAGGCTCCGGACGCGCAGGCCCAGCGACCATGGCTCACGGGCCCAGCCGCTCCGCGGCATGTGGGATCCTCGCGGACCAGGGCACGAACCCGCGTCCCCTGCATCGGCAGGCGGACTCTCAACCACTGTGCCACCAGGGAAGCCCGAGACTATTATTTTGCTCTGCATATTTGCTTTATTGAAACAATGAGACAGTTTTTAATGTTTTGTTATTGCTAATCTTGGAAATTAACTCTTCTGTTTTTAACAAAATAGAGAACTACTGCAGATTAAAGATATTTTATTTCAGTTTTTCCTGTTTTAATGAACTTTTAAAAGATCTGTATTCATATATAGTATATTAAATGGAAATACAAAGACATAGATGCTTACAGAGTGAACTGCTTTTGACAAATTAATTGAACCCCAAATGTTAATAGCTATTGCTTTAACAGGTGGCAGAATTATAAATAGTATTCCACTTCTCTACCTATGAGCCGTGCTTAATATAATCACATTTATTTTATTTTTATGTTAATTATAGAAGAAGATATAGGTTTATTGCTACCAATGTACAGTTTGAACAATGGTAATGCTCTATAGTTTGAAATTATTTGTTAGAAATTATTTTTTCAGTCAACATTTAATTAATATGGCTCCTTGATATCAGCTACTTATACAGGTTTTGAGAGCACAGTGAGAAATAAGACATACCTTTGACCTCCATTAAACTACACTCTATTAGGATTAGCATAATATTTTTTTGATGAAGACTTTATATAAAGGCTGTCTTATGGTTTTTAAAAGGCATTTAAAACCATTAGAACCTGGCACCAGACAAAGATAAAGACTTTAGAACACCTCTGAAGAATTTTTTTGTGTATATTCACATATGTAAACAGATGATACAAAGAGCTTGATCTTTATACTGATTGTGGGAAAAAAATCCCTAAAAGATCTTCACAACATATCAATGATATTTGTATAACTTCTACACTTACCAGTCTAGCATTAAAAGGGAAAAACCCTGCTAAGCTAGATAACTTACTTCCACTTTCAAAGACACCATGTTCATAAGATTCAGTTAGTAGGTCAGATCTTCAATTCCAAGAATTACAGATGAGAAGGCAAATAATGGGATGGTTTTCTGTTCTTCCTTATTTTTCTTCTCCAAGATCGTCTATAAGATCCCTACTCCCTCACCCATGATCTGGCACTAGTACTCGCAACTTTGACTTGGAAATTATTTGTGAATATTACTACAAAGCAAAAACAGATCTTTTCCAATTGAGCCCTCTGAGAATAATCAACATCTATATTGTCATGTGAAAAAATATATAGACCTGGATGCCAGGAAATAATCATGTAAATTAGGGTACCCAAATCAATTTGCAAGGTTTATTTGCTTCATCCACATTTGCATGGAGTTCTCCTCATTCCAGAAGTGATGACTTCTCCAATTAAAAAATAGAAACTGTTCAGCTGGAAAGAACCTTAGAGATAATTTTTTCCAGTGCACACTTGCCTATGTTGTAATGAGGAAAGAAATTCAGGCAGATTAATCTCAGCGCTGGTAAAGCTCTCCTGGCCTCTACTGTGATGCTTTTCTAGTATACTTCATTCGTGATATCTGACTATCATATATGAAGGCATGTGTACCATAAACATACTGGAACTCAAGCTGCAAGTTCTCTCACTGGAATAGGCCTCCCTTGAAAGAACTGAGAGAGGCGTAACAATTTTAAATTAGTGAATTTGTAAAATTTTATTAGAGTACTTTTGCAAATTGTATGAGGTTCATGTTGCACAAAACCTGGATACTCTCCTGCTGATATGGAGATAGTTCGAGTTTCATTTTGTTTTAACTTATGAACACTTTACTGGGGTTGACTAGAGTGAAGTATACACTTTTTTGTCAAAGGTCCAGCCAATTTAAAGAGTCTATGCTAGGGCTTCCCTGGTGACGCAGTGGTAGAGAGTCCGCCTGCCGATGCAGGAGATGCGGGTTTGTGTCCCGGTCCGGGAAGATCCCACATGCTGCGAAGCGTCTGGGCCCGTGAGCCATGGCCGCTGAGCCTGCGCGTCCGGAGCCTGTGCTCCACAACGGGAGAGACCACAACAGTGAGAGGCCCGCGTACTGCAAGGTATTCTTAATACTTACCAATCAAGGTTTCTTCCTGTTTCATAGGAATACATTTCTTACCACCAGTCATAAAAAAAAAAAAGAAAGAAAGAAACCTATCTAATATCAAAATACCCTCGGAATTCACATATTTGCTGATTTAAATAAAAACAGCAATTTTAACATGTGGGGTAAAATATGTAGATGATGAACCTATATTTCAAGACTAAGAGTTTGTCTCATATTTAGTGGTATTTTAAATCATATTGAAACAAAAATTTGACTTATGTACAAAAGAGAAGATTGCAAAGAAAGTAGTTCTTCCTATTCATTTCATTTTCTGGTGTTTCTCATTATTCTATTTTTTTGTTTGTTTGTTTTGGCTGCGTTAAGTCTTCATCGTTGCACACATGCTTTCTCTATTTATGGCAAGCAGGGGCTACTCTTCGTTGCAGTGCATAAGCTTCTCATTGCAGTGGCTTCTCTTGTTGCAGAGCATGGGCTCTAGGCACGTGGGCTTCAGCAGTTGTGGCTCACGGGCTCTAGAGTGCAGGCTCAGTAGTTGTGGCACAGGCTCAGTAGTTGTGGTGCGTGGGCTTAGTTGCTCTGCGGCAACTTCCCAGACCAGGGATCAAACCTGTGTTCCCTTCATTAGCAGGCGGATTCTTAATCACTATGCCACCAGGGAAGTCCCTCTCGTTATTCTTTGTTTACGTGGGAGAGAATCTAGAGGCCTTTGTTAATATGGTAATCCTGAAATGCCATTTTACAGCCAAGAAGAAAATATTTCTTTTCCAAAACTACTTAACATTTAATTTTAGTTCCATGATTGAGAGTATGAATTAATAATGAATTACTTCAACATTGAGCACATTATGGTAAGCTTACAGTATAATATCAATAAAAAAAAATAAAAAAAAAACAAGGGTTGACATACCTTAATGTAAATTTTTGAAACTACAAACTACAAGTATACAAATACAGAAGATTTCATGACCATTTGAGGAAGAACAAAAAGTACATATACATATTATTTTAATTACTCATGACATGTCATAAAGGATTTTCACTTGAGGGCATTATTAAGCTTTTGTTTAGGAGTTTCTCTTGCCCTTTGAGAGTTAGGGAAAATATACCATATCTTAAGCAATATCAACCAATTAATATAATTAGATATTACCAAGTTATCCATCCCCTAGATGGTAGGATCCTAGAAAAAATACATTATTTGGGTGGAAAAATAATATTTTAAGAAAAGAAAAACTGTTTGAGTAAAAAATTCTATTACATTCCAAAGTAACTCCAATATATTCTTTGGGAAAAACTCAAACTCACTGATCTACAGTCACGCATTCCATAACAAGAGTAGCTAAGAAGAGATGACTTTTTAGGAACAGCTTCTTACAGCACTCTAAGGTTCTTTAATATGTTAATAAATATTCCTGCGGTAGGGGGTAAGAGTCTATGGCATTTATATTTGGAAAATTTTTTAACACCCAGAATCCCTTCTTAGGGAGTTCTATAAAAGAACCAAAAATGTTTCAGTTTAAAAAAAATGTTTTTGCTTCCTTTAATCTAGGATTTACCAAACATTTTTACCCTTGATCTTGTTTTTCTGAACACCTTTTAATATAACAGTAGTGGTATTCTATCTAACAAAACTCAAGAAAAATAAAATTGGAGGATCTCAAAAATTCTCCTAAGTTTCACAAAGTAGATTCTCAAAAAATATTTGTTCCATGAAAAAAATCAAAGCTAAATATGCTATTAAAAACTAACTTGAACATTGTGAGATTATTTCATTTGTATTCTGTTTTCTATTTTTAACTGGCACAGTGTTGATGACATGGATAAATTACATTTTTATAACTTTTGCTTGTATAAAATATGCACAATCAATGCTAATTATATATTCTGAAGGTAATATTAACTAAGAGAATACTAAATGATCTAAAACCATGAATATTTTAGCTATGATGCTCACAAGCTCTTAAGCTGTTAAGCTCTCTATTTTAAAATGAGGGATTGTCTAATCCTATCCTCAAATATTTGAAATTTCTCTAAACAATCAATACAAAATTCTAGCGGGCATATATCCTCATTTTAGAGCCAAATTCAAAGTTATTATGAAGGTTTATCTCAGACTGTAGAACAAACATTTCAAAAAAAATTTTAATCCATATTTTAAGAATTAAATTCTACTTGTATTGGACTCTAGTGAATATAAACAACACATTTCTCTGAGGCTCCTGCTCTTGATTTTGATCTATTTAAAATAAAAAAGAAAGAGGGAGAGAGTGAGATAAATTGCCAGTGTCATGAATTCTGCATTTGACATTAAACAGCCTACTTAAATGCTGCAAAATGGATAGTTCTGTATTGGGTTCACAATGTGATAATAATAATGTAGTGTTATAACATTTATTTCCAGGCAGCTCAGATCAAAGGCTTTTTATTTTTATTTTTTTAATGGACTATTTTAACAATCTGTAAGTCAGAGAGAATTTTTTTTAACAGGCTGGGAGGTTGAGGCTTAGGAAGTTATCTGAGACCCACTACTGGGTAAAGAAAGCAACCACCCCTGTAATAAGTTAGAGTGGCAATAAAAATACCAACTCTGACTGTGAATTAAAATAGAGGCTTTAGAACAGTCCATTCAGCTTACAATGTGGTATACATTTTATGCTTGGTTAATATCTCAGCTTTGAAATAAGAAATTCAAAATTAAGTCACTCTTTCAAAGATATGAAATTCTTTCCATATGAAATACTGAAGTATGTTTTTCCAAAGTTCAAATGGGCCTAAATTTTTCTTTCCCCACACACTTTCCCTAAAGTATAACACAATATTGTTTATACAAGGTTATTCCTGCCAATAAATAGGCATATATCCTGTGAAAACCAGTCCCTCTGAATTTTAGAGAAATATTGAATCAATTCCTATATCCAAGAGATCACATTAGCTACCATTTAGAAAGAGTTAACTACATACTAGGTACTGTGATAAGATAAAAATCTTCTAAATAGGTACTGTCTTATCATCATCCCTGTTTTACAGTTGAGGAGAGAGAGATTCAGTTTGGTTAAGTAACTTCAAATTTAAAAAGTCAGTAAATGCCAGAGAATGACATTTTCTAATTGTGGAGCTCAGATCACATGACCTACCTCAGTCTGGTGCTCACTGTGAAAAGACCCAAGTGGAGCAGAAAAGAGTGACTGATTGGATTACCATGGCTATTGGGTTGATGGTCTGTCATCCATAGTAGAACTTTTAGATATGAGAGGCTGGTACGATTTGATGAGCCTAAGGGTTAATGCCACCCAGGTCATTCATTCAGAGCCCAGGCTGAGACCAGGTAAAGAAGTTCTCTCTCTCTTTCCTGAAAGCTCCTGTGGATAATTCTGTTTGGGAATGAAGACAAAAAGTCCCTCTTCCACAGGGCAGTCAATGGTTCTGTGGGAATTAAACTGGAGACTAAAACTACCCCGGACCCCATCTCTAGCTGAGCTGTACTAATGACAACTCTCACCTGCAAGACCAGTATTTCCAATAGGTTGAAGTAGAGGTACTTCAAATAAACAAATAAAACAAATAACAGAGGTATTTGTAATAGAGTTCCAAGGACTTCTACAAAAATTAAGTCATGTATTTTAATCTTCATAATCATCCTATCAAGGAGAAACTATTATTATCCCCACTAATTAAGTAGCATCCCCAAAGTTTCTGAGCTAGTAAGTGGCAGAGCAAGAATTCTAATCCTTGGAGTCTCGTTCCAACCTGTATTCTTAACCACCATGCAACGCTACCTCCTATTGCCTGACTAGCCTCAACCCACTGATAGCCCTGGAAGACTGATTGGTCTAGAAACACAATAACCAGTCTGTATAACACAGACCAGACTCAGGACACTAATGGCCCAAGCAGATTAGTTATCCTAAGCGTTGACTGATTCACACTGATTAAGATGGTATTTCAGGTATGTATTTTGAACAAGTGCATTAGCATAGGTTGAAAATAAAAGCCCTGATATAAGCAAGCGGTATCCAATTTCTGAGGATGGTGAAAATAAAACCACAGGAATGATCACAGAAGCAACAGCCACGGAGGTTAAGCACATGGACTTGGAGCCAGATAGTCTGGGTTCAGATTCCACTAGCTATGTGGCCTCACAAGTTCCTTTGACTTGAATATTTGATTCCTCATCTTTAATTGGGGGCTAATAATACCTACCTATTTGGGTTGGTGTAAGGATTAAATGTAAAGCATTTACAATGGAATATGACATTTACTAAGGACTAAAAGAAAGTTGCCTACTGAAGCTATTTCCATACTGGAGAATGAGCAGAACCTGGACAGTGCAAGAAGAGAAATACAGGTCTCATCATCACAAAGATGAGACCTTAGTCATAGTGGGTCAAGAGATTTATCAGGGCCGTAGTGACAAGCAACTGGAAATCAATATCCATACTCTATTTTGTGCCTCTTTTACAATGTTGGTTAAAAGTATGTCCATGTTTGCTGTTCTCAACTAATATTTGTCATCTACAGTGATTCCAAAATATGACCACACGTTTCTGCCAATTCAGTATGCATCCTCTATGCTATGTGATTTTACCTATCCCATTAGAAAGGGAGTCTATTTCCCAACCTTTGAATCTAGGTTGGCATTCTTCTGACAGAATGAAGCAAAAGTGAGGTATAATACTTCCAATACTAGATCTTAAGAAGATTTGCAGCACTTTGCTCTTTCTTTGTTAGAAGGATGTCCTGAGACTACCATGAATAGAAGTCAAGGAAGCCTACTAGAGGATTAGACCATGTGAAGGAGAACAAAGGGCTTTAGCTGACAGCATACCAGGCACATCTGCCAGACATGTGAGTGATGCCATCTTACCTTCCAACACAACTCAGCCCACCCTTTAGCCAAATGGAGCTGCACCCTTTAGCCCAGGAAAAACCAGCAGAAGAATCAATAAGAATTCTGAGAAATAATAATGTATTGTTTTAAGCCACTAAGTAGTTGGGATGGATTGAGCACAGCATTAAATAATTAAAACAGCATCTTCATGAAAGTCCTGAATTAAAGAATGTTTTTAGAAATTCCTATGTTATTTCTAAGACTGGGTAGACTCCATGTAGTAATAGAACCAAGCTTTTGGCATATAGATGAGGCAGAACAGACAGACATTTTGAGGAATATTGTCTTTGCCAGGTTTATTTCAGTCTGATTTGATGCTCTGGTAAATAATACTTCCCTCTGAAATCCAGGAAGGCCATTTTTCTGCATAGGGCATTAGACTTCCAGAAATATTTATAAATAGAGCTTAGATTAGAGCACATGCCTGGGAGCTAAACCATCTAAAATCAGTGAGTGTTAGCGATTATACGTGTGTGTGTTCAACACACTGAATAAACAAAACTCATAAGATACTATCACAAAACAACTTAATTTTTATCCATCACTGTTCCTTTAAACATTTCTTTTGCAGGGAATTCTTTCCTTGTCCATGCATAAAAATTCATTACAAAATCCATATCCTATTCTTCTTGGGTTTATAGCTAATCTTAAACTTTCCAACTTGCTAGAAAAGAAAATGTAGTTTTATAAATATAAAACAGGGATACAAGCTAATATTAAAAACATAAATGTAGACTTAGATTATAGAAGGAAGGTGGGAAAAATATATAATAATTAATAATGCATTTAAGTCCTTCATTTAAAGAGAAGGCTTTTCAGATTGGATTAACGAATAATATTGGACTACATACTTTTATGAAATACTCACTAATGCCAGGTGATACAGAAAGTTTTTTTTAAAATAAGTATTAGCCATGATATGCCAGAGAGATAATGGTCAATATATTAAAATTTTAAAAATACCTGAATATGTGGCAAAAAACATTGTATGGCGTACAAGTTTTTTTTGTTGTTTTTTGTTTTTTTGTGTTTTTTTTAAGGAGGAGACAGTACAAAATAAAAGAAAACTTTTACACCTTTACGTGTGGATAATGAAGCACTGAAATGTAAAGAACAAAGACTTTTAGATGGGTAGAAAAACATGCCTAAGCCTTCCTGTCTTCTCAAAATAAGAACCAAAGTACTAAAAATACAAAGCATTAGATCAGTATCTGTTGCATTATGAGCTGTTCTTGGTAGTGGGGGATAGAGAAGAAATACATCATAGAGTCTAACTGTCCAAGAGTTTATTGTCTTATATGAAGAGACAGCCCACGTATTCATGCAATAGTTGAGTAACACTGACATTCTGGTTTTGAAATAATTGAATGAACACTGAGAGCTGTAAGAGTACTAGGCAGAATCAGACCACGGTGGGAGGGAGCAGAAAAGCAAAGCATCATGAGGAGGGATAAATGGATTATCACTCGACCTTGAAGTGGAGAGATGAGAAGTGCGTGTTGGTGGGGAGGGGAATATATTTGAAATAAGTTTTTGCTTTGGGGTCATAGTTTTTTATTGTGTTTACTGATTGAATGGATGAATAACTCAGAAGTCTGCCTAAACTTAGAAAGATACTATAGTGGTTTATTGACAGTCTCAGACATAGTTGCAGATCAGTGGGAATACAAGAGTGGAAAGGTTTTATTTATTTTTTTTTCTCATATTACCATCCCCAACTCCTCTCTTCTCATTCTTCAAAAATAACTCAGGAAGATTCTATCGAGATCAGGTCACTGTCCATTATTAAAAAGTCCTATTTAGTCTAATGAAAAACTCCAATTGTACCCCCTCACATCTCCCAGTTCAGGCTTATACCTTGGTGGGGACAGCCTGTGCAGGGGTTCTGCTTTTTACTTCTTCCTTTCCTCCTCTGATGCTTTCAGTCACGATGGAGGGAAGAAGAATGAGTAACTCTCTCATTTAACTAGCTGCTTCTGTAGCTCCTCATCTGGTTAAACTGAGTGGCTTCTGTTGCCTTTTGTGAGACCAGCATCCAAAAATTTACTATATATTTGGGCCCATGTGTAATTCATTTAAAGGCCCTGGTGAGGGGCTTCCCATCCTACAGATCTTTGATGTAGGAGACCTGCAAACTCTTCAGCATCCCACTTTAGCTTTTGCTCCTGGGGATAAACTTTGCGGAGTCATGCTCTGTGGATCCCCTTTTAGAAGGCATGCATGGCTTTTTTCTGGCTTCTATTCAGCACTTCCAGTACCTTTCAGCTCTTAAGCTAACTGGTACAGCCCACAACCTTTTGCTGCTGTGATGTCCCCGTTAAAGCCCCATTCACTTAGGTATGACACAAATCCAGCTACCTTCTTTGGTGACCATGTGATTTAGATGAAACCCATTTGTTATGTCATGTTGAATGTAGGAATGCAGGCTTTTCCACTGATACCTTCTCTCCACCTGCCATCTTTGACTGACTCTTTCCATTCTTCTCCAATAGGCATGGAGAGCTGCTCAGAAATTCCACACATAAACAAATGTATAAATGCAGAATGAGAAGACAGTGTCATGACTGAACTCTGTGTGTAATTTCTTGGAGAGGGGAACACCCATTTTGCCTTGGAGAGCTCCTCCCCTACTCCTTTATCTTCTGTTACATAGACAGTGGCCATAGGAGGTAAAGAGTGATGCTGGGGAGGGGGAAGCAGAGCCAGACAGGCCTTTAATTGCATTAATTTCTCTTTAGTAAAGGAGCTACTTGATGCTTTGTCCTCAGACTGGGGTACTAGTCACCAATTCTGGAAAAAAGGAATATCTTCCTCAACATCCTCTTACATTGTGACATCCAGTCCTCAAATGACATTTTCATTTTGTTCTGCTCTTATTCTAAAATACCAAAATTAGTGTAATTTTTTAACTCTCAGATTTCTTTCACAGTAATTTACACCTGTTTACTTCTATGTGATTTGGTACATGTCTTAAAATCTTTTTTCAAAATCTTTTAAAACTATGCTTTCAAATCTTCATATACTTCTGCTTAAATGGCACTGCACTTGGTAAAATGTTGGTTCTATACGTGGTTGCACAGACAGAAGCAAAACTAAGTATCATTCATTCTTATCATGTTAGTGGTATCTAGTTGGTTCAAATGAAATCTGTGGTCAAAATGGAGACAATATCAAGTTTTGATACACTTCCAATTTTATTAATGTCTGAAAACTTTAGTTTTTAATCTCTTTTCCATATCAGGAAAAAAATGCAAAAAGAAAAAAGTACCATAAGGTCCAGCTTACAGTAGCCTATATGATGGATCACTTCCCTAAAGAAACTGTATATTTGTGTGTATATACAGTTTCTTAGTAACACACTGACAGCAAAACCCATCCCTGAATGGTTTGAACCATAATTGATCACTTGTGGTTTTACATGAGGTAGAATGAGTAGAGGGAAATTAAATATGATTAATTTTTATCATATTTCTCTGCAGTAGCTAGTTGGTCCAAATACAAACTGTAGTCGAAATGTTCTGTTATTCCAGAGAGAAAAATATTAAACCATTAATCCACTTGACTGATTTATTTGGCAGCTTAAATATTTTGGTTTATTCAGTGGTTCCAACTTCTAAAAAATCTGATTCTGAAACATGAATGTTTAACAGAACCCTTCTAGGAGATCGGGAACCATGTCCAAAATATTTGCTATTCTACTGCCAGGTCCTATGCTGAATGAATAGTCAATCAGTCAATCTAACTGTCTATCTATTTATCCATCTATCTATCTATCCATCCATCTATCTATCAATATGGAATAATTAATTATCCCTTTCAATTACGTCTGGCCATGAACTTTTGGTTAGTAAACAAACAAGCTAGAGATGAAGAAATTTTTATATAGATCAGAGTTATTTGCCGTACTGTGGCTGACGGTAGGTACCTTCAACTCCTCATGTATTCATCCATTCATAATATTTTTTTCATGTCAGAATGTTGTAGCTGGATGAAGTAGAAAATAGAAAGGCAAAGTCTCTGGCTTCATAACGTTTGTCTTCATAAGACTGTCCCTAACAATCATAATTCCGAGTGGGGGAACAGACTATAAGCAGATGAATATATGATAAGTGTTAAATACCAACAGAAATAAAGGAGAATATGAGAGATACAGCATCCTGGGGTTTGGCCAGAATATTATTTTTTGTCATCATAATGATCACCAAATAATTGATTTCACAGTTTTGAAAAAAAATTCAGTTCACTAATTCAGCACACACTTTATTTCATTAATTCAGCAAATACTTATTGAGAGCCTAGCCTGTCTGTGCCCATCACCAGAGAGACAGTAGAAAGCAAAATAAGGCTTGTTTCCTGCTCTCAGGGAGGTTACAGGTGAGTGTGCAAGAGAAATAGTAATTCAACAATAGCCTGGACAGGTACAATATCCAATCCATTTACATGGTTACTCACACCCATACACTATGTCCTTGAGATGGATAATAGTGGTTCTGTTGTGTTTACTGCTGTAACTCCTTAATAAATCAACTAAATATATGAGACATTCTGAGGATCTAGAAAATAAACCTAATTCTAGTGGCAAAACCTCAACTTGGGTTAGTCATTCACATGGATCATTCCTTTGACTCTCCACCTGGTTTTAGTGGTTGGAAACCTACTTCTTAGAATCAGCTAAAATCAGATGTAGTCATTTTTTTTAAGATGCATGAAAAAATATATCTCATAAACTATAAAAACTGGTTTAATTTTCCAAACTGTAAGTACAAAAGCAGAGAAAAGGAAAAAAAGTTTTTTTTTTAAATCAAGTCATATTTAAAAATTGGCTTCATGACCAGCATTGTGCTCACAGTACCCATTAAAATAATCTCCTCTGGATATACTCTCACACAGAATCACCATTAAAAGGTGTGCTTACATTGTGTTTAATCCCAAGGTATTCATGAGGACATCTCTGCTCAGATAAACTTTTACCACTTGAAAAAAAAAATCAAGTCATATTATGACAACCCAGAACATATGTTGAGTTGTGGCATACCTAAAATATACATTGTGTCTCAAGTAAAATGGTGATTTTGTAGAATAACAAGATTTTACTAATAAAACTATTTTACTCTTTAAATTTTTCTTTCATGTTATTTGCTAAAATATTTATTAGTGTCTACAGCTGAGATGTCAGTTAACATACACATTTTAGCAGGTAAGCATATATGAGTTTGAGGAAAGAGAAGGTACAGAGTCAAAGTGATGGGTTTTATCACTTGGCAAAGTGAAGATGATGCAAATATTTTCGCGTTATTGTTACTTATGAAGACCTCTATGGTCTGAATGTTTATATCCCACCCAGTACCATAGTCCTACCAGCTACAGTTTTATAGTTATATTTCCTCTTATGCTGATCTCAACCAGTATTATTTTGATTCCATTGTTTTATTACGCACACACTTTTCTTAAACAGTAAACAGTTATTATAACCAAAAGATTTACTGGTTTTGTAGATTGTCATTGCTTCTTGGGTTCCACAGTTTTTTTTTTCATTTATGTTTTGCTAAATTGTATACTTCTGTAATTCATTCCAGGTGAGTTTATGGGTAATAAAATTTCTGAGCCTTTGCAAATATAAATGAATGTCAATATTTCACTATTACATGTGAGTGTATAATTCTATGAATAATTTTAAGATAAAAATTATTTTCCTTCCATCTTTACAAATTTTACTGTATTGTCTTCTTGTACCCCCTTTTAAGCAAAAGAAAAGTATGATATGAATTGAATTCTCATTTATTTTCTGTTTATTTTTTCTTGTCTAGAACCATTTATAATTTTCTTTTAATCAGTGAATGTTAATATTTCATCACATGTATCTGGATGTAGTCTTTTTCATTCATTCTGTTCAACAAATTATCTTTTCAGTATGGGAAAGAAATTTAGTTCAGGTCTGAATTTTCTACTTCTATGACTGTTTTGTATATATTTTTTAACCTGTCAATCATTTTTTTTTTCTTCTTGGTCATTTGCTATGTGGAAATTGAAAGATCAGAATTTCTTATTTAACTTTCTTTTTGTCTTTTTCAGCTATATTCTGAGAGATTCTCTTAGCTTCATCTTTTAATTTACCAATTCTCTTTTCATCTGTGATCATTTTGTTATTCAGCCAAGTGATTGAAATTTGTATTTCAAAAATCACATTTTTGTCTTTATGATTCCCCACTGATTCCTTATTTTGAATACTGAAATATTTAAAATCTGAGAAGATAGTTTATGTTTATTTTAATCATATTTTTCTTGGTCTGTTAAATCACTCTCTTTGGATTTGCGTTCTTCTGCTTGTTGAGCTTGCTGCCTCTGTATTATGGTGTTAGCATTATTCAAATTTTAGGTGAATCTTGATTGAGTATTTACCTTTATGTGTGAGACGACCTGTAACTGATCTGTGAATGGTACAGGTGTCTTGTGATTGTGAGAGAGCATAGAAATGATTCCAGGAAAGGCTCTACTCTTCCAAGCACAGTGGCTCCTGATTTTCCTAGCTTTTAATGCAGTTATAGAAGTATAAAAATTTTAAAAACATATTTTCCCTGTAATGTCTAGTGATTTGCCATGAACTTGTGTCAGATTGCAGCTTGTGATGTTTATCATTTTAAACCATATTTACTCATTAGTTTTATAAACTTTTCTAATTTAGAATTGGACTACAGAGATTATAGATAGTTGAAATGATTGCTATAGTTTATATTATGCAGAAAACAGTTCCTTAAGATTCTGTAGAGAGTTAATGGTATATGAAAGAGTTTCAGTCAATTTTTCCCCTTAGAGTAAGGAATGTATGCTTCCAAATTTCAAAGAGCAGCACATGTTTTTATATTACAAGGATACTTTTTTTTTTTACTTAAAGTAGCAACAAGAAGGTATTTCTAATTAGACATATTTTTATTGCATTCATTTCAATGACTAAATACATAACTACTCTCTCATTTTATAAAAATTGTATATTGTTCCAGAGATTATATTTCTAATCCTAAATAAATTTGAGCCTGTTTTGGATAATTTTGGAAAAAATTTGGAAGATTACATCCAAAATATTATCTCTGTATGGCAAGATTATGGATAATTTTTAATTTTCTTTTTCTTGTATATTTTCCAAATTTCCTCCAATAACAACATATTACTTTTAATACCAACAAAAATATTTTTAAAGTATTTCCCCATAAACTCTAAGTTTTTAGGACTCCTTAGCAATTATTATGTTTCTCCATAAAACATAAAGCAGTTAAAGTCACTCTAATCCTCAGGTCAAGTTTGATATGTTAGCTGCTTTGTCAGAATCAGCACATTAAATAGACATCTGAGTGAAAGCACCTGAGAGTGCACAGATTTTTATCATTGCCCTTTTCTTAGTTTTTATCTGTCTTTTTCTTCGGCCATAGTTGCTAGCTGATGAATCTCCAGTGCTAGCTGGCTTTGTATTAGGGGCTGAGCCATTAAGTAGGGAGAGAAGTGATGAATAACTTTCATCAGAGTCCACTCTCTAAGTACTTGAGGTTTTCACTGTGCTAGTAGCGCTTCTCTGGTTCTCCTGTGCTAAACATGATTCAGTACAAAGACTCTGGTCTTTTATTCAAATATGTTTCTTCTATAAAAGAACTCCCACCCCTCCTCTAACTTCATATAAGGAATCCAGTCTTCTTCAAGAGTGACTTGCTACTTTCAGGAAGGCTAAGAAAACTTGAGACTGTAGCACTGATCACAACCTTCCTTGATAAGTAAATTTCTAAAAATATACAAATTAAAAGATCTTATTAAATAGCTTAATGTTAGTGTCTTACTCATCTTTCATATCTTTCCTCTCCAAATCCAATACATAATCAAGTCCAAGTGCCTCTTCTCCTGAAATATCATGTAAGCCCATTTCATCTTTTCTATTCCTAGTGACACTGCTTTTGCTCAGGTCCAAGTCAAATTTCACTCACCTCCACTCTTTCAATGGTTTCTTCAATAATTCCTTTAATTTTAATATCACTCTTCCTTTATTTGCATTTTATAAAAGTTGTATCTTACTAAACTACAATATGATTATGGTTTGTAATATTAATGTAATTTATATGACCCACATAACTCCTCATTTCATGTAGAATAAAATCCCAACTACTTGGAAGGACAGTCAATAATTCCTACAAATACACATCAACTTATATTTCCTAGCAACTCTACCTCTCATTCTACCCCAGACAGACATATTCTATACGACAACCCCAAAGCATAATGGGCCTACCTACTTATCCTTAAACATCTTTGACTTTAATGTTCTTACTATCAAAAGTGCAAGAAAAACCTTTTCAAAGGCAATTTTATTGTTTAACCACAAGGAAAATATGCTCAAATTATGAAAAGCCTGCAGCTAATTTTTTTTTCTGTTCTATAAAAAGACAAGCTTTTTACCTCCATTTCTTTGTGTTAAGTAAAATGTCTAACATAGTTGGAGAGTCAATCCTTTCTCAAAAGAGACCATCTAGACGTCTACTTGTGGCTACGACTGCACAGCCAGTAATGGAAAAACTCTTCATCTTGGAACAACTATTAATATGTGCTAAACTTTTAATATCTACTATTTAGAGGCATCAGGAAACAACCAACCCAAAAGTTATGAGGTCAATGTCCTGAAAAGAGGGAAATGCACTGAGGCAAGACCAACATTTCTGTTGATTTTTCCCACAAGGCATTGGTTGATTTCCCACCTGAGCTGGGTAAAAGATCAAGAAATCAGGCTAAAAAACAAAGAAGAGCTCATGGCAGTCTCACAAGGTTATGGGCTAAAAATTATAGTATGGTCCCAAGGAGAAATGGTCTCAGAAATGCCCTAGGCTTTCAGTTGAGGCTCTTGTAAGGCCATGCTATGGGATAAGGGCAAATTTCAGTGTTCATAAACACTATAAACTCAGCCTTAGCCATAAATCAGCTCAATCTCTGAATGGAACAAGGTCATCTGTCCTACTATAACTTCATTTGGAAGCAAATTTAAGAATATAACATCATCCACAGCCTCTTCAATTTTTATACATAATGTCTACCATACAATCCTGAACTACCAGGCATGCCAGGGACAAAATAATTACCAAAATTCAAAGAGTACAAAGAAATAGATAATAGAAACCACCCCTTAGTGGATGGTTAAAGATATTGTTTTAAAATAAAATAATTGTGATTAATATGACCAAGAAATGTATGATAAAGTAGATAATTTCACCAAAAATAAGCAAATGGAAACCCAGACCTATAATACACAGAATCAGATTATTAACTGAGAATCATGTGAATCAGAGATCTTACCCAGTATCAAACTTTACTAAATAGTGTCAAGGATAAAAGCAATCAAAAGGCAAAAGAGAAAGAAGCTTCTGGGACATCAGTGATGACTCTCACAGGTCCTTTATTCCTTTATCAAACATGAACCTCCAGCTCAGAATAGATGAAGCCTCTAAATGATGTTCATGGGCTTCCTCATACAACAGAGAGCATTTCAAATCAGACACATTTTCATTTAGTACCCCAGGGAGTTGTATAACTTATGTGACATTCTCCAGGAAGCCATTTTTCATATTTGGATTCCATTTTATATGGGTTATCCTTAGCTAGAGAGAGTCAGATAGAGACAAAGTCTCTTCTACCTAGTAAATATCATTAGCCATTTTACATGCATACCTAGTCTCCAAGGTTAAACTATGTTACCTTATCTGCTTTTCTTCCTTTCTTCATAGGTATTCCCCCAGTAAAGGAGTGAAAGTATCATAGGCCATATGCTTTACCCGTTCCTCCCAATTTCTAATAATAACTGAAATAAACATTTAATACATGCTAAAATTTAACACTAAATTAAACACAGCAGAAAAGTGGATTCATAGTCTGGAGAACTGCAGAGTACAACCGTATATCACATAACTAGACTAAAGATCAGAGAGAAGAGAAGAAAGAAAACACAGAGAAAAACATACAATACTCGGACGTGCAGTGAGAAATTCAGAAATATATTATACTGGAGTCCTGGAAAGAGAGGACAAAATAGAGAATGAACAGAATCAATATTTGAATGGATATTGGCAGCTTCTCCTGGTAGAATGTAATCATTGCAACAGCTGTTATTCCTACAAACAACTCAAGGCCTTAAAGAACTTGGAAACAATGAAGACTAAATTGATTAAAATTTCAGAGAGTAGAGAAAAATTTAGAAGTAGGCTGTGGAACAGTTAATCTCTTCCCCTAGGGACATTTACTGATGACAGACACAGGCTGAGGTCTGAGGACAGAATCTTAGCCAAGGCAAAGGGCAAATAATAGGAGATTTTAGTCATTTCATGGGACTGGAGTGACAAAATTGGAACGTGAGGGTCCTCAAACATGTGGCCTATCTCCCCCTCTATACAGTGCCAAGTTTTGAAATTGTGAAAGACAGGAGGATAAACAGATAATCCAAAATCTTCTGAAGGGCAGAATTAAGTTTTCTAAAGTCTTCTAAATTTGAGTATAAATCAACCTAGGGACAAGTGAAAATCACAAATAAATTGAGTCATTAAAATTTAAACCAGCTTAACTTAACTCAGTTCCCCCTGGATTGAAGTGGTCTCCTCTCAGACTCCACCCAAGATCACAACTCTGTATTTTTAGTGGAGGAGAAAGTCAATTGTCTCCAGTGGAAGATTTCATCATCTGAAACCTCTACAGTTCTTTCATACACAATATCCAGATACAATAAAAAAAAATTAACTTGTGAGAAAAGGCAAATGGCTATGCATTCATGAGGGTAAACAACTGAGCCACTTACAACCATCCTGTACCCACACAACATTCTGTTTTCCACTTTCAGTATAGCATTTCATAAATTACATGAGATTTTCAACACTTTATTAAAAATGTAGGCTTTGTATTAGATGATTTTGCCCAACTGTAGTCTAACGTAAGTGCTCCGAGCACATTTAAGTAGGCTAGGCTAAACTCGGATGTTCGGTAGATTAGATGTTTGAAATGTATTTTCAACTTACAATGCTTTCAGCTTATGAGGGTTTATCAGGATAAAACCCTGTCATAAATTGAGGAAGATATGTATTCACGTTGAATCTCTAAAGTAGCAATTCTCAAAGGAGAACCTTTCAGGGGTCCATGCAGTGACAATTATTTTCAAACCAAAACTAACATATTATTTGATTTTTTGCTCTCATTTTTACACAACTATATAGTGGACTTTTCCAAGGTGACATGACATGTGATACCATCCTCGCCCTGATGACTAATGTATATGTGTTTGTGTATTCTGGTGTTTAAAACTTTCTCAATTTTAACTTGTAATATGGTAATAATCAAAATATATAGCCCACATTATCAAAAGATCTTTGGGATCCTCAATAATTTTTAAGAATGTAAAGGGATCCTGAAACGTGTTTAAGACTAAGATTTAGACTTAAATCACTAAATGAACATAAAAGAAAAATAACAAAAGATCATAAAAAGGAATAACAATAAGTTTAAAAATACATGATCACTCAATGAGAAGGAAAAATGAGAAAAAAAGAACAAAAAATGTGTAGAGAATAGTAAGATTCTTTAATTCTAAATATGTTAGTCATTACAGTATAAGTGTTATAAATCCCATAAATGTAAGTTTAAGTGAAAGAAGAAAACAGCACCTAATGTATGATTCCACTTATGGAAATAAAAACAACAAATCTATTGTGTGGAAGTCAGAACAGCTACTGCCTTTGGGGTGGGTAACAACTAGCAGAGAGGTATATGGAGTGTCTATAATGCTGGTGACACTCAATTTCCTTATTCCTGGTGGTGGTTTATGTAGGTATGTTCATTGTGTAAAATTGCATTAAGCTACGAAATTAGTTGTATTCACTTTTCTGTATCTTTATTATTCATACATAAAATAGTTCATTTAAAGAAAATAGAAGGTAACTGTTACTTGGTTTACTGCATCTAATACTTGCCCACAGCTGTACCTCTGTGTAGGACAAAGTTGTGTGATGTCACCTGAGGTATTGCTTCAGTACGCCATTTATGAATTTCTATGCACACTGAGTCAGAAAAAAATATTTTAAAAATTACTTCTACTTCTATTAAATTTTCTTTAAACTTCAGTTTAACTTGATCAAATTCAAACTGCAGCCATGTCAGAGTATAGTGTAGTATAGAGCTCAAAACAGCTTATCTTTTGATTAAGTTCTCAAGGCATATTTGCAGAGAGATTGTCGCCTCTCTAGTTCAGATTTTTACTATGCATTCAAAATCTATTTTTTTGCCTAAAACTCCAAGGGATCTAAGTGTTCACTTGGCTAGAAAAACCTGATTTTATATGAGGAAACTGAGGCCCAGAAAGTTTAAGCAAATTATGTAAGGTCACA
The DNA here is from genome assembly GCF_964374135.1 of Grampus griseus. Classification (NCBI taxonomy): domain Eukaryota; kingdom Metazoa; phylum Chordata; class Mammalia; order Artiodactyla; family Delphinidae; genus Grampus; species Grampus griseus. The sequence continues at coordinate 98,476,147 of NC_139019.1, read as the reverse complement.
CATCTAGTCATTTCCCCAGTGAATCTTCTCCTGATCTACTTAATTCAGTTTCCCCTTGTCCAAATTACATTAGTACACAGTTCCTGTACCGTTGGAAAGGTATCCATTATGTACTGGCTTATGTTGTTAGATGTTTTCTCGTAGACATGTTATCTACTTCAACTACTTGATGTGTTCTTTTGGGTCAGTGACTGTGTCTTACCTTTTTTTTTTTTTTTAATCCTGGGGACCTATCATCTTCATGTATTAGTAATTTAGTAAACATATTCGTTCATGGATACACTTATTCACTCATTCAACAGAAGTATTTACTGAGTACTCACTATGTGTCAAGCCGATAAAAAAAAGTCCCTCCCTGGGCTTTCCTGGTGGCGCAGTGGTTGAGAGTCCGCCTGCCAATGCAGGGAACACGGGTTCGTGCCCTGGTCTGGCAAGATCCCACATGCCGCTCCGTGCCCTGGTCCGGGAAGATCCCACAGGCCGCGGAGCGGCTGGGCCCGTGAGCCATGGCCGCTGAGCCTGCGCGTCCGGAGCCTGTGCTCCGCAACAGGAGACGCCACAACAGTGACAAGCCTGCATACCGCAAAAAAAAAAAAAAAAAAAAAAGTCCCTCCCTTCATACAACTTAAATCCCAATGTAAGTTAATTAATTACCTCATTAATAATTAGTAAGAAAATAAAATATTGTATATAATATGTTGTATGGTAAAAATGCTCTGAAGAAAAACAGTCCATGAATTAACCTTCAAATACAGTGGTTTTCATGCTGCTTTGAGATCTTTGGACTTAGCATGGAGATCCTTTTGGAACTGCTGGAGTGAAAGGCAATTCAGTCAGCCAACCTCCCCAACCTGGTTTCATTTACAACACTTGCTTTTATCTTTTACATAAAATGCTGCCACATAAAATTCCATCTGAACAAAGCACACCATACATGAAAATAAATTCAATAGATTTTTCAGGTTCTAAAATATTTCAGCTTTTCAAAGGGACAAATGGTGTTTCTGGTTACACACTACTGTAGATGATTTATCCATGAAACTCATTTTGTATCTTATATTTCTGCTCTATAATTATAGGATGTATATAAGCAGCTAAGTTTATGGTGTTGAGAAGGACAGTTTAACCCTCATTTACTTAACTCTAATGACTGCTGAGTGACCTTTCTAAAGATAATGGAGTGCCCTGTGTGCATTTGTCTATTTATAAGTAATAGAATCATTAGGTGATTGAGAGAATGACTACATTTCTATGATGATTTACTTTTGTGCAGTCCTGGTTAGTCATGTGGAAACAGGTTAGTATTCTCATGCTGAATCCAACACACTTTTATCAGTAAGTGCTCGCTCATTTCAATTAACTTCTCTGTCTGTAATCTGGAGGTACCGCATTAGAGGTATAAAATGCATGCAAAACTTTCTTGAAAGAGAGCAGATGTATTTGAAAGAGGGAAGCTGTCAGGGATGAATGGCAACCTGAGACATAAGAGAAGATCCTTTTTTAAGCTATGTCTAGTTGAATCAGAGCTGAGAACAGGTTCCATGATTGATGATGATATCAAGGATGGTGTTGTAAAGGTTATTAAGTGTCCAAAGTGTTCTAGGAGTCACGTGGTACATGTTGCATTGAAAGACAATATTTTTACCATCGGAGATTTTTACCTTCTGGAACTACATGAGAAAGATAACATATGCATATATACATTCATCAAAAATACACTCAAGTATCTTGTTATTTTGCAAAGATTAAATGGCTAGAAGTAGGATAATGAAAAAGAGGACAGATAAAGGAAGAATGTTGGGTGTATACTTGGTAAACACATTTGGGAAATGGGAAGGGATAGTAATTCAAGTAGTGATAACAAAAACCTATTTAAAGACAAGTCAATCTATGTGTACAACAACACTGTGTATCTCCAATTAAATACTCAGCTCAGCCCATGAATCACTGTCTTTCATTTGAATAAACATTTAAAACAGTTTTGAATCAGTAGGAGAAACATCAGCATTTTTGCTCTATTTCATCAGTTTTTTGGAGGAGGTCAATTGCTGTTATTTTTCAAAAATGTTAACATAATCTAGTTAGAGTCTTAAGATTTTAAAAGAAAGTTTGTATATGAAACAAGCACAAATACAGAGATGAGATCTTTCATTTGGAATACGTTTCATACATAAGCATGAAGTATTATTAATTTAAGGCATGGAAGTAGTAATTATCTAAAATTTAGTCTGAAAAATATTGCCTTTATTTCTGACTTTTTAAAAACTGTAATTTCTAATAATATTCCATTTCTGTTGTTCCCAAGAGCACTGAACTGAATCACTGAATATTTCTGAACAATTTCAAAGGCTTAACAACACAGGGCTTGGGGGACGGGGGTGGGGGGGTGGAATAGGACATGATAAAAAAGGAACGAAATTCAGCAATCATGTTATTTGGGTTTGTACTCCAAGGGGATACAGACAGAAGCCAGAGAGCTGATTTAAAATTCCAAAACTTCTCAGAAAGGTATTGGTAAAAAGGTATTTAGAAGATGTAACTCTTTTGACTTCCAAATTATTTGATCAATTCTGTGGCTACGCAATGACTGTACTTTCTCTAGAGCAGTTAATGTTCCTCAAGTGCAGTCCCCAGACCAGCAACATTAGCGTCACTTGGGGACTTGTTAGAAATGCAGTTAGGCCCCATCCTAGAACCAATGAACCTACAACTCTGAGAGGCTGAGGCCAGCAATCTGTGTTTTTACAAACCCTCAGAGCAATGCTAATGCATCCTGACATTTGAGAACTGCTCTACAACAGACTATGGAGTGCAGCTCATTTTAGGAACACACACAAAAAATCTCTTGAAGAAACAACTCCCTCAGAAGTCTCTAAATTGATTCATATCATTCTGAAAAACACCTCAGACCAGCTCTGAATCCCCATAATATCTCATGTCTCAATCAACTCCATATTCACCTTGCTATTCAATTACAAACATTTCCTGGAAAATTGGTTAACTCACTCTTTTTTCCCTATCTTCCATAATACAATCAAGACCTTAAAGGTAGGCTCCAACATTGTAAGCTCTTTCATACACATACCTCCAAGTTTGATGGCGGAGGGGGTGGTTCAGGAGATACAAAAATTTAGTAAGACATTCAGTGATATATTTTTGAGGGAAATGTGACACAACCTCTTTCTCTGAATTATGCAATATTAGAATGGCATTTCAGAACCTTACTTTTCAATTTCTATCAGTTACCCATTCAGTAAAAGGAAACCCAGTGCTGTGCAAAATATAATGTTCAAATCAAGCAATAATTGATTGAAATCTTTCTCCTTTTATTTTATTAATAAATTTATTTACTTATTTATTTTTGGCTGCCTTGGGTCTTCATTGCTGCGCGTGGGCTTTCTCTAGTTGCAGCGAATGGGGGCTACTCTTTGCTGCTGCGCGCAGGCTTCTCACTGTGGTGGCTTCTCTTGTTGCAGAGCATGGGCTCTAGGCACATGGGCTTCAGTAGCTGTGGTACACGGACTTAGTGGCTCTGAGGTATGTGGGATCTTCCCGGACCAGGGCTCGAACCCATGTCCCCTGCATTGGCAAGCGGATTCTTAACCACTGCGCCACCAGGGAAGTCCCTCTCCTTTTATTTTATGAGATATTACATTTTTATGAGAAGATTTGTTAGGTTAACACACAACCCCTTTCACAGCTCTTGGGCAATGCTGATGGGAAATAATGGCAATGTGGGGATTTAGCTTGTTTTAGATAGTAATGGTGTTATGAGGGAAAATTGGAACTTTGTAGTGAATTCTTGCTTTCCCCAGTGCTTCTATAGTCTGTGTCAGGGAGATTGGACTAAAACTATTTCAGTACTTTGAGTCAGGCAGACTGTTTGAATTTATTTTCCCTTTTGTCCTGCATAACATAGGCTGAATAATAGATATGATGGCAGGACTACCACTACACTGACAACACTACACTGACAGAGAGAGAATCAAGAAGGGAGATTACCAAGATTACACAGTCAAGGGTTTAGTGAAGGTATAAAATATAAGCTAATTTCTTAACATATATTCGTAACTTGCATAAGACAAATATATTAATAAATGATAACTGTGATTGTGTTATACTTTCATTGAGTTTTAGAATTAAATATTAAATCTCTAATGAGTTAAATTTAAGTAATTAAATCTCATACTAATAGTGAAGGATGTGGAGGGATGGTGAGTAGTATACCCAGAAATTATTTTTTAGGCAAAAAATCCATTAATATACTGAAAAACGAACACCATGCTGAAATTAATTTGAGACAATCTTGAAGAAGTTTGGAAGTTCAAAGTTTGAATAGTGAATTTTGTACATTGAAAGTAGTAATTTCAGATTTTACACTAAACAATGAAATCTCACAGAAATGAAAAATAGAAATGGCAGTCTTAAAATTTCCTTTGAATATAGGCAAGCCTCTTTTCCCCAATGTTTTGTTTCTTCTTGATTTAACTGTGAATAGGTTAATTAGCAACCAGGCACCCACAGAAGTGTTGTTCTTCCATTAATTACATTTTCCTGATCGTGTAGCTGTACAGTCATCGTAGCACCCTTGCCTCATTACATGAGGCCTCCTCATTTCCTCATCTCTGGGGCTCTGCATCATTGTAAATCAGTTGGGCTAGTTTTTTAGATGTATCTCTACTAATATCCATTAAACATTCAAATAACGTTTGAATGTCATGAGGATATATGAAAATTAAATTGTATTTTTAAAAAGGACCAACTGAGTAAATTTTGATTTATACAAGAAAATTCTCTACATATACCTGCTAAATGTTTTTTTTTTTCAAGTAATAGATATTTCTAAAAATGGTCATACCCTCACCCTCTTGGAAAAAGAAAAGAATTTAGTTATTATGTGACCAAAAAGTGAAAGGCAGCATGGAACTTCCAACTTACAGAACATTTTAGTCCATAAGTTTGGGTTCTAATCATACCTTATCAATTGTGCCTCAATGATTTATTTAATACATAATCACTATTCAGTTAATGATCACTAAGTATATAAATAGGTTTACCTTAAATGATAAAACTACAAAGGTATGCCCTTTAGAAGCTTGTAATTCAAAGAAAAATATGTCATATGCATTGATAAATTAGCATTATAACTGAAGGAGGGAAAAATATGTTTTTAAATAATTTACTTGAGGGTACTAAATGTGTTTTGATCCCCAATGGTTGGTGATTATGAGTTATTAACTAACCCTAGCTAAATCCTAATTAGTTAATAAGTTGAAAGTTGATTGAGAGTAAATTTAACCATGATAATAATTATATGAAAGGAAAGGAAATTTAATATTTGTAGATTCCGTACACTATGGCAGATGCTGAGCGCTGGGCTATGAGCATTCCCATAATAGTATTTATTTAATCCTTAACACTACTTTGTTCAGATAACTGATGCGTCCACTTGATTGGGTCAATAGCTCCCCTTGACAGTAAAAGTTCTCCATAATCCTGACTTAAACTAATTTTTACCTCTAACATATGCTGCTGTCTCCAGTATAATTGTCCCACGACATAGTTACTACCATCTCCATGACTCAACACATGCAGTTTTCCCTCCTGGAATCACTGATCACTCTCTTCCTCTGAACTACTTAAAATACCTTCTAGCCACTTAAGGGCCACTGCAGTCAACCCTTAGCCCAATTAATTATTTTATACAAATTCACAAGGCATGTTAGTATTTCTACACAGTGACTGGTGACGATAATTTTCAACACTAGATTTCATTATCTAATACCAAATAGAAAAGATGGAATGAAATTATTTTTTATTCTGTACCTAATATCAGCTTTAAAAATGTAATAGAATTTATTTTCTTAGCAGTTTTAGGTTTACAGAAAAATAAGCAGATGGTACAGAGAATTCTCATAATACCACTTCTTCACCATTCAGTTTTCCCTGTTATTAATATCTTGCATTAGTGAAGCACAGTTGTTGCAACTGATAAACCGGTATTGATATATTATTAATATTAATATATTACTTTTAACTAAAGTCCATAGTTTACAGTAGGATTCTCTCTTTGTGTTCTACACACAGTACTATAGATTTTGACAAATGTATAATATCATGTATCCACCATGACGGTATCACACAGAATAGTTTCACTGGCCTATAAATCCCCTGTGCTCCACATATTCACGCTCCCCCTTACCTGAATCCCTGATGTTATTATATGGTCTCTATGAGTTTGCCTTTTCCAGAATGCCACATAGTTGGAATCATACAGTATGTAGTCTTTTCATACTGACTTCTTTAATTCAGCCATATGCATTTAAAATTTCTCCATGTCATTTCATGGCTTGATAGCTCATTTTAGTATTTCTGAATAATATTCCACTGTGTGGATGAACCACAGTTTGTTTATCCACTCACCTAATGAAGGACAGTTGGTTTATCCAATTTTTGGCAATTACAGATAAAGGTGCTATAAACATTTGTGTGAAAGTTTTTGTGTGGCCATAATTTTTAAAGTCACCTGGGTAAATACCTGGGAGGGCTGGATCCTATGATGAAAGGAGTATGATTAGTTTGTAGGAAGATTTCTGTCTTCCAGAGTGACTGATTTTGCATTCTCATGAGCAGTGAACAAGAACTCTTGTTCTAGATCCTCATCAGCATTTGGTACTGTCAGTTTTTTAGATTTTCGCCATTCTAATAGATATAAAATGGTACCTCATTGTTTTACTTTGCAATTTCCTAATGAGTATCTTTCCATATGCTTATCTGCCATCTGTACATCTTCTTTAATGAGCTGTTTGTTCAGACCTTTTACCCTTTTTTATTAGTTTTAAGTGTTCTTTTTATATTTTGAATACATGTCCTTTATCAGATATTTTTGTAAATATTTTCTCTCAGTCTGTGGCTGTCTTTTTATTCTCTTAAAAGAGTCTTTAGCAGAACAAAAGTCTCTAACTTTAATGAAGTCCAGCATCAGTTGTTTTCTTTCATGGATCATATGCTAACACATATATATGGAATCTAAAAAAAAAAATTAGTTCTGAAGAACCTAGGGGTAGGACAGGAATAAAGACGCAGACGTAGAAAATTGACCTGAGGACACGGGGAGGGGGAAGGGTAAGCTGGGATGAAGTGAGAGAGTGGCATGGACATATATACACTACCCAATGTAAAACAGATAGCTAGTAGGAAGCAGCCGCATAGCTCAGGGAGATCAGGTCAGTGCTTTGTGACCACCTAGAGGGGTGGGATAGGGAGGGTGGGAGGGAGATGCAAGAGGGAGGAGATATGGGGATATATGTATATGTATAGCTGATTTACTTTGTTATAAAGCAGAAACTAACATACCACTGTAAAGCAATTATACTCCAATAAAGATGTTAAAAGAATAAAATAAAATAAAAACTCATCATCAAATTTAAGGCCACCTAGATATTATCTTGTTATCTTCTAATAAGTTTAGAGTTTCACATTTACATATAGATGTATGATACATTTTGAGGTGCTTTTTGGTCAAAGATGTAAGATCTGTGTTTAGATTTTTTTTTTTTTCATGCAGATAGTGGATGTCTAGTTGATCTAGCATCTCTTGTTTAAAAGACTATTCTTCTTTGTCAAATTGCTGCTGCTTCTTTGTCAAAGAACAGTTGACTCTATTTGGTGGTTTTCTCTCTAGGTTCTTTACTGTTTTCCATTGATCTATCTACTCTTTAACCAATATCATGGTATCTTGATTACAGTAGCTTTATAGTAAGTCCTGAAGACAGATAATCTCACTCCTTTGATTTTGCCTTTCCATACAATCTTTAGACTCAGTTGGTCACTATTCACAAAATCACTTGCTGTGATTTTAATTGGGATGGTAGTGAATCAGTATCAAGTTTGGAAAAACTGAGGTTTTAACAATATTGAGTCTTCCAAAACATGAACTTCGAATCTCTCTCCATTTATTTAGATTTTCTTGGATTTCTTTCATCAGAGCTTTGTAGTTTTGTACAAATATATCTTCTACATATTTTGTTAGATAAATATCTAAATGTTTAACTTTTTAGTGCCAATGTAAATGGTACTGTGTCTTTATTATCAAATTCTAACTCTTCATTACTGGTACATAGGAAAGCAATTGTCTTTTTTACATTTTGTATCCTATAACCACGCTAAACCCACTTATTATTCCAGAGGTTTTTTTTAATAAATTCTTTGTATTTTCTACATAGATAATCATGTCATCTGTGAACAGTTTTATTTCATGTAACTCAATTTGTATAAACTTTATTTCTTGTCTTGTCTTATTCCATTGTCTTATTGCATTAGTTAGGACACCCAGTATGATGTTGAATGCATATGGTGAGAGGAGAAATCCTTGTCTTGGCCTCAGTCTTAGGGCCACAGCCCACTGTTTCTCATCATTAAGTATAATGTGAGCTGAAGTTTTTTCTTTGTACTGTTTTTGTAGTTGAAATGTTCTTTATCAAGTTGAGTTTTGGCAAATGTTTTTCTGCACCTATAAATATGACCATATGATTTTTCATTTTTTGCCTGCTGATGTGATACATTGCATTAGCTTTTTAACTAATGAATTTTTGAATGTTGGATTCATTTTGGATTTCTGATTAATTCTAGCTAACATTTAGAGGAGAAATTAGGTAAATTCTCTTCAATCTCTACCTGAAGACAGATGCAAAGGGAATTCTTCTCAATTCATTCTAAGGACTGCATTATCATCTTCTTAGTCTCAGAGCCTCAAAACCAAGCATTCTCCAAATCTCCCATCATTTTTCTGCTTCAACACTTCATGTAGCATGTTAGCAAATTCACTCAGCCCTCTTGAAGTCAGTAGTCTTTTTCTTCTATCTCCAAATGTTACCACTTCCATCGCACTCTTTCCATTCTCTTTCCTTCTGTGACGTTCAGTCTTCTCAAATCTTTTGCAATGCCCACTTGGTGGTCTTCCTCCAGTTTCCTGCCTCCTGCAACAATCCTTTCAATATCAATGTAAAAATGCCTTAATGCACAATGCTAATCATGTCACTTCCTCTCTTAAAACATCTGTAAAATAGTAATAAAAGCCAGACTGATTAGCCTGACAGTCATGTCTTTTTACAATCTAGGTATGAGTTCTATTTCCAAACTCTGCTAATTCTTCTGTCTAGAGAGACATTTTCCAACCATTCATTCAATCACTGTTTAATTAATACTACCTTTTCTGGGAACTTTTCTGACAATGAATGCTTACATGAATGAATGAATAACAATAGTGGAAAGTAATATCACTTTCCTCAAAGACTTTGTCTCCTCTTATGGCATATCTCCCCTTCTATTGTAAATTATATTTAAAAAAATAATACATTATTTCCTTTAGTAGTCTGTGAGAGTATTTAGGTAGGTTAATTTTTGCTGTTACCAGTTACCATGCATAATTAGAGTAACCAGGGTTATTGTTAGAGCACAGTAGTGTAAATGTTTTATGTGCTGACTAGCCTTTTCAGTATTACTTCAAGTGTAGAGCTAGGTCCAAATCTTCTTTCAGGAGGTCTCTCTCTCTCTCTTCCCTGGCCAACATAATTAAAGAATCATCCTTTCTCCTACCTCAATCCTGGCTACTTCCTATTCCATTCCCTTTCTTTATTCCCCTCATACTCCTATCACTCCATGAAACAATCAAATTTGTTTTCTTGCTAATTTCTCTTTCTCCCACTCTAAACTGAAAGCCCTTTGAGAACACTGTCATGTATTCTACTGTTTCACACAGTGTCTGACACATAGTTGGCAGTCACTAACTATTGAATGAATGAATAACTGAATGGATATCTGCCTATGTGTTCTACTCTGGTCTAATTAGGAAATGGAAAATAATAAAAACAAGTGGTGGAGAAAGCAACCTCTTAAACTTGGTGAATGAAAGATGGTCCTTTAGTTATGGTTACCAAGGGGGGAGGGAGGTGGGATGAATTGGGAGATTGGAACCGACATATATACACTACTACATATAAAATAGATAACTAAGAGAACCTACTGTATAGCACAAGGAACTCTACTCAGTGCTCTGTGGTGACCTAAATGGGAAGGAAATCTAAAAAAGAGTGGATATATGTATGTGTATACCTGATTCAGTTTGCTGTAAGGCAAGAAACTAACACAACATTGTAAAGCAACTATACTCCAATAAAAATTAATTTAAAAAAATAATAAAAAATTTAAAAAGATGGTCCTGTAGTGAGGTACAGGTAGATTGAAGAGCTGTATTTACAAGGAAGGTAAATAGTCTCTAGGAGTGACACACTGCATTGCTAACTATTTTCTAGGAAGCCAAAAAGCCCTAGAGGTGGCATGCTGTGGCATGGTACTCTTCATTTTACCTGCTGATATTATCACTTCCCAGCTTAAGACATGATGTGAACCGCTACTGTTAACAAATAAAGTCCCGCTGAGGAAAACCGATTGGAAGTAAACTGGCAAAGAAGATGACAAAAATAACTAGGAATGAGGAATCTCAAGTACATTATGGAAAGGGTTTGGAGGCTGTTTAACTCCCAGAAAAGGATTTATTACTAAAATAATAAAGTGATTCAACTGCCAGAATTGCTATTTCACAAGAAAAGCATAAACAATGCTAGACAACTTGTATTATCTAATTGAATCTAAACTGCTTAGTCTTACTTCCTTAAACTCCATATCCCAATAAACCAGTGGTCCTTAAATTTTGGTAGCATGAAAAGGAGCTTGTGAAAAATGCATACATGTGTATATGAGTGTGTGTGTGTTTATGTACACGAATAGGTAAATATGGAGTAACCATACAGTTAAGATATACAGATAGGTATTTAAACCTCAATAAGTTACGTACAGTCAGTTCTTATTATTTGTGGTAGTCACGTCCTATAAAGTCACAATAAACACTGAATTAGTGAATACAGAATTATTACTCCTAGGGAAATATAGGATTAGGCTCCAGTGAGCCTCTGGTCATATCTTCCTCAACTGTCAATGCATAACCTTGCTTTGTGCATGTTTCTATTTAAAGACATCTTATTTCATATATATTATTGGTTCTTTAACATTAAACTCATGGTCAACAGCACTATAACTCATACCTGAATGAAGCTTATCTAATACACATATTTCCTTCATAAGGCACATCACAGCTTTTTTTATACTTGGAACACTAGACAGCATTTCAGCACTATATTTGGAACCCATTTTAAAAAGCAAAGTCACCAAAAAGAGCACAAAAATGTGAAAATCACGCCACTAAGTAGTCTGTGACGTGCACACATTTACAACATGAGAACCAAAAGAAGAAAGCGGAGTGATGCCTTGTTTGACCTCAGCTGGGAATGTGTGCATGGGGCCAACCCAAGTTTTTCTCCACCCTGTGCAGATGGATGTCCACGAATGATCACAAATGCATCATGAATATTGATTTGGGGCTTACAAATAACTTTTGCTAAGTAGGTGAATTCATAAAAACAAAATCCGCAGATAACAAGGATGTGTGTGTGTGTGTGTGTGTGTGTGTATGTGAATTCTGAGAAAGAATGAAAGATGTATTTGAAAGTTGACATATGTATAAAATAGGCAGCAGTAAAGTTCTTTTCCTGTAAATTTCTGTCATTGATGAATTAAATAAGCCTTGCTTTCAATTTACTTAGATCTGTAACTGGTTTAAATTGACAAACTGTAAGTGCAAAGTACACGAAATTAAAATTACCTCCAAAATTACTCTACACCTCCAGGAATGGAAATGGGTGAAAATGATAATAATAACAAAAATTTTTATTTCTAGCACTGCCAAGAACCAATCCAACCATTGTCAGTCTTTGCAAATTTTCTTTTTCTTTAAGTTCTCATGTCACTGAATTTCTGCTTTTTCAATGCTTTGGATAGACTGTTATGACACATATTTCTAACTCAAGATGATAATTTTAGAAGCTGGACCAGAGTTGTGAGTCTAATAAAATCATAAGGCAAGGACTGAAACAAAAAGCCAGAAATCAGTTCATAATGTAGAAAATGATGTAAAAGGGGTAATTCAATTATGAAATACAAAGCATTGGCCTAGTCTTTAATTTGAGTGGGTGATGGAAGTGAATTCTTTTAGCATTATAGTGAGAAAAAAAATATGGAAGGAAAGAAGGGAGGCATCACTTATTTCACCATTGCAAATTAACTTCAAAATTATTTAGAAAAATAAAATGATATTCTGAAGTCACATACTAAAAAATGAAAAAAACTTTGGAAGGCAGCTTGGCAATTTCTTACTAAACTAAACATACTCTTACCAATCTTGCAATTATGCTGCTTGGGATTTACCCAAAGGAGTTGAAAACATATGTCCACACAAAAACCTGCACATGGATGTTTATAGCAGCTTTATTCATAATTGGGTAAACTTGGAAGCAAACAAGATGCCCTTCAGTAGGTGAGTGGATAAACAAACTGGTTCATCTAGACAACGGAATATTACTCACTGCTAAAAAGAAATGAATTATCAAGTCTTGAAAAGACATGAAGGAAACAAATGCATAATGTTAAGTGAAAGAAGCCAATCTGAAAGGCTACATGCTGCATGATTCCAACTAAATGACCTTCTGGAAAAGGTAAAACTATGAACACATTAAAAAAATCAGTGATTGCCAGGGTTGGGCCAGGGGAGAGGGATAAATAGGCAGAGCACAGAGGATTTTCACAGCAGTAGAAACACTCCATATGATACCATAATGATGGATATGTCACTATACATTTGTCTAAACCTACAGAATGTACAACACCAAGAGTAAATAGTAATGTAAACTATGAACTTTGGGTGATTATGATGTGTCAATGTAGATTCATAAATTGTAACAAATTTACCACTCTGGTGGGGGATGTTGATAATGAGGGAGGTTATGCCATTTGTGGGCAGAGGGTATATAGGAAATCTCTGGAAACTTCCACTCAACTTTTCTGTGAACTTAAAACTGCTCTAAAAAAAGTCTTTAAAAATGTTTTTAATTAAAAAAAATGAAAGTGATAAAAATGAGTGTTTCCAAATGAAGACATAATGGCACTGGGAAGTTAAATTATTTCATCAGGAATTAATTAAGGGCCGTGTTTTTCTAGTGAGCTTACATAGATTCTCTAAAAAGAAATTAATTAATCAAGGAATTTAATTAATTCATCAAGTGGATAAAATTCAGTCATGTTATTCTGTTCAACAATTCATGACAATGCTTCTTACTACTGTGATAAATGTCACTTAGAGACTCAATCTCTGTTGCCATCCAACAGTGATCTTCACTTTACCAGGATCAGTAAACATCAGAAATAAAATGGTCTACCCAGGCTGACTTGTAATTAACCACTAAACTAATTCTAAATTCAACCCTTGTGCAAAAACCACACCACATAGGAGATGGTGGGGAAAAAAGTGAACATGATAAAACACAGACCTGATCTTACAATTCTTTGGCTCCTGTGTTATGAATTCAATACCTAAAGTAATTCTGCAGAAAAGAACAATGCCCAGAGCAGACGCAAACTACTGAAAATCTGATTTAGGATAGATCTTATTTTCGAAGAAATTTAAACACACACACATGCACACGTATTACTCCTTTGCCAACTTCAGAAATCTTCAGAGTCATGGGGGAGGGGAGGGAGCTGTATTTAAAAAATAAAATTTGGAAAAACCTGAAATCAAATTTGAAGCACCGTAAGCACCCAGGTTAAAAAAAAAAAAAAAAAACAACTACTGGTACTACATCTTAATTTTAAAACAATATAATACTAATATGTATTGATTCCTCATAATATGTCAGGCATTATTCTAGGTACTTTACAAATAATTAGTTAATTATTTCTTAAAAATCATTCAATGTAGATATTATTAGTATGCCAGTTTTACAGATAAGGGAACTGAGGTTTAGAGAGGTTAGATAACTTGCCTGTGGTCACAGGGCAAGTAACTGTTAGAGTCAGGAATTGAGCTCTAGAGCTTTATTCTCTTAACCATTACCCAGACTACAGAAATTTTCTCTGATGCACCATGGAACAAAAAAAGTTTTCTTCTAATACTCTTAGGACATTCTACCCTCACTCTATGATCAGCTAACCCTTTCATTCTTTCCTACTCTCACCATTTTCTCCTCAACCCCTTCCTTTTTCCCTCTACCTCTTTTATCCTGATGACTTTCCAACTGTCCTCTTCCCTATCTTTCATAGGTGATTACAGGGAACTAAAATGCATTTTATCCCATAAATTAAATGATTTGTGGTCCATATTATAATACTCAGTCTTTAAAAACCTATCAGGTAGTTAATTAGGTTTCTTGTTTTTTCTTAATAGGAGAGATGATGAATTAGTGACCTTTGGTAGGAAAAATTTCCATGGCCCTGTCCTACATATATCATAGGTACACATCAGATTGAGGTGAGAGCCAAGAGCAACAGATAATTAGCACCATCCTAGAGCCCACTACTGAAAATACTCGTTTAATAAAATAAGTTGAAAACTCGTAGCATTTAGGGCAAATTTGGCAGAAAGAAGTGTTTTGTTTGGTTCACACTGTATTTTAAACTCTTAAAAATTAGTTAGAAATGTTTACAAATCGAAAATTAGGAAAAATATCTGAATTTCTGGTTTTTCTTGATAAACTAAATCTGGCAGTGCTATTCCTGATTTTTCAGAGCAATAATCAGATGATGTTGAGTAACAATTTCTGTCTCCCTTAGATAGGCTTAGGACTCTACAATTTTTTTGTTTCTACACATAGCCCAGTTCACTCATTTATACCTGCTGGCCCCTTTACGCAGCTGATACCGCAGACCCCAGATCTTCAAATACTCATAAGCTGCACTACCACCCCCTAGGGTGGAAGAGAATGTAACAATTTTCTGATTTGGTTTGTAACTTTAAGTTTTTTACCAATTATTTCAAACTGGTTCCAAAATTGACCTAGTTTGGAAATTCACTAGTCCTTTTTTAAAGACTGAGAATTTAAATACATGACACTTAGGAACACTGAAATTGACATTCTTATATAAAATAGGAAAATCCAGAGATCAGCCCAGAAGACACTGTGACTATGTCAAATCCAGAATAGACTTACTTCTTAAGAAATATCATTCCTAAATAATTAAAGTGAGTCAGTGAAGGACAATAATTATAAATTTTCAAATTTATAGGGGTAGAATTCTCTTTGTTTACCCCAATTATGTTGGTCTAAAAACATAGTTGAATGGCAGCTTTCATATTTTTGAATGGGTAGAGCTTAGAGGTAATAACCCATGCAATTACAAGGGAGGCTAATATTTTAATTAGAGTGTATGGTAGAGATCCATAAAAATAGCAAAATTTATGAGATTGCTTTTATTTATATTTTAGGTAGAATGATTAAGAAAACCTCAATTCACCTGACTTTGCACAGGGAGATACTATGGAGTTGTTGAAAAGATCCTCAAACCACCTATTTGGTGTGCCATTGGCCAGAATTTGGAGTTACATTAATTAAGATGTGAAACATGGTCAGCTGTTAATTTTATCTTATTGGGAAAATTACACAAAACTTTCTGAGTCAAAGTTTCTTCATCTGTAATACTAGAGAAAAATCTAAACTAATATATATGTTTTTTGTAAGCATTTGTTAAAATAATAAACACAAATCTCTTAGCACAGTACACAGGCTACATAATAAAATTTATTATATTTTGCAACTGTGCTTACTATGCTTCTCACAACACAGACAGGTAATCCACAAAAGGCGGAGAGGAGTGTAGAGGCAGAGAGTTTGCTCTCAACTTTCATTAATGTTATCTATTAGGGTTATCAGAGAAAAATTTTAAAAATTAAAATCATGGCCACGAGGGGAAGTTACTGTGGCTTTTAGAACTTCTCATATAAAACAAAATGAAATTAAATAATTTTAAAAACTGTTGACATTTCCAATTAGCCATGCATTCTTCTGTGGTTCTTTAGAGAAACTACTGACTGCAGCATGCCCCTTGCCCTAGGAGACTGGCATGGCCAAGCACTGGTTACTAAGAGGTTTTCTTTCTTTCTTTCTTTTTTTTAATCAAATGGTTTGTGTTAGAATTTTATTAATTAATTAATTTATTTATTTTGGGGCTGAATTGGGTTTTCGTTGCTGCGCGCAGGCTTTCTCTAGTTGCGGCGAGAGGGGGCTACTCTTTGTTGTGGTATGCGGGCTTCTCACTGCAGTGGCTTTTCTTTGTTGCGGAGCACGGGCTCTAGGTGTGCGGGCTTCAGTAGTTGTGGCACGTGGGCTCTAGAGCGCAGGCTCAATAGTTGTGGCCACAAGGGCTTAGTTGCTCCATGGCATGTGGGATCTTCCCCGACCAGGGATTGAACCCGTGTCCCCTGCATTGGCAGGCAGATTCTTAACAACTGCCCCACCAGGGAAGTCCCTAAGAGTTTTTCCTTTCTTTCATTTTCAACAGTATTTCACTACCAATGCTGCCTTTGATATCTTCTAAAATGCCTGCACCTCTATTTGCTGTTTGTATAATTCTTCACATTCTTTCATTTCATACTAACCTCATAGTTGGTTAGGTCATTCTTTCCTCCCTCAATACTGATTGAGTTTGCCTCAAGGCAATTACTTTTTCTACCTCATACCATCAGGGGACTTAGTTTTGCTAATGTCCCTGAATCTTTGAAGAGAGCCCAGGGTCCTGTAAGATGCCTCCCTGTACAAGTAGATGTCAGTAGAGAGCAAAAGCCCCTTCTTTGGTCTTTTCTTCAAACATCCCCAGTTGCTGCTTGACCCACTGTTTCTCAATCTCATTTTCAAGGCTGTATGCTTTATATCCATTGGCTTTACATGATACCAAAATATCTATTTTTCCAGTGCCTTAACTCTTAACACTCCACATTGCTTAGTCTCTTTTTAGAAACAAATCCTAAATAAGAGATGCTCCCATAGTCAGCTCTTATATTGCTAAAATCAGTGCTGGGTGCTCCATGTGTGTTTGTGTATATATGTATACATATATATTATGTCTTTCTGTCTTTGCAACATCCCATTAGAAAAGGTTTTACCTCCTTTAAGAGAAATAAACTGAGACTAAAAAAGATTAAAGTATCAACCCAAGGTTATACACTCACCAAGTTGAAAGAGTGGAATTCAAAATCAAATCTGGCTACCTTTTCCACTGCTTACACACATCATTTGTTCATCAATTTTAATGATGCATGTTTTAAATTAGGATCCTGAGAAGCAGAGCCTGAGACAGTGATTTGAGTAAATGGATTTATTGAGGGAGTACTCTCAGTAGAAAAAGACTGAGGGATGCGGAATGAGTTGAATGAATGAGTTAAATAAAGATCTATTCTTAGCTGGACTCTACCTGCAGCCTAAATCCCGTGGACAGGTTTGGAGCATTAATGAAGTCAGAGTTGGTTCCACCTTGAGGCAAGGGGACTGATATTTGCATCCCCAAGTCAGTCAGTCCTTGACTGTGGCTTATGGAGGGAGGAAGTACAATGAGAAATTAGCAGCAAGTACCCACAGCACCTGGGGGATGGGTGCACTGACTATAGGGATTTGAGCGGGGCAGAGACAATGGACTCTCAAGAAGTCATAGTTAAAAGCAGTTCACTTACAAAGATAAGTTCATCTTACATCTTCCTTCTGCAACATGGATAAAAAGTCTCAAAGTGAATTTATCCTAGAGTATGCAAAAAAATTACACTTCTAAATTACAGTTAGGAAACCAGAAAATAAATGTTACAAAGTTCCAAAATTGAAGTCATAGAAGAAATCCTTGTAAATTAGGACGCATTTTTTTTTTTTTTTTTTTTTTACAATGGAAGAAACCAAGAATCAAATGGTTTAAATAGAATCATCAGCCCTCCCGAACGAGGAGGAGACAGCACTGAATCCTCTCAGCCCTGCCCGAGAAAATCCCCACGTCATACCCAGGCCGAGCATCACTTTTCACTTCTTGGTCAGAAGGAGTGGTTGAAGGAGGCCTGGACTATGATGACTAAATTTCTTCATGAGACATCAGAAATACATCTACACGTGGAACAACTCTTAACAGAACACCTACTTAACGCTGGCAGAAGACCTCAGACCTCCCAAAAGGCAAGAAACCCCCCACGTACCTGGGCAGCGCAAAAGAAAACAGAATAAACAGAGACAAGAGAAAAGGGATGGGACCTGCACCAGTGGGAGGGAGCTCTGAAGGAGGAAAGGTTTCCACACACTAGGAAGCCCCTTTGCGGGCGGACACTGCGGGTAGCGGAGGTAGGGAGCTTCGGCGCCACGGAGGAGAGCACAGCAACAGGGGTGCGGAGAGCAAAGCGGAGAGATTCCCGCACAGAGGATGGTGCCGACCGGCACTCACCAGCCCGAGAGGCTTTTCTGCTCACCCGCCGGGGTGGGCGGGGGCTAGGAGCTGAGGCTCAGGCTTCGGTTGGAGTACAGGGAGAGGACTGGGGTTGGCGGCGTGAACACAGCCTGCAGGTGGTTAGTGCGCCACGGCTAGCCGGGAAGGAGTCCGGGGAAAAGTCTGGAGCTGCCAAAGAGGCAAGAGACTTTTTCTTCCCTCTTTGTTTCCTGGTGCGCGAGGAGAGGGGATTAAGAACGCTGCTTAAAGGAGCTCCAGAGACGGGCGCGAGCCGCAGCTAACAGCGCGGACCCCAGAGACGGGCATGAGACGCTAAGGCTGCTGCCGCCACCACCAAGAAGCCTGTGTGTGAGCACAGGTCACTATCCACACCCCCCTTCCGGGGAGCCTGTGCAGCCCACCACTGCCAGGGTCCCGGGATCCAGGGACAACTTCCCCGGGAAAACACACGGCACGCCTCAGGCTGGTGCAGTCTTCTGCCGCCAAGGCTCGCCCCGCACTCTGTGCCCCTCCCTCCCCCCCCCCCCCCAGCCTGAGTGAGCCAAAGCCCCTGAGTCAGGTGCTCCTTTAACCCCTTCCTGTCTGAGCGAAGAACAGACGCCCTCTGGTGACCTACACGCAGAGGCGGGGCCAAATCCAAAGCTGAGCCCCGGGAGCTGTGCGAACAAAGAAGAGAAAGGGAAATCTCTCCCAGCAGCCTCAGGAGCAGCGGATTAAATCTCCACAATCAACTTGAACTACCCTGCATCTGTGGAATACCTGAATAGACAACGAATCATCCCAAATTGAGGAAGTGGACTTTGAGAGCAAGATTTATTATTTTTTCCCCTTTTCCTCTTTTTGTGTGTATGTGTATGCTTCTCTGGGAGATTTTGTCTGTATAGCTTTGCTTTCACTATTTGTCCTAGGGTTCTGTCTGTCCGTTTGTTTTTTTCTTTTTTTTTCCCTTTTTAAAAAAATTTTTTTCTTAAAAATTACTTTTTATTTCAATAACTTTACTTTATTTTATCCACTTTCTTTCTACTTTTTCTCCCTTTTATTCTGAGCCATGTAGATGAAAGGCTCTTGGTGCTGCAGCCAGGAGTCTGTGCTGTGCCTCTGAGGTGGGAGAGCCAACTTCAGGACACTGGTCCACTAGAGACCTCGCAGCTCCACGTAGTATCAAACGGCGAAAATCTCCCAGAAATCTCCATCTCAACACCAACACCCAGCTTCACTCAACGACCAGCAAGCTACAGTGCTGCACACCCTATGCCAAATAACTAGCAAGACAGGAACACAACCCCACCCATTAGCAGAGAGGCTGCCTAAAATCATAATAAGTCCACAGACACCCCAAAACACACCACCATACGTGGACTTGCCCACCAGAAAGACAAGATCCAGGCTCATCCACCAGAACAAAGGCACTAGTCCCCTCCACCAGGAAGCCTACACAACCCACTGAACCAACTTTAGCAACTGGGGACAGACACCAAAACCAACGGGAACTAAGAACCAGCAGCCTGCAAAAAGGAGACTCCAAACACAGTAAGATAAGCAAAATGAGAAGACAGAAAAACACACAGCAGAAGAAGGAGCAAGATAAAAACACACCAGACCTAACAAATGAAGAGGAAATAGGCAGTCTACCTGAAAAAGAATTCAGAATAATGATAGTAAAGATGATACAAAATCTTGGAAATAGAATACAGAAAATGCAAGAAACATTTAACAAGGACCTAGAGGAACTAAAGATGAAACAAGCAATGATGAACAACATAATAAATGAAATTACAAATACTCTAGAAGGGATCAATAGCAGAATAACTGAGGCAGAAGAACGGATAAGTGATCAGGAAGGTAAATAGGGGAAATAACTACTGCAGAGCAGAATAAAGAAAAAAGAATGAAAAGAACTGAGGACAGTCTCAGAGACCTATGGGACAACATTAAATGCACCAACATTCGAATTATAGGGGTTCCAGAAGAAGAAGAGGAAAAGAAAGGGACTGAGAAAATATTTGAAGAGATTATAGTTGAAAACTTCCCTAATATGGGAAAGGAAATAGTTAATCAAGTCCAGGAAGCACAGAGAGTCCCATACAGTATAAATCCAAGGAGAAACACGCCAAGACACATACTAATCAAACTGTCGAAAATTAAATACAAAGAAAACATATTAGAAGCAGCAAAGGAAAAACAACAAATAACACACAAGGGAATCCCCATAAGGTTAATAGCTGATCTTTCAGCAGAAACTCTGCAAGCCAGAAGGGACTGACAGGACATATTTAAACTGATGAAGGAGAAAAACCTACAACCAAGATTACTCTACCCAGCAAGGATCTCATTCAGATTTGATGGAGAAATTAAAACCTTTACAGACAAGCAAAAGCTGAGAGAGTTCAGCACCACCAAACCAGCTTTACAACAAATGCTAAAGGAACTCCTCTAGGCAAGAAACACAAGAGAAGGAAAATAACTACAATAACAAACCCAAAGCAATTAAGAAAATGGGAATAGGAACATAAATATCGATAATTACCTTAAATGTAAATGGATTAAATGCTCCCACCAAAAGAAACAGACTGGCTGAGTGGATACAAAAACCAATACCCATATATATGCTGTCTACAAGAGACCCACTTCAGACCTAGGGACACATAAAGACTGAAAATGAGGGGATGGAAAAAGATATTCCATGCAAATGGAAACCAACAGAAAGCTGGAGTAGCAATTCTCATATCAGACAAAATAGACTTTAAATAAAGACTATTAGAAGAGACAAAGAAGGACACTACATAAGGATCAAGGGAACGATCCAAGAAGAAAATATAACAATTGTAAATATTTATGCACCCAACGTAGGAGCTCAATACATAAGGCAAATACTAACAGCTATAAAAGGGGAAATCAACAGTAACACATTCATAGTAGGGGACTTTAACACCTCACTTTCACCAATGGACAGATCATCCAAAATGAAAATAAATAAGGAAACACAAGCTTTAAATGATACATTAAACAAGATGGACTTAATTGATATTTATAGGACACTCCATCCAAAAACAACAAAATACACATTCTTGTCAAGTGCTCATGGAACATTCTCCATGATAGATCATATCTTAGGTCACAAATCAAGCCTTGGTAAATTTAAGAAAATTGAAATTGTATCAAGTATCTTTTCTGACCACAACGCCATGAGACTAGATATCAATTACAGGAAAAGATCTGTAAAAAATACAAACACATGGAGGCTAAACAATACACTACTTAATAATGAAGTGATCACTGAAGAAATCAAAGAGGAAATCAAAAAATACCTAGAAACAAATGACAATGGAGACACAACGACCCAAAACCTGTGGGATGCAGCAAAAGCAGTTCTAAGAGGGAAGTTTATAGCAATACAAGCCCACCTTAAGAAGCAGGAAACATCTCGAATAAACAACCTAACCTTGCACCTCAAGCAATTAGAGAAAGAAGAACAAAAAAACCCTAAAGCTAGCAGAAGGAAAGAAATCATAAAAATCAGATCAGAAATAAATGAAAAAAAAATGAAGGAAACAATAGCAAAGATCAATAAAACTAAAAGCTGGTTCTTTGAGAAGATAAACAAAATAGATAAACCACTAGCCAGACTCATCAAGAAAAAAAGGGAGAAGACTCAAATCAATAGAATTAGAAATGAAAAAGGAGAGGTAACAACTGACACTGCAGAAATAAAAGAGATCATGAGAGATTACTACAAGCAACTCTATGCCAATAAAATGGACAATCTGGAAGAAATGGACAAATTCTTAGAAATGTACAACCTGCCAAAACTGAATCAGGAAGAAATAGAAAATATGAACAGACCAATCACAAGCACTGAAATTGAAACTGTGATTAAAAATCTTCCAACAAAGAAAAGCCCAGGACCAGATGGCTTCACAGGCGAATTCTATCAACATTTAGAGAAGAGCTAACACCTATCCTTCGCAAACTCTTCCAAAATATAGCAGAGGGAGGAACACTCCCAAACTCATTCTACGCGGCCACCATCACCTTGATACCAAAACCAGACAAAGATGTCACAAAGAAAGAAAATGACAGGCCAAAATCACTGATGAACATAGATGCAAAACTCCTCAACAAAATACTAGCAAAC
This sequence comes from Grampus griseus, assembly GCF_964374135.1. Classification (NCBI taxonomy): domain Eukaryota; kingdom Metazoa; phylum Chordata; class Mammalia; order Artiodactyla; family Delphinidae; genus Grampus; species Grampus griseus. The sequence goes on along the minus strand of NC_139019.1, from coordinate 98,453,652 downwards.
AGAATCCAACAGCACATTAAAAGGATCATACACCATGATCAAGTGCGGTTTATTCCAGGAATGCAAGGATTCTTCAATATATGAAAATCTATCAATGTGATAAACCATATTAACAAATTGAAGGAGAAAAACCATATGATCATCTCAATAGATGCAGAGAAAGCTTTTGACAAAATTCAACACCCATTTATGATAAAAACCCTGCAGAAAGTAGGCATAGAGGGAACTTTCCTCAACATAATAAAGGCCATATATGACAAGCCCACAGCAAACATCATCCTCAATGGTGAAAAACTGAAAGCATTTCCACTAAGATCAGGAACAGGACAAGGTTGCCCACTCTCACCACTCTTATGCAACATAGTTTTGGAAGTTTTAGCCACAGCAATCAGAGAAGAAAAGGAAATAAAAGGAATCCAAATCAGAAAAGAAGAAGTAAAGCTGTCACTGTTTGCAGATGACATGATCCTATATATAGAGAACCCTAAAGATGCTACCAGAAAACTACTAGAGCTAATCAATGAATTTGGTAAAGTCACAGGATACAAAATTAATGCACAGAAATCTCTGGCATTCCTATATACTAATGATGAAAAATCTGAAAGTGAAATCAAGAAAACACTCCCATTTACCATTGCAGCAAAAAGAATAAAATATCTAGGAATAAACCTACCTAAGGAGACAAAAGACCTGTATGCAGAAAATTATAAGACACTGATGAAAGAAATTAAAGATGATACAAATAGATGGAGAGATATACCATGTTCTTGGATTGGAAGAATCAACATTGTGAAAATGACTCTACTACCCAAAGCAATCTACAGATTCAATGCAATCCCTATCAAACTACCACTGGCATTTTTCACAGAACTAGAACAAAAAATTTCACAATTTGTATGGAAACACAAAAGACCCCGAATAGCCAAAGCAATCTTGAGAACGAAAGAAGGAACTGGAGGAATCAGGCTCCCTGACTTCAGACTATACTACAAAGCTACAGTTATCAAGACAGTATGGTACTGGCACAAAAACAGAAAGATAGATCAATGGAACAGGATAGAAAGCCCAGAGATAAACCCATGCACATATGGACACCTTATCTTTGATAAAGGTGGCAGGTATGTACAGTGGAGAAAGGACAGCCTCTTCAATAAGTGGTGCTGGGAAAACTGGACAGGTACATGTAAAAGTATGAGATTAGATCACTCCCTAACACCATATACAAAAATAAGCTCAAAATGGATTAAAGACCTAAATGTAAGGCCAGAAACTATCAAACTCTTAGAGGAAAACATAGGCAGAACACTCTATGACATAAATCACAGCAAGATCCTTTCTGACCCACCTCCTAGAGTAAGGGAAATAAAACCAAAAATAAACAAATGGGACCTAATGAAACTTCAAAGCTTTTGCACAGCAAAGGAAACCATAAACAAGACCAGAAGACAACCCTCAGAATGGGAGAAAATATTTGCAAATGAAGCAACCGACAAAGGATTAATCTCCAAAATTTACAAGCAGCTCATGCAGCTCAATAACAAGAAAACAAACAACCCAATCCAAAAATGGGCAGAAGACCTAAATAGACATTTCTCCAAAGAAGATATACAGACTGCCAACAAACACATGAAAGAATGCTCAACATCATTAATCATTAGAGAAATGCAAATCAAAACTACAATGAGATATCATCTCACACCAGTCAGAATGGCCATCATCAAAAAATCTAGAAACAATAAATGCTGGAGAGGGTGTGGAGAAAAGGGAACACTCTTGCACTGCTGGTGGGAATGTGAATTGGTTCAGCCACTATGGAGAACAGTATGGAGGTTCCTTAAAAAACTACAAATAGAACTACCATATGACCCAGCAATCCCACTACTGGGCATATACCCTGAGAAAACCAAAATTCAAAGAGTCATGTACCAAAATGTTCATTGCAGCTCTATTTACAATAGCCCGGAGATGGAAACAACCTAAGTGCCCATCATCGGATGAATGGATAAAGAAGATGTGGCACATATATACAATGGAATATTACTCAGCCATAAAATGAAATGAAATTGAGCTATTTGTAATGAGGTGGATAGACCTAGAGTCTGTCATACAGAGTGAAGTAAGTCAGAAAGAAAAAGACAAATACCGTATGCTAACACATATATATGGAATTTAAGAAAAAATATGTCATGAAGAACCTAGGGGTAAAGCAGGAATAAAGACGCAGACCTCCTAGAGAACGGACTTGAGGTTATGGGGAGGGGGAAGGGTGAGCTGTGACAGGGCGAGAGAGAGTCATGGGCATATACACACTAACAAACGTAGTAAGGTAGATAGCTAGTGGGAAGCAGCCACATGGCACAGGGATATTGGCTCGGTGCTTTGTGACAGCCTGGAGGGGTGGGATAGGGAGGGTGGGAGGGAGGGAGATGCAAGAGGGAAGACATATGGGAACATATGTTTATGTATGACTGATTCACTTTGTTATAAAGCAGAAACTAACACACCATTGTAAAGCAATTATACCCCAATAAAGATGTTAAAAAAAAAAAAAAACAATACCCATATATATGCTGTCTACAAGAGACCCACTTCAGACCTAGGGACACATAAAGACTGAAAATGAGGGGATGGAAAAAGATATTCCATGCAAATGGAAACCAACAGAAAGCTGGAGTAGCAATTCTCATATCAGACAAAATAGACTTTAAATAAAGACTATTAGAAGAGACAAAGAAGGACACTACATAAGGATCAAGGGATCGACCCAAGAAGAAGATATAACAATTGTAAATATTTATGCACCCAACGTAGGAGCTCAATACATAAGGCAAATACTAACAGCTATAAAAGGGGAAATCAACAGTAACACATTCATAGTAGGGGACTTTAACACCTCACTTTCACCAATGGACAGATCATCCAAAATGAAAATAAATAAGGAAACACAAGCTTTAAATGATACATTAAACACGATGGACTTAATTGATATTTATAGGACATTCTATCCAAAAACAACAAAATACACATTCTTGTCAAGTGCTCATGGAACATTCTCCATGATAGATCATATCTTGGGTCACAAATCAAGACTTGGTAAATTTAACAAAACTGAAACTGTATCAAGTATCTTTTCCGACCACAACAGTATGAAAGTAGATATCAATGACAGGAAAAGATCTGTAAAAAGTACAAACACATGGAGGCTAAACAATACACTACTTAATAACGAAGTGATCAGTGAAGAAATCAAAGAGGAAATCAAAAAATACATAGAAACAAACGACAATGGAGACACGATGATCCAAAACCTATGGGATGCAGCAAAAGCAGTTCTAAGAGGGAAGTTTATAGCAATACAATCCTACCTTAAGAAACAGGAAACATCTCGAATAAACAACCTAACCTTACAACTAAAGTAGAGAAAGAAGAACAAAAAAAAAAAAAACACAAAGTGAGCAGAAGGAAGGAAATCATAGAGATCAGATCAGAAATAAATGAAAAAGAAAAGAAGGAAATGATAGCAAAGATCAATAAAACCAAAAGCTGGTTCTTTGAGAAGATAAACAAAATTGATAAACCATTAGCCAGACTCATCAAGAAAAGAAGGGAGAAGACTCAAATCAACAGAATTAGAAATGAAAAAGGAGAAGTAACAACGGACACTGTAGAAATACAAAAGATCATGAGAGATTACTACAAGCAACTCTATGCCAATAAAATGGACAACCTGGAAGAAATGGACAAATTCTTAGAAATGTACAACCTGCCAAGACTGAATCAGGAAGAAATAGAAAATATGAACAGACCGATCACAAGCACTGAAATTGAAACTGTGATTAAATATGTTCCACAAACAAAAGCCCAGGGCTAGATGGATTCACAGGAGATTTCTAACAAACATTTAGAGAAGAGCTAACACCTATCCTTCTCAAACTCTTCCAAAATATAGCAGAGGGAGGAACACTCCCAAACTCATTCTATGAGGCCACCATCACCCTGATACCAAAATCAGACAAGGATATCACAAAGAAAGAAAACTACAGGCCAATATCACTGATGAACATAGATGTAAAACTCCTCAACAAAATACTAGCAAACAGAATCCAACAGCACATTAAAAGGATCATACACCATGATCAAGTGGGGTTTATTCCAGGAATGCAAGGATTCTTCATTATACGAAAATCAATCAACATGGTACACCATATTAACAAATTGAAGGAGAAAAACCATATGATCATCTCAATAGATGCAAAGAAAGCTTTCGACAAAATTCAACACCGATTTATGATAAAAACCCTGCAGAAAGTAGGCATACAGGGAACTTTCCTCAACATAATAAAGGCCATATATGATAAACCCACAGCCAACACCGTCCTTACTGATGAAAAACTGAAAGCATTACCACTAAGATCAGGAACAAGACAAGGTTGCCCACTCTCACCACTCTTATGCAACATAGCTTTGGAAGTTTTAGCAACAGCAATCAGAGAAGAAAAGGAAACAAAAGGAATCCAAATCAGAAAAGAAGAAGTAAGGCTGTCACTGTTTGCAGATGACACGACACTATACATAGAGAATCCTAAAGATGCTACCAGAAAACTACTAGAGCTAATCGATGAATTTGGTAAAGTCACAGGATACAAAATTAATGCACAGAAATCTCTGGCATTTCTATACACTAATGATGAAAAATCTGAAAGTGAAATTTAAAAAAACACTCCCATTTACCATTGCAAAAAAAAATATCTAGGAATAAACCTACCTAAGGTGACAAAAGACGTGTATGCAGAAAATTATAAGACACTGATGAAAGAAATTAAAGATGATACAAATAGATGGAGAGATATACCATGCTCTTGGATTGGAAGAATCAACGTTGTGAAAATGACTCTACTACCCAAAGCAATCTACAGATTCAATGCAATCCCTATCAAACTACCACTGGCATTTCTCATAGAACTAGAACAAAAAATTTCACAATTTGTACGGAAACACCAAAGACCCCGAATAGCCAAAGCAAACTTGAGAATGAAAAACGGAGCTGGAGGAATCAGGCTCCCTGACTTCAGACTATACTACAAAGCTACAGTAATCAAGACAGTATGGTACTGGCACAAAAACAGAAATATAGATCAATAGAACAAGATAGAAAGCCCAGAGATAAACCCATGAACATATGGTCACCTTATCTTTGATAAAGGAGGCAGGTATGTACAGTGGAGAAAGGACAGCCTCTTCAATAAGTGGTGCTTGGAAAACTGGATAGGTACATGTAAAAGTATGAGGTTAGAACACTCCCTAACACCATACACAAAAATAAACTCAAAATAGATTAAAGACCTAAATGTAAGGCCAGAAACTATCAAACTCTTAGAGGAAAACATGGGCAGAACACTATATGACATAAATCACAGCAAGATCCTTTTAGACCCACCTCCTAAAGAAATGAAAATAAAAACAGCAATAAACAAATGGGACCTAATGAAACTTCAAAGCTTTTGCACAGCAAAGGAAACCATAAATGAGACTAAAAGACAACCCTCAGAATGGGAGAAAATATTTGCAAATGAAGCACCGACAAAGGATTAATCTCCAAAATTTACAAGCAGCTCATGCAGCTCAGTATCAAAAAAACAAAGAACCCAATCCAAAAACGGGCAGAAGACCTAAATAGACATTTCTGCAAAGAAGATATACAGATTGCCAACAAACACATGAAAGGATGCTCAACATCATTAATCATTATAGAAATGCAAATCAAAACTACAATGAGATATCATCTCACACCAGTCAGAATGGCCATCATTAAAAAATCTAGAAACAATAAATGCTGGAGAGGGTGTGGAGAAAAGGGAACACTCTTGCACTGCTGGTGGGAATGTGAATGGTTACAGCCACTATGGAGAACAGTATGGATGTTGCTTAAAAAACTACAAATAGAACTACCATATGACCCAGCAATCCCACTACTGGGCATATACCCTGAGAAAACCAAAATTCAAAAAGAGTCATGTACCAAAATGTTCATTGCAGCTCTGTTTACAATAGCCAGGAGATGGAAACAACCTAAGTGTCCATCATCGGATGAATGGATAAAGAAGACGTGGCACATATATACAATGGAATATTACTCAGCCATAAAAAGAAACGAAATTGAGTTATTTTTAATGAGGTAGATAGACCTAGAGTCTGTCATACAGAGTGAAGTAAGTCAGAAAGAGAAAGATAAATACCGTATGCTAACACATATATATGGAATCTAAGAAAAAAAAAAATGTCATGAAGAACCTAAGGGTAAGACAGGAATAAAGACACAGACCTACCAGCGAATTGACTTGGGGATATGGGGAGGTGGAAGGGTAAGCTTTGACGGGATGAGAGAGTGGCATTGACATGTATACACTACCAAATGTAAAATACATAACTAGTGGGAAGCAGGCGCATAGCACAGGGAGATTAGCTCCGTGCTTTGTGACCACCTAGAGGGGTGTGATAGGGAGGATAGGAGGGAGGGAGACGCAAGAGGGAAGAGATCTGGGAACATACGTTTATGTATAACTGATTCACTTTGTTATAAAGCAGAAACTAACACACCATTGTAAAGCAGTTATAGTCCAATAATGATGTAGACAAAAAAAATGGTTTAAATACCCTAAGATTACACAGATTATATGTAGTAGAGCCAAGATTTGAGCCCAAACTCTATGACTCTAAAGTTATTTTTCATTACCAGTAGACTATAAGTTTCCATTACAATAACATACTGAAAAATTAGCTTTTGAACTGGCTAAATAGAAATACTGATATTTCTAGCTAAGATCAATATTTCAGACTATGGTAACAAATCATAGCAGATTCATGTTATTTTATTTGTTTTCAAAATGGAATTTCAAAACATATATTAACTGTTTTAAATAATGCTGAAACTCCACATTTGAAATAATAGTTTAAATATTGTTTACTTTCTACATTTGTTAAAAACAAAATTGTTTATATTGTAGCTTCAGTGCCCATTAAGGTCTTCATCTTGGTCTTGCTAATTGTAAGCAAGTGAATTGTTATGAAAGGTAGAATGTGATATGACAAATATATTTTCTTTAGTGAAGAGAATCATGTTCTGGATAGTTAGATCAAAATGACTTGGCACGACAGAAAGCCAATGAAGGACAATAAATAGACCCCGTGGAAACATTTTCCTTAAACAGTCCAATCTAAAACACTCATTCTTCAGATAATGTCAAGATTGGATTAGCCTGGTTAGGAGTTTGCATTTTCTAAATGAAATTTTGTAGCTGAAATGCCAAGGTATTTTTTGTTTTTGTTTTGTTTTACCATTCTATTATTGTCTTGAGAAAAATAACAAGCAGACTATTCAATATTTTCTGGACATTTGATATGAAGTATAAACCATTTCCATAGGGGAACTAAGTTTCTCCCAGACTCACCATTACTACATGCTAGCAATAGCAGAGTATTAAAAAGTAATCAAATAATAAAGGATACAAACTGCTGTCTCAATTGCTTCCCTGCATAATCTTCAGTATTGAATATATTTCTTTTGAAATATCAGAATCCTTAAATGAGAAGATCTATGGAAAAACAACTCAAACCAAATTCAACACCCATTTATAATAAAAACCCTCCAGAAAATAGGCATAGAGAGAACTTACCTCAACATAATAGAGGCCATATATGACAAACCCACATCCAACATCATTCTCAGTGGTGAAAAACTGAAACCATTTCCTCTAAGATAAGGAACAAGAAAAGGTTGTCCACTTTCACCACTTATTCAACATAGTTTCGGTAGAAACAAACCAAATACATGAACACACCTACTCCTCACCAACACACACATGCACCAAAGCCGCACTCAAGTGAGTCTAAAGAGAGTGAATAAATAATTATTATATCTTCAGGTATAGAATATTTTTGATGCTGAAAATTCTCTGAGTATCCTGAATGGCAATAATCAGTTGTTGCGACTAAGGGACGGGTGAAGATGATAATGGTTTTTGTTATTTGACTTTTTTAAACATCTTTATTGGAGTATAATTGTTTTACAATGGTGTTACTTTCTACTTTATAACAAAGTGAATCAGCTTTACAAATACATATATCCCCATATCCCCCCCCCCTTGCGTCTCCCTCCCACACTCCCTATCCCACCCCTCTAGGTGGTCAAAAAGCACCAAGCTGATCTCCCTGTGCTATGTGGCTGCTTCCCACTAGCTATCCATTTTACATTTGGTAGTATATATAAGTCCATGTCACTCTCTCACCTCGTCCCAGCTTACCATTCCCCCTCCCCGTGTCCTAAAGTCGATTCTCTACGTCTGCATCTTTATTCCAGTCCTGCCCCTAGGTTCGTCAGAACCATTTTTTTTTTTTTTTTTTTTTTTTAGATTCCATATATATGTGTTAGCATACGGTATTTGTTTTTATCTTTCTGACTTAACTTCACACTTTATGACAGACTCTAGGTCCATCCACTTCACAACAAATAACTCAATTTCATTTCTTCTTATGGCTGAGTAATATTCCATTGTATATATGTGCCACATCTCCTTTATCCATTCATCTGTCGATGGACACCTAGGATGGTTCCATGCCCTGGCTATTGTAAATAGAGCTGCAATGAACATTGTGGTACATGACTCTTTTGGAATCATGGTTTTCTCAGGGTATATGCCCAGTAGTGGGATTGCTGGGTCGTATGGTAGCTCTATTTTTAGTTTTTTAAGGAACCTCCATAGTGTTCTCCATAGTGGCTGTATCAATTTACATTCCCACCAACAGTGCAAGAGGGTTCCCTTTTCTCCACACCCTCTCCAGCATTTATTGCTTGTAGATTATTTGGTGATGGCCATTCTGACTGGCGTGAAGTGATACTTCATTGTAGTTTTGAGTTGCATTTCTCTAATGATTAGTGATGTTGAGCATCCTTTCATGTGTTTGTTGGCAATCTGTATATCTTCCTTGGAGAAATGTCTAGGTCTTCTGCCGATTTTTGGATTGGGTTGTCTGTATTTTTGATATTGAGCTGCATGAGCTGCTTGTAAATTCTGGAGATTAATTCTTTGTCAGTTGATTCATTAGCAAATATTTTCTGCATTCTGAGGGTTGTCTTTTCATCTTGTTTATGGCATCCTTTGCTGTGCAGAAGCTTGTAAGTTTCATTAGGCACTATTTTTTTATTTTTGTTTTTATCTCTATTTCTCTAGGAGGTGGGTCTAAAAGGATCTTCCTGTGATTTATGTCACAGAGTGTTCTGCCTATGTTTTTCTTTAAGATTTTTATAGTGTCTGGCCTTACATTTAGGTCTTTAATCCATTTTGCATTTATTTTTTTGTATGGTGTTATGGAGTGTTCTAATTTCATTTTTTTACATGTAGCTGTCCAGTTTTCCCAGCACCACTTATTGAAGAGGCTGTCTTTTCTCCATTGTATATTCTTGCCTCCTTTATCAAAGATAAGGTAACCATATGTGCATGGGTTTATCTCTGGGCTTTCTATCCTGTTCCATTGATCTACCTTTCTATTTTTGTGCCAGTACCATACTCTCTTGATTACTGTAGCTTTGTAGTGTAGTCTGAAGTCAGGGAGCCTGATTCCTCCAGCTCTGTTGTTCTTTCTTAAGATTGCTTTGGCTATTCGAGGTCTTTTGTGTTTCCATACAAATTTTGAAATTTTTTTTTTCCAGTCTTGTGAAAAATGGCATTATAGTTTGTTAGGGATTGCACTGAATCTGTAGATTGCTTTGGGTAGTAGAGTCATTTTCACAATGTTGATTCTCTCAATCCAAGAACATGGTATATCTCTCCATCTGTTTGCATCATCTTTAATTTCTTTCATCATTGTCTTATAATTTTCTGCATACAGGTCTTTTTTCTCCTTAGGTAGGTTTATCCCTAGCTATTTCATTCTTTTTATTGCAATGGTAAATGGGAGTGTTTCCTTAATTTCTCTTTCAGATTTTTCATCATTTGTGCATAGGAATGCAAAGGATTTCTGTGCATTAATTTTGTATCCTGCTACTTTACCAAATTCATTGAGTAGCTCTAGTAGTTTTCTGATAGCATCTTTAGGATTTTCTATGTATAGTATCATGTCATCTGCAAACAGTGACACCTTCTTCTTTTCTGATTTGGATTCCTTTCATTTCTTTTTCTTTTCTGATTTTTGTGGCTAAAACTTCCAAGACTATGTTGAATAATAGTGGTGAGAGTGGGCAACCTTGTCTTGTTCCTGATCTTGGTGGAAATGCTTTCAGTTTTTCACCAATGAGAACAATGTTGTTTGTGGGTTTGTCATATATGGCCTTTATTATGTTGAGGTAAGTTCCTTTTATGCCTACATTCTGGAGGGTTTTTATCATAAATTGGTGTTGAATTATTTTGAAAGCTTTTTCTGCATCTATTGAGATGATCATATGCTTTTACTCCTTCAATTTGTTAATATGGTTTATCCCACTGATTGATTTGCATATATTGAAGAATCCTTGCATTCCTGGGATAAACCCTACTGGATCATGATGTATGATCCATTTAATGTGCTGTTGGATTCCGTTTGCTAGTATTTTGTTGAGGATTTCTGCATCTATGTTCATCAGTGATATTGGCCTGTAGTTTTCTTTCTTTGTGACATCTTTATCTGGTTTTGGTATCAGGGTGATGGGACAATGAGTGTGGGAGTGTTGCTCCCTCTGCTATATTTTGGAAGAGTTTGAGAAGGGTAGGTTTTAGCTCTTCTCTAAATATCTGGGAGAATTCACATATGAAGCCATCTGGTCCTAGGCTTTTGTGTGTTGGAAGATTTTAAATCACAATCTCAATTTCAGCACTTGTGATTGGTCTGTTTATATTTTCTATTTCTTCCTGGTTCAGTCTCCGAAGGTTGTGCTTTTCTAATAATTTGTCCATTCCTTGCAGGTTGTCCAATTTATTGGCATAGAGTTGCTTGTAATAATCTCTCATGATCCTTTGTATTTCTGCAGTGTCACTTGTTACGTCTCCTTTTTCATTTCTAATTCTGTTGATTTGTGTCTTCTTCCTGTTTTTCTTGATGAGTCTGGCTCATGGTTTATCAATTTTGTTTATCTTCTCAAAGAACCAGCTTTTAGTTTTATTGATCTTTGCTACTGTTTTCTTCATTTATTTTTCATTTATTTCTGACCTGATGTTTATGATTTCTTTCCTTCTGCTAACTTTGGGGATTTTTTGTTCTTCTTTCTCTAATTGCTTTAGGTGTAAGTTTAGGTTGTTTATTTGAGATGTTTTTTGTTATTGAGTTAGGACTTTATAGCTATAAACTTCCCTCTTAGAACTGCTTTTGCTGCATCTCATAGGTTTGGGTCATTGTGTTTTCATTGTCATTTGTTTCTAGGTATTTTTTGATTTCCTCTTTGATTTCCTCAGTGATCTCTTGTTTATTTAGTAGTGTATTGTTTAGCCTCCATGTGTTTGTATCTTTTATAAGTTTTTTCCTGTAATTGATATCTAGTCTCATAGTGTTGTAGTCGAAAAGTATACTTGATACAGTTTCAATTTTCTTAAATATACCAAGTCTTGATTTGTGACCCAAGATATGATCTATCCTGGAGAATGTTCCATGAGCACTTGACAAGAATGTGTATTCTGTTGTTTTCGGATAGAATGTACTATAAATATCAATTAGGTCCATCTTGTTTAATGTATCATTTAAAGCTTGTGTTTCCTTATTTATTTTCATTTTGGATGATCTGTCCATTGGTGAAAGTGGGGTGTTAACGTCCCCTACTATGACTGTGTTACTGTTGATTTCCCCTTTTATGGCTGTTAGTATTTGTCTTATGTATTGAGGTGTTCCTATGTTCAGTGCAGAAATATTTACAGTTGTCATATCTTCTTCTTGAAATGATCCCTTGACCATTATGTAGTGTCCTTCTTTGTCTCTTCTAATAGTCTTTATTTTAAAGTCATTTTGTCTGATATGAGAATTGCTACTCCAGCTGTCTTTTGATTTCCATTTGCATGGAATATCTTTTTTCTTCCCCTCACTTACAGTCTGTATGTGTCCCTAGGTCTGAAGTGGGTCTCTTGTAGACAGTATATATATGGGTATTGTTTTTGTATCCCTTCAACCAGTCTATGTATTTTGCTTGGAGCATTTAATCCATTTACATTTAAGGTAGTTATCGATATTTATGTTCCTATTCCCATTTTCTTAATTGCTTTGGGTTTGTTATTGTAGGTCTTTTCCTTCTCTTGTGTTTCCTGCCTAGAGAAGTTCATTTAGCATTTGTTGTAAAGCTGGTTTGGTGGTGCTGAATTCTCTTAGCTTTTGCTTGTCTGTAAAGATTCTAATTTCTCCTTTGTATCTGAATGAGATCCCTGCTGTATAGAGTAATCTTCATTGTAGGTTTTTCCCTTTCATCACTTTAAATCCATCCTGTCACTGCCTTCTGGCTTGAAGAGTTCCTGTTGAAAGACAAGCTGTTAACTTTATGGGATTCCCTTGTGTGTTATTTGTTGTTTTTCCCTTGTTGCTTTAAAAATTTTTTCTTTGTATTTCATTTTTGATAGATTGATATGTTTCTTTGTGTGTTTCTCTTTGGGTTTATCCTGTATGGGACTCTCTGTGCTTCCTGGACTTGATTGACTATTTCCTTTCCCATATTAGGGAAGGTTTCAACTACAATCTCTTCAAATATTTTCTCAGTCCCTCTTTTTCTCTTTTTCTTCTGGGACCCCTATAATTTGAATGTTGGTGCGTTTAATGTTGTCCCAGAGGTCTCTGAGACTATCCTCAATTCTTTTCATTCTTTTTTCTTTATTCTGCTCTGCAGTAGTTATTTCCCCCATTTTATCATCCAAGTCACTTATCCGTTCTTCTGCTTCAACTATTCTGGTATTGATTCCTTCTATAGAATTTTTAATTTCATTTATTGTGTTGCTCATCATTGTTTATTTGCTGTTTAGTTTTTCTAGGTCCTTGTTAAATGTTTCTTGTATTTTCTCCATTCTATTTCCAAGATTTTGGATCATCTTTACTATCATTACTCTGAATACTTTTTCAGGTAGGCTGCCTATTTCCTCCTCATTTTTTTTGTCTGGTGGGTTTTTACCTTACTCTTTCATCTGCTGTGTGTTTCTCTGTCTTCTCATTTTGCTTAAGTTACTGTGCTTGGGAGTGTGTTTTGGGGTGTCTGTGACCTTATTATGATTTTAGGCAGCATCTCTGCTAATGGGTGTTGTTGTATTCCTGTCTTGCTAGTTGTTTGTCATAGTGTGTCCAGCACTGGATCTTGCTCATCTTTGAGTGGAGCTGGGCCTTAGTGTTGAGATTGAGATCTCTGGGAGAGTTTTTGCTCTTTGATAGTATGTGTAGCCAGGAGTTCTCTGTTGGACCAATGTCCTGAACTTGGCCCTCCCACCTCACAGGCACAATGGTGATACCCAGCCAGAGCACAAGACCCTGTCATCCACACGGCTCAGAAGAAAAGGGAGAACAATGAAATAAATAAAATAAAGCTATTAAAAAATAAAAAAGTAAAAAGTAAAGAAGAGGAGAGTAACCAAACCAAAAAACAAATCCAGCAATTATAACAAGCACTAAAATCTATACTCAAAACAAAAAAGATAAAGAAACATGGACAGACAGAACCCTAGGACAAATGGTAAAAGCAAATCTATACAGACAAAATTACACAAAGTCCTCCGCCTCAATTTTGGGATGATTTGTTGTCTTTCAGTTATTCCAGAGATGCAGAGTACATCAAGTTGATTGTGAAGACTTAATCCGCTGCTTCTGAGGCTGCTGGGAGAAATTTCCCTTTCTCTTCTTTGTTGGCACAGCTCCTGGTGTTCAGCTTTGAATTTGCCCTGCCTCTGCATGTAGGTCACCTGAGGGCGTCTGTTCTTTGCTCAGACAGGACAGGGTTAAAGGAGCATCTTATTAGGGGTCTTTGACCCACTCAGGCTGGGGGGAGTGAGGGACACTGTATGCAGGGTGAGCCTCCAGCGGTAGAGGCTGGCATGATGTTGAACCAGCCTGAGGCGCACCGTGTGTTCTCCCAGGGAAGTTGTCCGTGGATCACAGGACCCTGGCAGTGGTGGGCTGCATAGGCTCCTGGGAGGGGAAGTGTGGATAGTGACCTGTGCTGGCACACAGGCTTCTTGGTGGCTGCAGCAGCAGCCTTAGCATTTCACACCTGTCTCTGGGGTCCGCGCTGATAGCCATGGCTCGTGCCTATCTCTGGAGCTCGTTTAGGCAGTGCTCTGAATCCCCTCTCCTCGCGCACCCCGAAACAGTGGTCTCTTGCCTCTTAGGCATGTCCAGACTTTTTCCTGGACTTCCTCCCAGCTAGCTCTGGCGCACTAGCCCCCTTCAGGCTGTGTTCACGCAGCCAACCCCAGTCCTCTCCCTGGGATCTGACCTCTGAAGAAGCTGGAACCCCATGTCCCAGCCCTCTTCCACCCTGGCGGGTGAGCAGACAAGCATCTCAGGCTGGTGAGTGCTGGTCGGCACTTATCCTCTGGTCGGCACTGAATCTCTCCGCTTTGCCCTCTGCACCCCTGTTGCTGTGCTATCCTCCATGGCTCCGAAGCTTCCCCACTGCCCACCCCTCATCTCCCCCAGTGAAGGGGCTTCCCTGTGTGTGGAAACTTTTCCTCCTTCACAGCTCCCTTCCAGAGGTGCAGGTCCCGTTCCCATTCTTTTGTCTCTGTTTTTTCTTTTCTCTTTTGCCCTACCCAGGTACGTGGGGAGTTTCTTGACTTTTGGGAAGTCTGAGGTCTTCTGCCAGTGTTCAGTAGGTGTTCTCTAGGAGCTGTTCCACATGTAGATGTATTTCTGATGCATTTGTGTGGAGGAAGGTGAACTCCACGTCTTACTCCTCTGCCATCTTGAAGGTTTCCTCTTATTGTGTTCTTACCAGAACTATGTTCAATATGCCTGAACCAATCATTAAAAATGCATTGTAAAAAGTACAGATTTGCAAGACACAACATCATAGCCTGTCAATGTGGGATTACTTTGAAAAAGAAGTTCTATTCACTTAAGGATAATGATTTTAAACTAGAAAATGATAATTTAAGGATGGTATTCTTTAACAGGCTTTAATTTAATCATTATTTCTAAGGACCTACCAGTATGCTAAACCTCTGCATACTTGGATGAAGTATGCATTTTATTTGTTTCTACTCTTGTCTTGTATTTTTCTTTCAGAGCAGTTCACGAGTGAATACCAGAGCAAGGAATAACAACGTCATTTCTTTTTTTTTTTTTCTCTTAAAGTCAAGGATCTGAGGGCAAAACTTTGGCAAATATTATTGGTAATTATTTCCGGCAAGTTGAGCCTTAGGAGAAATACCAATGGATTAGGAGTTCAGTGGTTCGTTCGAGTAATTTATTTAACACAAGGTGATGTTGAATGGACATGATCTGACAATATCTTGTAGCTAAAACATAAGATCACTGGAATGAAAACACTTTGAAGTAAATATCTTTCAGCTAAAAGATTTGCCAAAATATTTGAACATAAACATTTCTATGGTAATGATACTTAGAGCGAAGCATATAGGAAAATTATTTTAATAATGTTAACTTATAAATTTTTGAATTAATACAATTATTTCCTTCTTATATAGTAACTTATTCATCATTTCATCACTAGCACTTAATACCCAGTGCATATCATAAGTTTGACATATGACTGTTGTATAAATGAATGAATGAATAGCTATATCCCTCCATATATTTTAGGAAATAAATTCTGTAGGTAATAGCAATTAGCAGAAAATACCATGTTTGGACAGGTCTTCCACAATGTTGATTTTTGAACCTACAATTGGAAAATGAGCCAGAGCTGAGAAGAAAAAGAACAAAGGAAATTTGACCAACAGGAGCTGTATACGGTAAGGTCACAGAGTATCTGTTGGATGTCAGAGACCTGATTTTCATTTCTTTCTCTGCCACTTACTGTTTAGTGATCTTGGAAAAGTAATTTAGCTCAAGAGTTATTTTCCTCACTTGTAAGTGGTGATAATAATACTCAATTTCTAAGATTGTTGTGAGGTTAAATGTCATAATATCATCATTGCCTTGTACTGTGTCTAACATGAGTCCAGAATAAATGGTGATTATTATTATTATGAATATTTTGAACTAAAGTAGCAAGAATAGTTTTTAGCTTAGTTATTTTAGAATGAATATTAAGAAGCCATCTTTCATTTCTTTTCCTTGTTTAGCGGAATCCTTTCATTAACTTCTCTTAGATCCTCACTGAATTTCATTATGTCTCACTAATATAAGATAAAATTAACCATCACTGATTGCATTATGATTAACTTCGCTAGTTTGTCATTTTCAAACAGTGAAGGATGACATGGCATTGATATCCCTTAATTAGTTAAACATTTCTCATTTATAAACTAGAAAGGATATTATATCTCAATGAATTTAAATGTGTTTTGACCCAATGAAGCTAATTCTCTTGTTCATGGACGTGAGCTATTTAAAACTGCATTTTTAGGGGGTTATCAGGTTAGGCAAAATTACCGCTTTCCTCAAAGGCAAACCATGTAGTTCTATAAAAAGGCTATGTCTGTATCTATAGTCTGAATTACTTCATCAATGGCAAAGTAAAAGAGGGTCACAATCCACTGTGAAAATTGGGAAAATCTCACTGAGGTTAAAACAGCTAAATTATGCTATGAGCCTTCATTCTATTTCCCTCCACACTTTTATCCCCAGGAGTAAAATAATGGTTTAAATAGAATTTCACCACTCTATTGTTAGAAATTTCTGCCTTATATTCTACCTAAGTTCTGCCTAAAATCTGCTTTCATGGAACATGTGTCTCAGACTTTAAATATTGAAAAAACTATTTTACCTAAAAACTCTGAATCACTTTATTCACTCTAACTCGTGTTTTAACATCTATAAATATATATGTATATGTGCATATACACATAAATCTATACATCTTTGTGAGATCTATCTATCCATAAACTATTAGATGTTTCTAATGTAGAGGAAGGTGGAAAAAAGTATGGCATTTGCAGAGAAGAGTCAGTCCATGTAGATATGTATTTTCCACCTAAACATGGTGATACCTTCCTAGACACAAAATTCAACAGCCAATTCATTAAGAGGAAATAAACTATTTAGAAAGGAACATTTTAAAAATATTAAGTATACTGTCATAATAAAGAATGGTTTTCCTTTTATTTACACTGTTTACCAAATGGAATATGTTTGAATGAAATAGGTCTTTGACTAGTTAGGAAGCATTGATTAAACACAGCCTCTCTCTAAAGCTGAACTTTACATGTATTTGTCAGGTTCTGATGTGAGGTTCCCAGACCCCTTCTATACGTAGCTTTTGCTTGCTGGAGTTAATTTTCATACAAAAATAGATAAAACTAAAAGGAATAACAGAGTGTGATGCTGTTTGACTCTATTTTATAAGAAGTCTGCATTGTTTCCAGAATTTTATTGTCTCTAAAAATGTAACATTGCCATACTAGAAGCCTTTTGATTCAAATCTCTTATGTGATGGTATTCTAATGAACTTGCAATGAAAGTAGAAAGCCAGAAGTCTCAATTATTAATTGTGCATTAAAAATTACCTACTTTTAACCATTTTCCCCAGCTTGTCTGCTTGATTTATGTTTTCCTTCCCTAGTCTCTTTTACCCTTCTTTCCTTTCTTTCTTCCCTCGTCCCTCCCTCCCCTCTCCCTCTCTCTTCTCTCTCTTGGCTTAAGACAATCAAACACAAGCTTTGTCTGAGCGATTTATGTCCTTTTAGTATGATAAACTAGAATTCCTAAAATTCTGACTGCTTAAAAGATTGTGAGTTTTTATATAACTCTACCTCATCTTGTTGATTTTTTTTTTTTTTTTTTTTTTTTTTTTTGCGGTATGCGGGCCTCTCTCTGTTGTGGCCTCTCCCGTTGCAGAGCACAGGCTCCGGACGCGCAGGCTCAGCGGCCATGGCTCACGGGCCCAGCCGCTCCGTGGCATGTGGGATCTTCCCGGACCGGGGCACGAATCTGTGTCCCCTGCATCGGCTGGCGGACTCTCAACCACTGTGCCACCAGGGAAGCCCCTTGTTGATCTTATTTATTGGAAAAATACTATAACTATCTATTACTTGAAAAAAAAAAAGAGACTATACTAGGCCTATTTAGAATCTATACCAAGTATTTAAATGACTGTTTATATTTATTTGTGACTATAATCTTTTTTCCATTTCCTTAGGCAAAACCCTCAAAATATTAGTAAATCAAAATGCTCCTGTGAAAAAGTACTAATCAGTCATAAAACACATTATTCTACATAGTTTTCTCATAATGTGAAATAAAGTAATATTTTTCAGATTAATTAATGCTAAGAGAATAGCATAATATAAAAAATTCAAATTCAATCAGTACTCATGAAAATGATAGAAAGTTTGTTGGAGAGTGTTTAAGTGACACATAAACTAAGTTATCTTGGGATAAATGGACCATAATAAATGAGAAATTTTAATGAGTGAAGCAATGCAATTGGTGTAACAACTAAAAACTAAAGCATAGACTAAATTTATATGTAAATTGATAGCTAATCTAAACCTGAAGTTCATGGGCATAACTAGTCACTGTCCCTTTCATTCATCACTTATCTGATCCCACTGGATACAAAAGCTCAGATAACTTTATAATCAGTCCAGCAGGGCTCTGATTTGGGCATTAAAGAGTGTACAGCATGATTAAGGTTTTATCAAGTTAGATAACTACTTAAAAGTGCATTAGAACAATTCCATGAATTTATTCATCAAGTTGGCTGCATTATCAGAGTCTGTGTTCAGATTCTTTGGCCTCCATTATATAGAGACTGAAACTTTATTTTTCCATCACAAACTTACAATTCTTAAATGAATGTACATTCTTCACTGTAACTTCATCTCTTTAGGATAGTAATATATTTTTCTGAAGCTTTTGACAAGAACAAAATCAGGAATTCCCATTAAGCACTAGCATTTAATGAGGATTTATTAAGGAATTTAATCTTGAATTAAGGTATAATTTATCTAGAATTTATTGAGAAACTTAGACAAGTTGAAAGACAAATGTAATGACCTTAGGGATAGTTGTAATGCACAGACTGATTTATAAAGATTATATGTGATATTATTTTGGTATATATTATAAGAGAAATGACTTATAAAAAAAGCTATGGAAGAGATTTTACCTGTCAGAACAATGAGGGCACTTGTGCCTCTGATTTTATTTGTTGCAGAAACATGTCCACTCACTGTTTATTTGAAATTTCTAAGTTTCTCCTCTTTGTCAGTAATAATTTAATCACATTCACAGAAATTAATTACTTAAGGATCATTATAAAGAGAAATGGGGAAGAGACTGACATATTTAAAATGTCTTAACTATTAAGAAGTTATTTGAGGCTTTTCTATTCAAATGGACAATATCCATTGTCAAATGACACCCATGTTTCTTACAAAGAACAAGGTGAGACTAAAAGACATTATTAGTAACACCACAAAAACTGCTGCCTGAGATAAATGTAAATTCTTACAAATATATTGTATATTCTTTGAATGCCTGGTAAAATTGGAGACATTCTACTTTATTTGAAGGGTATTAAAAGACCAGTTTCTCAACCTTCATACTGCATTCAGCAGCTGGGTGGGCCTACTCATCTCCTCTAGGGAGCAACCTCCATACAGTCTGCTACATTCCTGCTTCCAGGTACCCATCACCTGAGAATGGCATATGACAGGTCTTTAATTTTTGGGTGTTGCTGCTGCCCCTTGTTAAGATCTCTGGCTCAGCAGTCTCGATCTTTAGTCCCATACAGTGCTGCTGGGTTTAAATTCCATTGCTTCTAGTGTCAAATATTATTTCTACATTACTCTCTTCAAATAAACCCTCATATTGAGCAATTGTTTCCTCACCTTTCTCTTATCTAAGAGCATAATGCTTCATGCTCAAGCTTTCTTAAGGAACTTTTTTATATCAATAAAACATAGTACCAAATTTGCTAATTTTATAAGTTGAACATTATTAGTGAGATACAGAAGAATGCTTATCATCCATATTAACATAAAATCTTCATATAGCAAATATTTTTTCAAATTTATTGAGCTATAACTGACAACTAAAACTGTAAGATAGTTTAAAACTTCCCAAAATTAAGTTAACAGTTCCATCACATTACGTATTCACATTTATTTTTCTGGTGAGAACATTTAAGTTCTACCCTCATAGCAAACTGCAATTATGCAGTATTTTCTACTATAGTCACCATGTTATGTACATCAGATACTCTGACCTTATTCATCGTATAACTGAAAGTTTGTACCCTTTTACCAATCTTTCCCCATTTCCCCCACAGGCCATCTCCTGGCAACCACCATTCTATTCTCTACTTCTATGAATGCAAGTGCAAATTTTTTTTTTTTTGGTTTTGTTTTGTTTTTTAAATTCCACATATAAATGATACTATGTGTCTTTCTCTATCTGGCATATTTCACTTATCTTAATGCCCTCAAAATTTATTCATATTGTCACAAATGGAAGGATTTCCTTCTCTTTGTGGATGAAGACTATTCCACTGTATTTATATACCACACTTTATCCATTCATCTGTCAGGGTACATTTAGGTTGTGTCTATGTCTTGTCTATTGTGAATAAAGCTGCAGTGAACATAGGAATGAAGATATCTCTTCAAAATAGTGATTTCACTTACTTTGGATATATACCCAGAAGTGGGATTGCTGGGTTATATGGTAGTTCTATTTTTAATTTCTTGAGGAACTTGTCAACCATTTTCTATAGTGGCTGCACTAATTTACATTCCCACCTACAGCACACCAAGGTTTCCTTTTGTCCACATACTCATGAGCATTTTTTATCTCGTGTCATTTTGATGACAGACATTCTAACAACTGTAAGGTAATAGCTTATTGTGATTTTGATTTGCATTTCCCTGATGATTAGTGATGTTGAGCACCTTTTCATGTACCTGTTTGAAATTTATGTGTCTTCTTTGGAAAAATGTCTATTCAGGTATTTTGTCCATTTTTTAAATTGGGTTATTTGGATTTTTGTTGAGTCATACAAGGTCCTTGTACATTTTAGATATCAAATATACGATCTTCAAATATTTTCTCCCATTCTGTAGGTTGCCTCTCCATTTCGTTGATTGTTTCTTTTGCTGTGCAGAAGCTTTTTAGTTTAGGTGGTACCAATTGTTGATTTTTGCTTTGGTTGCTTATGCTTCCGATGTCATCTACAAAATCATTGCCAAGACTGATATCAAGTAACTTTATCCTATGTTTTTTTCTAGGAGTTTTAGTTTTTAGTCTTACATTTAAGTCCTTACCAATTTGAGTTAATTTTTGTGAGTGGTATAGGATAGGGGTCCAATTTCATTCTTTTGCATGTGAATATCAAGTTTTCCCAACAACATTTATTGAAGACACTATCCTTTCCCCACTGAGTTTTCTTGACTCCCTTGTAAAATATCTGCTGATTGTCTACACATGGATTTATTTCTAAGCTCTCACTTCTGTTATATTGGTCTGCGTCTGTTTTTATGCCAGTGCAGTACTGTCTTAATTATTATAGCTTTGTAACATAGTTTGAAATCAGGTAGTATGACGTTTCCAGCTTTGTTTTTTCTCAAGTTTGATTTGGCTACTTGAGGTCTTTCCTGGTCATACAATTTTAGGATTGCTTTTTTTATTTCTATAAAAAAATGCCATTGTAATTTTGATAAAAGTTGCATTGAATCTGTAGATTGCTTTGGGTAATATGAACATTTTAACAACATTAATTCTTCTGATTCATGAACATGGGATATTTTCTTGTTTGTTTTTATTTTCTTCAATTAATTTTATCAGTCTAGTAGTGAGTGTACAGATTTTTCACCTCATCTGCTAAATTTATTTGTAAGTATCTTATTATTTTTGATGCTATAGTAAATACAATTATTTTCACTATCTCTTTTTACAGAGAGTTGTTTGTTAGGGAATAGAAATGTAATTGATATTTTCATGTTGATTTTTAACCCTGCAACTTTACTGAATTTGCTTATTAGTTTTTTTTGTTTTGTTTTGTTTTTTTTGGTGTGGAATCTTAAGGTTTTCTATATATAAGATCATAAGCATCTGCAAATACTGATAGCTTTAATTCTTCCTTTCTGGTTTTAATGTCATTTATTTCTTTTTCATGCCTCATTGCTCAGGCTAAGACTTTCAGTACTAAGTAAAATATGAGTGCTGGCAGTGGTCACCCTTGTCTTGTCCCTAATCTTATCAGGAAAGCTTTCACCCTTTAACTATTGAGTATGATGTTAGTGTGGACTTGTAATATATAAACTTTATTATGTTGAGGTACTTTCTTTCTATTATGCAATTAGTTGATAATATTTTTTTATTTTGAAAGGATGTTGAATTTTCTCAAATACTTTTTTCTGCATCTATTGAGATGATCATGTGATTTTCATCTTTCATTCTCTTATTATGGTGTATAACATTTATTGATTGAACCACCTTTGCGTCCCAAGGATAAATGCCACTTGATGATAGGTATGATATGTTTAACATGCTGTCGAATGTGGTTTGCTATTATTTTCTTGAGAATGTTTGCATCTATATTCATCTGGAATATTGGACTGCAGTTTTCTTTTCTTGTAATGTCTTTATCTGGCTTTGGTATCAGAGTAATACTGGCCTCATAAAATGAGTTTAGGAGTCTTCCCTTCTCTGTGATTTTTTTGGAAGGGTTTGAGAAGAATTGGCATGAATTCTTCTTTAAATGTATGCTAGAATTCACAGGGGAACCATCTGGTCCTAGGTTTTTGTTTGTGGGGAGATTTTTGATTACTGATTCAGTCTCCTTACTCATTATTTATCTGTTCAGATATTCTATTTCTTCATGATTCAGTCTCAGTAGGTGTTATATATCTAGGAATTCATCTATTTCTTCTAGATTATCCAACTTCTTGGTATATAATTGTTCATAGTAATCTCTCATGCTCTTTTGTATTTCTGTGATAGTAGTTGTCATGTCTCCTCTTTCATTTCTAATTATATTTATTTGAGACCTCTCTCTTTTTTTCTTAGTCTAGTCTATTTTTAATGTGGGCATTTATTGTTATGAAATTCCCTGTTAATCCTGCTTTTGCTCTGTTCCATAAGTTTTGGTATGTTGTGTTTCCATTTTCATTTGTTTCAAGATTTTTTTGATTTCTTCTTTGACCCATTGGTTTTTCAGGAATGTGTTGTTTATTTTCCACAGAGTTCTGAATTTCTAGTTTTCCTTCTATTACTGATTTCTAGGTTCATACTATAGTGGTTGGAAAAGATTGGTATGATTTCAATCTTCTTACATTTGCTAAGAATTGTTTTGTGACCTAGCACATTAATTATCCTGGAGAATGTTTCATATGCACTTGATGAGAATATATATTCTGCTACTGTTGTGTGGAATATTCTGTAATTGTTTGTTAAGTCCATCTGACCCAACATGTATATTAAGTCAATATTTCATTATTGATTTTCTATCTGGAAAATCTATTCACTGTTGAAAGTGGGGTATTGAAGTTTTCTGCTATTATTGTATTGCAGTATTTTACCCCCTTCAGGTATATTAACATTTGCTTTATATATTTAGGTGTTTCTATGTGGAGGGCATAAATATTTACTAGTGATATATCTTCTTCATGAATTGTTTCCTTTGTTATTATATAATGACCTTCTTTGTCTCCTGTTACATTGATTGGCTTAAAGTCTGTGTTGTCTGATAGAATAGCTACCTCTGCTTTCTTTTGTTTTGCATTTGCTTGGAACATCTTTTTCTATCTTTTCAGTTTTAGTGTAATGTGTCCTTAAAGCTAGAATAAGTCTCTTGCAGGCATATAAGTGGGTCTTGTTTTTAATCCATTCAGCCACTCCATATCTTTTTTTTGTTTGTTTTTTCGCGGTACGTGGGCCTCTCACTGTTGTGGCCTCTCCTGTTGCGGAACCCAGGCTCCAGACGCACAGGCTCAGCGACCATGGCTCACGGGCGCAGCCACTCTGCGGCATGTGGGATCTTCCCAGACAGGGGCACGAACCTGTGTCCCCTGCATCGGCAGGCGGACTCTCAACCACTGTGCCACCAGTGAAGCCCCACTCCATATCTTTTGATTAGAGAATTTAATCCATTAAAAGTAATTCATGATAGGTATCAATTTATTATTATCATTTTGTTAAGTGTTTTCTGGCTGTTTTGTAGTTCCTTTGTTCCTGTCTTGTTCCCTTGCTCTCTTCCTTTGTGATTTCTTGATTCTCTATAGTGGTATACTTTGATTCCATTCTCTTTATCTTTTGTGTACCTACTATAACTTTTGGTTTTGTGGTCACCACGTGACTTACATAAAACTCCTTGTAGTTAAAACAATGTATTTTAAGCTTATAACAACTTAACTTTGAACACATATAAATGCTCTATATTTTTATACTCCCCTCCACATTTTATGTTTCTGATGTCATAATTTATATATTTTACATAGTATAG
Organism: Grampus griseus; assembly: GCF_964374135.1. Lineage (NCBI taxonomy): Eukaryota > Metazoa > Chordata > Mammalia > Artiodactyla > Delphinidae > Grampus > Grampus griseus. The sequence continues at coordinate 98,429,099 of NC_139019.1, read as the reverse complement.
CTATTAACAAATTATTGTAATTATAGTTATTTTTAATAATTTTATCTTTTAACGTTTATCTTACAGTTACCAAATGTCATTTTCTCAGGAAGTCCATTATTGCCGATTCTGAACTTTATTTTCTATTTATCCTCTATCACATTGCCCTTCATTTTCTTCATAGCACTTCGCAAACCTGAAACTATCTTGTTGATTTATTTTGTTTATGTGTTTATGCCTGCACCTTCACCCCCAAATGCAAATTTTTCTTCTCCAGAAATATTTTATGGCTACTTAATTTAGGCAATCTTTAATGAGTCAATGTGCAGTCCAGGATATTTACATGGAGCTCAGTTAGGACCAAAAAGAGACCTTGTGAAGGATGGGCATGGATTGTGAGATAAAACCTGTAAGGACAGTGTAAATCTGGAGCAGCCACTGACCTTTTTATGACCATGTGGAGAGAGTCTACCTGATATAGATAAAAAGCCAATAAAAAGAAAAACAGCATTTAGAGTTCGTGTATGCACCATCATTTGAAATGCAGCTGAAGGCAGTTCCACTCCTGGAATTCCACTTTGTATGAACTAATTAACTCCCTTTGTAGTTTTAGCTAGTTTGAGTTGAGGTTATGTCATTAGTAACAAAATGAAAGTTCCATAAAATGTCATGTAAAAGGACATAAAATGTCATGGCTAAAGGAGTGATTAGTTCTGACTGAAAATGTTGGAACAGCCCAGTTGCAGGATATTACGAAGCATGTGCTCTATTTTTTTTTAAATTGTGTGCATCCCACCAAATCCCACTCCTCCTCAAAACTTTCTATAAACACATGTTTATACATTAAGATTTAAATGTAAGATTTTATTTTACCTTGTACAATATGGTATTTATGCCATTTAAGAAAACTATAAGAATAATATTCTGCATTAACAGTAAAATGTATAAATATTTTTAGAAGCTCCCATTTTTCTTTCTTTTTGCAATTCTTTTCAGACAAGTGAGTAAATATCATTTTGTAAGAATATGTTAAACTGTATTTTTCTATTTCATCAGACTATCTCAAAGAAGTTTTACATGTAAATGAAGGAAATGTAAATGGGATATTCTTTTAATGAATCTTACTAATTCTGCTTAACTCAGGTCATACAGTAAATGAAAAAAAAGGAAAATAAGTCTTATGCATATTTTAAAATTTAGAGAGGAATTTAATCTCCATGTGTCTAGAAACAAATAATAAAAACCATTTGTTTTCCTGGTTCTATTTAGGACTAGTAAGGCACCTGGATATTGCTATTAATAAAAGAGAATTTAATTTATGAACAAGACATTGAAGGAAATTTTTATTAATAAAATGATATGTTATAAAATATTCTCTTTTTTGCAGACCATCATATATAGAAATCCCAAGAACTGAAAAAATATAAAAGTCAGATAAAGAGGGTTGACACTACTATTTATATAGTACTAACCTCTCACAATCACCTAGAGGGAGTATGCAATGACTTCACAAGAGAAGCCAGAAGGTCATGAAACCTGTACATAAAAAACAATTAAGTATGTTTCTAAATAAAAGTATGTCAAATGTACCTGCTCTTAGCTGATCCCTCAAGGAGTGAGAGCAGTTTATTAGGGAGATGACTGTCTTGAAAACACCAGTAGGAATGTTCTACTTCATACTCCTCCCATCACCCCAGGATGAAGGAGACAGAGAAGGGATGGAAGGGAATGCAATCAATAAAATGTCTGTTATTAAATGAGTTATGCCTGTAGATAATTGGATCTTAGTGTCCCTGAGGAAATACTGAAGCCACTGTAGGGCACCTCAGAGTCATTACACCCAAGTGGCAAGGAAGCTAGGGCATTTATATACCAACTCTAGTCATTAGTCAGAGGATGCTGAGGGTGGTGAGGGAGGAGCAGTAATTCCCTGGCACTATGGGGTGGCCCTGCACATGAACTCCTGGCTTAGCGAATCCTTCAGGCAAAGAATATGCAGGTGTTGGTAACTGAAGTCAGGCTGGAGTGAGGTGAGACTGTAGAGGTTAAAGGATATGGGTAGACATTAACATCATTTACTTCATGTCCTCTGCCCAACCAGGATAGTGATGGAGAACATAAAATGTTAGAACTATCCCTGGGTTCTCCTATAAAATAATTTATGCTGTTTGCCCTACACCCCACTGCTACATTTTGGATATATGTAATTTTGACTTCAGAATATCTATAATTATAAGCCTCATTTCTACCTGAGATTACTTCTAGCTCTTATTATTGATAAAAACAATCTAGACTCAAAGTATTCCCAAATAAGCAGAATAAATAAATGGGAAAATGCCTGTAAGGCAAATCTCCTTTGTCCTCTTGTCAAGTCTTATGCCTCCATTGGCATCTCATATGCTTCTTTCACCAGCCCACAATATAATTTTCACTATTTTGCCCTATTCTTTATAATTCAGCATGCTACCAATAAGTTTCATTAGATAAAACATCTCATTTTCTCTGTTAAGAAATAAACACTTTCCTCCTAGCCCCCACTAACACACTCTCCAAAACTCTGAACACCTTGCTCACTCACTACACAGTGGAATTATTCTCCTTCTCTCCTCTGAAAATGTTATTGCACACCAACTATACTACATTGCAGAAATGGTTCTGTGTACTTAGTTACAAAATAGTGAAAATCTAGAGCTTAGAGTTTCTTAGTTTAGGTAGCATGAGAGGATCTTCTTTCCAGGGTAACTGAACCCAAATACCCAGGAAGGAAAAACTGAGCCTTTTATGCCTTTAATGGCTCCACAAGGAAATAGGGGAAATGTCAAAAAGAAAATGACAAGAATTATAAGAGAGAAATGTTAATGAAAAATGAGAAGACATTAAAACTTATTAATTACAAAATGCCTAATACATTTAACATGTGAAGCGTTCTGTAATGATTTTTTTCACCCAGAGATATGTTTGCTCCAATTTTAAACAGGCATACCATGGAATAGAACACTAGTTCAAGTTAAATGATTATAAAGCACCTTTCATCCGAGCATGAAAATATGTCCTTGGCAAACATAGTTATGGAATTCTTCTCACATTTTACACAGAATGTTAAGCTTTGAGTTTAAGTACTTCCTTCCTTTCTAGTACTACAGGATGTTCCAGGTTCATCTTGCATATTTCTTGTCCCAGTCTTAGAATCAACAAATTCTCTAAGGAGTCCTGGAATCTTTTATTGGAAAAAGGTATTAGAACACCAGATTTGGGTTCTAATTGTGGTCATTGACACCAGGTCGTTGTTGCTTCTAGAAGTTTATATGTGTAAACTAATCCATGTATATACATATATCTATAAAGATTTCTGTGTGTAACCTTTAGTATATATATTAAGCTAGTTGTGCCTTCATACTGATGTTTCTGACTCTTTCATTACAACACAGATCACTATAGTCTCCTCTCCTTGGTTATCTGTAACCTCCCACTCCAACAGGAAGAAACCTGGCTCCATCCTTTATTAACATTTACTTAATAGTTAAATTCCCTTATACATATATACTTGTATGAGAATTGTTTAATCATACCCCCAAGAGAAATTTTTATGGACTAGGATACAGTGTTTATGTACAGTTTCTTTTGCCTTTAATCTTACAGATTGTACTCATTTCCGAAGTTACGTGGGTCAGCATCTTTTACCCCACTCCCTTCAGTTCAGTTGTTTCATTCATTTGTAACACAGTTAGATTCTATTGTCACAGTCTGTGTCCTTTCCTGGAATCCTCTAACCTCCTAAATGATTTTCTAAAATTTGCATACCTTAAGGTTCACTCTTTATGCTGTAAAGTTCTATGGGTTTTAACAAATGCATAGTGTCCTGTATCTGTCATTAAAGCGTCACACAAAATAATTTCACCACCCTAAAAAAATCCCCTAAGCAACATCTATTCAACCTTCTCCCCAAGCCTCTGGTCATTATAAAATATTTTAATGTGTCTATACTTTTGCCTTTTCCATAATGTCATATAATTTGAATTATATAGTATGTAGCCTTTACAGACTGGGTTTTTTCACTTATAAATTTGGATTTTATATTAATCTGTGTGCCTAAAATTAATATAATTTTTTCTTCTGTGTGCACAGATGATGGTTAGATTTTCTACTGATGCTGACACATGTCAGGTGACTTGGAAGGAGTTATACCAGCTAAAAACAGTATCTAGTAGATTGACAGGAGTTATTCTAAACAAGTGAGCTATCCCTAAGAACCTTTAGAAAAGAACAGGAGAGTGAGTGAAAGAAAGAGAAATAAAGAGAGAAAGAGAGATTGACTGATTCAACTTGATAAATATCAGAAGCAAACTGAGATGTATAATTTGAAACCCAACTCTTACCAATGTGCATAAATCATTTAATTACTCTGTTAGTACATAAATGAAAATATTCCTGGGCTTAACAATGATCACATGCCTGTATCTTTAATTAAAATGCTAACAATAAGCTGGGACAAAACAACTATTTCAACTGCACTGATATCTGTAATTAAAATATATTACCACTGTGCAGTAGGAATAAAGGGGAACGGAGGGGTGGAAGGAAGCTGCCACCAGTATTGTCTGACCTTTTCTATAGGTAACAATGGTATATTCCCAAAGAAATCACGTCTAATATCCATATAATTACATATGATTGACAAATAATTCATTTTCTCATCATTAGTGTCACTTTATAACAATCCATAATAAGTTTATGTTGGAAGATAGTAGCATTTTCCCTCCTATTCCTGAAAATCATACAAACACAATAAAGAAAATGATAAATTAAATATTAACTATTTTAATAAAACTAAGAGAAAGATAAAAATCACAATGATTACAACAGGTGTGATGGCTACAAAAAAAAAAAGTAAAGATTAATTAGGGGTAGGGTAGATGAAAGGAGGGAGCACAAGCTGTGTTTTCAGATCACAGAAAAAGCTGGAAGTACACTTCCTAAAGGTGAGGAGAATGTCTTAAGGAGTAAAACTAAATCCTTTTTGAAGGAAGAGAATGTACACACTGACCACAAGAGTTTTTTTTTAGAATGAGTTTTGTTCTGAGAAGCAAAGATGAGAAACCATCCAGAAAAGCCATACTTGCAGGAAGCGTTCTGTCTCTGAGGCAGTGAGGGAAAAGAGAAACTTTGCATTTAAAATTCCACTGGTTTCTGCTTTTATTGTTGAGACAATGAAAGTTAGAGGAATTCACACAAAACTAAGTTAAAAGGAAAATTCCTTCTAGACCTTGATTCCTCCCATGTATAAATCATATGCAAATTTTTAAAAATTGTGCTTCATTACAAAAGAGAAATGAAAACATGTGTAATAAAATCTATACAAAAATAATACAAGAAAATTGGGCAAAAAAAAAAAAACTGGAAAAAATAGCAGAAGAATATACTGATGATAAAATTCAGTCATGGATGAGATAAAATTTTAGATCAAATATTTCACCATGAGTACTACTAAAAAGTAACTTATATCAGGCATCTATATGAAGAGATTAAAAAATACATAGAGGAAATGAAAGATGAGTTGATAAAGCCAAGAAAAAAAGTAGAAAAAACAAGATAATTATATAAATAAAGGCAAAATTAAAGGAATACAAAGAAAATGAAAATTCCTTAAAACAGAATAAAACACATAGGAAATACTATTAGAAAAGTAAATAAAAAATACATTAAAATAAATAAAATATTAAAAACAATTGATGGAGGGAGATAACTTCTGAAATTCCAGCATGAGTTTTTCTGAAGAACTTCTCCCTAGTGAAATACAGCTTGTGAAAATTATTTTAAAACAAATAACCATTTAAAGTCCTAAGGGCATGTAGAAAATTAAGAAACATTTATTCAAGAAAACCTATTAAATCTCTGTAGAAACAGTAAGATTCTGTGGCACTTGAGCCACAACCTGTGAGCTTCTGCCCCTTCTCAGAGTGATTAGCTTCACTCTGATGGGTGGGGCCAAGATAGGGATCTCTCCTGTCCCAGCTCCCAATCAAGGACTGCAGTATAATCCCCTAGAAGAGGAAGATCACCAACATTTCTCACCCTCCCTCCCAGCTCTGTACTGCAGAGGCTAAATTCCAGGAAAGTGTAACTGAAAATTTGAAGACTCCTTTCTTCCACACAGCCTCGAATCATAGGGTGTAAATAAGGCAATGCAAGAGTACTGAGAACCAGTTCACCCTCGCCCCAGCTGGGTCACAGGGCAGAGGTTCCAAGACCAAAAGGCAAGTCAGGAAGACCACCGGCTATGCCTCGCTCAGTGTTTTGTCCATAAAGCAGGGGTATCACTTCAGAGGAAGCAAGTCACCATCCCTGCCTTCAGCTCTGAAGCAGTGGGGCAAAAACTATGCCCAAGAAAAAGAGCAGGCCATAGAACAAAGAACTGCAAAGCTCCCACCAAGGGCACTGGCTTAATTTCTCCTGAGAGACAACTTGCTGCTCAAATTTTAAATGGCTGTTGTTTTTGTTTTTGTTTTTTAAAATAATTTCCTCAGATTATGGGGAAATTCAAACATAAGGGAACTTTCAAAAACAATGGCAATGAAAGGTTTGTTCTGTTAGATAATAGAAGCCCAGCAGTAGGCATAAAGTGCTGCTATGGTAGCCTCAGGAAGTTGTCAGAAATCCAAGCTCATTCCACCTTTGTGCTCATAATATCCATTATCAAGATCACTTCGTGGTCCAGGAGGACTGCTGGTGTTCCTGTCATCATGTTTGCAGTCCAGATGGCAGGAAGAAATAAAAAGGTGAAGGGAAAACTGACCCTACAAGTGAATTAGCTCCTTTAAGGCAAGCATTGTTGAAGTCCCATGATTACATTTCACTGACCATAATTTAGTCATATGGCCACATTTTGCTGCATAGGAGCAAGTAAAAGAATATATATATATATAGCTGAGTATATGTCAATATTTCTCTTTAAATGCTCAAGTGATTCAAAACCCAGAAATCTAGGAAAGATGTAAATTGGATTAAATTTAAAACAAACAAACAAAAAACTTCTGTATGGCAAACACAATTCTGAGTGAAGTCAGAGATCAATAAGAAACTGAGAAAATACATTTTAACTCATACCTCATCAAGCAATAAAGTCAGGTAAATAGAGGGAGCACTTCCAAAATAACACAAAAAATGCAGGTGGCTCAATTTAAGTAATAAACAGTTGACAGAAAAATATGTGGAACTGGCTTTTAAACATAAGAATATGCTTAACTTTAAAGAAAAAAGAAATGCAAATTAAAACTATACCAAGATACTATCTTCCACTTAAAACATACAAATGACCAGTAAGTAGACGAAAAGATGCTCAACATTACAAATCATCAGGGAATGCAAAACAAAACCACAATGTAATAGCCATTCTCACATCTGTTAGAATGGCTATCATCAAAAAGACAAGAATTAAGCGTTGGAAAGGATATAGAGAAAAGGGAACACTTGTGTACTGTTGGTGGGGATGTAAATTGGTGCAGTCACTGTGAAAAACAGTACAGAGATTCCTCAAAAAATTAAAAATATAACTATCATATGATCCAGCAATTCCACCTTTGGGTATTTATCTGAGGGAAAGAAAATCACTATCTTGAAAAGACATCTGAACCTCCATGTTCATTGCAGCATTATTTACAATAGACAGGACATGGAAACAACATGAGTCTATTGATGGATGAATGAAGAAAATGTGGTGTATATATATATATATATATATATATATATATACACACACACATGCACACACATACATACACAATGGAGTATTAGTCATAAAAAAGTGGGAGATCCTGCCATTTGTGACAACACGGATGGCCCTAGAGGGCATTATGCTAAGTGAAATAAGCCAGACAAAGAAAAACAAATACTCTTTGATCTCATTTATATGTAGAATCTTAAAAAAAACCCATAGATATAGAGAACAGAATGGTGCTTGCCAGAGGCAGGGTATGTGGGGAGGTGGGGGGACGTGAAATGAGTGAAGGTGATCAAAAGGTACAAATGTCAAGTTTTAAAATAAAAGTCCTGGCGATATAATATACAGCATGGTTAACTATAGTTAACCATGCTGTATCTTATATTTGAAAGTTGCTAAGAGAGTAGATCTTAAAAATTCTCATTACATGAAAAAAAATGTTTAATTATGTTTGGTGATAGATGTTAACTTACTGTGGTAATCATTTTGCAATAAATAAATATATTAAATCATTACACTGTACACCTAAAATGAATACAATGTCATATATTAATTATATATCAATAAAAAGATAGGAAACTAAGTTTTTTAAGAAATGGATTGTATTGGGTGTGGGGAGCATGCTGTCTGTACATTGATTGTAAGGGTGTCAATAGATAAAACCCATATTGAAAGCAATTTGGAAATGCCTATGAATATTACAAAAGAGCATAATTTTTACCCAGCAATTCTTCTAAGCATTTCTCCTACATACATACACAAACTTTTGTAAAATGACATACATATAAGGTTATTCACTGTGCTTTGTACTTGCAACAATGGAAACAATATAGTTCATATATTAATGAATTTAATTAAATAAGTAATGTTGGATACAGCAGGATAAAGAAGAATTAGATGTTCTTTGTGTATAGTAAACCAGTATTTGTGTAAGGAAGGAAGAGAAAATATATACATATATGTATCCATAACAATGAAAAACATCTCTGGAAGAATGCATACAAAGCTAATAGCATGTAATAGCATGTATTGCCTCTGGGGAAGGGAACTAAGTGATTTGATGTGAGGTGAGGAGAAGGAGAAAGACTTTTTACTGTATTACCTTTTCATATCTTTTGAACCTTGAATCATGTGACTATATCACTGTGATTGTTAATTTTATGCGTCAACTTGACTCGGCCATGGGGTGCACAGATATTTGGTTAAACATTATATCTGGGTGTGTCTCTGAGAGTGTTTTCAGATGAGACTGACATTCGAAAAGGTATATGGAGTAAAGCAGATTGCCCTCCCCAGTGTAGGTGGACATCATCCAACCTGTTGGAAGCCTGAATAGGACAAAAAGACTCAGTAAGAAAGAATTTACTCTTTCTGTCTGTCTCTGAGCTGGGACATTAGTTTTCTCCTGCCCTCAGATTTGGACTTGACTGTAACTTCCACTATCAGTTCTCTTAGATCTCAGGTGTTCAGACTCAGACTGGTCCTACACCATCAGCTCTCTTGAGGATCCAGGTTGCTGACTGCAGATCTTGAGACTTCTTAGCCTTTGTAATTATATGAGCCAATTCCTTTAATAAATCATACCTATATCTATATACAAATATATATATCATTTCTGTTTCTCTAGAGAATCCTAATACCATTTCCTACTGAAAAATAATTTTAAACTATAAAGCCTATTTTAATTAGACTAATAGACTTTATTCTGTAGAAATATTAACATGATATTATTCTGGTAGATCCTTGAGGAAATTATGTGTTAGAGGCCTGAATCCTTCTGATACTCGGCATAAATTTTATATTAGTTTTCTCTGCCTCTTGAAAAACAATGTATAGTTAACAAATTGTGACTACAGGCAAGTTATATCAAAATTTGCTTTACTCTCTAAAAAAGAAATTACATAACTTATGATAAGTGCAATACGAAATGCTACAGAATTCTTAAAATAAATGCCTGCCAAAGTGTTTTGGCATATTGCTACTTTAAGTTTTTTCCTAAAAATTAAGCAAACACAAAAAAAATGATAAAAAAAAACAAAGAGTCATTTGCCGATTGAACTTGCCTCCAAAAAAGCAATGAAGTTCTAACTAAACCATTGCACTGCTCATAATTCATTCCTTAGGAGTGGTATTAAAGGGATTACAATATTTTCCTCCTTTTATATCACAATGAAACACTGAAGGCAGGACTCAGACATACTCAGTATTTTGAAAAATAAAAAATCCCATTAAGCGAAAAGCTGAGTAAAATCTGAACATCATTTAAAATGTTTAGGGTTAAAGAAAAATAAAGAGAGAGATTTCTTGAAAAACTCCTTTTGCCAGATTTTTATCTCAGCCTTCTGAACCTCTATCTAGTTTTCAAAAATCGATTAATTAACTAGAGCATGAAAAAGAGAAAGGAGTCATCTCAGTCCAGGAAAGAGTTCTAACAACATACTTATATTTTCTTTATTACAAAATAATTTAAGTAATTCATTTAATCACATCCTATCTTTTATTAGGGGACACAAATGGAATTGGGAATTGGTAAATTTTGTTAGGTGGAAGGAGGCTGAGAATTAGTGAGGAGTATAAGTATTAAAGTATTACCTGTGAAATTCTTATATCTAGTCTATCTTAAATGATGAAAGATTATTTCTCAAGAACATATAGTCCAAATGGGTTTTCCTGAAAAGTGGCTTTCTATCAATGTTGATCCAGATATTTGAGCTCCTTCCATACAAGGATTCCTCTGTCTTCAGAATACAGCTTCAAGTGTTGCCAAAGGAAAAGCAAAGGCCATGAAGGATCAGATGTAACAGCCCACCCAGAAAGTGAGCTAGTCACTTTGTTCACATTCCACTGGCTGGAACTCAGTTATATAGGCACACCCAACGGCAAAGGAGGCTGGGATAATGGCAAAGGAGGCTGGGATATATAATCTAGAGGGAATAGGCAGGTTGTTGGCAGCAAGTCTCTGCTGCAAGCATTGAGACAACACAATAGGAATCAGTGGCCCTAAAGCAGAGGTGAAAGCTTTGGGTGCCATTGAGAGTTGAATGAAGAAAGAGAAATATGGGCTAAAAGGTGAAGTACTGAAGCGGAGAAAAAAACTTCAAAATTTGACCACAGACAAACTCTTTATAAAGACATGCTAGAAAGCCTTGGTCAAAATACAGAGATAAATGTGGGAATCATTTCTTTCTATTCCCAACATGGCACACATATCAAGTCATGATATACCCCACCCTATGTACAGACTTAGCTTTCCACAAACTCTAAGATCTTCCTAAATATGCTTTTATTTCTTCACATAATTTTGAAAAATTGCTGTGACTTGAAGTTAGGTAGGTGAGTTTTATGGTAAGTTAATAAAAGGGTTATCTTTAGATTAATCTTGCATGAGATAACAGAGAGATTTCCAGAAGAAAAATCAGATGGAGGTTTAAAAACAGAAGGTCACCTTTAGAGAAACTAGGAATGTTCTAGGAGAAAGGGTTAAGGTAATTTTTATTGAAGAAATAGATACAACAAAACTTGAGTTTAAAATAATGGAAAGGACAATTTCTTTTCTTTGATTTTGGTGTGGTAGATTTTTAAAATATCAGTACTTTGCTGGAAAGAAATGTCCAGTGCTGTACAAAAACACTGTTAACGTTTTGGACTTTTTTTTCCAGTGGATTTTTATGTTCTCAATGGTATAACTAACCTTTCTGTTATTCAAAGTTCTGAATTAGCTAGATGATTTTCTAATATCACCATAAATATTCCAGAGAATATTCTTATTCTCATGATGATAAACTGAGTAGAGGGAGAAAATGAAGAGAAAATAATGAAGAGCATCTAATAATAATACTTAACAACTTAGCAACGTGAAAGAGGACAATAGTCTTTGACATGGAGGATGCTTCAGAATTAAAAGTCCAACCACTGAGCTGACAGAGATTACATTTTTATGCAGCCGCTTCTCTCCTTTTATTTATCATAAATCATGAATACTAATAAGGAAATTCAATTCTTTATAAAACACTATGAAATATAAGTCTAGCTTGCTAATTAGATCTAAACTTTGGATGGTCTTTATGACATATAAGGACAAAATTATTATATTTTCACTTTAAAATAAAATGATCAAATTTAACGAAGATATAACTTGTAAGGATTTTGCATAAAGTGACTAATACTGTTAGAATGAGTTTGTGAAATACTGGGCATTTATAAAGCCAAACACAGGCAAATTCTTGCTGCAGAACTGGAGCATGGGCAATCACCAGGCCAGTGGGAAAAATAAAATAGGCTCATTGCACATATATAACCTGGATGAAATAGTAATGTGTCTCCTTGGAATACTGCACATTTCACCTAAGTTCATCAGTGGCCCTAAAGACACCAATAAGTCTGAATTTTTGATGGGGACACAGGAATGGAAGATAAACTCCCTACCATTCCCCTATAGCTTTTAAAAAAAATTTTATTGGAGTATAGTTGATTTACATTGTGTTAGTTTCAGGTGTAGAGCAAAGTGAATCAGTTATACATATAAATATATTCACTCTTTTTTTAGATTCTTTTCCCATATAGGCCATTACAGAATATTGAGTAGTGTTCCTTGTGCTATACCATAGGTCCTTATTAGTTATCTATTTTATATGTAGTAGTGTGTTTATGTCATTCCCAATCTCCCAACTTATCCTTCCCTCCCCTTACCCCCTGGAACCCATAAGTTTGTTTTCTAGATCTGTAACTCTATTTCTGTTTTGTAGATAAGTTCATTTGTACCCTTTTTAAAGATTCCACATATAAGTGATATCATATGATATTTCTTTCTTTGTCTAACTTACTTCACTCAGTATGGCAATCTCTAGGTCCATCCATGTTGCTGCAAATGGCATTATTCCACTCTTATTTATGGCTGAGTAATATTCCATTGTATATATGTACCACATCTTCTTTATCCATTCCTCTGTTGATGGACATTTAGGTTGCTTCCATGTCCTGGCTATTGTAAATAGTGATGCAATGAACATTGGGGTGCATGTATCTTTTCAAATTATGGTTTTCTCTGGATATATGCCTAGGGATACAGTTGCTGGATCGTATGGTAGCTCTATTTTTTTGTTTTTAAAGGAATCTTCATACTGTTATCCATAGTGCCTGTATCAGTTTACATTCCCATCAATGGTGTAGGAGGGTTCCTTTTTCTCCACACCCTCTCCAGCATTTAGTGTTTGTAGATTTTTTGATGATGCCCATTCTGACTGGTATGAGGTGATAACTCACTGTAGTTTTGATTTGCATTTCTCTAACAATTAGTGATGTTGAGCAGCTTTTCATGTGCTTTTTGGCCATCTGTATGTCTTCTTTGGAAAAAATGTCTATTTAGATCTTCCGCCCATTTTTTGATTGGGTTGTTTGTTTTTTTGATATTGAGCTGTATGAGCTGTTTGTATATTTTGGAGAACAATCCCTTGTCAGTTTTTTCACTTGCAAATATTTTCTTCCATTCTGAGGGTTGTCTTTTTGTTTTGTTTAAGGTTTCCTTTGCTGTGCAAATGCTTTTAAGTTTATGTGGGTCCCATTTGTTTATTTGTGTTTTTATTTTCATCACTCTAGCAGATGGATCAAAAAAGATCTTGCTGTGATTTATGTCAAAGAGTGTTCTTCCTATGTTTTCCTCTAAGAGTTTTATAGTATCCAGCCTTACATTTAGGTCTGTAATCCATTTTGAGTTTATCTTCTTGGTTCAAAAGAGGAAGTCTGGCGTTCAAGCTGGGAAGATTTAGGAGAGGTTTTATTCCAGTGGCTGGATGAATGTCTGGAGACCAGCTCTGGGGAGACCAAGGTTGAGGAATAGAAAGCAGTGGCCTGCAGAGATCTGTGATATTTTTTAATAAAAGTCAGCATTGCCTCTTTCCCCTCCAGTGTTCCTGATCTTTTGTTATTCACAAGATGCCAAGAAGGAAGTGAAAGATGACTTGACTTTTCTCCATACAAAAAGAACACAGGTAGTTGGGAGAGCAGGAAAGCCTCTACCAAGTGCCTCAGCAAATGCCTTGGAACCTCCCTGCTTCTGACGGGCTGCAGCCCGTCATGACAAAATTATCTTCCACTACTGGTTAGGACACCCCCTATTAAGGTACTCTCTCAACTGAATCTGAGTCCCAAGAGGCAACAAAGAAAAAAAGCATTACATACCTGGGTGCCCAAGAGTTTACTGAGGAAGATAAATCAGAACACAAAATAGAGCTTTTGGATAATCCAGACAAAAACTTTACTTTTAAGGCTGGGGTAGGGTGCATTTAAGGATGTTCAAGTATACTGTATCACACATGGAAAAAACCTTAAATCTTAAAAGAACATGGGTTTCCAAATAATTCAATAAATTAAAGAATAGCATAATAATCCTGAAAAATGTGGATTACCAATTACAAAATAAAATATTTTATAGCAAAGAGGAAAAAGCTGATATAGTAAACAAGAGGGAAAAGATAAACAGTTGAGAGATTAAATCCAGGATATCTAGCATGTATATACTAATGGATGTGGAAGTTGGAGGAAAGTAAATATTGCATGAAAAAGTATGGAGAGCTTCTAAATTAACAAAAGAAATGCATAATAATAAAATCAACAGTGATAAGAAAAAAGTGAACAAAAAACTACAATGTAAAATAAATAGCAAACTTACAGTAAGGAAAAAGAGATAAGACATATCAGTCATTACCCTAAAAATGAAGCATTTGAATTCCTCAATTAAAATACAGAGATCATCAGATTATGCTAAAAAATGAACACACAGCTATTTGATGCTTAAAAGAAACATTAAAAATAAGGAGATAAAGAGAAAATGCAAATGGAAATAAGGCAGCATCAGACAAGGTTCAAAGAATTGAAGATGTAACTGGAAAGAGTTTGATAATAAAATTTACAATTTATGAAAATAGATAACGCAGTCACAAAACTATGTGTGCCAAAGAGAACAGCAGATACATAATGTGAGTCAAAAGCTATCAAAAATATAAACAAAAAAAAAACTTTGGTTAAAATTAGAGTGGGAAACTAGAATATCCCTCTTTCTCTGTTGTGCATATCTAGTAGGCAAAAATCAGTAAAGACTGCTATGATCTGAATGTTAGTGTCTCTCTGAAACTCACATGTTGAAATCCTAATGCCTAATGTGTTAGTACTGGGAGGTGAAGACTTTGGAGTGAGATTAGGTCATGAAGATCAAGCCCTCATGAATAAGATTAATGTCTTTATAAAAGAGACCAAGAGAGCTCCCTCATTCTTTCCACCTTGTAAGACACTGGGATAAATTGGCAACCTGCAACTTAGGACTCTCGCCTGAACATGCTGGCATGCTGATGTAGGACTCCCAAACTCCAGAAATATGAGAAATAAATTATTATTATTTATAAGCTACCTAGTCCATGGTATTTTGTTACAGCAGCTGGTATAGAGTAAGAGAAGGGTATATAAGAAATGGATTTTAAAAACCTATAACCTTGAACACTAACACACACATATATAAAACTTTGTATCCCTCAAATGGAGAATAAATGCTTTTTTCCTATATTCATGAAACACAAAAAATGTAATAATTTTCTTGAGCATATAGAAACTACACAAATTAAAAGGTAACAAATTACACACCAGATATTCCGTTCAGAATCCAGTAAAATTAGGACTAAATAATAAAGTGACAAAATATCTTAATCAATCAGAAATTAAGAAACAGACCCCTAGGTAACCCATGGATCAAAGAGGAAATCAACAGAAAATTGCAAAACATCTTGAAGTCATTGAAAAATAGAATTCTTCATACTGACAACCCATGGGACACAGTAAAAACTGTGCTTGGAAAATGTACATTTAATTTAATTTTTTTCAATATTAAAGCAGAAAGACTATAAATGAAAAAAACTATTTGACAATTTTACGTAAAAGAGAAAAGAGTAACACAATTTGAAAGAAATGAAATTAATACATATAGAAGCTGAAATTAATGAAGCTGAAGATAAATAACCCAAATTAGTAGAAAGAATAAATTCAAAAACTGTTTTTTGTAATGATGAATAAAATAGTTAAACGTGTTGTTAACAAGAGAAGGGGTAAAGAGGGAGGGAGGAAAGTAGAGAGAGAGAGAGAGAAGGCTACACACAAAATTAGGAGAAAGGAGACACAGGCACAGAAAAGATGAAATTAAAGTAATACTTGCAACTCTATGGCAATGCATTTGAAAAGTTCTAAGAAATGAATGATTTCCTTATAAAAATATAAGTTGCCAAAATTGAAAATCCCTATAAATGGAAAACCTGAACAGATTAATTAACATAAAATTGCTGGTCCTTTCTGTTAAGTTTCACAGAACTTTTAACAAAAGAATGATGGGACAATGGGGCATACTGCCCAAATATCTCTGGCTTTGAGAATTTAGAGTCTGTTATAGCAGTCTATCCTGTAAACAGATAGTATCCAGTATAACTGAAAACATAAAAGCTACAAACCCCAGGATGCTAGGTAGAGCCAATAGCTGTAGCTCTTCAAGAGAAATCCTATCGAAGTGTATAGTTAAATGCAAGGATAAGCGCCAATGGGAAACACCAGGCCATAATTCTTGTACATGTGTTTATCTGAGATTAAGGGGCTATTCAACAGTTACTCCAAATCTAGATTGATTTAATTTTAGAAGAACTTGCTTTGATGTTGGCAGGAGGAAATTTTCATCATCCCATGAAGCCAACTGACTTACTGGTTTGTGCTGAATAGATAAAAACATGTTAATATTTCTCTATGCTGTACTCAGTACTCAACTGAATAAAGCTGTAGGCCATTCACCAAAGAAGATAAGTACTACTATTCATTATTGAAATGAAATAATCAAGCACAGCATGCACAAATTTTAAACCTATATTACTAGATTGGCATCATATTCTAAAAAAAACGGTATTTATAAATCTGTATTTTCTCTGAGACCCTAACTTGAATAGCTCTTCAGTGCCTCCTCCAACTTGCTGAGTAGGCCCGACATTAATAGGAGTTCAGCACTATACTTGATGAAGGTATGTGGTCTCACCACCACTTTAATAAAATATTCTAAGTAAAGAAAACAAACTTAAAAATACACACCTTGCAAAAAGTGTAGCCACCATATTCAGGGATATCAACATGCAAGAGTCTATTTCTATATTTATCGATTATCAAACAATTTTGGAAATGCTAATTTCTGCTATTTAAAACATATTAAATATATAACAGGCATATATATATATATATATATATATAGAGAGAGAGAGAGAGAGAGAGAGAGAGAGAGAACATCTTTCTTGGAGTATAGTTGCTTCAAAGTGCTGTGTTAATTTCTGCTGTATAACAAAGTGAATCAGCTATACATAAACATATATCTCCGTATCTCCTCCCTCTTGGGTCTCCCTCCACCCTCCTTAACCCACCCCTCTAAGGGGTCACAAAGTACAAAGCTGATCTCCCTGTGCTATGCAGCTGCTTCCCAGTAGCTATCTCTTTTATATTTGGTAGGGTATATATGTCAATGCTACTCTCTCACTTCGTCCCAGCTTACCCTTCCCTCTCCCAGTGTCCTCAAGTCCATTTTCTATGACTGTGTCTTTATTCCTGTCCTGCCTCTAGGTTCTTCAGAACCATTTACTTTTAGATTCCATATATATGTGTTAGCATATGGTATTTATTTTCTCTTTCTGATTTACTTCACTCTGCATGACAGACTCTAGGTCCATCTGCCTCACTACAAGAAACTCACTTAGTTTCCTTTTACGGCTGAGTAATATTCCACCGTATATATGTCCCATATCTTCTTTATCCATTCATCCGATGATGGGCACTTAGGTTGGTTCCATGTCCTAGCTATTGCAAATAGTATGGCAATGAACATTGTGGTACATGACTCTTTTTGAATTATGGTTTTCTGAGTGTATATGCCAAGTAGTGGGATTGCTGGGTCATCTGGTAGTTCTATTTTCAGTTTTTTAAGGAAACTCCATACTGTTCTCCATAGTGGCTGTATCAATTTACATTCCCAGCAAATGTGCAAGAGGGTTTCCTTTTCTCCACACCCTCTCCAGCATTTATTGTTTGTAGATTATTTGATGATGGTCATTCTGACTGGCGAGAAGTGATACCTCATTGCAGTTTTGATTTGCATTTCTCTAATGAATAGTGATGTTGAGCATCCTTTCATGCGTTTGTTGGCAATCTGTATATCTTCTTTGGAGAAATGTCTATTTAGATCTTCTGCCCATTTTTAGATTGGGTTGTTTGTTTTTTTTATATTGAGCTGCATGAGCTGCTTGTAAATTTTGGAGATTAATCCTTTGTCAGTTGCTTCATTTGCAAATAATTTCTCCCTTCTGAGGGTTGTCTTTTTGTCTTGTTTATGGTTTCCTTTGTTATGCAGAAGATTTTAAGTTTCATTAGGTCCCATTATTTATTTTTGTTTTTATTTCCCTTTCTCTAGGAGGTGGGTCAAAAAGGATCTTGCTGTGATTTATGTCATAGAGTGTTCTGCCTATGTTTTCCTCTAAGAGTTTTATAGTGTCTGGCCTTACCTTTAGGTCTTTAATCCATTTTGAGTTTATTTTTGTGTATGGTGTTAGGGAGTGTTCTAATTTCATTCTTTTACATGTAGCTCTCCAGTTTTCCCAGCACCACTTACTGAAGAGGCTGTCTTTTCTCCACTGTATATTCTTGCCTCCTTTATCAAAAATAAGGTGACTAAACCCACGTATGTGCGTGGGTTTATCTCTGGGCTTTCTATCCTGTTCCATTGACCTATCTTTCTGTTTTTGTGCCAGTACCATACCGTCTTGATAACTGTAGCTTTGTAGTATAGTCTGAAGTCAGGGAGCCTGATTCCTCCAGCTCCTTTTCTCTTTCTCAAGATTGCTTTGGCTATTTGGGGTCTTTTGTGTTTCCATACAAATTATGTAATTTTTTGTTCTAGTTCTGTGAAAAATGCCTGTGGTAGTTTGATAGGGATTGCCTTGAATTTGTAGATTGCTTTGGGTAGTAGAGTCATTTTCACAATGTTGATTCTTCCAATCCAAGAACATGGTATATCTCTCCATCTGTTTGTATCATCTTTAATTTCTTTCATCAGTGTCTTATAGTTTTCTGCATACAGGTCTTTTGTCTCCTTAGGTAGGTTTATCCCTAGGTATTTTATTCTTTTTGTTGCAATGGCAAATGGGAGTGTTTCTTTAATTTCTCTTTCAGATTTTTCATCATCAGTGTATAGGAATGCAAGAGATTTCTGTGCATTAATTTTGTACCCTGCTACTTTACCAAATTCATTGATTAGCTCTAGTAGTTTTCTGGTAGCATCTTTAGGATTCCCTTTGTATAATGTCATGTCATTGGCAAACAGTGACAGCTTTACTTCTTTTCTGATTTGGATTCGGTTTATTTCTTTTCTTCTCTGATAGCTGTGGCTAAAACTTCCACAATTATGTTCAATAACAGTGGTGAGTGTGGGTGACCTTCTCTTGTTCCTGATCTTAGTGGAAATGGTTTCAGTTTTTCACCATTGAGAACAAAGTTGGCTGGGGTTTATCATATATGGCCTTTATTATATTGAGGTAGGTTCCCTCCATGCCTACTTTCTGGACAGTTTTTATAATAAGTGGGTGTTGAATTTTGTCAAAAGCTTTTTCTGCATCTATTGAGATGATCATATGGTTTTGTCATTCAGTTTATTAATATAGTGTATCACATTGATTGATTTGCGTATATTGAAGAATCCTTGCATTCCTGGGATAAACCCCACTTGATCATGGTGTATGATCCTTTTAATGTACTGTTGGATTCTGTTTGCTAGTGTTCTGTTGAGGATTCCTGCATCTATGTTCATCAGAGATATTGGCCTGTAATTTTGTTTTTTGGGGACATCTTTGTCTGGTTTTGGTATCAGCGTGTCAGTGGCCTCATATAATGATTATGAGAGTGTTCCTCCCTCTGCTATATTTCTGAAGAGTTTGAGAAGGATAGGTGTTAGCTCTTCTCTAAATGTTTGATAGAATTTGCCTGTGAAGCCACCTGGTCCTGGGCTTTTGTTTGTTGGAAGATTTTTAATCACAGATTCAATTTCAGTGTTTCTTCTTGTTTCAGTCTCAGAACAATGTGCTTTTCTAAGAATTTATGCATTTCTTCCAGGTTGTCCATTTTGTTGGCACATAGTTGCTTGTAGTAATCTCTCATGATCTTTTGTATTTCTGCAGTGTCTGTTGTTAATTCTCCGTTATCATTTCTAATTTTGTTGATTTGAGTATTTTCCCTTTTTTTCTTGATGAGTCTGCCTTATGGTTTATTAATTTTGTTTATCTTCTCAAAGAACCAGCTTTTAGGGACTTCCCTGATGACACAGTGGTTAAGAATCCACCTGCCAATGCAGGTGACACGGGTTTGAGCCCTGGTCCAGGAAGATTCCACATACCATGGTGCAACTAAGCCCCTGCACCACAACTACTGAGCCTACATGCCTAGAGCTGGTGCTCCACAACAAGAGAAGCCACCACAATGAGAAGCCTGCACACTGCAACTAGAGATAGCCCACATGCAGCAATGAAGACCCAATGTAGCCAGAAATAAATAAATTAATTTTTAAAAAAGAAACAGCTTTTAATTTTATTGATCTTTGCTATTGTTTCCTTCATTTCTTTTTCATTCATTTTTGATCTGATCTTTATGATTTCTTTCCTTCTGCTAACTTTGGGGTTTTTTTGTTCTTCTCTCCCTAACTGCTTTAAGTATAAAGTTAGGTTGTTTATTTGAAATTTTTCTTGTTTCTTGAGGTAGGATTGTATTGCTATAACCTTCCCTTTTAGAACTGCTTTTGCTGCATCCCATAGGTTTTGGGTCATTTTGTTTTCATTATCATGTGTTTCTAGGTATTTTTTGATTTCCTCTTTGATTTCTTCAGTAATCTCTTTGTTATTTAGTAGCACATTGTTTAGCCTCCATGTGTTTGTATTTCTTACAGTTTTTTTCCTTTAATTGATATCTAGTCTCATAGCATTGTGGTTGGAAAAGGTACTTGATACAATTTCAATTTTTTTATATTTACCGAGGCTTAATTTGTGACCCAAGATGTGATCTATCCTGGAGAATGTTCCATGAGCAATTGAGAAGAAAATGTATTCTGTTGTTTTTGGATGGAATGTCCTATAAATATCAGTTAAGTCAACCCTGTATAATGTGTCATTTAAAGCTTGTGTTTCCTTATTTATTTTCATTTTGGTTGATCTGTCCATTGGTGAAAGTGGGGTGTTTAAGTCCCCTACTACTATTGCATTACTGTTGATTTCCCCTTTTTTGGCTGTTAACATTTGGTTATGTATTGAGGTGCTCCTATGTTGGGTGCATAAATATTTACAATGTTATATCTACTTTGGATTGATTCCTTGATCATTATGTAGTGTCCTTCTTTGCCTCTTGTAATAGTCTTTAAAGTCTAGCTTGTCTGATATGAGTTTTGCTACTTCAGCTTTCTTTTGATTTCCATTTGGATGGAATATCTTTTTCCATCTCCTCATTTTCAAACTCTATGTGTCCCTATGTCTGAAGTGGGTCTCTTGTAGACAGCATATATATGGGTATTGTTTTTGTATCCATTCAGCCAGTCTATGGCTTTTGGTTGGAGCATTTAATCCATTTACATTTAAGGTAATTATTGATATGTATATTTCTATTACCATTTTCTTAATTGCTTTGGGTTTGTTTTTGTAGATCTTTTCCTTCTCTTGTGTTTCCTGCCTAGAGAAGTTCCTTTAGCATTTGTTGTAAAGATGTTTTGTTGGTGCTAAATTCTCTTAACCTTTCCTTGTCTGTAAAGGTTTTAATTTCTCTATCGAATCTGAATGAGATCCTTGCTGTGTAGAGTAATCTTCGTTATAGGTTTTTCCCTTTCATCACTTTAAATATGTCCTGTCACTCCCATCTGGCTTGCAGAGTTTCTGCTGAAAGATCAGCTGTTAACCTTATGGGGATTCCTTTGTATGTTATTTGTTGTTTTTCCCTTGCTGCTTTTAATATTTTTTCTTTGTATTTAATTTTTGATAGTTTGATTAATATGTGTCTTGGCATTTTTCTTCTTGGATTTATCCTGTATGGGACTCTGTGCTTCCTGGACTTGACTGACTTTTTCCTTTTCCATATTAGGGAAGTTTTCAAATATAATCTCTTCAAATATTTTCTCAGTCTTTCTTTTTCTCTTTTTCTTCTGGGACCCCTATAAATTGAATGTTGGTATGCTTAATGTCCCAGACCTCTTTGAGACTGTCCTCAATACTTTTCATTGTTTTTTCTTTATTCTGCTCTGCAGTAGTTATTTCCACTGTTTTATCTTCCAGGTCACTTATCCATTCTTCTGCCTCAGTTATTCTGCTACTGATTCCTTCTAGAGAATTTTTAATTTCATTTATTGTGTTGTTCATCATTGTTTGTTTGCAGTTAAGTTCTTCTAGGTCCTTGTTAAACGTTTCTTGTATTTTCTCCATTCTATTTCCAAGATTTGGGATCTTTACTATTATCTTTACTATTAGTACTCTGAATTCTTTTTCAGGTAGACTTCCTATTTCCTCTTCATTTGTTGGTCTGGTGGGTATTTACCCCTTGCTCCTTCATCTACTGTGTTTTTCTCTGTCTTCTCATTTTGTTTAACTTACTATGTTTGGGGTCTCCTTTTTGCAGCCTGCAGGTTCGTAGTTCCCATTGTTTTTGGTGTCTGTCTCTAGTGTGTAAGGTTGGTTCAGTGGGTTGTGCAGGTTTCCTGGTGGAGGGGACTGGTGCCTGTGTTCTGATGTGTGGGGCTGGATCTTGTCTTTCTGGTAGGCAGGGCCATATCCAGTGTTCTGTTTTGGGGTGTCTGTGAACTTAGTATGATTTTATGCATCCTCTCTGCTAATGGGTGGGGTTGTGTTCGTTTCTTACTAGTTGTTTGTCATGTGGTGTCCAGCAATGGAGCTTGCTGGTTCTTGAGTGGAGCTGGGTCTTAGCTTTGAGTCCGAGATCTCTGGGAGAGCTCTCGCTGATTAATATTACGTGAGGCCAGGAGGTCTCTGATGGACCAGTGACCAGAACTTGGCTCTCCCACTTCATAGGCTCACGCCTGATGCCAGGCCAGAGCACCAAGACAGCTCAGAAGAAAAGGAAGAAAAAATGAAAGAAAAAATAATACATAAAAAATAAAAATTTAAAAAATAAGGAAGAAAGCAGCCAAACTAATAAACCAATCCACCATTGATAAGAAGCACTAAAAACTAAACTAAATTAAGATAAACATAAATATCAGAAACAGATCAGTTGCAGACAGCAAACCCAAAGTCTACAGTTGCTCCTAAAATCCACCACCTCAATTTTGGGATGATTCATTGTCTCTTAAGGTATTCCACAAATGCAGGGTACATCAAGTTGATTGTGGGGATTTCATCTGTTGCTCCTGAGGCTCCTGGGGGAGATATCCCTTTCTCTTCTTTTCACACAGCTCCTGGGGTTCAGCTTTGGTTTTGGCCCTACCTCTGCATGTAGGTCACCTTCAGGCATCTCTTCGCCATCCAGACAGGAGGGAGTTAAAGCAGTGCCTGACTGGGGGGTCTGGCTCACTCAGGCTGGAGGAAGGGATGGGTATGGTAGTCATAATTGGAATGTGGAGCGAGCCTACAGTGGCAGAGGTCAACATGATGTTGCAACAGCCTGAGGCTGCTGTGAGCTGTGGATGACAGCCAGTGGTGGTAAGGATTGTGAAGCTGGTCACTAGTAAATATCTTATGCATAACAGTAAGCAATTTCTTTATACTACTGTTCACCAGGTACCATGACTCATGAGCAGGTCACTCTTTACCTAAGGTTGTATGGCATCATCTGCTACTAGGTCACTGTCTTAGCTACTGACCCTCTGTTCTGCTGGATACAGCTGTCCTTTGTGGACGGTTTCTGTCAATTCTCTAAACTAAGGGAGGGATAGCTTCTCCAAATATTATTAGAAGCAGCTATTCAGAGTTTAGCATACTCAACTTCAGAATCCCTAGAACTGTCCAGGGAACTATCAGCTTCTTCTAATGTCAAGGGTAATAATACTCACATCCCCAGCCCTTTCACCACTTGAAGTATACCATGCCTCTAGAGGCCCAAGTTGCTTTTGACCCCAGTGACAATTCCCTTACCCTATTAAGATCAATGAGCAGACATTTGTTTCATGTCATCAAAACTAATTCTATCACTGCAAAACTAAAAGTTCTTCCCTCCCCTAAGAAACAGAGTATGTCCCTAAAGGAATTTAACAATTTAATTCTCTAGTCTAACAGTAAAAATTGCTTACAAATTTGAAAGCTGAAGTCTTTCAAACATGTAATAAAAAATATTAAGGTCCAATCAGCTGGCACACCTCATGACAACACTAGATTCTGAAGAAAGAGATTGGCATTTAGGTCCCTAATAAATCAAAGAGTAAATATTTTCCCTTTCATACCCTGGAGTCTATTGACAAACATTGTGATCTTCTTACAAAACTGTTCTTGTACTTTACATAGAAATATTTTTTAAAGTTCAAGATAGAATAATTTAATGAAGTGATGTCTAAAGTTTATTTGAATATTTAAATCTATTTAAATCTATAAAAATTAAATGAACCTTAATGTTTACACAATTATTCAATTTTTTTCATTGTTACCACACTTAGAAATCAGTACCTTTGACCACTGACCATTGACAAAGAGCTGGTTATAATACAACTTCATTTTCCATGACAGAGATGGATCATGATATTTCTTCAAGTGACTGATCATCTGATGAGTGATTATGGATACTCTAGGGACAACTGTATTATTATAAACATTTTGCAATTCATTTTTAACATTTAAAATCACTGTGAAAATCTGGTATTTTAATATCTTGATAAAAGCTCCAGGTGTTCTTAAAATGTACCTTTCCATACTTTTTGGTTTAAAATATTTCATAAGATATATTTTTATTTTTGCTTATTTATTCTACTATACCACATGTAAGCAAAATTTTTTGATCCTTCTACTTTTTTTTGTAAGTCAAACATAGGCCAGATGCCCATGTGGACAAGGCTGCTTGTACTGATGTGTTCAAAGACCTCCAGATCAACAGCATGACAATATGTTACAAAAATCCCCTTGCCTCTCATCTCCAATTTTCCCACAGTTTGTAACTACTCCAGAGTTTCTCAATCTTTAGGACTCTTTATGAACTTTCTCCTTGAAAATCTCCCAAACACCCCATTCACATGGACTCTTTTCTCTTCTTTTCCCCATGCAACTAGTGCCACCTTCCTGTCATTTCACTGAAATTCCTGAATACATCCATCAATTGCCTCGGGCCAAAAGACTGGGTGCCTGTGTGACCACCAATATTTCATTTCTTCTCACAGAGAAGTGCATTGAGACTACTGGAAAGAAGTTTTCTCAGTCTAACTGCTTTCCCACTGTAAAATCCCAGTGGAGCCATTCTAGGGTATAAAATTGTCTACCTCTAGATTATGCAGATCAAGAGATTGCTTTATATACCTAAATCTTGGTGCTTGGTGGTTGGAAGCACAATGTATGCAGATACATGTATTGACAAACATCCTCAATGTTTCCAGCATTCTGATGTATTCTTTGAGCTAGGGTGGTAAAATCTATTCACACTGCAGTTCCCTTAGCTCAAATCTTAAGGAGCAAAAATTAGATTGAGGAGTTGCACTCTCTCAAGCTGGTCCACACGCAGCCTCCTGTAATTCATAAAGTGTTTTTACAGTATACAAATCCAGCAGCTTCTGTGCCAGGTCAGAATCCTAGGGTCCCATACTTTCATGAGTTTTACCTCCAGAAATCTCACCAAGTTCTTAAGGTAAAGAGCCAATAAAAATCACCTTGTACTTCCAGCAAGAGGAGGGCAAAAATAACCATTCTGAAATATGCCCAGAATGTTCTCCACAATGAAAGCCTACTCTTCAAAGGAAAAGACTTTACCAGAGCCTCATCCACCCTGGAGGAAGGGCAATTAGCCAACTCAAGCCCCCTCTAGTTTTTATGTCTCACCTAGGTGGGGGAAAAATGCTGAGAAACATTTCTGAAAGTCACAGCTCAGGGATTCAAGCCCACTAAAAGAGTGAGATTTAATCATAAGATTACAGACTTTTTCCCTTCCTCCGCACATTACCACAACATAAAAGGACCCATGTAATAGCAGTGGATTATATTTGAAATAAATGTAAAACATAATCTATTTAAGATTTAGTTCTTAGTGGGCCCAAAGACAACAGGGAAAACAAGGATACTGGAGGAATCTGAAGCCTCTGGTAACTACAGCTACAGCAAACATGAAACACAGATGAACTTCAAGCCAGATTAATGTAAAACCTCACATAGTGCCCATGTGTCTCAGTTTTTATTACCTAATAGATCATGACTGACTTTCAACAACAAAATAACAAGGCATTCTAAATGGCATGAAAAGAAACACAGTCTGACGAGACAAAAGAAGTGTTAGAAGCTGACTCATAAATAGCATCAATGTAAAATAACTATGATCAGTATGTTAAAGTCTCTAATGGAAGAAGTAGACAACATGCAAGGACAGACGGATAATGTAAGGAGAGAAAAAAAAAAACCCTAAGACAAAATGATATGTTAGAATCAACACTGAAGAATGCATTTGATGGGTACATCAGTAGGTTAGACATGGCTGAAGAAATAATCATTAAGCTTGAAGATATGTCAACAGAAACTTCCTAAACTAAAATGCAAACAGAAAGAATTAAAAAGATAAATAAAGAGAGAAAGAAACAGAAGAAATATTGGAGATAATAACAGCTTAAATTTTTTGGAAATTAATGACAGACAACAAAACATAGATCAAGAACGCTTAGAGAACACTGGAAAGGATAGATATCAAAAGAATCTACATCAGGCCATATTCGAATTGCAGAAAACCAAACCAAAGACAAACAGTAAATCTTAAAAGCAGCCTGAGGGGTGAGAAACACCTTACCTATAGAGGAACAAGGATCAGTTACATCAGACTTCCTGTCACAAAGCATGCAAGCAAGAAGGTAGTGGAATGAAACATTTAAAGTCTTGAAAGAAAAAAAATGCACCGACCCAGAATTCTATATCCACTGACCCAAAATTCACTTCAAGAGTGAAAGAGAAGTCAAGAATTTCTCAGATAAACAATAACTGAAGGAATTTGTCTCCAGTAAAGAAGCCTGCAATAAATGTTAGAAGACATTCTTCACAGAGTAGGAAAGTGGCATAGGTCAAAACTCAGATCTTCATAAAGAAAGGAGAAGTGGCAGAGAAAACTCAGTAAGGTAAAATAAATAATTTTTTGGTATTCTTCTTAATTGATCTAATAGACAACAGTTTGTCTAAATTAATAGTAGTAACAAAGTACTGGGTGGTTACAGTATATGGTTAAGTTAAGTGGCTAATAGTAATGTTATAAGGGAAGGGGAGGAGAAGTTGGAAACCCTAGGTTAGAAAATACCTGCACTATTAGTGAAGCAGTATAGTGTTTGAAACTGAATTATATTAGTTGTAAAGATATAAGCTCTAAAACAAGCAAAATAAAAAAAAACTTAATTGATAAGGTAAGAGAGGAGAGAAAAAGGAATCATACAAAATACTCATCTAAAACTAGAAAAAGCAGAAAAGGAATGTAACATAAAAAAGAAACAGAGAACAAATGCAGTGAATAGAAATTAGGCACACATATTTTTGATATTAATCCAACAATAACCACTTTAAACGTCAATGGTCTAAATACATCAATTAAAAGTAGAGTGCATACTTATTTGCAGGGCAGGAATAGAGACATAGACATAGAGAATGGACCTGTGGAAACGGGGAGGGTGGGGAGAGACGAGGGGAGGGATGAATTGGGAGATTGGGATTCACATATATGCATTGCCATGTGTAAAACAGACAGGCTGGTGGGAACCTGCTGTATAGCACAGGGAGCTCAGCTTGGTGTTGTGTGATGACCTAGATGGGTGGGATGGGGGGGTGGGAAGGAGGTCCAAGAGGGTGGGGATATATGTACACATATAGCTGATTCACTTCATTGTATAGCAGAAACTAACACAGCATTGTAAAGCAACTATACCCCAATTAAAAAAAAAAAACTATATGCAACTATATGTTGCCTATAAAAACTATATAGAAACAGAGAGGTCTCCACTGTTATAGTAACTCCTCTTTCAATTATTAGCAGATCAAGCAGGAAGAAAATCAGCAAGGATATATTTGAACTAAAAGTACAAAGATTGTTCAGCAGTATCTTACAAAACTAAACATAGTCATCTACCCAATCCAGTAGTCGTGATCCTAGGCTTTTACTCAGTTGAGTTTAAAACTTATGTCCGTACAAAAACCAGCACAGGAATATTTATATCAGCTTTATTCATATGGTCAAAAGGCAGAAGCAACCAAGATGTCCTTCAACAGGTGAATGGATATGTGTGGTACATCTGTAAAATGAGATATTACCATGTGATAAAAGAAAAGAGTTAGCAAGCCACAGAATGACTTGGAAGAAACTTAAATACATCTTAAGTGAAAGAAATCAGTCTAAAAAAGCTACCTACTTTATGATTCAAATTATATGACATTGTGGAAAAGGCAAAACAATAAAAACAGTAAAATGGTAAGTGGTTGCCATGGGTTCAGGGAGTGGGAAGAAGGAGAATAGGCAAAGCAGAGGAGGTTTTTTAGGGCAATAAAACTATCTTGTGTGTTCTGTAATGAATACATGCCCTTATGTATTTGTCAAAACCCATGCAACTTTATAGCATAACGAATGAACCTTAGTTTATGCAAATTTAAAAATATCACTTGGGATGTTTGAGGAATCTCAGGAAAGCATGCAGAATGTGACAAAAGAATCTTAGTCTATTACAGCTTCACTGAAGTGCGTATGGGAAGGGTGGTAACCTGAGTAACTATGGAAATGAGTGGTGTACATAAGACCAAAGGCAAAAGGGACTGCATATAAGCACTGTACTCTAGTTCAAAAGGTTGTTTACTACAGAGATATGGATGAACAATTCTGATATTGTTATTCAAAAATACTGGAATTGAACCATTAAAAAAATGGATAGCAGATAACAGGATCCAAGTTTCTCATTGTTGGAGTGGGAATTTATAGATAAGCAAAAAATGAGGCCAGAATATCCATATGGTAATGTATTAGAGTTGGGAATACCAGCAGACTTCATATTTAACTTAGTATAGTTAAAGATAGTTTTACATGTAGAAATATTTATTGACATATGTATATACATAGGTTAATACACAAACATATCTTTCTTTGTTCTATCAGCTGAGCAGAAAGAGCTTAAAAGAAATGACACCCAATAGTAACAAGCATACCTACTGCCCAGATCTTGGTGTCTAATACCAGTCTCTAATTAAAAAAAAAAAAAAAATCCTTATAAATAACAAAATCAGAGATCCTTGGAGAATTCCGATTCTAGAACTAGAGCTGGAAATATTCGAGATGAGCCTGAAGCATCTTATAATGCCATAAACAATGAAGTGCTCAAACACACATACACACACACGCACACGCACACGCACACACACAGGCAAAGAGATGAGGTACGTCAAAGGGGAATAGGAGCCAACTGAAAGATTCCCAATGGCCAGGATGGAAAAAATTGAGCTATAAAATTGATAGGCATTATAATCCTATATATAAAATAAATACTATGCATCCATACTGATGTATAAAAATGATTAAATAATTAATAATTGAGAAGAAATAAGTTTTCCATGTAGAAGAATTTCAAATAAATTATGTAGATACTTCATTCTAAAGGTGACTTCCCTCTAAAAGAATACAGTATAAAAAGGAGGAAATAAAAGTGTAACTCTATAGTGGAGAAACCTGACAGAAACTACTTTAGCCAGGTGATCAAGGTCAACATCAACAGTCATAAATCATGTTGATACTATATACCTTTGATATGATATGATCACACTTTACCTCAGTGGTCTTCCTTTCCAGAAGCCATAATCTCAGTCTAACAAGAAAAAGCATCAGACAGATTCCTATAAAAGGAACACACTTGATCAATACTCCTCAAAACTGTCAAGGTTCCCAAAAACAAGGAAAATCTGAAAAACTGTCACACTCAAGAGGAATCTAAGGGAAGATAATGATTAAATGCAGTGTGATGTCATGGATAGAATCCTGGAATATGAAATAATACTAGGTAAAAATTAAGGAAATCTGAATCATCTATAGACTCTAGTTAACAATATTGGTTCATTGCTAAAACTGTAAAATACCAATGTAAGATATTAATAATAGTGAAGACTGTGAGAGGGTGCTATATGGGAATTAAATTATTACTCAATTTCTCTATAAATATTAAACTATTCTAAAAATAATGTCTATTAATTTAAAAAGCAAATGAGGAATAGCTCAAGGTAAGGTACAGATAAAGATTTTTCTCACAATTTAAATGAACACAATGCATTTAATGGTGCCCCTTAATTTAACAACAGAGACCTACAAATTTAACATACAATTAAATTCATGATGATAGTCCAAATGAACATGATTAAATATTCTGGATGTGCATAACCAAGAGAAATTGAAATAACTGAAATTATGCTTTTTGGTCAAGAATATAGCTTAGTTGCATTCCATTAAAACCTTTAGTACCTGGAAATTGACCTGGAAAAATTTAAAAACAATTCAAATAAACTATAACATAGAATATAATTAAGCTTTAAAGGGCCAATTTTAAGATTCAATTAGAGGGCATCTAGTATGGGTACGTAAATTATGTGAGACAAAGTATAGTATTCAAAGTAATCTTTTTCATAAAATACAGTAAGATAAGAGATTGTGACTATTAGAGTGTTAACTACTTCAGGGATTTATAACATGATGATCAGCAAATTCAAGAATTAAAATCAAACTGAGACTTTAGTGGCTCTAAGAAATAAAGCTGATAAACTGGTAGCTAAGCACTCCAAGTTCTGCTTTTGACTCAAATTTTACAATTATTGCTGCTGAATGAACAAAGAATATATTTGTTTTATTAAAATAACAATGAGGTTTTTTTACTCTCAAAAGATCTTTTTGGTGTGACATCAGCATCGTGTGGCAAAACACATCCCTTGTTTTGTTTTCATCTCAAAAACAAAAATTCAACATCCAGCCACAAACAAAAGTACCTTTAAGGGAAATGTATACCAGCACCATTTGTCAAGGAACCAGGAGGAGTCTTGCCCAACAATGCATTGGGAAACAGGCAGACAGGACTCAGTCCTGGTTATGGACCCTGCAGTAGCCCATAAGCCAACTCCAGCCACTCTAAGCTGTGGTGTGGGAGCCCCTGGAGATCATTAACTTAAAAAAATCACCCACAGACAAAAGAGCCTTTGTGGAAGTCCAGGTTTCCAGAGAAGTTCCAGCACTATGTTGGACTAAAAAAATACAAGTTTGGATGTGTTGGAGTGGGTAAGAGAAAGAGTTGACTTTGCTAGATCATACCTCCCCCAAAGTTACACAGTTTAGTGACAGGAGAGATTATCCTTGACCCATGATTTCTCCTGCAGGGGGAAAGGAGAACTAGTAAGTAAGTACCCAGCTTCCCCATCTGTGCTGAAGACTGCCAAATGGGCTCATTTCTCTCTAGCCATACCTGGAGTACTGATCATGAGCTAAATGACTAGTGTGTGGGAAGTAGCAGGAAGAAGAGAAGAGAGAACTCCCGGGAAATATTAGAAGAATGTAGACACTGTTGTGTTACTGATTCCATCAAGAAGCTTGCCCATAAGGCACTGAGAATGCCTCACCCATGGCCCCCCTCAACTGGCCTGTGGGCACTGCCAGTGCTCCAAATGCCTCACCCACACACATTCCACCGCCCTGGCCAGCTCCCTGTGTATGCTCCAGATGGCAGTGGTAAGAGCAAGCTTTGTCAGTCAGCTAGTGAGTGCATGTAGAAAGCTGGCTGAATCTGCAGACCAGGGAGAGACCACAAACTTGAGCTTTAGTGTCACCTTTGGGGAAACAAAAGAGAGGCTGTCAGGACTCAGCCTCATGTATTGCAGGATAAAAGGAGGCATAGGAGCTTAAGAATCCTGCAACAAGAGAGAGCAAGATATGTGGAGCAGTTGTATCTATAGAAGGTCTAAGAAAGCCTCAGGATCTCTAGCAGGATTGAAGGAAGTTATTTCTCCACCCCACCCCCCCAACAAAGGCACTTAGTAAAGAGAGGAGGTGGCTGCCACTTCATATGCAAAAACAACAATGCAAAACTTCAAGTTACACAAAAAATCAAGGTACAATAAAGGATCACAATAATCTTCTGGTAACCACACCCAAAAACATGGAGATCTGCAATCTACCAGGTAAAAAATTCAAAATAGCTGTTTTAAGGAAGCTCAATGAGCTACAAGAAAACACAGAAGGATGATTCAACAACATCAGGAGAACAATACACACAAAAAAGAGAATTTTAAGAGAGACAGAAATCATAAAAAAAGAATCAAACAGAAAACCTGCAACTGAAGAAAACAATGAAGGAAATGAAAATGCAAAAAAAACCCATCAACAATAGAACTGATCAAGTGAAAAAAGAAATCTGTGAGACTGAATAAAGGACTCTGAAATTATCTAGTCAGAGGAGAATAAAAAAGAATTCTAAAAAGGTGAAGAAAGCCTGCTTGATCTATGGGATATCATTAAAAGAAAAAAATTTCAAAATAATTGGAGTTCCAGGAAAAGATAGGGAGAAAGAGGTCAGGAAGTTTATTTAGAGACATGATGGCTGATAACTTCCCAATCTGGGGAGAGATTTGGATATCCAAGTTCATGAATCTCAGAGGTCACAAAGCAAAACCTACTTAAAGAGATCCTCTCCAAGGTACATTGTAATAAAACTCAAAAATCAAAGACAAAGAGAGAATCTGAAAAGAAGCAAGAGAAAAGAAGCTTGTAACTTATAAGGGAACTCCCATAGGTTGTCAGCAGATTTCACAGCAGAACACTTATAGGATACGAGAAGGTAAATGATATATTCAAACTGCTTAAAGAAAAAAACTGTCAATCAAGAATATGTTGCCCAGCAAAGTTGTATTTCAGAAATAAAGGAGAGACAAAAACTTTCCCAGAAAAACAAAACCTGAGGGAATCCATCGTCACTAGCCTGTATTACAAGAAATACTGAAAGACTTCTTGAAGCTGAAATGAAAGAATAGTAATTAGTAAGATGAAAATATACAACACAATGATAAAGGTAAGTATATACTCAATTCAGAACTCTAATACTATAATGTGATAGAGTGTTAAACACATAACTGTAGTGAGATGAAGAATGGACAAGAGTATTAAAAATAACTATAGCTACAGTAATATGTTAGTGAATAAACAATATGAAAAGAACCAAATTATGAAATTAAAAAAAAGGAGGGAGTAAAAGCGTAGTTTTTTTATGGAATTGAAGTTATTATCAATGTAAAATAGACTGTTATATCTGTAAGATGGAAAAAGATATTCCATGTAAGTAGAAACAAAATAGAGAGCAGGGGTAGCTACAGTTATATCAGATAAAAATAGAATTAAGCCAAAAACTGTAACAAGAGACAATGGAGATCATGATATAATTATAAAGGGGCCAATTCATTACGAGGATAAAATAGTAAATGTATATGTGCCCAATATCAGAACACCCAAATATGCTATACAAATACTAACAGATCTGAAAGGACAAATAGACAACAACACAATAATAGTAGGGGATTTCAATGCACCACTTTCAACAATGGATACTTTGGACAGAAAATCAATGAGATAACATTGGACTTGTACCAAACTTTAGACCAAATGGAACTAACAGACATGTGCAGAACCTTCCGTCCAATAGCAACAGAACACAAATTCTTCTCAAGCACATATGGAATATTTTCCTGGATAAATCACATGATAAGTCACAAAACAAGTTCTTAGCAAATATAAGAAGTCTGAAATCATAGTAAGTATCTTTTCCAAAACTCAGTGGTATGAAATTAAAATGAAACTAAAAATCAGTGGCTGGAGGAAAGCTGGAAAATTCACCAATATGTGGAGATTAAACAATATGCTTCTAAACAAGCAATGGGTCAAAGAAGAAATCAAAAGAAAAATCAAAATATCTTGAAACAAATAAAAATGGAAATTCAACATACAAAACTTACGGGATGCAGCAAAAGCAATGCTAAGAGGGAGATTTTAGCACTAAATGTCCACAATAAGTAACAACCGAATTTTACACCTCAAGAACCTAGCAAGAGACGAACTAACTAAGCTCATATAAGCAAAGGGAAAGAAATAAACATCAGAGCAAAAATAAATGAAATAAAGACCAGAAAAACATTAGAAAAGATCAAATTAAACTAAGACTAGATTTTTTTATATACAAAAAAGGAAACCTTTACATAAACTCACTAAGAAACAAAGAGGGCATAAATAAATAAAATCGTCAATGAAAGAGACGTTACAACTGATCTAACAGAAATACAAAAGATCATGAAAGATTCTGAACAAGTATATATCAACAAATTGGGGAACCTTGAAGAAATGGATAAATTCCTAGAAACATACAACCTACCAAGATGAAATCATGAAGATATAAAAAATCTGAACAGACCAATAATGAGTAAGAAGGTTTAATCAATAATCAAAATCTTCTCA
Source organism: Grampus griseus (assembly GCF_964374135.1). Taxonomy (NCBI): domain Eukaryota; kingdom Metazoa; phylum Chordata; class Mammalia; order Artiodactyla; family Delphinidae; genus Grampus; species Grampus griseus. The sequence goes on along the minus strand of NC_139019.1, from coordinate 98,394,697 downwards.
AGGATGGAAAGCCCAGGACAAAATTGTTCCATCAGTGAATTTTACTAAACATTTAAAGAAGTAATGCCAATCCTTCACAAATTCTTCTCAAAAATTTCAGAAGAGGGAACACCCCCAAATTCATTTTATGTGGTTAGTAATAACCTGATACCAAAGCCAGATAAGGACACTACAAGGAAAGAAAACTACAGACCAATATCCCTGATGAACACAGACGTAACAACTCTCAACAAGATATTAGCAAAGTGTATTCAACAACACATGAAAAAGACCATACAACATCAACAAGCAGGAATTTTCCCTATGATGCAAGGATGGTTCAACACATGCAAATCAATAAATGTGGTATACCATATTAATAGAATGAAAGATCAAATCGTGATTATCTCAATAGATGCATAAAAAGCATTTGACAAAATACAACATTTTTTATGATAAAAACAATCAACATATTGGGTGTAGAAAACATTCTTCAACATAATAAAGGCCATATATGATAATCCCACAGCCAACATCATACTCAATGGTCAAAGTATGAAAGCTTTTCCTCTAAGATCAGAAACAAGATAAGGGTGCCTATTCTCACCACTTCCATTCAACAAAGTACTGGAAGTCCTACCTAGCACAATCAGGCAAGAAAATAAACAAAATATACATAAATCAGATAGGAATAGGTAAAATATATTTTGTTTGCAGATGATATAATCTTATATACAGAAAATCCTAAATTCTGCTCCCAAACTATTAGAACTAATAAATAAATCAGTAAAGTTACAGGATACAAAGTCCATATACAGAAATCAGTTATATTTCTAAACACTACAATATCTGAAAAAAAATAAAGAAAATAGCCTCATTCACAATTGCATCAAAAATAATAAAATACTTTGGAGTAAATTTAACCAAGGAAATGAAAGATTAGTATACTGAGAACTATTTACAAGGTTTTGATGAAAGAAATTTAAAAAGACATAAACAATTGGAAAGATATCCAAAATTTATGGATAGCAAGAATTAATATTAAAATGTCCATGCTACCCAAAGCTATCTATAGATTCAATGCAATCCCTATTAAGATTCCAAAAGCATTTTCTAAAGAAATGGAAAAATCAATTCTAAAATTTGTGTGGAACCACAAAAGACATTGAAGAGCCAAAGCAGTCCTGAGAAAGAAGAACAAAGCTGGAGGCATCTCATTTCCTAATTTCAAACTATATTACAAAGTTATTAACAGTCAAAACAGTATGGTACTGGCATAAAAATCAACACATAGACCAATGGAACAGAAGTAAGAGCCAAGAAACAAATCCCCATACACTGTAGTCAACTAATATTTGATAAGGGACCCAAGAATACTCAATGGAAAAAGAAGAGTCTCTACAATAAATGGTGTGGGGAGTGTTGGATAACCACATGCAGAATGAAATTGACCCTTATCTTCCATCACTTACAAAAATTAACTCAAAATGGACTAAAGACTCAGAAATAAGACCTGACCACAAAACTCCTAAAAGAAAATGCAGGGGAAAAGCCCCTTGATATTGGTCTTGGCAATGATTTTTTGATATGACACCAAAAGCACAAGCAACAAAAGTAAAACTTAATAAGTCAGACTACATCAAACTAAAAAGCTTCTGCACAGCAAGTCATATAACTGATAAGGGACTAATATTCAAATTATAAAAAGAGTTCTTACAACTCAAAAGCAATAATAATAATAATAAATAACCCAAGCAATGTGATTGTTTTTAATGGGCAGAAGTACTAGATAGACATTTTTCCAAAGGAGACATACAAATTACCAACAGGTACACGAAAAGGTGCTCAACATCACTAATCATCAGGGAAATGCGAATCAAAACCACAATGAGATATCATCTCATACCTGTTACAATAGTTATCAAAAAGACAAGAGATAAGTGTTGGTGAGGGTGTGGAAAACAGAGAATGATGGGAGTGTGAACTGGTACAGCCACTATGGAAAACAGTGTGCAGGTTCCTCAAAAAAATAAAAATAGAAGTGCATATAATCCAGCATTTTCACTTCTGGGTATATATCTAAAGGAAATTCAAATAGGATCTTGAAGATGCATCTGGTTTCTCATGTTCGTTGCAGTATTATTCATAATAGCCAAGATATGGAAACAACCTAAGTGCCTGTCAACAGATGAATGGATAAAGGTGTGACAGATACATAGATAGATAGATAGATAGATCTGAAAGTTCAGAACATATTAATTGGAACAGAAATATAAACATATCCAAAGGAAAAAAAACATAACAATACTCAATATTGGAAATTTAATTCTCCCTAATATAATTAGTTTATGTTTATGATTCATGAACTGTTTTATATTCTTCTACGTTTATGTATTATATATGTAACAAGCAGAAAAGTTCTTAATTATGGCTATCAGCACACAGGAATTTTCTACAAATGTTTCTGTAGTCGGAATTTCATTTGCCTTGCCCGTGACTCATCAGAGGACTGGCAATATCTGGATTCATCACAGGAAAGATTCTCAGGAAGTTTTATTATAAGCATACACACGCACACACACACACACGCACACACACACACACGCACACACACACACAGGAAAATATTCTTCAGCCATGAGAATTAAGGAAATCCTGCTATTTTGCAATAGCATGGTTGGACCTTGAAGGTGTTACGCTAAATGAAATAGATAGCAGAAGACAAATGCTATATGATATCACTTATATGTGGAATCTAAAAAAGCTGAACTTGTACAGATACTAAATTGGTGGTTACCAGGGTCTACAGGGTGGGGAAATAAGGAGAGGCTGGTCACAGGGTACAAACTTAATTTCTGGAGATCTCATGTTCAGTATGATGATTATAGTTAAAAATACTATATAGTTCAAAGGTGCTATTTTCTTACCACAAAAAAATAATGAGCATTATATGAAGTGATGGAATTATTACCTGATGTTAATGTGGTGATCATTTTTCAATATGTAAATGTTTCAAATCAACACATTGTATACCTTTAACTCACACAATGTTATATGTGAGCTATATCTCAATAAAACTGGAAAAAATAACCTTTTCAAATGAGAAGGGAATTATTTCTATTTTACAGTTGAGGTAACTGAGATTTCAAAAATTATTTGTTTAAAGTTGAACCAAAAGTTGAACCCAAATCCCTAGCACCCTAACACACATTAGATACAAATGATTCTCTCCATGGGTAAGGGTATTCCAAACTATTTACTTCAGAATAAACATATTATTGCACTCTTACTACATGACAGGTTCTGTGCCCTTTGCTAGTAATACAGAGATTAATAAAATGCAGACTTAATCTCTCAGCAGCCTTAGATCAGGCAAAAATGTTTGTTAAATGTTGAAAGAAAACTAATAAGCTTCAGATAATCTGGATTCCACAATTATGGATTTCTTGATTCAGATACAGGCAATGTGATGCTTCTCACATCACAACAATTTTACTGTAGTTCATAATGCAGAGGAATTATTCTGGATATGTAATATTGTTTGTCAAAGCTAGACATGCTAATATATAAACAAAATATTTTCCTGTAACATCATCTAATTTAAAATCCACAGATCAATGCTGAGGTGTTGGAAAACAAATCACTTTTTTTTTTTTTTTTTTTTGTGGTACACGGGCCTCTCACTGTTGTGGCCTCTCCCGTTGCGGGGCACAGGCTCCGGACGCGCAGGGTCAGCGGCCACGGCTCACGGACCCAGCCGCTCCACGGCATGTGGGATCCTCCCGGACCGGGGCACGAACCCATGTCCCCTGCATCAGCAGGCGGACTCTCAATGACTGCGCCACCAGGGAAGCCCAAAAACAAATCACTTTTGATGCTTAAGAGATTATCTGTATTTCTTGAATGAGAAAGCAATAAAGAACTGATCAATTTTCTTATAATCTACTTAGAATATTTAGCAACTATTTTTATTTTCAAAAGTAGCATAATACAGAAATTTGGCTTACAGCATTTTTATGATTAACTGTGTACCTTAATATGAAGGTATATGAAAAAATGCTTAATCTGGTTAATTTCCATTCAACATATGGGGCTCTTATTGTCTTTATATGATATCAGAAAGTCTCCATACAGGAAAATACATATATGTGCTCAATAAAAGAAAAAAAAAGACTATTATAATCTTGGAGTAGCCAAGAGCTTTTGTCAGAAGTGTCTCGACTTAAAATACTGTCATTTCATTGACTAGCAAACTGACTCTCTAGTGGCATCCTTGTATCATCCTTTACTATAGAACCATATTTATCTGGAGTGCTAAATCCTCACTCTGGGCATGCTAATAAGGAATATGTCACTGGAAAGAATAGCTTTTTCCTTCTCTGTACTTTATTGCCCTATACATTGAAGCAGAAATTTTGTAAGAGACCACACACTACCATGTACATCTCTGCGTAGGATTAACTGGCATTCTTTCATTCCACCTACTAATGACTGAAATGGCATTAGCAAAAATCTAGCAGATTTGGAAGGTTTTCCTTATCCATTTTTGCAGATGTGTCCTAAAGGACTTAGCATATTGTGGTGAATTCTCTTCTGCTGGCCAGAAAATGTCTAGATTTGTATGGGAATGAGTTTTTACTTTCTGTTCCCATGTGTTCTCTTATTGTCTCCCCATGTAAAGCTGGCAGATTCTCTGGGACTGCCTTCTCACTCCTTTGTGAATTTTCTTCCTGAAACTAAGTTGAATCTTTTCTTTTCTTTTTTTTTTTTTTGGCTGCAAGTTCTACCTGGGACACTCTAAGAGGTTTTACCTTACAGATGATTCAGCTATTCTTCCAAAGTACTTTAAAGTTAGTGAATTAGTTGCGAGTGACTTGCCCATTTTCAGAGCCAGAGATATACTGTTGCTTTTTGAACATGGCACATTCGATGAATTTCATTTGTTTATGCTTTAATAATACATTCCAAATCTTCAACCATTAGCTTTTTTTGTGCTTCTCTTTGGTTAAAATCAGATGCAATTTCTAATATAATGGCATGTTGGAATTATTTCTTGAACATTTCACTATCTACATATAGGAACAGTTACATATTTGCAAGTCTTCCCAGGCAAAATGAAATGCAAGACTCCTTTTTCAAAATGTAACGCAAGACTCCTTTTTCAAAATGTAATGAGACTAATGCTCTGTTAACATTAAAGCATTAAACAAAGCAAATGAGTCCTCTAGGCAGAGAGCCCTTTGTGACTTCTCAGGCTGCATACCCATGTCTATAATTTTTTTTTTGATCAAAATTCTAATATTAGAAAAAATAATTAAATTTTCAACACTTGACATTTATGATGGTAATACTGATGTGACCACATAAATATGTTAAATTTTTCTATACACTATTTCCTCAACTAATTATTCAACATTCCTGAAATGTTCTTTTTTTTCTGCTAAAACAATGTTGTTTGATTTATTGTACTATCCTTGAATTACTTATTTTGCATTCCTGGTGGTAAAGATCAAGAGCTATGGAGACAGGCAGAGTGGGTGTGAATCCTGGCCACACTCACTGGGGACAAGACCCTAGCAGGGTACTTACCTCTCCAAGTCTCCATCACCTAATCTATAAAACACAGATGAGTGTTGTATGCAACTCCTAGTTTTTGTTTTTATTTTCTAATGGGGATTAAACAAATTACATTAGCATTAACTCTAGGAGAGTGTCTGATACATAACAGCAGCTTACCAATGTTAAATATTAGACGTTTTTTAAATCAAGTTCTTTCTTTTCTAGTAACCACTTGCCTATAACTCCTGGTCCTGACTTCACCATCCCCTAGTAACGCTTACCATAAGTACATCTCCTGCCTTTGTTCCCTCTTTTCTCTCTCCATGTATTCTATCATACCATCTAGTTCAGGTATTTTATTCCCTTCCTGCATATTACATATGCTCATTAGTCAGGAGTTCCTTCCTCTCAGAACCTTCCTCAAATAGTCCTAACAGTAACCTTTCTGGGGCCACTATGAGATCCTGAAGATGGCAGTAATGGATTTAGCTTTCATGACCACTTGAACCTTCAAATCTTCTTCAAAGCCTCTCAGATGTGACATTCCTCTTCTTTCTACATCTTATGACCATGTTTATCTAATTTAGGCTATGCCCATTGGGCTATGCATAAACACAAAAGACCACTTGTATTTTGAAAGCAGTAACTCTGAATTTGAAAAAGGAAAATCATCTCTTCCTTTATGTAATAAATTTTGTTCTCTCACTGCTCAATATCAAAATAACTAATCTGTAGAATTCTAGCTAACACTGATTGCCAGCACTCTCAAGGAAACTAAAATCATTCCATCTTCAGAGGAAATTGAAGTAGTCACTATTTACCTTATCATTCCTAGATGTCCAAGCCTCCATGCCATCTGGTGTCACTGGGTTCTCTCATCCTTATTCTACTAGGCACATCCTAATTCTCTCTAAACCCCATTCTGCTCCACTCTCTTAAGTTTTTTCAATGTGTCCTCTAGAATACCCATTTGATGATCAGAAGACTCCTCTATATTCTCAGTTTCTTCTTGGAATATGGTCTCCACCTTCTTATCTTATCTTGATGTGCCTTGAGGACTCAGCTTCTAATAGAGGCCCTGGTATAGAGGCTCTGCTTCTCGGATACCTCGTGTATGAGACAAAAAGTTTGGAGGAGGGGTGATTAGCCTCATTAGGTTTTGACCAAACCTTACCTGATTAACAGCAAGTTTTCTTATTAAAAAATATACCACCTATCCCTCACCCAACCCTTGGATTCATAGAGTTCCAAGTTTAGACTTCTTACTAGATTGTGTTAAGGTTCCTGCATAGTTCAGCAAGTCAAGGACAATTAAGGGGACTTTGGTTTAACTTTAAGCAACTGGAAAGATAGTGTTGGTGTCAACTAAAATGGGAAGTGTCATATGTACAGGAGCTTTGGAGATGAGTAGTTCATGTTCTGGGGATTCAACTTCTGATATATTCTTCTCTTTCTTTCTTCAAAAGCACAATACTGTTGATAGGTACTCATCTTTGGGTTTTTCTCGGGTTTTTTGGCTTTTGTTTTGTTTTATTTTGTTTTCACTTGTACTGCTTTCTATGTCATTTCCCCTAAGTCGCTGAAGATTTTAGTTCCTAGGTCACACTGTCTTTCGCTCTTTCTCTAAACTCCTTATCAATCTTTGTGACTTGACCATGAGCATGCATGACATGTTGTTTCCTGACTTCTCATTTCTTTTATCTGTTTATATATCTAACTATCTTTTCCTCCAATGCCACCCTCCCAGTCACACTCTCCCAAAATCAGATGGTGGGCTCCCCAGTTCCTACCAACCTTAGTGTGTTCTTCCAGATCACCTACTCTAGTACTTTAACAATTATTTGACTTTAGGTCTTTAGTCTATTAGTATTGGTTCTTATTAATTATTTATCATCTATAATCTATTGCCACTTTCCTACCTACCCAGCTTAGATTGAGCTCTCACGATATTTACTGCCTTGCAAGCACCCTCAACTCCCTTACTTCTCCTTTGTAGTACTCACCTGAAAACATCCCAAACCTGGTTGAACCTAACGCTCTACATTCTTTGTTCCTACACCTGAGTACTTAACATTCCAGTAGAGATTACAAGCATACCTCAAAGGTATTACAAGTTCAGTTCCACTGTAAAGGGAATATCACAATAAAGTAAGTCACATGAATTTTTTGGTATCCCAGTGCACATAAAAGTTAAGTTTACACTATACTGTAGTCTATTAATTGTGCAATAGTAGTATGTCTAAAAAACACTGTAGATACCTTAGTTTAAAAATACTTTATTGCTAAAAAATGCTAACCATCATATAAGCCTTCAGTGAGCTACAATCTCTTTGTGATAGTAACATCAAAGATCACTGATCGCAGATGACTGTAACAAATATATTGAATATTATATATTTCAATATATAATATGGAAAAAGTTGGATATACTGTGAGAATTACCAAAATGTGACACAGAGACACAAAGTGAGAAAATGGTGTCAATAGACTTGTGTGATGCAGGGTTTCCACAAACCTTCAATCTGTAAAAAAAAAAAAAAAAAAAAAAAAAAAAAAAAAATGCAATATCTGTGAAGCACAGTGAAACAAGGTATGCCTGTATACAACCAGACCAAAAGGTTAATCTTCATATTTATATTTTCATGTCACAAATTAACACATAGTACTGCTTAGAAATCCTATTACATGTCCCTAGAAAATATTTTTTCCTATGCTTCCAGTTCAGTTTTCTGTAGCTTTTTAATCACTTCACAAATCATCCTTATGCTACACCGTCAGTTTTTAGATGCTGAGTTTGTCTTCCACTTGACAGGAAAACTTCAATAAAACAAGAATTTCTACATCCTCCCACAACTAAATCTATAAATTCACCAGCATTTATAGCCATATTCTCTGACTTTCTGCTGGTTATAGTGGAATACAAGTCCCTTCATCTAAAAATGTTAATCCCAAAATGTATGCTCTGGACCCATCCTCTCCCACCTTTCCAAGAGCTCTACTCCTTATTTCCCTCTCCCTGCAGAGCCAAGACTCACTTCATCTCTACTGGGTCATCCTAAACCAGGTAAAATCTCATCATGCTATTTCCCATCTTAACAGAAATATGCCTCTCTTGAGCCTCCACCCCTTCCAGAAAGTATCCATTTCTCTCCTCCTTCCCACAAAATCCTCATCCACACTTGCTGAATGACTCTTTAACCCACTCCAAGCTGGCTTCTGATCCAGCACATACTGAAACTGGTCTTGACTAGGTTCTTGTCAGTGACATCGGTATTGCCAAATCCAGGGGATATTTTTCTGTTTTATCAGTATTATTTAGCCCAATAGAATATGCTTTACTCATTAAAACCCTTTCTTTTCATGGCTTTTGTGAACACTCTCCTGTCTTTCTTGCTCATTTCCTTATCTAGACAGCCTTTTTCTTCTCAAACACTGCTACATTTGAGTGGTCCAAGGCTGAGCCCTTCATCAGCTACATTCTCCTTTTAAGTGATCTCATTTAATCTCTTGAATTTAATAGCCATATATGTTTTTTTTATGATTTTCCAAATCTCTATCTCCAGCACTTATTCCTCAGTTAAGCTTCAAGCATATTTATCCAACAATCTTACCTGACCTAATCACCATTCTACATTTAGTACATCCAAAATTTAACTTTTGATTAACTTTCTCTCCCTCCATGTTATTAATTTTAGTAGTTGATGACAGATAATTCACTTTGCCTCTTCGCCATATTCAACCTGTCAGCAAGACCTGTGAGTTCTCATCCAAAATATGTCCTAAATCCACCCATGTCTTCCATCTCCACTGCCACCACACTATCTTACACAAGCATTGTAAATCATGTCCTACCCATCACCCTGTTCCTCCCTCACAAACTCTAATTTCTCTCAAGGTAAAGACTTGTGTGTCTTCATTTCTCCTCCTTCAGCACATAGAAGGGTGGTGGGCATATTCCAAGCACTGAACAAATCAGGAGGCAATGGACACTCTTATTCCCTCTCCATTATTCATTAAAGTCTCTTTTTTTTCTGATTTAATATCATCTCTATTTTGTGTTTTCTACCTAAATCCCTATTTCCTTTTTTTCCTATTATTTCTCTTTTACCCATATTAGAATGACTAAGAATTCTTATTATTCTAAACATAATATGTTGTTTCACAAGATATCTATAGTCTTTAGTTTTGTTATTATATCAGGAATTTACTTTGGTATGAGGTTAGACCTAATACTTTTGTTTTCCTAATGACTACCCTGGTTGTTGTAGTACAATTATAAATTTTTTGTGTGTTTTTAGGATTACATAAAAATCAAGTGCTTTTTTCCATCCTGGGTATGTAGCATCACCTTTACTATAAACTAATTTTTATATTTCTGTGGAATGATTTCTAGACCTTATGTTCCACTGGTTCAAGTGTCTGTACCTTTCTGAGTACTCCCTGTTTCAAATATTGTGGATGACGATGATGGTGGTGATGGTGATGGTGATGATGAGATTTCAATATCTGAGGGGGCCAAGGACATTCATTAGTGTCTTTTCCTAAGTATTCTGATCCACTGTTGTGAGCTTATTTCGTAACACTGTCATATCTCTGAAACAAAGTCCTGATGATATATGTTTTGGTCAGAATTGCAGTAATGGTATTGACTATTAAACAGCCGCATTACAGTGTTTGGTTTCTCTAATAAGTAAAATAGACCATCGAATCCATTTATGGATTAGAACACTTAGATGTTCTTTGCTATCTTTTTAAAATAAATTTATTTATTTTTATTTATTTATTTTTGGCTGACTTGGGTCTTTGTTGCTACACACGGGCTTTCTCTAGTTCCGGCAAGTGGGGGCTACTCTTCATTGCGGTGTGTGGACTCCTCATTGCGGTGGCTTCTCTTCTTGTAGAGCATGGGCTCTAGATGCGCGGGCTCAGTAGTTGTGGCACAGGGGCTTAGTTGCTCTGCATCATGTGGGATCTCCCAGGACCAGGGATGGAACCTATGTCCCCTGCATTGGCAGGTAGATTCTTAACCACTGCACCACTAGGGAAGCCCTAGATGTTCTTTTATATCTTTAGTAAAGTTTTATAATTTTCTTTATTATATACTGACAATTACTATTTATTTTAAGTAACACTATGAATTTTTTATTTTTTTGTTATTGTGAATGTAATTCTTCATTCACTTTATTTTCCACTTGGTAATTAATGGTATTTAGGGAAACTATTAATTTTTAAAAATATGTTCTTTTTTACTGATGCATTATTATCCCCACATTAATTCTGAGAGATTCCAGTTGATAACTTTGATTATCCCAATCATATCATCTACTAAAGTAGTAAATGTATACCTTCCAAGACTTACTACTTAGCTGTTCTCATGATTCCCACTTTCCCTTGGAAATCTCTTCCATTCACATGCTACATTAGTCTGCTTGGGCTGCAATATAAAATACCACCACAAACTGTGTGGCTTAAACAACAGAAATTTATTTTTCACTGTTTTGGAGGCTGAGAAGGTCAAGATTAATATTCTGGAATTCAGTTTCTGGTGTTATCTCTCTTCCTGGTTTGCAGATGGCTACCTTTTTACTATGTCCTTACATGGCCTTTCCACTGCAAATACATGCAGAATGAGAGAAAGAGAGTAAATCTCTTGTATCTCTTCTAATAAGGACACTAATCCTACTGGATCAGAGTCCCACGCTTATAACCTCATTTAATATCCATTACTTCCTTATAGACACTGTCTCCAAATACAGTCACATTGGAGGTTTAGGTTAGGGTTTCAACATAGGAATTTGGCGGGGGGGCACAAAATTAAGTCCATAGCACATACCTTATAATTAAAGTCTTATATCTCATATCATCTGTATGGCAGTAACTTTCCACTTATCAGAGATCCACTCCACCCTTTCTTCAGAACTGCAGACTGGTATTTCTAGGTCTCAATTAAATAATGGATTTGAATCCATGATCTATGCCCACCTGCCCAAATATACTTGAGCCACAGTTTTGTTTAATTTCTCTTTCCTCCTCATCCCCCACAACCTTCAAATCCACTCCCCCGCCATGGTTCACTGCCCCTGACTTCATCTGTGTTCTCACTATGTTTTCCTAGACAGATGAAGGTGTTTTCCTCTATTTCAACTTCCTTCAAACTCCCTTTCCATAAGGAACTTGAGGAGTTCTCATTAGGTTTCTAAATGTCACTCTCTAAGGGACTCAACCTGTGGGATAAATGCTACAGTATACATGTGAGAAAGGTTAATACCAGTATTAGCCCGAACCATAATTATCAGAATTTTTAAAATCTTCTTATGAAGTTTTAAAATGTCTTACAGTTCATACTCTGGGTATCTAACTCATGTAATTTGAATTGAAAACAAAACCAACAAAAGCAAAAACAAAACAAAACACTGGTTGAAGAAGTAGGATTATGGGTTTTGCTTAATCATTACATATTTCGTGACATTCTTTCAAACACTATCTACTACCTTGTGGCTATATATTATTTTTCATGAGTGTAGGTACAGGACTAGGTAATTTAGTTCTAGTACTACTGGAGATGAGTTTCTAAGTATTCATCAATAATACATTAAAAGCCAAAAATGTGATATTCTTACATATGTCTGTAAAGTCGAATTTATATTAACCTTTTATTAAAAAAAAATGAAACTATGGCTATCAGCACATAAACTTCTGCATAGTTCACGTTTCTGGGACTTCCTGGCTGTGGCCTACCTTTGAAGCAACAACAAAATCAACAACCAAAATAAAAAGAAAAAGTCCAAAATAACCAAGCAAACAAAAGAAGCAAACCAAAAAAAAAAATACTTTTTTTTTTTTTAAAGTGAAATGACATCTCCTACAGCACTCAACACAAAGATCAGAGGAGAAACCAATTAAAGACCCCAAATTTACCCCAATATACCATTTGATTGTCAGGAAAAACATTTAAAAATGCTGGCTATTTTTCAATGTCTAATAAAGTCAGTCCCTGAGTCAGAAAGACAAAAAGCATAATTAAATTTGAAAATTAAACAGACAAGTGAAACAAGGTTCCCAGAAGATGTGTTAAGAGAGGTGAATAGAAAGACATAATTTTTTTCACTTTTGTGGGTTTTTGTTATGTACTTTTTCTTTTCCACTTATTACTTCCCCTCCTCAAAAACTCATTTCTGTCTTTTCAAATGTTACCCAGAGTCTTTGGACTCACCACGACAGAGTAACTCCATTCCTCCTACATCCTCCCTTTTACACTAAAATGGCCTGGACATAACATGACAAACAAATATAGGAAATTTCTGAAATGCAGCTAGAAGCATGTGGACCGCCCAACATGCAGTCCACAACAACACATGGCGAGTTCCCTAGATTTCCTTACTGCCTTCCATAGGTCTTAGGACATTGCAGAAGCCTCCAATCAGGAACCATCAAGAGGAGGACAGAAAAAACTCCAAGGGCCTAGTTCTCCTAGCCAAAGACTTAGAAAAGGTTAACCTGACAAGAGATAACCTGTTTGGTAATCCCTGACTGACTCCTGACAAAGACCAACAGAAGAAAGCTTACCTCTCCCTCATGAGGTGCCGGGAGATAAGGAGAGTAAACTTTCCACTTTCCCCTCCTTTGGTGTCAGCAGGCTTAACAGGGAGCTGAGTTGCCACCTTCATTCAGAGGCAACAGGGCAGTGCGAGTCCCTTGGCTGCTGTCACCCAGAAAGTGTGAGCGAGGCCTAGTAGGAGGTAGACCTTCCATCCCACCTGTCTGAAACAGTGCAGTATGACTTAGTGCCCCCCTTCTGCCAGGGCGCTGGTGACAGGACAAGAGAAGCTGAATACACATACTCACCCAGACCTCAGGCTGCACTTCAACAAGTGTATATAAATACATGAAATATATATATATAATATATAAATATATATAAACATACATACATATACACACATGTATATGTTTATGTTTATATATGTGTCTCATAATATTTAAAATGTCCAGGATACAACAGAAAATCATTCATCATATTCAGAGCCAGGAAAACTACAACATGAATGAGAAAGACAATCAACCGACACCAAAAAATGTCCTCGAATGGACGACTGGTTAAACAAACCATAGTACATCCCATACCATGGAATATTGCTCAGCAATAAACAAGTACAAACTCTAATGCAACAGCTTGAAAATATCCCAGGAATTATGCTGAGTCAAAACACTAATCCTAAAAGGTCACACACTATGATTCTATTTATATAATATTCTTGAAATGACAAAATTGAAGAAATAAAGAACAGATGAGTGGTTGCCAAGAGTCACTGATGGGAGGTGGTGGAGGAGATCAGGACGTAACTACAAAAGGGCAACATGAGAGCCTTTTTTCACTTAGAAGCACTAGGAGTGCTTCAGCACTATGCTGAGGCCATTTTAAACAATGAAATAAACAACAAAAATTACAAAGAATGCAAAAAGTAAGGCACTTAAATAGATCTTGAAAAGGACAGTTGTTTACTGTATGAGAATCAAAATAAGAAAGCATCACCTGGTTTGGCCACATCTGAGAACTTGTGCAACAGGCAATTCAAATTTTTCATCACCCTGTGCTTGTTCATGAAAGGCAGCAAAAGCACCCTCAGTATGGATTTGGGGGTGATAAATAAGCTTTAGTTGGTAGATGAATTCTCAAATACAGAATCTGTGAATAATGAGAATTGACTGTAAATCCTCAGGAAGCCCCCTTCTCTGGTGTGGGCAAACTAAGTGAGCTTAAGATACAGTCTAGAAAAAGAGATAATATCATATTTCCAGCCAATATTTATAAGAAGCAGCTTCTGAAACCAGCCTATTTGTAATGTTCTCACTTAAACGATTACTATTACCATCAAAACTACTCGGTATCTATTTCACCTCAGTATTGCATTGTGAAAATGTCCTTCAGCTTTTGAAACTTCATCATGCCATTTTATCACTTTAACCATGTACCTTTATGCCTGGCTTATACTTTTCCGATATTCTGATACATCATATTTTCTGTTCATTGTAAACTGAAAGGTTTTGTTCTCTATACCAACGCAGTTGCCAAGGATGCATTTTACAAAAAAATAGTGAACAAAGAAAGACGTTTTCATACTGCATAAGAACAGTCAAAACAAAGAGAAGTTGTACACCCTTTAGTTTGTGGTGCTGGCATTTAGCAAAATAGCATTTAGCTTCAACAGAAAGGACGACAATGAAACACCGGCATTATAACAGCACCCAAATTATTGTTCTCCCCTCTGAATTTTTCTGATTGCTTATGATAGAATAAGGACAACATCATTGCCAGCCAACTTCGTTTTTTACATTCGTGTTTCTTTCTATAGTAAACTGTCCCCTTTTTACTGCTCTGTGACCTTTCTAAGGACAGGATCTTCGTGCACGCTGGAGTTGACTCTGCAACATCCAGGCCACTCTTCCCTGATTATGTAGGATCAGTGTGGTCTGGGAATGGACGCTCCCTCCAGGGGTGGCTCTGTGTTGTTTCAGCCAGCTGGCTGCATGCTGGAATCACCTGTGGAGCTTTAAAAACTCTAATGCCTGCGTGCTAAGCCAGGGATTCTAATTTAATTGGTCTGAGGAAGAGCCCAGGGTTTTAAAACTCCCAAGGTGACTCTAAACTGCAGCCAAAGTTGAGAATCACTGGCTTAAACCAATCATGTTAATCCCAGCTCCCTTAACATTGATCCACAAAGTCCAAAACAACCAAAATATGGTACTTGTTTCAGTTGTGACTAATATCAATGGTCAACTTAAAAGAAGACTGGAGATAGACCAAACAGGCATGGCTTAGCAGATCTAAAGTCATCAGAGACCCAGGGTCTTTCCATATTTCCATCCATTAGAACCTGATTTCAACCAGAAAGAAGGAAGAAGGGAGTACAAGAAGGGCTTAATACCCTTTCTTTTAAAAATCATTGCTAGGAGCCCTGCATGTTATACATCCTGGACAGGACTTACAAGCAGTGAATGCTCATTCTCTTTAGAGCGTTTGCTTGGAAGCTCCACACATCTCTTGTGCCTGGCAAAAGCTTAAACACATAAGCATACCTAACTAAAAGGGAGAATGCAATTTTAAGCAAAGTGCATTGCAGCCCTAAGCAAAATCAGATTTTTGTTATTCAGAGGCAATGGGGGAGAATAGACTCAGAATAGGCAAATAGAGGTATTAGCTATAGAATTTTTCTTCCTTGGGATTGGTTCATAAATGATCCAGGCTAGTGGCAAGCAAATAGTAAAAGAAAAGGTAGAAAAGTAGAAAAACCTTAGTCCTTGTTTACATTATTAAGCCACTGATTCCACCATCCTGAAGACTTCTTAACTTATATTTAGGAGGTCAATAAATTTTCTTATTGATTCTCATATTAGATAGTTTTCTGCCACTTCCAATTCAAAGCATCCTCATGGTCACAAGAGCTAAAGACAGTTCAGTTACTCATTTCAGTTTACCGAAGGAATGAATATGTTTGTTTTGTAAGTAAACTAAAATAGCAACTTACCGGTCTTAGATTGTGTCAAATCTATTTGCAACTCATTCTTTTGGTCTAGAGAAGGTAAATCTATTCTCCTATAGTAATCTAGCTTCTACAGATCAAGAAATATGCATTAAATCCATGTATAATTAGCTAGTTATTTTAAAAGTTAAAATATTTTGGTATAGTATTGTTTTCTTGAAATGAACTCATTGTTAGAAATCAATATTTGCTTCCATTGGACCCAGAGAAGAAATAGATTCAATGTTTCCAAGCTCCCTATCAATTGTCTTTTAGTAAAAGAAAAACTATCATGTACAAATTAATCCTCAAATCCTTTATTCCTTCTTCTCTTTCCTTAATTTTTGGTACCACTTTGTGTATCCAAGAGGATTGAGGATATTGGTTTGATTTGGGAGCAAGTAAAGAGAATCTAAATCAACATACACTAGGCTAATAAATTACAAAGATATCACTTAGAGCCCATTTCTTGTCTTCGACTTCAATTCACAGGAAGGTGTAATGAACTAACTGAAAGGAGCCAAAGCCCAGAACTGATAATCAAAAAAATATAATCCAAGTTATGTCTCTCCCAGACTAACTCAGGTAAACTTTTACCCCCATGGTAAGTGCAAAACTTGCCTAGGAGTCAGGAATATCAAGACCAAAATGGGTTCTCCTTCTAAATCAAGCTGTGTGGCATTAAGCAAATAATTTAACTTTCCTGGTCTCAAGATACTCATGTAGAAAACGATTGGCTCTGTTGGCTGGTCTTATAAGTCTGTTCCAAAGCTAACGTTACCTTATTTAGTCTTAGCTTTAGTTCCTCATTCAGAAAACACAGGGTTGGGCTAGTTAATGTCTAATCTCTCTCAATCATTCTCTGTTTCTCTGTGTGTGTGTGTGTGCGTGCATGCATGTGAGTGCGTGTGTCAGTCTGTCCATCTTTCTCTGTCTCTCTTAAGATTCAAACTTTTAATTAAAGAGAATTTTTTTATATAGACAGGGGTGGGAGAGAACACTTGTTAAGATGATTTATGGAATATATATTTGGTCTATTAACTAGGCCAAATTCAGCAGGATATAAGCAGAATACAGCATATTTTTCCCTGGTCACTCTTTTTGCCCTATTCCTTAGCATTCGTTCAAAAGATAACATCACTTTCTGGTTACTTTTAGGCAAAACAAACAAACATAAACAAAAAACAAAAAAAAAATTCACGGCCAAGTAGTAAAAAAAAATCCAGTGCAATCTAATTCAGTACTACCATCTCATATCCAATTTAACATTTCTCCTCTCATTTTCCTCAGACCGGACACAACTCTGTGTATCCATATAAGAAAAGAGAGATGTGTTCTTTTCTCTCTCTCTTGTTTTATTCCACATCTACCCCTAAGAATGGTTGCTTTTTGCTTCTCCTGGTGAGGAGTGGGGGGAGATAGAATTAGACCAAAGAGGGAAATCTGACTTGTGCTTTTACAATGTGATCATCAACCCTCTGCGAGGCAGATGCTCACATTCTGGCTCACTCTTGTGGGACACACAAGTAAGAACGTCAGCGACCCCCCACCAAGAAGCCCTCACTGCACCTTTCCTGATGCAGGCTGTATACTCACCACTGATTGCCTATCACTCCCATAACACCTGCCTTCCAACAGGGCCCTATTTCCTGAGGCCTCATCACACCAGTAGACCTTCCTCTTGGTCAAAGTCCTTTAAAGAGAGCTGTAATCTGGCTACCTTTTAAGCATTCACTTGGACAATAAGAAGTCTTATACACTCTCCCAGCTAAACGGCACAAATGAAGCTTGTTCCAAAGTAGATGATTTTCTTGCCTTAAAATCAGAAGTAGCTTCAGCTAAACTCCTTCCTTCAGACAATTCCGGATGAAAGTCAGGCACCATTTTCCTTGACTCACAAATCGCAGGAGACACGTATCTAGTTTTCCCAATACTTCCTTCCTACTCTCCTCCAGGAGCAGGTTAGAACAGGCCTATATGCTTGTGCACTTTGGTAGCATCCAGCCACAAAATAAGCAATGCCGTTTGCAAAGCCACTTCCTATCTCTCTGATGGGTCCGTTTGTCATTCTTGCTTTTTCACTAGAAGAGGAAACTCTTCTCCCCACCCCCATCTGAAAAAACAGGAAAACATTACAGTGCTCTTATCACACAAATACCTGTTAAAGGATCTGGATCTTCTTCTCTAACTAATGTCTGTGTTTTACCTATGTAAGCTAGAGACGATGATGCGATCATGATCGCAGAGCTGGTTATTGCTCCTATTAATAAGGCTTCTATGTGCTATTTCAAGTGTTTCCTTTTAAAACATGGAAGGAGTTATTACTCATTCCCTTCGGCTATAAGTAAGGATTTAGCCAAAATTCTGAAACAATGGGGAATAGTGAACAGGCCAACAAAGGCTTGCATTTTATGAGCAAGCCTTAGAAACATAAATCCTCTTTGAAACAGTATTTGTTATGAAATCTTTCCTAAATTACTCACAAATTTAGCCTATTTGAAATAAAATTTGTGTCTGAAACCTACAAAATGCTACTGCTTTTCCCTGGATGATATGTTTTACGTACATCTCTGTTCAGTAGAACATGAAAACTTTTTATGTTTTCATCACTTCCTTTTTCAGAAGCAGAAACTTTGCTAAAACTCTCTTATTAGTTACTTCTCAAGGGTACATATGTGAATTATACTGCAGCCAAACAAATAAAACTGCTGTTGAATCATCAATGTGACATTTTTTTTTTATTTGGAGTATGTGCGTTATGGGAATTCC
Organism: Grampus griseus; assembly: GCF_964374135.1. Taxonomy (NCBI): domain Eukaryota; kingdom Metazoa; phylum Chordata; class Mammalia; order Artiodactyla; family Delphinidae; genus Grampus; species Grampus griseus. Next base: position 98,375,870 of record NC_139019.1, on the reverse strand, counting down.
CCTTTATCCTGCTTCCTGCTATAGTGACATTCTTCTGCATTTGAGCCCAGGGTAATCATTGGTTATTAGAATTAATCATATCATTCTCATCATAATTAATATTAAAATTATTTTTATTAACTGTCTACCCATGGGATTTGTGTCGTGGTCTGAACACGGGTTGGAAAAGAATTTCCAGACATAAGGCAGAATGTAAAGAAGATAGAATTTATTAGAGGGAAGGGTTGTTGCCAGAACAGCGGCCGACTTCTTAGTAGACTGGGAGAGTAGAGCCAAACATGTGCTATTGATCAGCCTTTATAGCCAGAAAAAAAGGAATGGTCCAAAGTGAAATTTTCATTTACTGATTGGTCGAGCACATATACCTTCCTTCTATAAGGTGGGAGTGGGACAGGGCAGATGCCTTTCCTTATTTGGGACAGGTCCCGTTGCCCAGGTAGGTGTCGCCCAGGTGGGCTCAGGAATTTCATAACCATTGCAACATGGTGGGGAGGGCGATTAAGAGTCCGGTAGGGGGTGTAACGCTGACACATTTTCAGGCAGGGTCGTCCTTTGTCCTTGAAGCACCATTGTCCTAGGAGCACCACAATCTGTGCAGGTTCTTCTCTAAACAAAGGAAAGTTACATGTGCTCTCCTTCCGGGTTTTCTATTTAGAGCCGAGAAATTCAAACAACAGATTCACTGGAATGGAAAACATTTTACAGCCATAATTATCATCTCTATAATCACCACCATCATGAGTATCTACAATGTGCTGAGTTTATACCAGGCACTTTAATTATATCATCTATACTTGTCAAGTAACATGGTTACTGTAGGTGTGAAGGTTAACTGATGGGGTACTTCAGAAGTTCAGATGCATTGGGTCTTGATCCAAAATCAACTCTAATGCTTTATGAGTAGGTGTTCATTGATGCTATTAGGCCCCTTATTGTCTGACAGAGCTTGAATCAGAATGACACAGTGTAGACACTCTGGCCCGGAACCTGAGGACCACCGTCTGACCAACATGATTAACTATACTATACATAAGATATACTGGGAAATACTTTAAAATTAGGCACAGAAATCTCAGGTGACTATAAAATGAAACATAACAAAGAGAAAAAATTTCAGTTGACTTAGTTATTCCTCTGTATAGGACAAAAGCTGTGGACACACTTTCATCTCTACAGGGAGAAATTTTACTCCTGACCTGACTCTTGAGGTTGGTCTCCACAATCTGTCTCATCCCTTTAAGCTACTCACTTGAAAACAGCAGCAGCTTGCATGAGAAAACACCAACCCTTCCACTGAAAATCTGAGTAGTGTCTCTTTTTTATTGATGTATAGTTAATCTGCAACATTATATTGGATTCAGGTGTACAACATAGTGATTCAATATCTGTATAGATTATACTCCATTTAAAGTTATTACAAAATATTGGCTATAGTCTCTGTGCTTTACAATGTATCCCTGTAACTTACTTATTTTATACAGAGTAGTTTATACTTCTTAATCCCCTACCCCTATCTTGCCCCTCTCCACACCCCGCTCTTCCCAGTAACTATTAGTTTGTTCTTTGTATCTGTGAGTCTGTTCCTCTTTTGTTATATTCATTCATTTGTTTTATTTTTTTAGATTCCACATACAAGTGATAACATATAGTATTTGCCTTTCTCTGTCTCACTTATTTCACAAAGCATAATATGCTCCAAGTCCACCCATGTTGTTGCAAATGGCAAATATTTCATTCTTTTTTTATGGCTGAGTAATAGTTCAGAGTGTGTGTGTGTGTGTGTGTGCGTGCGTGTACATCTCTCTCATCTTCTTTATCTACTAATCTGTTGATGGTTAGATTGCTTCCATATCTTGGCTATTGTAAATAATGCTGCTATGAATATTGGGGTCCATGTATCTTTTCAAATTAGTGTTTTTGTTTTCTCGAGATATATGTCCAGAAGTAGAATTGCTGGCTTATACAGTACTTCTATGTTTAGTTTTTTGAGGAACCTTCATACTATTTTCCATAGTTGCTGTACCAATTTACATTCCCACCAACAGTGTAGGAGGGCACCATTTTCTCCTCACCCTCTCCTGTGTGTATTATCTGTAGACTTTTTGATGACAGCCATTCTGACTGTTGTGAGGTGATACCTTATCATGCTTTTGATTTGCATTTCTCTAATAATTAGTGATGTTGAACCCCTTTTCATGTGCCTGTTGGAGAAATGTCTATTTAGGTCTTCTGCCCATTTTTTGATTGAGTTGTTTGTTTTCTTGATATTGAGTTGTATGAGCTGCTGGTATATTTTGGATATTAACCCCTTGTCAGTTGCATCATTTGTAAATATTTTCTTGCATCCTGGAGGTTGTCTTTTTGTTTTGTTGATGATTTCCTTTGCTGTGCAAAAGATTTGATTAGGTACCATTTGTTTATTTCTGCTTTATTTTCCTTTTGCCTTGGAAGACTGATCTAAGAAAATATCACTACAATTTATGTCTGAAAATGTTTTGTTTATGTTCTCTTCTAGGAGTTCATAGACTCTTCTAGAGTCTATGTCTCTTCATATTTGTTTTATATATTTAAGAGCTCCTATACTGGGTGCATTTATGTTAATGAGTGTAATATCCTCTTCTTGTATTGATCTCTTTATCATTATATAATGTCTTTCTTTTTCTTTTCTTTCTTTATGGCCTTGGTTTTAAAGTCTATTTTGTCTGATATGAGTATTCCTACCCCTACTTTGTCATTTCCAGTTGCATGAAATATCTTTTTCCATCTCCTCACTTTCAGTATGTGTTTGTGCGTTTAACCCTAAAGAGAGTCTCTTGTAGGCAGCATATTGTAGGTTCCTGTGTTCTTATCCCATCTGCCAATCTCTGTCTTTTTATCAGAGCACTAAGTCCATTGACATTTAAACTAATTATTGATGTGCATGTACTTCTTGCCATTTTACTTCTTATTTTCCAACTGTCTTTGTAGTTCTTCTTTGTTCATTTCTTCTTTTTGTTTTTTCTTTTGAGGTTTAATGATTCTCTTGTATTATGCTGAGTTCGTTTCTTTTTGGTTTTTGTGAATCTACTGTATATTTTTGATTTGCAAGTACCATGGAGTTCAAATATGTTGGTCCATAACTATATCTACTTGCTTTATACTGATAGTCAAACAAGTTCAAACATATTCTAAAAGATTTACATTTTTATACTCCCCTCCCCCACATTTTGTGATTTTAATGTGCTCTTTTCATCTTCACATTTATTCTTTTGCTGTTAATCATAATCACTTTTACAAAATTTTTTGATTTTTTTTAATCCATGTACTTGTTTATTTAAGTGCTCTTCAATCCTTTTATATATTTGCCTTTCCTACTGTGATTTTCCCTTTCCTATAGATTCTTGCTTCTTTTCTATCTAGATAATATCCTTTAATATTTCTTTAAGGTAGGTTTCATATTGCTGAGTCCTTTTAGTCTTTGCTCATCTGAGAAAATCTTTATTTGTCCTAAATGATAACCTAGAGCATCCTAGGTTGCAGGTTTTCCCCTATAGTCTGCATGTGTCCAGTGGCTCTGTAGAGAGAACTGCATCTGAAATGAGCACAAGTCACATCTTCCCCCAGGGTGTGCTGGCAGCTATCCCCTTGGTAGGAGGTGGGGCTAGAGCCAGAGCCAGGTGTGAGCTGGGGCTTCTTCTCTGCTCAGTGGCCAACATCACCCTATTGGGGGTGGGGAGAGGGTCCCAAGTTGCTGGAGCTGAGGCCCTGAGTGTTGGCTTTGAGCTGGTTCTGTTCTAGGTGTGTGCTCTCCCTTCTCCCCGTATTGGCACTTTTACCCCAAAAGGGAACAGTGCTGGAGGAAGAAGGGCAAGAACGGAAGCTTGGCATGGGTTGGAGCATGGGCTGGCATGGTCCTGGAACCAGTTAGAGTTCTGAACTGCTCCCAATCTGCCACATCCACAAGTGCCAGTACTGGCTGCCCTTGCCCTGCGCATCGATTAAGCCAGGTCTGAGCCATTTGCATCCCCACAACTGCACATTCTCCTCAGCAGCAGCAGCCTTTGTCCTAAGGGGCAGCTGTGCTGTGTAGCAAGAGGGGTCAGAGTGGGTGCTCTGCATGGTCTAGTTCACGTGCTGGGGTTGTCCTAGCACCAGTCAGAGCTCCAATACCCCTCCAGGCCTGCCACCCCTGTGGCTCTAGCTTCCCCTGTCCCTTTCAGATGCCATACCAGAGCCAAGCTGGCTTAATCCCTCACAACTGCACCCTCTCCTTGGCCATGACAGCCTCCACCCACAGTGGAGTAATAGGGGCCTGAACAAGTCCTTATCTCGAGTGTGGCACAAGCTGGGACAGTCATGGAAACTGGCCAAAGTCCTGGGCAGTTCCAGTCTGCTTCCTCCACCTTGTCTGGGGAGTAAGCAACATCCCCATTTACTTGCCTTGGCTATCACTTAGTAGGACAACCCACCCAAACTTCCTGGGACTCAACTTCCCCACAAACAGAGTAAGGATGCCTTCCTCAGAAATTATTGTGAAGAGGAGAGTTATGAATAAAGCATATAGAGCCTCATCTGCTACACAACAAGTGCTCAATAAACTGTAAATTTTACCACTATCATTTTATCATATCACTTGCCTAAAGTTATATAGCCATTAAGTAGCAAAGACAGGATTTATACTCTCAGGCTCCTTCAATGATACTGAGGAATCCCCACTGTCAATACAACCAAAGTAACCAGAGACACTGATAACATCTAAAAACATCCCAGGAAAAGTTTCCACAATCTCCATCAGTAATTTTCCAAGTGCTCTTGAATAATATCTGACCCTCTCCTTTCAAGAGTATTGGATGAGAGACAGCGAGACCAGGTACCACTATCTTCATGCATGATCTCTGAAGCAAAATGTGGAAACTGGACTTTTCATTTTAGAAGGTTTCCAGTAGTAGGCTTTATGCCACCAGGAATTTCTTTATAGGCCTGAAACTAGCAAATTCTTCAATAGGGGTGAATAATATTCTATGTCACGACTTTGATTTTTACATCTGATTAAAGGCTGCCACCAGAAATCCTTTAAGTAAATTATCAAAATTTAAGAAATATTACTATTCATAAATAAGCATAACTACATTAATAGCTTTTATTGATATTCCCATTTCAGTATTCTAAGAGGACCTTCCTTTTAGCATTTGGATAAGATAGAGAAATCCTACTGGGCACACCCAAACATATACTTAGAATTTCTACAATCTGGGGGAAGATTACTTTCTTTCCAGTCAGTCACCAGTGTTATCTTGAGTTATGTCCTACCATTGATATCATTTTGACTTTTTAAAATTATGAATTACTGTTATAATAGCTTCATTATTGTAAAAGCTTATGTGTCTATCGATCTCCTATAGATGTAACTTGGTATCAAGAATATTTTTCCAAAATTTTCTAACTAGGCTTTAAGACACTTATGCAATTAGGTTGCAGAAGAAGTTATTCTTAGCCCTGTCACTGAGGCAAAGATACACGTAATCCTCCCAGCCCTCTAAATTTTATTATATGATCATATTTCATTATGGATGTGCTGTCTGTGAATTTGGGCTGTTTAAATGAATTATAATCTACTTTCAAATTAAGAATAATTATATTATCTTTTTTAGGTTTTAGAATATAAAATCATGAGTATAAGATCATATTATTCTATTCTAAAGTAAATAATAGGAGATTCATATTGCATGACAGCAACATGTTTGCTGAGATATCCTAGTAAGGCTTTTAATAATTCTGCATTATTGCAGAATTCTTTTATCCTCTGGAGTGGGAAGAAGTATGTATTAGTGTCCTAGAGCTGCTATAATGAAGTACCATAAACTGGGTGGCTTAAAACAAGAGAAATTTATTCTCTCACAGTTCTGGAGGCTAAAAGTCCAAAATCAAGCTGTCAGTAGAGCTGATTGCTTTTGAGGGCTCTGAAGAGAATTTGTTCCTTGCCTCTCTCCTAGCTTCTGGTGACATCTGGCAGTCTTTGTGTTCCTTGGCCTGTAGATGCATCAGTCCAATCTCTGCCTCCATCATCACATGGCATCCTCATTGTCTCTTTTCTTTCTGAGCTCTCATCAGCATTTCCTCTAACGTCTATATTTCTACCAACTGTCCCTTCAAGTCTTTTACAGGGCGTTTTGCCAATCTTCAAAACTGCATACTTTCCTGATGCCTCAGCATTCCCACAGATGGGCTGGGAGCAACCTGCTCAGGTGACCAGGTGCACCAGTGTGATCAGGCTGGTCCCTGCCACAAGTTCCCCTTCTTGCCCTCCTCTGACTGCAAGCTAGTAACATTTAAACACACCAATGAAATTCTCTCACATCTTTTGCTTGTGTACTGCACCCTGACACCCAGGAAAGGCATCTGCCCATGGGTCCTCACTCTTTCTCTCGGCTCCCTACGTGCTTGGCCGAGTTCACTCCCTTGGCACTTCTTCCACATGGCCCCCTGCGTGGTGTGTCATGCCTTCCTCTTCCTGGACCTATGAATATAGTAAATCCTTTCATTTTATGTGCCCTTCAAAGTGCAATTTCTGTGACCACACTGGAGTGCTCCTTAGACCCCACAAGGAGGACTCACTCTCCATTTACTACACACAGGGTTGTTTAGGCTTTTCCTATCATATGCCTCAAAATTCTTCTCGCTTCTATCCATCACCCAATTCTAAAACCACTTGACATTTCTAGGTATTTGTAACTGCAGCATTCTTCTTCCTAGTACCCAAATCTATATCATGGTTTTCCAGAGAAAGAGAACTAGTGAGATATATTAAGAAGGAAAGAGAGTGAAAGGAAGGAAGGAGGGAGGGAGGGAGAGAGGGAGGGAGGAAGAGATGGGGAAAGAGAGAGAAATATGAATTTATTTTAAGGAATTGGCTCAAGCAATTGTTGGGACTGGCAAAATGAAAATCTGTAAGGTTGGCCAGTGGGCTGGAAAGTCAGGCAAGAGTTAAAATTGCAGTCTGGAGTCCCAGATCTGTAGAGCAGGTTGGCAATTTACGCAGGTTTTCTATGTTACAATCTTGAGGAAGAATTCCATCTCCTCTGGAAAACCTCAGTTTTTGCTCTTAAGGTCTTCAACAACATTATCGGATGAGGCCCATTCATGTTCTTGAAAGTAATCTCTTTTACTTAATGTCAACTGATTTTTAGGCCCCGTAGTCTAGCCAAGCTGGCATATAAAATTAACCATCACAGGGTAAAGTGTAGGCTGTGAGGATTTGGTGGAAAGAACTAAAATTTGTGAGAGTCATTTGGTTAGAAGCCTAGAATTTAAATGCAAATTTCTATAGTGACGGTTTTATATACTTTTAGTGTATATGCAGTTAATTTAGGTTTCTCTTCGAGAGCCAGAACAGAATAGACAGAGAAAAGATATCAGGAAAGATGGCACAGATCACAAAAGTATGATGACTCAATTGCCTGAGGCAATCCTAAAAGAAACAGTAATTATCTGCACGTATATATGTCACTGTACTTAGCCTAGGACCACATTAACTAATGATATAAAGAGAGTCTAAAAATCTGTCCAAAGATAAAGGTGCAAGAGAAAAATTTCCAATCTTCTTCTTATAGATGAATCAATGCCTAGGTCTCAGGAGTGGTCCAGGGATAAGGCACTGCACAATTCGGAAACACACTGCTGCTTCAATATGAAGCCGAGGAGGGAGATTAAAAAGAAAGTGTGGAGAGAAAAAAATTAGAGCCTAGGAAACTGAGTGAAAAGTCTATAAGGGGATGAATAGATACGAAGGCAGAATTCAGGCAGGGAAAAGCAGGTATGAAGAGAGCCTTTAAAAGACATAGACATCACACTCTCACAGTGCCTCAGGATGCATTCAAGATGCTTACACAGGCAATATACAAATAGAATAATAAGAACAGAAATAATTATTAACATTTATTGAGTACTTTTAAATGTTCCATGCACCAAACCTCTGAGCGATTACTATTATCATCTTTATTATCCATAAGAGGAAAATAAGGGACTTTTTAAGTTAAAGGACTTCTCCAAGGTCACAAAGCTAGCAGGTGCCAGGGCTAGGATTTGAACCTAGGCAGTTTGGCTCCAGAGCTTGTGCTTCCAGCCATGAAACCATTTGCTATGCATATACCTATAAGTTGATGCCTCCTCCTCTTTCTTTTGGCGTCCAGAGAAGCTGTCACCTCATCTACTTCCTTCATCTGGCTGATCAATGATCAGAGAGGGTAAGAGGCTAATTAATTCTAAATTCACAACTCAAACTATTTATAGATACTGGAAATAGTGAACCAACTAAAAAATGGCACTAATTGATTTTAGAAGATCAGGCAACAATGAGGGCTTTGGGGGGAAAATCTATGACAAAAAGAAGATAAAGAAATACATGCTTTGAAGACAATGTAAAGAAATTCTACGCGGCTCTAAGAAAGCAAAATGACCCCAAATGGGGAAAGCCTACGCACAGGCAATGCCCAGAAGAGGAAGCCCACAGGGCAGGAAGAGACGAGAAAATGCTCGAGCTTGCAGGCACGCGGGAGATGCACCCAAGGACCAAGGAGGCGCATCGTGAGAGGGACTGGAGAGGCGGTGCCGGGGACCCGGAGCGCGAGCCGAGTGCAGCCCCCGGCGAACCAGTGTGCAAACACCCAGTCAGTGAAGATGCACACGCTCTGTGACTCAGGAAGGACACTCCTAGGGGTACATCCCAGAGAAACCCGACAGCTGAGAAGGATCTTTATTGTAGAATTGTGAGAACTGAAGTGTCCATCCAGGAGGGAGGTGGTAAGAGAAGCCGGCAGAGCCACGTGTGGAGCCCTGAGCAGTCAGACTAGTAACGGAGAAAGAGATGCAGCCCCGAGTGCTGGTGGTGACAAGGCAGAGCCTGAGAACCACAGTGAATAGGGACTTTTTTTTTTTTCTTTTTTTAGAAGCACGGAAACAATCACAACCGAAGACCAAAGAAGAGAGGCACAGAGAGCCAGGGGGGTTCTAAGGCATCAGTTTGGGTGGGGACTCAGGGTCCTTCTAAGACATGGAGCAGATTTTGACAAGCAGATACGGAAGGTGATGAGACATCTTTTGAAAGATGAAGCAATGGTAAATGACTCCAAGGTAGCTGAGAGTGGGGACAAAGGCAGACGGTGGGGGCAGCAGCATGAGGCTGTGGTCCGTCAGAGTCTCACCGGGGCAGCTGCTGTCCTGCATAGGAAAGCAGACTGGGCTGGACCCAGGAGGGGGTGTGATGCTGAAACACACACAGGTGTGTATGTAACCAGAAATGTAAATTTTAGGTACTGACCTTTATTCTTTTGATCATGAAACTATGGCTTTTTATATTAAAAAAAAGAGAAAGAAATACATGCTTTGAACATTTGAACATGTGTAGCTCAGCAGGTCTAAAGGGGCAGCAGTCTGAGTTAATAAAAAATTATATACTCACATTATTAATCACTGCAGTAATTCAATGATGTTTTGGAAAAAAACAGAACAATGAAAAACTAAGAATGAACTTGAAAAGGCGGGGTTATGGAGTACTGACACCAACAGTTCAGCAAACACTGCCACCAGGAGCCAGTTGTTAAACATTTACCAGCATAACACAGCTCAGTCTTGTAATCTTAGCTCTGTGACGCTGTTTCCTGGTGTTATGTCTTTGCAGCATAAGCTCACTGAAAGCAAAGACAAATTCCTTAAGTGCTTTTGAGTACACTGCAGAACCAGGCACGTGTTTCTCAAATATTTGATTGTTTAATAATGTAAGTAAGGCTAAGGGTAGTCCCTAGTTCCTAAGGAAGAAGTAGAAGTCTACGTTTAGCTTAGTTACCATCAGAAAACTATGTGTCTCTTGGCTTCCAGTAAATAACATGAGCTACTAAAGCCTCAGAATATCCTTAACACATATACTTTATTTATGAGAAAATTTGGTCAGATAATTTTTAGACGTTCCAATGTGAAAACATTGTAGGTAATAATAACTGCAAAATAAATGCATAAAAAATGAAAGTATACTGACTTGTCACCTGGTAAATAAATGTCTTCCTAGACTGTGAGAAAAGGTCATGGAAAATGCAGGGCCTATCTTCCCAGAACGAGCTCCCTCTCAAGTCACAGAGATGGAATTATCCATCTGTTTGAAGAAGAAAATGAAAACATACAGTGGAATGGGGGCAGGGAGAGATAAAGTCAAGTTTCAATTAATTTGCTAAAAGAAATACCTGGAAACAAATGTTTCAGCATTTGCATGATAAAGTGGATAGCCAAACACAATGTGTTCTCAAATATAATGAGATCATTTTTAAACTATTTCATATAATTTTGAAAAAAGTACAAGTTGAAGGAAAACCATTGTAGAAAGAGTCAAGAACCATTCAGAGAAGAGAGTACAGAGCATCATTTAAAGTTCAGCCTGATAGGAACTAGTTAAGCAATGAAAAAGATGTTTAAGATGCCGGAGAAATCTTAATCTGATTCAAAAAGAAATTTTAAAAGTGATTGGTAGGCAAAATTTTCCTACTTTGTCTCTTTAAGCTTGAGATTTAAAACTTGCCTCCAACAATCTAAAAATAATTGTGGTGAACAATTCTCCCTGACAAAAGGTTTAATTAGAAAAGCTTTGGCATGACTCCCATCTCCCTCCATTCTACTTCTATGATTAATCAATACACATAAGCTTCAGTTTAGACCGTAATTATACACTGATAGTGAGTTACCTTTTCTTCTCAATCCACCTTCACACACTGAGACTTGTAATTTTAGAAAATGGCATTTGGAAATGTGAAAATAAGGAAAGCTTCATTTAAAATGGAATTGGGAAGCCCCAAACGGAGTGTTTTCACAACCATATCACTCACTACAGCCTACAGACTTCAGTAGGAAGAAAGATTTCCTTCTGACTCATCAACAGCAAGCTACCCACCACCAGCAGTGAATGAGGAACCACCATACCACTCAGGGTTGCCTTTGGCTCGCACGTTAGCACGTCCTGAATTGCAATTCCTCTGCTATTCCAGAATAAACTCATTGTGCTGGTAAAATCACTGGCTCTCTTGTTTTTTTAAGGTCAACAGAACTTAGGCCAAATTGAATAACTGACATAATAAAATTTATGGCCTTAAATAAAGCATTGTCTATGCTTCACAGAAAGGGATCTTTTAGTGTGTGTGTGCGTGTGTGTGTGTGTGTGTGTGTGTGTGTGAAATAACAGTGATAATAATAAAGTTAAAGGTCAATAAGTCATTCTACCTGAATAGTTCTTTTCACATGCTTTGAAGATGCCTGTGTAATGTTTATAGGAGGTAAAACTTCTTTTTCATCTTAACATAAAGGAAATTTTCTTTTAATCTTAAAAAAAGTTTATCTGATGCTTTTGAATTAAGGAAGCATGGAAAAGAGATTCGTTTTGAGTTCATAAAAAATTGTTTCAACCTTACTCAGACATCTTCAAACAAATATTTTTAGAATTGAAAGTAAGTACATACAGCGAAAAATGTAATCACTCCCAAACCAGAAATAATTTATTTTTTGAAATAAAATTTTCTTTATGAAGGTCAAATACTTACTGTGGAATTCAATGTTCTTTTCCTCAGTGATTTGGGCCCACCCCAAAGTGTGACTCTGAAAAATGATATTAACATGATGTAGTCATATATATTTCTAGATGCAGGCAAAATGGATTCCAGAGGGACATAAAGTTAAGGATGTAGAAGAGTGTATTAGTTTGATTTAAATCACGGCAGCCCCAAGACATGGATTTAGGAGATTGTAGCATACCACCATCTTCCTCCACCTTCAAACACACAAATCCTCTGGAAGGAAGAAAAGTGGGCATATGGTGCAAATAAAGTCTCTAGGTAAGTTCTTTAGTTGCCCCGTTACACTCCTCTACCTAAAATTTAGCCAGATGCCTACCCTGAAAATCTTACATAGAAGTCCTACAGTTTAACTTTATTGACAGCTGTGAGACTTCCCTGGTGGTCCAGTGGGTAAGAATCCACGCTGTCAATGCAGGATGCCCAGGTCCTATCCCTGGTTGGGGAACTAGATCCCACATGCATGCTGCAACTACAAGATCGCATGCCGCTAAGAGCCCACATGCCACAACTAAAGATCCTGCATGCTGCAACTAAAAACATGCGACAATGAAGATCCCACATGCCACTACTAAGACCCAGCACAGCCTAAATAAATAGACAGCTGGTTTTTTTAATCATAAGGAAAGCTAGAACATTCTGTGAAATTAGAGATGCTTAATACTGTACATAATACAAAGTAATATATATTTGTGTGGTGACAGATGGTAACCAGACTTACCATGGTGATCATTTTGTAATGTATAGAAACACTGAATCATTATGCTGTGTACCAGGAAGTAACATAATGTTGTAGGTCAATTATACTTCAAAACAAACAAACTCATAGAAAAAGAGATCAGATTTATGTTTGCCATTGGGGTGGGGTGGGGGGAATAGGAATTGGAGAAAGATGGTCAAAAGGTACGAATTTCAGTTTTTTAGATAAGTAAGTACAACATAATTAATATAATTGACACTGCTGTATGTTATGTATGAAAGTTTTTAAGAGAGTCAAATCCTAAGAGTTCTAATCACAAGAAAAATTTTTTTTTCCTTTTATTTTGTACCTATATGAGAAGATAGATGTTCAACAAAACTTATTGTGGCAATCATTTCATGATTTACATAAATCAAATCGTTATGCTGCACACCTTAAACGTATACAGTGCTGTATGTCAATTATATCGTAATAAAACCGAAAGAAGAATTAAAAAATAATTAAATTTAAAAATTAGAAGTAAGGTTATGTGTCGCAAGAATGTATGTGTATGTCCATTAATAATACTGATGTTTACTTTTCAATTAAATAATGGTACGATGATATCATTGAACGTTTTTCCTTGAAAAAAATAAAATTCGGCAACTCAAAATAAAAGAATTTAGTACTCTTTTCTAAAGAAATGAATTTCTATTTTGCACACTTTTCTCTCCAAAAAGAATCAATTAAAAAAACTTGACTTTTACTTTATGTAAGTGAAAGTTTTCTAATAATGTGCTTTTAGCTATTTGCTATGAATAAATATAAAATTGCTCCTAGTAGATGGGAAAATTGCTGCAGAAAAAGCTGACTTCACTGATGTCTGGGTCTACTTGGGATGTTAGTTATAACCAAGCAGAAAACTGTGTCACCATCAGTTCTTTCCCCCAGACTCACCCTTTCTCCTCTTGCCTAAGATGACTTGGAGTCCAAGGTCCAAAGATCTGTTTCATGTTTAGTGAGAACACACACTTCCCTATCTACACAGTTTTGACCTCAGGATGTCATGGGTATAATTAGTTGGAGAAGTGTAGTGCTAAACATGTGGGCACTAAAAGTAAAACACTTTGGGATAGATTATCTTTCATGGATACAAAGGGAGTTGAAAGACATGAAAATCAAGGCTTAACAATGGAACTGAGCTCAAGCAGAAGAGAGGAATACAACCCGTACCGGAACGGAAAGCCAACCAATGCCTTATCAAGCAGAAATGCCATAGTGCCCAACTGTTCCACAGGAAACTCACATATTCTTGCCATGAAAAAAAAATTGGAATCATTAACATGCTTGTTTCTTTCCCATTTCTCTTTTCGCCTGCTCAGAGAGGCACAAGGAAAAGTTCCATATCAGGAAGTTCACTAAGAAAAATTCCAACTGGGAAAAAATTGTCAGTCTCCTTATTTTGGGTACCCCCAACCTTTGGAAGTGATTTTCTTGGAACTCAGTCTTTTTGGATTCAGGTAGGAGAGAAAATAGCTTTCTCCAAGAATGCTATACCCCACAAAAGACCAAGGACACCCAATTTTTTCCTCAGTCCTCTTCTTATATTGACTGTGGAAGTTAGTTTTGTACTGATGCTTCCCAGGAAGCCATTCATGGAAATAAATGAGCAGTATTTAAAGCATTTGTCATCAGCATTCGGTGTTGGCCATCACTTAAGGACAAGAGAAAAAAATGCCTGGTATCTTTTACACTATATGAAATCTAAGCAGGTAATATATCAGATATTACAAATTAAAGGTTCAGTGGGGGTCAAACAGCCTTGGGTACAAGCTAAAAAGTGTAGGAGAGGGTGAGAGCAGCCACAGGTGCTTCATTACACTAGCCATACACTCTTTGGTACACTGTAGAAGAAGTCGAAAGCTATCTGGGTTGACTAAGCGTTCGCATGTCTTCTTGATTTTCTCTTTTATAGCCCCAAGATGCTGAGAAAAAAAGTGCTTCATGTTCAGGCAAGAATACAAACGATCTAAAATAATGCAACTTAAATATTTTATTTCATGTCTTTTGCTGCCTCCCCCTTCTATTCCTGTCCAAATATTGGAGTGACCTAGGACATCTTCAGCTTCTTTCTCTTTTCTATCTCTCCTCTCTGCCTAGGAGATATCCTGATCCTTGAATAAGTTGGTAATTCTCAAAATTACATTCTTATTTATAATCTCAAATTTAACAGGCTTAGGAATCTTCATCACTTTACTAATCCATAAGGACTCTCTCACAAATGTTAACATCATCCATGAATTTGCTTAGAACAAAAATTTGGAAGTCATCTCTGATTCTTCTCATTCCTTCACTGTCACATTTAATCCATTAGCAAATACCAATAGCTTTATTCACAAATACATCTCAGTGTTTTCTTGCTAAGATTACTTCAAACGCCTCCAGTTTGACTCCATGCTTCTAAAATCCCCTTCTCATCCTCACTAACTATAGGACATTTCTATCTCATTCTATACAGAGAATGTTCTTATACTAGAACCACACAAAAATACACAAGATATCTTAGAACTCTAAGACATTCGACTAAAAAGACTTGATTAAAAAACATGCCAAAAGCAACTTAGAATTTTAAATTTAATGTATTCATTAATTTTTTTCACTTAACATATTTATTGCTATATACTCTCATTCTAATGTGAAAGACTGGAAACAAAACAAAAAAATAAAATAATAGAAAGTACTATTTTTATATAGAAAACAAATAATATGGTAATGCCCAGATACCTATTTTATTTAATTTTTTTAAACATCTTTATTGGAGTATAACTGCTTTACAATGTTGTGTTAGTTTCTGCTGTATAACAAAGTGAATCAGCTATACATATACATATATTCCCATATACACTCCCTCTTGCGTCTCCCTCCCACCCTCCCTATCCCACCCCTCTAGGTGGTCACAAAGCACCGAGCTGATCTCCCTGTGCTATGTGGCTGCTTCCCACTAGCTATCTATTTTACATTGGGTACTGTATATATGTCCATGCCACCCTCTCACTTCATCCCAGCTTACCCTTCCCACTCCCCGTGTCCTCAAGTCCATTCTCTAGTAGGTCTGCGTCTTTATTCCCATCTTGCCCCTAGGTTCTTCATGACCATTATTTTAGATTCCATATATATATGTTAGCATATGGTATTTGTTTTTCTCTTTCTGACTTACTTCACTCTGTATGACAGACTCTAGGTCTATCCACCTCACTACAAATAACTTAATTTCACTTCTTTTTATGGCTCAGTAATATTCCATTGTATATATGTGCCACATCTTCTTTATCCATTCATCCAATGATGGACACTTAGGTTGCTTCCATCTCCTCACTGTTGTAAATATAGCTGCAATGAACATTGTGGTACATGACTCTTTTTGAATTATGGTTTTCTCAGGGTATATGCCCAGTAGTGGGATTGCTGGGTCATATGGTAATTCTATTTTTAGTTTTTTAAGGAAGCTCCATACTGTTCTCCATAGTGGCTGTATCAATTTACATTCCCACCAACAGTGCAAGAGGGTTCCCTTTTCTCCACACCCTCTTCAGCATTCATTGTTTGTAGATTTTTTGATGATGGCCATTCTGACTGGTGTGAGGTGACCTTTTAATACCACCAGAAAGATTGATCTGAAAAGAAACCATCCACTCATTCAAAATAAAAAGCATGTGCAAAGTTCGTTTGTAAGAGGAGATGAAATGGAATTTGCAACATAAAATATGCAGGTTTCAGTGATGACTGTGATAGGAAGAATCAAAAGGGTCCTGACCTTGGTCAGGGTGGGAAGAGAAGCCCCACAGGTGCGAGAAGACCTCAATTGTTCCAGTATATTCTCATTGTGAGTAATTGTGACACTCCAAACAACTTGTATAGTATTTTTGTGCCTCAGCTACTTCTTGTCCAAAGTAAGAAAAAAGCAAAGTTAACCTGTTACCCTGGTCTAATTAAAAAACTTACTGATTTTCTCATAGGGTAGAAATTTTGATTACATAAAACTACTAGATCAGTCCTTCAGAGGATATTTCCATTTAAAGTTTCTTGTTTTTTTCTTTTATACTGCATACGGAACTACGATTTCCTTGTCATTTGACTTAGTAGAAAACCTCAGAACCATCAACACAAAGGCACGTCTCAGAGGAAACTAGGACTTTTTATTTCATGAAGTCTCCTCAATACCTTTCCACTCTAATCCATCAAAGCTTATTTTATAGAATTCTTTTCCAGCCAGTTTGGTGATAGAGTACATCTACAAGTTAACCAGAAACAAGAGCTTATACTAGGAATGTCCCTACTTGTTAATAAAGAGGTTTAAAATTTATAGCACGCTGCTGACATTCTTTTCATAGATCTATCCATAGGGACTGAAAGAGGACACTGGTTTCATTGAATACACAAGGACCTCCAATTAAATCTCATGTATCACAATACAAACTGGAGTCTCAGAGAAGACATGTTCTTGCATAACCTTGACTCTTAAAAAATGTGGTAGCTCAGTAACTACAGAATAGAGATACCTTGTACAAGTACTAAGGTAACTGAACAATAACTCGTCTTTCTTTTTAGGGTCAAATAATCTCAAAAGTTTTAAACTTTCAGTTTGTGTGTACACAGACCTTAAGTTTTCTGAGTGTCATGACTATCAAGGACCCAATTCTATAAATTTGATAACTTTGGTACCCTGCAGGCTAATATAGGTGGAAACAAGTGTGTAAAATGTAGACCTTTGACTCTATTTATCCTAGAAAAAGAGTGACATCTATCCCTCCCATCATATTTCAAATTAGCAGTTCAACAGAAATGAGTAAAGAAAGCAGAAAAATTGTCAAAGAATCACTTTGAAAGCACATAACTCATACTGTTATACTAAAATATTATTTATATGCTATCACTATTAATTTGTAATTAATGTTACATTTTAGTTTATTATGCTTTCTTTTCTAACTAGATATTAAACTTATTTTAAGTACCTATCCTGTCTTATATTTCTATCTCTCAAAACACCTGTCTTAGTATCATACACAAAGAGAGTGCTCAGTAAATATGTACTGATAGATAGACTTATTCACTGATTGTCAAGGCTCAAAGGAGTCTCTCCAACTTCCAAGTAATGCCAGTGATCAAAGAGATTGGAAAATGGAAAAGTTCCTGTGGGTTTTAAAAGATTAGTCCCTGCCCTGTGATACATAACAGTGACTGGATTATTTATTTAAAGGTTTCAGTAGCACAGAATTGTGCTTTGCTTTACATAAAATTAGTGGAACTTCCTCTGCTTCCAAATGGACACTACAGCATTTTCTTACCCTCAATTTCATGACTCTATCAGCAAGAATCAGAATGTATTAAAATGTACAAAACACCCTTTATTTCTTCCAAAAAAGTAAAAGTTATAAAAAATTATCTAAATATAACATGAACTGTTCAATTCTCACTTCTCAGGCATTAATCTTCATCTAAGGACACAAAAGTACATGAATGACTGAAGATGAAAGACCAAGTCTCATGGCCACAGAAGAAAAAGAAAAAGGGACAAGTGCATTACTTTTGCTTTCTTTGTGTTTTCTTTTTTTAGATAAGACTTGCAGCCTTGTGAAAAATACAGAATGTCTACAATTCAAAACTTCTCAATTTTCTCTGAAATAGTCTATCAGTAAGAGGGAACCTCTCATTAAAGTTAACAGTTAACGTTAGGAAGAGAATTGTAAATAGAAACACAAGTCCTCAATAAACTAATGGACATTAGCTAGCATTCCAACACTGTATACAAAATCAGAAGGCTTTAGAACTAGGAAAGGAAAAAAGGAGGTATTTTATGTGCTTAGCCATATAGCTCATGCTATAAAATCAAAGCACTGATATATATATATATAGTGTGAAATTAATGTGATAGATAATCTACTATATTTATATATCTATTATCTACTTACCTATCTATCTATCTCTCTATCTATCAATTTTGCAAAGGGTTCTAGTTACTAAGTCATTCTGGAGCCGAGTCCCAAGTGAGTAATTTTATTCTGGAGAGAGCAAGTATCCACGTTCCTTATGTTTGCTTAATGACCCAGTAGAACTTGGATAATGAGACAATTGAGGTTTGAGAAAGGTATACCATCCATCACAATGAGTCCAATGCTAGTGACACTGTTAATTTACAGTGCAATATAGGAAGACCTATGGCTCACACAAACAGAACAACAAAAAAGTACTTAAAGCTATTTATATTCATTTAAAAATTAAACCCGTGGGGTGATGTCAAGATTTCTACTCTTTCTGACACAGATATAGCTCTTATCAATAGCTGTATACCTCATTCTTCAAACAGTGCACAGTGTGAGCCTGGATTTCTACAATCCTTGTTTCACTGTAATGGAGAAACAACAAAATTGGATAAAGAAAAGGGTTATTAGATCATCCACTTTATCTCTATAGTTATGTCTATGAGACAGACTGTCTCAATTTCTCCTAGGTCTGTCTTTGATGATTTTCAACAGAAATTCTCTCACTGTTTTTCTGTATCGCAATGCCATACAATTTAGCTGTCACTGCATTCCTTTCCTCTTTTGAAGGTTATCCCAACACTCTTCGTAAGTTCTGTAGAGGGATCCTTTTCCTTGCCAATGAAATCGTTTTGCTATTTGTAAAAAATCATGTGCATGTTTAATCTTAGTAAGCTATTCACTTATAGTCTCATCAGCTATCACCTCCACATTCTTGCTTTTTTCCTTCAGGTTTTAATTGCTACTATTCCATTGACTCACACTTTCAAAAAGACCATTTATAAAATCAAAGGAAAATAATTCTATTATACGTGATGTGATTTAGAAGTGAGGGAACATGTATCTAAATAGATTAAGAACATGTGTTCAGATGCACAGTTATACCTAAAGGTAAGGAAAGTCAAAGTGAGGAGGATTCAGACTTTCTGATTATTGTTCTTCAGCATGGAGAGAAGTTCAATTACATAGACAAGAGGAAAGTTCCATTATAATTTGAGCATCCGGAGATTAGGTCCTGTCTGTCTGGCTCACTGATTTAGCCCTAGTACCAAGCATATAGTGCCTGGCATGTGGCTGATAATCGTTTGCTAGAAATATTTTCTTGTTAGAAATACTTTGCTAATATAAAACCATCAAGTGTTAGTGATAGTAGAAATATTTCTGATAATTTTACTCCGTAAATATTAAGATTCAGCCTGCTGTAATCCCTTTATATTTTTCCTCTTTTTAGTAATGTTTTCAATAGCAACTACCTTCAAAGTAATGGAGAAGACTCAGAAAAATATTTGCATTTTTTTCTTTAGCTCATCTATGAAACACTAACTTTATTGATTCATTCACTCCCAACAAAGCTTATCTAATTACCCTGGTTTTTATTTGATTTTTCTCTATTAATATACATAGCCACAACAATTTGGAAAAAATGAGACTGCATGATGTCAGCTATCAAATTAGTTTTGAGAGCCATGTTATATTTACTCTCTTTGTACTCATTAATCATAAGAACCATCAAACTTTGCCTTAGAGATATTTATCCTAATAAATTCTTGCTAGTTGAAATATAACTCGATTGCTATGATTTAAACTTTAATATTTTACCTATGTATAAACTTTTCCCCTCATGATAATCTTAAACATAGACTGTGTTAATATCATAGTTTCATCTTTGGTCATATTTCCCATTTCATTTTAAATATCATTACCACAGTTATATTATCCAAGTCTTCAAATACCTTTCAAATACTTCCAATATTGGTTTAGTAATCAGCAAAATTCAAATATAAAAATCAAACCATACTGTGACATCTTATTGATATGTATCCTTTTAATATTTTTTCCATATATTTGCCATAAATTTTCATATAACTTAGCAATTTTGCTGGGAAAATTTGAGATCCCATAACATTTTTTGTAGTTATTATTTTTAGCAGGTATTAGTAGATTTTAGTAGCTGTTTGACGCATGCATCATTCTTTTACTCACTGATTCATCAAATATATGTATTGCACACCACCTGCTTACCCAGCCCTCCGCTACTGCTGGAGAGGTAAAGACTGCATGTCAGAGGTAAAGACAGACATGGTCCTTGAACTCTTAGAATCTACTGTGATCTTGCATTTGTTCTTTTCTCTGTATACTTTCATTGCAGTGTAATGTTTTTGGAAGTTTCCTCTTCCACTCAGAAACTTTCAAGTCTATTAATATAAACCGAGTATTTCTTAGAACATCTTTTATTCTAAACAAAACATTCAGAATGATGTAAATGTCCATGTTCAACTATCATACTATGATTCAAGGATATTTTTTATAAGACTGATTTGATGATCTGTTAAAAGTAGTAAATTTTAATTTCTTCTAAAGTGTAATACATTTCATTCTGTATGCTTTCTTCAGATTTGTATCTCATAATGAACTTTAAAAAATGTACATTTTTTCACATAAAATTTATATCCACAAATGGTGATAAATGCTTACTTACACAATTCAGAATAGACAATTACCTGAAATATTTTCAGACAGAACCCTCAGTAAAAATTCCAGGTTTGGTATAATTGTATGAGACAAAAAACTTTGGTGTACATACTAAATCCATGAGAAGCTGTGACAGAGATTACTATGCACTTACTAAAATCCACTTCCTGGGCACAGAGCTAGATTACATCTTCTAGCCTCCAAGCAGTTAGGTCTGGGCATATGCCTGAGAATTAGACAAAGGGATGCAATTCAAAGCGAAATGTGCTGCTTCCTTCCAGGCTTGGTTTGAAAATCTCTCTAGGACGTCTCCATGCTCTTTCTTACTTAAGGCGGATAGAATGGAAGGAGCACTGTGTTATTGAAGTCCACTACTTAAAAATGGTGGCAACAAGTAGGTAAGAAACAGAAACAGAATGCTAAAATATTGGAGAACTCTGTAATTCTTTGGTTAAATATTTATTAAAACTGTTGCCTGTGAAAATTTTGAAGAAGACTAAGGGTCTAACAAACTTGTAGCTCAGGGGGAAAGGTTAGAAAAAAGCCAGCATATTAGTTTGTATTGGCTGCTGCTTGATGTATCTGTCAAAGCACCATGGGAAATAAATGAGCTCAGGAAAGAACAGGCTGGTTTGCAGGCAGAAATTAAGCATTTTGCAGTGTTGCAGAAGCCTACTTCTTCAAAACCCTTAACATAAGAGATAAAACTGAAAAAGGCTTTGAGCACAAAATCGCAGTAAGTTTTCTCAGTTAGACAAGGAATTCAGTCCTGCTGCAAAAGGTAAGATTAAGGATGTCGCCTTCCTACCAAAACCTATTTTTCAGAGGGCAGCTATCACTATGTTGGAAGAAATAGGCATGAAAGCAAAGAAGCAAAGAAATATAGCAAGATAGAGAAGTAAACCTTAAAAAAGAACCTTGGGTATGTTTACTAGCACTTGGAATAAACTGGACACAACTAGATTAGAACCCTAATAACTTTTTGAAGTAATTCTATTGCTAAAGAACTATTAGTTTAGCCAAAAAAGTTAAATAAAAAGACTAAATATAAAACAATCCTTAGGCTCCCAACTGTGTTATGATCAAGAATTGGGTTTTGAAAGCTCCATAGATTCCTGGGAGAGCAATACTTCCCAATGTTCATTTCAAAGGTGTCTGTAGATGAAAATACATAAAGAAGATTCTTCAAGAGAACGGCAGGAGAATTCATGGAGATAAACAGACAAGAGATTTCTTCCAGAACACAGGACTACCTGTGTTCATGAAACCTCCTCCGTTGACAGTGTAGAGAGATCTTTCAAATGCCTTCCCAGAAGGATTCCACCATTGCTCTGTGCTAGAGGCTGCCATGAGTTTCCTATTCATCCATTTCCCGAATGAATGTTTCTTATGATTGCCATGTACCTGCTTTACTAGCGTATGCTATCTTTTAATTCTTAGGAATTAAAATATAATAACACAGCAGTGGTCCTAATTGAGAGGACTGAGCATCTTTTAGATATCCTGGACTTTGAAATGGGTACAGCAACGGAATGAAGTTATAGGCTATCTCACTTGGACAGTAGATGAGTCTACTTTAAATATTTTCTCTTCTTTGAGGGCATAAGGTTAGACAATATTTTTCAGTCTCTCTTGCATTATTGTGTCTCCATATGATGGTGTGAAAGTGCTATTTCCAGGCCCAGCCAATGAATATGTACTATTTCCAGGCCTAACTGATGAAAATGTCCCTGAATCTTTATCCATTAAAGCCCACTGGAATGGGACAACCATGCTGTTTTTGGATGCCTCTGATCAGAGTTCCCATCAACATGAGCCCCTGTGTGACAGACAACATGGAAGGGAGCTATCCCTGACAAGGAACACTCACCCTGGACTGCTTTGTGAAAAATAAATTAACTTATTGTGTCTAGGTATTTTTTGGTGAGAGTAGCTAGCATTATCCTAAACCAAAGGCTAAATTTTAGAGTACAGCTTTCAGAGTCATTCACCTATAGATTTATTAACGCTCAATACATTACAATTCCTCCTCTAATGTATACTATTGGGCTAAGCAGCAGAGTCCGCTTGTACTTTATCAAGTTCTTCTAACTTTTCAGTTAGCTGTTTTATTTTCAAATCCCCTGTTACTGGTTTGCATCAGACCCATACAATACTACATCTGAGCAATTAACTGTCTGGTATTGATACAATCATTTTCCCTTTTATATAGATTTGGAAATTGAAGCACAAATACGAAAAATAAAAACCTTCCTCAAGATGATATTTCAGAACTGTTGGGCCCAGGATTCAGACCAAGGTAATCTGACTCCAGAAGTTATACTCAGCCTTTCCATGAGGCCATGGTTGTGAGAAAATGCAGAACTGCTGGCCAGTTGCTGTGCTTCACATGACTGCCTTGCGTGTTGTTACTACTGGTAGTGTTAGCATAGGAATACTATGGTTTGAGAAATACCAGTAAAATTCAGGAAAAGTTACACTCAGTAAGAATTCCTTATTTTAGAAAAGAATTCAACAGGGAATCCCTATAAACAAAAAGCTCAGTGATTTTCAAGTAGAGTTCAGTTCACAGAAATGTAAAAATTCACATCATTGCAGGCACACATTTATTAGATGAAAGTGAAAGGCAGTGCTTAATTTTCTCTACACTGCAAAGATGGTTTGCGGAGGCAAGGTTTGCAATTTTTCAAATATTTTCATGGACTGAAAACATCATTTCCTTCTAGTAAAAGGAAACTATTTCCAGAGCTCATAAAATAAAGCACTATTTCTGTCCCTCAGTTCTCTCATAAAATATCTTGCATTGGTGCCATGTGTTGCTGTAAGTTCCTTCTACAGAATGTTGTAATAACATAGGATGTGGACTTTCTACTTGCTTTGGATTCATAAATATTTTTTTATTCTCATATCAGAGTGGGCTCCATTTCTATGTGTATGCCCTTTCTCATTTATTTACTTATTCATTCATTCATTCAAGAGGTATTTATTGGCTATCAATCAATTACAGTGGTAGATATAAATTATAAAGATTTATCTTTTCTCTAAATTATAAAGATTTAGCATTGTTCAGAACGATGCCTGGAACACCGTGGACATTGAACAAATTTAGAAATGAATGAGAGAATGACTCAATAATGAATAAATGAATGGTCTTAGTTTAGCATCCACAACAAATTTAAACCTAATAATAAAGGAGACACAGCAAGCACTTGAATCTGTCTATATCAATACTGAGTAGAGGCTACCATGCTCAGAAGGGAATTATTTGGAAAGTGGATCTTATGTTTAGATTCAAGGATGGGCAGAAGGAGTTTCGAAAGATTTGAAACAGGGGACAAACAATAAACAAAGGTATAAATACACGTGGTGTGCTCAGGATCAATAAGGGAACCCGTCTTTATTATACCGATTCTTTTCTTATCATAGCCTCATGACCTCAGTGCCCTAAAATGCCCCCAACAAATAAACTCCCCAAGTTCACATTAATATGATATTCTTTTACTGTCCACGGTGTTCAAAGGCATGAGTCTAGCCCTAAGCACTGACTATGTCTTCTCATCATCTTCCTGGCAGGGAGATGGAAGTGTTGGGATAAATGGCTTACTTGAGACAGGAGGGAAATCACTGCTAGTTAAATAAGAGCACATAAAATTGAGGGAAGAAATGACAGATGTTAAATATAATATGGTTTGAAAGAACTGTTTGTCTTTAGAGTCCCATGTATTCTTTTCTTCCAGTATTATCTACTTCAGAAAGTAATTAATTTCAGTCTGAGGTCATAAATGGAAGGTATAATGCTGCCTCTTCCAATAAATAGAAATGTCAAGGAAGGACATCTATTTACTTAGATCATTTGGATGTTAAGGGGGCAAAGCATTTTAAAAGTATATTTATGTAAAACTGTTCTGGCATCACTGAGCCTTAAAATTATTTTAAAAAATAATTGCATTTATGGAAATCATTCTTAGCCTTCTATATTATCTTAGCTATATGGTAGCACTAGCTACCAGCAAGATTTCATTCTCTTTCTCTCTTTTATATCTCTATCTATAAATCCTTAACTCTATCTGGTCAGATTTAAGACTGGTTTCACAGCCTAATGTCATAGAAAAGTCATGGTTCTAGGAGTAAAGGAGACTGTTCTAATCCCAAGTGCTACTACTCATCACTCTTGCCATATCAATCTGTATAATATGATGGGATGAACTTTAAGATTCCTGCCTGTTGAAAATTCCACAATTAAAATATTTAAAGTTCCATGATATGTTTTCAAGAAAATCCAAAAAATTTAATTAGAAAGACTTTCTTTTCAAACACTGATTTTTTTTCTTGTTTGTTTGTTTGCTTGTTTTGTTTTTTGCCCTTTGCCATGTAATTTTAAAGGGAGCAGCTATTTCTTTACGTAAAAATCACCTCTCTGCACACAATGACCAGTGTTGGGAGTAGAGACCTGGCCCAACATGCACCAACTATAACACTTTACTCCTGGCCATCATGAATTCAAGGATGAGCAATGACCCAAGTTAGCCAGTCAGAGCTCTTCCCACATATCTTGTAAACCTGAGCTGGGATCCTGTGACTGAAAAGGTGTGAGAGCTCACTGCTTCTTTCAGACAGCCTCGTGGAAAGGCTAGTCTGAGAGCAGAAGGCTCACTCACACAGAGAAACTAGAATCTCTGTTTAATGGCCAGTGAAACCTCTGGTTTGTGAGCCCAATTCCCCCCCACCTCCATTATCTCCAATTTGAGTTAGATTTCTTTTAGAGCCAAATGAATTCTGACTAATAAAAGCGTCACAGAGTTACACAATTAGGTGCCTTGTACTCATTTGTCAAATGTGTTTTTCTTCTTTGCTGAACTGTATATATTTGTTAAGCTCCTCCGGGTACCTGTTCTAATATATGAGAAAACTGGCGCATCTTGTCTATTTTATGGCTCCTTTACCTTCTATGTGTCAAAACATCATTGTCTTACAGTACATGTCAAGTGCTGTATATTTTACTTTTCCTTGCTTTTATTATGTTTTTGTTGTTGTTGTTGTTTTTATTTTTTTGCGGTACGCGGGCCTCTCACTGTTGTGGCCTCTCCCGTTGCGGAGCCCAGGCTTCGGACGCGCAAGCTCAGCGGCCATGGCTCACGGGCGCAGCCGCTCCGCGGCATGTGGGATCTTCCCGGACCGGGGCATGAACCCATGGCCCCTGCATCGGCAGGCGGACTCTCAACCACTGCGCCACCAGGGAAGCCCCTTGCTTTTTTTAAACTAAAATCTCATGAACAATACTTTAAAATATAAAACCAATTACCAGGTTTTTGTGCACAAAGTTATGTCGTGATTTTATTTTCTGTTATCAATTCTTTCACTAATATTTCATTTTATTTATTGCAACAATTGTAATTATGCTTGAACATTTAAAAGTTCAAAAGGTCAAAAATATTTCATAGTGTATAGTCTATGGAGAAGAACAAGTTGAAAATACTATGTAGCTCCTCTCAATTTTAGACAATTTGGGGAATCATAATCATATATAATTATATAATATATTATATATAAACATAAAAATGCTTGTAATTTTCTCAATGTTTTCTTTTTACATTTAGAAAGTAAATTTCTTTTTTTTCTGTTTTATATCTTTATTGGAGTATAATTGCTTTACAATGGTGTGTTAGTTTCTGCTTTATAACAAAGAGAATCAGTTATACATGTACATATGTTCCCATATCTCTTCCCTCTTGCATCTCCCTCCCTCCCACCCTCCCTATCCCACCGAAGTTATATGGTTGCAGTTCTAGAAGGAACTTGCCATTTCATTTTTTGTCCAAATAAAAGATGAGTTCATGATATTTTATCCCAACATGACTCAATGCATCTAATTATTCTGCTTGTCTATCTTCTCCAACACAGAGGAGGACATGGCATGTTGAGACTTGCATTTTTTACCTTGCCTTAAAAGTACCTCTTGCTGAATGTTTAGAAATTTAGTGGGTAAAAGTACATAAATTTGCTTCCATTTTTATGATGGTACACTGATCAAATCAGCTATGGGAAGGTATCCCATGTGGTTTTTGGAGTCTGACAAATGAATGCAGTTTGACTTCAAGTTCTGCTAATGACTTGTTGTGTGATCTCGAGTTTCACCTTCTACATCTATAAAATGATAACTACATTAGAATGATTGCTTACAGGGATTAGGATAATAAGAGAGGGAAATAGGGTTAAAAAGGAATAAATATACATATAAAACAAGAGAAGGGCCTTGCACAGGCCAATGATGATAACAAACACTGAATATGATTAACTCAGCCCTCCGCACCTTAGCACAAAATAAGTGGAAAATAGACAAATATAAAATAAAATAAAAACTTCATAGAATATCAGATGTTTTTGTGAAGATGCTGATGTGATTATGGTGCCACTTAGTTTCCAGACTGCATGTTCTGGAAATCACCTAGTCCTACTTTCCTAATTTACTACAGTTGGGTAGTACTAGACCTTATCAATCTGCCAGGGGAGTACAATGGGCAGAAGGGAATTCCAATAAGCCAGACTATTTAGCACGAAGGGCAGGCAGAAGAAACTTGGAAGAGGAAAAGAGAAATTGTACTTGTGGCAAATGCAAAGGTCATGGTCTTTGATACATGTGAGAACAGAAGACCAAGGAGGAATTTATCTGAAGGCTCATGTTCTGTGGGCCTTAGATCATGGAAACGCATGGCTCATAAAATATTCCACAAAACCACACTGTACCCTGATCTCCTGCAGTTACTTCAGAAAGCATAGGCAAAGAGACAGGCATTCTCTTCCCCCAATAACAACATAAATCATTGCCTACCCTTGTTATGAAACCAGTGTCCCAGGCATCCCGTTACACTTGCTAATTCAAGAGTTCAGTTCTAATTCATTTGTTATTACCCTTTCTTACAATCTTGCCTTTATCCCTTTCCTTTATCTTCTTCATTTCTCATTTTCTGAGAATGCTAATTTGGCTGGGGTATCAGTCAGGACCCAAGCAGGGAACAAATGGGATACTCAAGTTAGTACAATTTGAAGAAGATTTAATAAAGTGACTAATTACAAAGGTGTAGAAACTACAGGAGTTACTATAGTGCCCTGGGGCTAATGAAAGGGAATTTTTATAATCCCTAGGCCCAAAGGGATATGGAAAGGAAGAAGTCATCCTAGTTGGGGGAAAAAGAGTTGGTGAGTAGAGCAAGCCACCTTGAGAGGAGCAGTGGCATTTAGTTGAGAAACATAGCTATTCTGAAGCACCACATTGAGAGAACCGGCAGAATAAATATTGAGACCTCATTCTCTTCCCACCCCTTCAATATCTCCATTGGCTTTATGGTAAGAGAGTCTGTTGACACAAACCACACAGATCAGCCTCCTAAGCAGAGAGCAGTGAGGAACAGTGGCAAACTGATGTGAAGGGGCACGGACTTCCCTGGTGGCACAGTGGTTAAGAATCTACCTACCAATGCAGGGCACACGGGTTCAATCCCTGGTCCGGGAAGATCCCACATGCTGTGGAGCAACTAAGCCCATGCACCACAACTACTGAAGCCTGCACGCCTAGAGCTTGTGCTCTGCAACAAGAGAAGCCACCGCAATGAGAAGCCCGCGCACTGCAACGGAGAGTAGCCCCGCTCGCCGCAACTAGAGAAAGCCCACGTGCAGCAACAAAGACCCAAGGCAGCCAAAAATAAATAAATAAAAATTTAAAAAAAAGATATGAAGGGATAAACAGGGGATAACCACAATGCAGCTGATTAAACTTTGCTAATGAGGTACTATGAGTTTGTTTTTTTAAATAAAATATATTGTTTGCCAGAGTAATATATGCACTTGGTTACTCGAATACTACAAAGGGGCTTATGAATGAAAAAACAACAACTTTTGCCCCATTCTTCCAGGGTCTATGAGTCTGGACCCTAAAGTTACCATTTTAAACCATTTTAGGCTTTGGTTCTTCTAATGATTACTTTTGAACAACTGAATGATATGCTCAAAAACCTATTTCAAATTCTACTGACTTTAGAAATTGCCTACTTACTTTCTGCTGTGAAAGAGAAAGACTTAGCTCACTTAAACCAATACTCTTTTCTATGGCCCTCCAATTCTTGTTTGAGTTCTTCTCTAAAAGTTAACATTGCATATTTAACAGAAAACTGGTTTTGTTCAAGATGCTGAGTTTTATTAACTATAAAGAAAGTTTATTTTATTTGATGAGACAGCTGATTAAGAAAGTCCACCTCTGGAAACATCCACAGAAGTTTACTAAATTACCCATGAGCAAACTTCTCTGTGTTATGACTGTAAGCTTCATTAGGGTATAATTTTCATACATTAAAATTAACATATTTTTGGTGTACAGTTCTATGAGTTTTTATAAATGGATACATGTCAAAAAATAGAGTATTTCCATTACTCCAAAAAGTTCCCTTGTGCCCATTCAGAAACAAACTCCTTCCTCTACCCCAACCCGTGGCAACCACTAACTTTATTTCCAACTCTGTAGCTTTTCCTTTTCTAAAATGGCATATATATGGAATTACACAGCATAAGGCTCTTTGTGTCATTTCTTCATTTAGCATAATGCTTTTAAGAGTCATCTATGCTGTTGAATACAGCAGTAGTGCATTTCCTTTCGTTGCCATTGTATGACTACAGCACAATCTATCCATTCAGCCGTTGAGTATGCTAAGATTTTTAATTTTAAGAGAGAAAATAAGGAAACAAAACAGGGTTTGCAATATGTTCCTGATATAAATATGTGTGATACAGTATGTAGCCCTGACTTTCAGTTACTTTTTGTCTTCCTTTTTGATATTTTCCTATTTCCCTTTATTTGCAAATTGTATTTTTTAAACAAGGTCACTGTTTAAATTTTTTTAATGGAAGAGGACATGTTTGTAAAATGTAATTAAGAGTTAAGGAAATAAATTTCATAAGATTCCAACACAAATTCATGGAATAAAAACACTATTCCTGAAAGTTTTAAAAGCAGAGACCATCATTTTAAAAAATGTAATAAAAAATTGATAAGCCTCTAATATAATTCAAAGAATAAAATGTCAAATCACAATTATTTTTTTTAAAAAATTTAGGGCTAATTTCATAGGCAGAGCTTTACAATATACAAAGCACAGTTCCATTCTTCATTTTGTTTCATCAGAATGACAGATGTCATTAGCCTGCTTTAGCTATCAGAATATTAGTTCATTTTTATCTTTTAATTTATCAACCATCATAATAATAAAAACAGAGCTCTAATTTTCACCACTGCTGTTTAGAAAGCTAAAATGTAAATTTCTGTGACAGAGAGAAAACTATAACATCTGAAAGCAATTTAAAGAAAATTTCATGATGAGCAACAAATGAGTTGGATTTGTTAACATTCATAAATAGCAGAAATGGAGAAACATTTTATCAAATATCACTAACAAGATATAAGGGACAAAAGCAGCTTTTACTTAGACTTTATAAAAAGTTCTTGATACATTATTATAAGGAATTTCATGTGGGAAAAAAACTTTATTTGTAGGTCAAGATCAAAAGAAAATGAAAAACAACCACTATCCAAAGCAGGAGTGTATGCCAGACTAGTGATGTTTCACCCAGAGGTCTTGAAATTCTGGGAAGAAATTTCCGGGAGACATAGATGAAAAATAATTTGGTACAATATAAAGATGAACTAAACAGCTTGCTAATTGCTTATGAAATCAAAGCATAATGAAGAGAAGAAAAAATAGCGAAGAAGAATTTGTTAAATAGAAAAGCCAATTATTTTTACATTTCTGCAGCAATATTTATTTCAAATTTTGTTTTTCTAATAATGATTATGCTATTTACTAACAAGTGCATTTTTCACTTCATCAGGAAATTCGTCCAGCCAGTTTTCAGGTATAATTCAACTCAATACACAGTATCTTTGTCAGATCCCCAGAGACTCAGCTATTATTTCATTGAGCCAAGAGAGATAATAAAATAGCATTTGGGAAGTTGAGCCAGACATAATAAAAAGATAATTTCCCCAGAACTGGAGATGTTTACATATTTACAGACTTCACAATAAAAGCAAGCCACATGTGAAGCAATAATGCCAAAGAAATTTACAATAAGAAAAAGAAATATGAAAGTTAGCTGGCATAAAGTAAGAAATCTTAGAGAACTTGTTTTGTTCTGTTTACTCATTGCCCCATCCCCAAATAAAGGAGGAAGCATCATTACAAACACATGGAGACATGGAGACATGGAGACATGGAGACATGATATCAAGATGCAGTCATGAGTTTAGTCAAAGCCTTATGAGTGAAAAAGGGATCCTAGGTGTTTATAAATCACAATTAAAAGAGGATGAGAAAAAATATAAAGGGGAATTTCATGTCTTCTTCAACTACCTTCATTTAAGTGCAAATTATGGTAAGTGATTGAAAACGGTGAAGGGTATCATGGCTGTTTAGTTCAGTAGTTTTCAGCATAACTGTAATTAGATGAAAATGTCAGCTTCTCCTGTATTGGATCAGTTTATGTCTCCAAGAGAAGCTCTCCTTTTGTGGCCATGGGCCTTTTGAACATAATTGTCCTTTAAAGTATTCTTTTGATGTTTTGTGTGAGCTAATTGTCAACAATCCCAGCAGAAAATTACACAATATTAAGGTCACAAGAGATTAAACATTGTTCTTAAGCAATAACATGAGTAGGCAGACAGGATTTTGCTAAGAATCCATTTGCAGGGCAAAAACAAACATCTCAGGTTCATCAGTAGGTCTGAGCCATTATCCAAAATATTCAAGGTAGTGTCAGAATCTGGGTCCCCAGGGTTTATGCAGAAAAAAATCTTGAGAGCACCTAGTGGAGGTCTGTTGGAGTACTTGCTCTGACACCCCCCCAGAGGGCTTCTGTTGCCTTATAACCTAGGGCAACCTGGGTGTCTTCATTCATCTAAAAATATTCGTACGATAAACAGTGCTAGAAGTTGGGAATATCACAGTGAAGAGGACTAACGCGTTTCATTCTGTCTTGGGACTCACAAAAAGAAGGTCAGAAGTGATCAGTGCATGAAGGAAATAAAATAATGTCACAGTGAGTGTCTTGTGCTCAGCGAGGGAGTGGAATTACTTAAATAGAGTAAGCAAAGAAAGTGTCAGCCTGAACTGGAACCTGAACAATGAATTTTGAAGTGTCAACCTTGAGATCTGGGCATATTCCAAGTAGACAGGGAGCAAGTGCGTCTTTGGCATGTTACCTACTCT
Organism: Grampus griseus; assembly: GCF_964374135.1. Classification (NCBI taxonomy): domain Eukaryota; kingdom Metazoa; phylum Chordata; class Mammalia; order Artiodactyla; family Delphinidae; genus Grampus; species Grampus griseus. Next base: position 98,343,844 of record NC_139019.1, on the reverse strand, counting down.
CTCAGGACCTCATTTCTTAGTCTGTGAGAAAGGGTAACAACGCCTGTCTTACAGGTTATCAGAGGACTTAGAGAAAATGGTCCTGCCACACACTGTAATGAGGGCTCTATAACCCGTTACCATTACTACTGTCTGAGTTGCCATCCCTTCCCCTCTGATGGGAAACTCCTCCCTCCCAGACACGCTCTCAAAGGCAGTATTACATATTTTACAGTGGGTGGGTAATATCAATATTGTTTGAAAACAAGTATAATTGTAAGAGAAAAAATATCAAGGAAATAATGTATAAACTCCAGGTAATTATCAAGATGTTTTATATTTTAAAATAAAACAACATAGGGTCATTGAGACTACAAAGCTGAGATAAGCGTCCTGAGCAAGAGTCCTCTCAAGGGCATGTGAACAAGACAGCATCCAATGAAGAGGATATTGGCTTACCTCCCGAATATCATCTGCCTGAAGAGAAATCCCTCTTCTCTCCTCAGCTCAGTTCTTTCCCAAATGGTTACAATACAACTTTATCAGCTAAAGAAGACCGGCCTCTTTTACTATTATGTTTTTACTTTCTTCCCTTCCAGAAAAACTAGTATCTTTTATTCCTACTTGGGAGCTCCTCATGCCCTTTTGTTTTGTTTTGTTTTGGGTTTTTTTTTTGCGTTACGCGAGCCTCTCACTGTTGCAGCCTCTCCCGTTGTGGAGCACAGGCTCCGGGCGCACAGGCTCAGCGGCCACGGCTCACGGGCCCAGCTGCTCTGCGGCATGTGGGATCTTCCTGGACCGGGGCACGAACCCGTGTCCCCTGCATCGGCAGACAGACTCTCAACCACTGCGCCACCAGGGAAGCCCCTCATGCCCTTTTTTAAATAACATGCTCCAAAGATAGACAAGATAGAGCAGAAGGAACAGGAAGCGCACACAGCAAGAGTATCCCGTGGGGATGGGGAGGGCCTTTCCCTTCCAAGCTTTCTCACTCTCCACTTCTCCCCTCGACCTGCCACCGACAGTTTGGGCTAAACTAAAACCACTAAGATCCAAGTAGGCAATTTCACATACTGACAGAAAGTAGAAAGCCAGCAGGAAAGCAAGATAAAAGATAAAGATAGTACCAACTATACTTCCACTTAAATTAAAAAAAAAAGAACAAGATGGTGCAAAGGCAAAAAAAAAAAAAAAAAAGATAAAAGATAGGAAAAAGGAGGGGGTAAGGAATCCAGGTATTAGGATTCAGCGTACTTTTGATAAAGAACCTGAACAATCTAGTAGAATCCAATAAAAATTCTAGTCCAATTAGCAAGCAAATTGCCAAAAGACACATTCCTGTAGAGTAAGTATGCTGTAAGCATGATTTGGGGGGCTTTGAAAAAGGAACTAGAACTAAGGACCTGAAAATAACAGTGAATGAAATATGGTTTGGGGAAGTACTAAATGAAAAACTCATCATTTAACTGAACCTATATTTTTTAAATAGTGTATTAGAGATGACAAAAGAGTCTGAGTTTTCTTCAGTAAGATAATATTTACACAAACACCTTTAAAAAAACCCATGAATACATGATATTCTTAAAAAACATTAGCTAATTACTGTTGGTCTGAAAGCCATGCTTATTAAATTCCATTTGGACTTATTCTGGTTTACTCGTTGATTTCCAGGAAAAGACAGCTTGTGACATTAACAAGAAGCAGGCCTGTTTCCCAAGAACTGTTGGGAAACATCAATGACTCATTTATGGGAGTAAACAAAAGGATTAAGAAAAGAAAAGCTATTTCACAACTATAAATATATACTAAAGTTACAGAGCTTTTTCCCATAGAAGCCTATAAAGAAAATTGCAATTAAAAAAAAGAAAGAAAATGGTTTTTGCAGAAAATAAACATAGAGGAAAGCACTAAAAGGAAGTTGAGTAACTTAATCTAAATTGAAAACATTTTGCTCCCAAGGAAAGTCAGGAGTATATTGGAATTTCTGGGTTTTGCTTTTGTGCTTTCTCGCTTTAGCCATCAGGCCTCTTTGTATTCAGTGTTAGAAAATGACCATTAGCATCACCTACCATATTGATTTAACCAAAGTATAATTACCTGAGATATTCAATTCTTAGCAATGATTGATTTTTTTTATACCTCATTAGGTTTACCTCTTCATCAAAAATTACGCACATACTGTAGGCTTTAAGTACAATGTACTATATTTGAAATAAGCAACTCAGGGGTTAAGGATTCTTCTAGCACATAATAAATCAGGCAAAAAAAATGTATGTTGAATTTTCAACTTTTTAATTTTGAAATAATGGCAAACCTACAGAATAAATGACAAGAATAGTAAAAACTTACCCTCATATTCACTTTGTCTAGATCGCCAGTTGTTCATGTTTTACCACATTTTTTTCATTATCCTCTCATTCTTTGGGTATACAGTCTTTTTTTTTTCTTTTGAACAAGACAGACTATCGCTTCTTAATATGCCAGTGTGTACTCCAAAGACAAGGACACTCCTATACAGTATCACCACACACCCTTTCCAGTCAGTAAATTAACACTGACAACACTGCTACTCAACTCATAGGTCCCACTCAAAGTTCTAAAGGTTCCCTACCAATACCTCTTTGGCCGTTCTGGTCCAGCAACCCACTCAAGAATATTGACTGCATTTAGCTATCATTTCTCATCAGACTCCTTCAGTCTCATCCATCTTTCCCTATTTCTTCAGTCCTGGACAGTCTTAAAGAGTACGGGCCTTTCATGTCACATGATTACCCTCAGTATGTCTGTCTGCTGTTTCCTCATGACTAGACTGAGGACATACATTCTTGGTGTCATATCAGGAAGCACACTACGGCAATGTCCCATCACTGATGATCATTACATTGTCACCTTTCTGCCAGGTTTCTTCACTGTAAACCCATTTTTGGACAGGAGGCTGGACCAAAAAGGATAAAGAGATATTGTCAGGGAACTTGGTGAACTCAAATGGCGAGGGTTGGATGGTAGAGCTGTTCTCAGTGCTATCCACTGTACCTCTTTCTCCCCTTGTTTTGGTTGCAATTTTATGGGAGGTAATGAATTCTGATTATACCAATATTCTGTTTGTCATCAAACCCTACCCACCAGGCTTTATATCAGTTGATGATTCTCACCTGTGCTGACTACCCCAGTGATGGCCGCCAGAGGATGATCATCTATTTCATCATTTATTTCATATTTATTACTTGGTGCTCTACTCTGAGAAAGTGTTCTTTTCTTCTTCTTCATCTATTTATGTAAGGGTAGAGTGAGTGGTGGATTTCTATTTTATTCACTGAGTTGTAATTTAATACTCTCATGTTGATTCTCAAATTGTCATAGATTTGGTCAGCGGGAGGCCCTTTAGTCTTACATCTACGTGCTTCTGGCATATCTGCGTCATCCTTTGAGCACTCACTTGTTTGCTGACACAACAATCGGTTACATACTAATCTTAATGCTCATGTTATAATGCTCGCCTGTCCCAGCTCTGTAGTCCAAGGATTCTTATTCCTTTTAGTGGAAGACTGCTCTTAGAAATTAAATCTGAGCACTTGGTATGCAGATTACTACTGGGATGTCACTGCTCAGAGTCCTTCTCAGCAAACAGAGCTAGGAAATATATATAGCTGTATATTTACTATATATTATTTTATATATAATCTATTTATAAAGATGTATAGACATAAAGTCTATATCATATACAAATATGTATATTCATATAAATACAATAATGCACATGTATCTATAACTCTATCTGTGTATGGATAGTTCTGATAATCTGAGCTTTATACGTTTAGAAGTCCTAGGTCTTAAAGGGGACACTGGGCATACAGCAAAAGTCCCACTGAACTTTAAGTTACAGCTGCTTGTCTCATACTTTGGGCTCTTTGTGCCAAGGGGTTAGTGGGCAAGAGAGAGGGTCGCCATGCTGGCAGGGATCATGGACTGATCATCAGGAGAAAATAGAGCTTCTGTTACCCAAGGTGGACAGTAATTTTTTGGCAACAATGTGAAGTAGCTGAGTCTCTCTTGGTTCTACGTTGGTCAATTTTGAAGTGAAATGGAAAAGTTCAGGAGATGGAGGAGGACATGACAAGGACTCAGAAGCCTTAATGTAGAAGGTCTACACCACACCCCCAAGTAAGCCACTTAGAACAGCAAGGCTCTGAGAGTGAGGGTAGCCTAGAATGGATGTAGAGGGAGATGGCATGTCTCCTCTGTTGCAGGTCTGAGATGTGCTTCAGTTGTGGGGATTACAGATGGTAGCACCAGCCTCCCTCTTAGACATTTCCCCCAGGAAAGAGGCCTGCAAGAATCCTGAAGTAGCTGCTCAGAGAACTTACATGAAGAAGTGAATGAACTGTAATGGATACTATGTTCTGCCATCCAGAGCCCCTGCACAGGACCTAAAGGCCTGTCCACTGCCTCTGTGAGCACTGTTGACAGGCCTCAGCTCTGAGTCCTCCCAGGAACTGTCCTTCATTGAAAAGAGCTAGAGATCACCCTTCAAAAACCTTTCAAATGTATATTTTTTTCTAAAATTCAATTACACAAGTTAATATATCAATACATTCTCTTCTTAAAGTACATTTGTAGTCAAAGTAAATAAGTCCCTTAACCACTTCCCTATCCCAGTTCCTTTTTCTCTCCACTAGGAACCACTGTTCTCAGTTTGCAGTAACGCATCAAGACCTTTTATTTGCATGTGCAATTATTCCAGTTTGTATCAGTGGCCAATGTAACTTCATATGCATGTAAAAGGATTAGAGCTGAATTCATGGATACTTGCTATGTTGAAGTCTATATTTTCATTTTTTAATATTATTTTGAAGGTATTTGCTTATGTTTTAACAGTCTATATTTTCATCTTTTTAAATGTGTAAGTTATGCTTGGGGCATTGTACTAATGTTCTAGTTTGGACATTTCTCTTTATTCCAATACCACGAGTAATAATTAGGATGAAAATCTTGTAAAGGATATTTTAAGCCCTAAGCATGATATATTATATAACATACTATAATTCCTGAAGTCTGTAATAAGCATATTATTTCACAATTTACAGGAGACATTTGAAATCACTATATTACTATTAACTGCTTCTGATAATGAGATGTTTATTGCATTTAAAAGGTGACAAAAAAGTCACTTATAATCCTATTATTTTTTCTTAATGTTTTAGATATGTAGAAAAATAAGAAAAAAATATTTCTTTTTCCAGTATGACACTTAGAGTTACCAATAGCTTATTTTATTTATATATATATATCTATAGATATATGCCTACTATATATATAAGCATATTTTTGTGTTTAATCTCATAGCTATAAATACAGATAGGAAGATGAATAATTGCTAGAGATATACACACAGATAATTTTTTTAAGTTTTATACCAAAACAATGGAATTGTGTGACTTGCTTCAGTACAGATAAAGCATATATCATGAACTGTCTTTATAAGTCAGCACATACACATATATACCATTATTTTCACAGCCGAATGGATATATAAATGCATTAATCCCCAGACGATGTTAATAAAGTTTAAACATATCTGTGCACTTTTGATAGATGGAAAAATACCTGTTTAAATTTGCATTTTAAACTTTATTTTATCAGATGTTTTTTAGTCATTACATTTCACCTGAATTGTTGCTCCTTACCTTCTATCCATTCTTTTCTAGGCTGTTGGGGGTAGGGGTGTTGTATATTTTGTTGTGCATCTTTTTTATACAGTGAAAGCACGAAACTTTTTCTGTTCAAATGGCTTATAAAAATGTTTCTTCCAGTTTCCCCTTCTAATTTCGTTAATAGTGCCTTTAACCATTACTTTTTTTTTTAATGTTTATGAGACCAAATCCCTTGATCTTATCCCTTATGGTTTCTGAGGTTTACCTCATGGCTAGACAAGTTTTCCCTACTGGAATATTCATAGTTTCTGTTCTGCCTTTAAGGATTCTTTTATTTATTTATTATTTTTTATTCAATAATGTGAAATAGAAACCAAGTTTATCTTTTTCCAGATGGATAGCCAGTTGTACCAATCCAGTTCATTAAAAATAATTATATTTCCCAATGATGTAAAATACTTCATAATACACTAAAGCACCTCTCTATATCTTATTTTGTTTCTATAAAACAGTAGGATAATGTCTCTGGGATTAATAACAATGTGATGGTAAAAGAAAAAATTTAGAGTTGAAACACCTTCACCATCTGTTAGTGTCACTTTAAGCAAGTAATGTAATCTAAATCTCAGTTTCCACACCCTTAAAATAGGGATAATGTCTTCCTCCTAGGGTTGTCTTGAAGATTCAAGTCATACATGACTTTCAATGACATAAATTGAAATTGCCTGATGCGTACTAGGAAATTAATTACTGTGGACCCACTTTCCCCATTTCCTTCTATCCATCCTTACAAACAGCTTTTATTAGGTTATCCCAGTGAATATACTTCACATTGGCTTATTCTAGTGGAAAACTGAAGCTAAAAATAAGACATACAGAAGTTTAGAAGTTCTAAGAATTAATATAGAGGCCTCCCAAATTAATTTTCCTTCGTAGGTGCCACTCTGCACTGACGTAATATTTATAGCACCTTGTCCCTGGAGTATCACAGAGGCAGACTACAACTGAATGAGAGAAAGTGGATGACTTCTAGTTCAGAATGCTTATCATTTCTGGAAGTATAGTAGGCTCCTTTCCAAAACTTGAAATATAACATGCCATTTCTGCTAAAGAAGTAACTTTCCTTTCAACCTTTCTAGTCAAAGTAGAAAGAATCTCAATATTCAGGAAGGTGAAAGAAAATGGAAGGAAGTTATCAGAGGAGTAAATGATGGCAAACATAGAGTATTTCAATAAAACTGATGGTGTTCATAGTGGTATGAAAAAGTCCTTAAGGTAAGCAACAGAAAAAATAATTTAATGTCATTATTTATATTTTCAATAATATATAGGAGGTAGCTTATAGTGCTAAACCACCATAAAACATGATGTCACATATTAAACAGGGAAATTAAAACAGAAGGAAAACCAATAGTAGACATCTTTGTTTCATGTTTTAAAAGAAAGAAATTAAAGTCAACATATATTTCATGAATTGGGCACTGGGCCAGGCACTAGAAGTTATAGTCTTAAAAAAATATGCGTTTAACAGGTTTTCCATAACTTCCAGAAATATCATAAAAATAATTTCATGTTAGTTTTCAAGGTTTGGGAAAACTTCCATGCAAGTCAAAGTATATGTGATGTAACTGACTGACTATTTAATGACAGTAACAATTTTTTTTCATTTTGATAATGGTACAATGGTTATGTATTTCTTTTTCACAGAGTCCTCTTTTACCTATAAGATACTACAGTATTTTAAATTTCTTTAAAATAATCCAGATTTTTGAAGGGACATGGGTGGGAGTATAGGTGAAACAAGATTGGGCATATGTGGATTATTTTTGAAGCTGCGTGATGGGTACACAGGCATTCCCTCTTTTGCATCTATTTGAAAATTTCTATAATAAAAATATTTTAAATGCTATGTGATATCAAATAAATCCACAGATGTTGATGGCTTGAGCTCCTGTCATATACCACATAGAAGACTAATTCCCTTGTCTCATCATATGAAGTCACTCTAATTTAAATTCTTTCGGTTCAAATCACAAACTCTATCACGTATGAGCTATATCTTATTAGCCAGGCCAATTAACCACTTTGTGCCCTGGTGTTCTCATTTGTAAAAATCAGTATAAGGTTATTGTGAATATTAAATCAGTTCATCCCATTTAAATGCTTAGAATAGTGCTTGGTACACTGTAAATAGTCAATATTTGTTATTTTTATTATGCAGTGGCAATAGTTATCTTTGGTCTCCTGGTGTATCACTCAGTTAAGAAATACCTTCAGAACACTCCCTGGATTATTAGATTTCAAACAGCAATAATTTACTCATCTTGATAACCTCAAAGTCTTGCTCTATATAACAGCAAGAAGCATTTAAATTCATAAGTATGTAGTTTTTAAATTATCAAAATAAATTATTAAAATACTGGCAAAAGACTAAAAACACTTTAGACAGTTTAAGAAGAGAATAATGCACTAATTCAAGCTCATGCATTGGCTAAATAAATGTAAAATGAAGAATAACATAATATATGACATATAGATATGACTACTATATTCACACTCAAGCCAGAGTAACAAAAAAATCTATAGAAAAATAATCTCAGAACTATCAAATGGTATTATTTCATGTCAAAATAAATTACCCAAGAAAATACTTTTTCATATATTAATAAATATACCCCAACAGGATATATTAGATAATGAGGAAATTATTTTTTTCCTGTTTTATTGAGATACAATTGCCATAAAGGACTGTTTAAATTTAAGGTCCACACCATAATGATCTGACTTACATACATCATGAAAAGATTACCAAAGTTTAGTGAACATCTATCACCTGATACAGATACAAAATATACAGATCATAGTCCTTACTTATCTTATACCTAGAAGTTCCTACTTTTTGACTGCCTCCATCCAATTTCCCTTCCCCAGCCCTCAACTCTGGTAACCACAAACCTGATCTCTTCTTCTATAAGTCTGTTCATTTGTTTTTTGTTTTTAACATCTTTATTGGAGTATAAATGCTTTACATTGTTCTGTTAGTTGCTGCTGTATAACAAAGTGAATCAGCTATACGTATACATATGTCCCCATATCCCCTCCCTCTTGCGCCTCCCTCCCACCGTCACTATCCCACCCCTCTAGGTGGTCACAAAGAACCGAGTTGATCTCCCTGTACTATGCGGCTGCTTCCCACTAGCTATCTATTTTACACTGGTAGTGCATATATGTCCATGCCGCTCTCTCACTTCGGCCCAGCTTACTCTTCCCCCTCCCCAGGTCCTCAAGGTCATTCTCTACGTCTGTGTCTTTATTCCTGTCCTGCCCCTAGGTTCTTCAGAACCATTTTTTTTTTAGATTCCATATATATATGTTAGCATACAGTATTTGTTTTTCTCTTTCTGACTTACTTCGCTCTGTATGACAGACTCTAGGCCCATCCACTTTACTACAAATAACTCAATTTCATTTCTTTTTATGGCTGAGTAATATTCCATTTTATATATGTGCCACATCTTCTTTATCCATTCATCTGTTGATGGACACTTAGATTGCTTCCATGTCCTGGCTATTGCAAATAGGGCTGCAATGAACACTGTGGTACATGACTCTTTTTGAATTATGGTTTTCCCAGGGTATATGCCCAGTAGTGGGATTGCTGGGTCATATGGTAGTTCTATTTTTAGTTTTTTAAGGAACCTCCATACTGTTCTCCATAGTGGCTGTATCAATTTATATTCCCACCAACAATGCAAAAGGGTTCCCTTTTCTCCACACCCTCTCCAGCATTTATTGTCTCTAGATTTTTTGATGATGGCCATTCTGACCAATGTGAGGTGATACCTCATTGTAGTTTTGATTTGCATTTCTCTAATGATTAGTGATGTGGAGCATCCTTTCATATGTTTGTTGGCAATCTGTATATCTTCTTTAGAGAAATGTCTGTTTTTGGATTGGGTTGTTTGTTTTTTTGATATTGAGCTGCATGAGCTGCTTGTATATTTTGGAGATTAATCCTATGTCAGTTGCTTGTTTTGCAAATATTTTCTCCCATTCTGAGGGTCTTTACGTCTTGTTTATGGTTTCCTTTGCTGTGCAAAAGTGTTTAAGTTACATTACGTTCCATCTGTTTATTTTTGTTTTTATTTCCATTTCTCTGGAAGTGGGTCAAAAAGGATTTTGCTGTGATTTACGTCATAGAGTGTTCTGCCTATGTTTTCCTCTAAGAGTTTGATAGTGTCTGGCCTTGTACTTAGGTCTTTAATCCATTTTGAGTTTATTTTTGTCTATGGTGTTAGGGAGTGTTTTAATTTCATTCTTTTACATGTAGCTGTCCAGTTTTCCCAGCACCACTTATTGAACAGGCCGTCTTTTCTCCATTGTATATTTTTGCCTCCTTTATCAAAAATAAGGTGACCATATATGTGTGGGTTTATCTCTGGGCTTTCTATCCTTTTCCATTGATCTATATTTCTGTTTTTTTGTCCCAGTACTATACTGTCTTGATTACTGTAGCTTTGTAGTATAGTCTGAAGTCCGGGAGACTGATACCTCCAGCTCCATTTTTCTTTCTCACGATTGCTTTGGCTATTTGCAGTCTTTTGTGTTTCCATACAAATTGTGAAATTTCTTGTTCTAGTTCTGTGAAAAATACCATTGGTAGTTTGATAAGAATTGCACTGAATCTGTAGATTGCTTTGGGTAGTAGAGTCATTTTCACAATGTTGATTCTTCCGATCCAAGAACATGGTATATCTCTCCATCTGTTTGTATCATCTTTAATTTCTTTCATCAGTGTCTTATAGTTTTCTGCATACAGGTCTTTTGTCTCCTTAGATAGGTTTATTCCTTGGCATTTTTATTCTTTTTGTTGCAATGGCAAATGGGAGTGTTTCCTTAATTTCTCTTTCAGATTTGTCATCATTAGTGTATAGGAATGCAAGAGATTTCTGTGCATTAATTTTGTATCCTGCTACTTTACCAAATTCATTGATTAGCTCCAGTAGTTTTCTGGTAGTGTCTAGGATTCTCTATGTATAGTATCATGACATCAGCAGAGAGTGACAGTTTACTTCTTTTCCGATTTGGATTCATTTTATTTCTTTTTGCCTCTGATTGCTGTGGCTAAAACTTCCAAAAGTGTGTTGAATAACAGTGGTGAGAGTGGGGGGTCTTGTCTTTTTCCTGATCTTAGTGGAAATGTTTCCAGTTTTTCACCATTGAGAACAATGTTGGCTGTGGGTTTGTCATATATGGCCCTTATTATGTTGAAGTTAGTTCCCTCTATGCCTACTTTCTGGAGGGTTTTTATCATAAATCAGTGTTGAATTTTGTCCAAAGCTTTTTCTGCATCTACTGAGATGATCATATGGTTTTTATCCTTCAATTTGCTTATCATATGTATCACATTGATTTCCGTATATTGAGGAATCATTGCATTCCTGGGAGAAACCCCATTTGTGCTGTTGGATTCTGTTTGCTACTATTTTGCTGAGGATTTTTGCATCTATGTTCATCAGAGATATTGGCCTGTAGTTTTCTCTTTTTTGTGACATCTTTGTCTGCTTTTGGTATCAGGGTGATGGGAGCCTCGTAGAATGAGTTTGGGAGTGTTCCTACCCCTGCTATATTTTGGAAGAGTTTGAGAAGGATGGATGTTAGCTCTTCTCTAAATGTTTGATAGAATCCACCTGTGAGCAATCTGCCTGAGCTTTTGTTTGTTGGAAGATTTTTAATCACAGTCACAACTTCAATGCTTGTGATTGATCTGTTTATATTTTTTATTTCTTCCTGGTTCAGTCTTGGAAGGTTGTGCTTTTCTAATAATTTGTCCATTTCTTCCAGGCTGTCCATTTTACTGGCATATAGTTGCTTGTACTAATTTCTCATGATCCTTTGTATTTCTGCAGTGTCAATTGTTACTTCTCCTTTTTCATTTCTAATTCTGTTGATTTGAGTGTTTTCCCTTTTTATCTTGATGAGTCTGGCTAATGGTTTATCAATTTTGTTTATCTTCTCAAAGAACCAGCTTTTAGTTTTATTGATCTTTGCTACTGTTTACTTCATTTCTTTTTCATTTATTTCTGATCTCATTTTTACCATTTCTTTCCTCCTGCTAAATTTGGCGTTTTTTTGTTCTTCTTTCTGTAATTGCTTTAGGTGTAAGGTCAGGTTGTTTATTTGAGATGTTCCTTGTTTCATGAGGTAGGATTGCTTTGCCATAAACATCCCTCTTAGAACTGCTTTTGCTGCATCCCATAGGTTTTGAGTCATCGTTTTTTCACTGTCATTTGTTTCTAGGTATTTTTTGATTTCCTCTTTGATTTTTTCAGTGATCTCTTGCTTATTAATTAGCACACTGTTTAGCCTCAATGTGTTTGTATTTTTTACAGATTTTTTCCTGTAATTGATATCTAGTCTCATAGCATTATGGTCAGAAAAGATACTTGATACAATTTCAATTTTCTTAAATTTATGAAGGCTTGATTTGTGATCCAAGATATGATCTATCCTGGAGAATGTTCCATGAGCACTTGAGAAGAAAGTGTATTCTGTTGTTTTGGGATGGAATGTCCTACAAATACCAATTAAGTCCATCTTGTTTAATGTGTCATCTAAAGCTTGTGTTTCCTTATTTATTTTCAGTTTGGATGATCTGTTCATTGGTGAAAGTGGGGTGTTAAAGTCCCGTATTATTACTGTGTTACTGTCGATTTCCCCTTTTATGGTTGTTAGTGTTTGCCTTATGTATTAAGGTGCTCCTACCTTGGATGCATAAATATTTATAATTGCTATATCTTCTTCTTGGATTGACCCCTTAATCATTATGTACTGTCCTTCTTTGTCTCTTGTAATAGTCTTTATTTTAAAGTCTCTTTTGTCTGATATGAGAATTGCGACTCCAGCTGTCTTTTGATTTCCATTTGCATGGAATATCTTTTTCCATCCCCTCACTTTCAGTCTGTACTGTCACTAGGTCTGAAGTGGGTCTCTTGTAGACAGCATATACATGGGTCTTGTTTTTATATCCCTTCAGCCAGTCTTTGCCTTTTGGTTGGAAGATTTAATCCATTTACATTTAAGGTAATTATCGATATGTATGTTCCTATTACCATTTTCTTAATTGTTTTGGGTTTGTTATTGTAGGTCTTTTCCTTTCCTTGTGTTTCCGGTCTAGAGAAGTTCCTTTAGCATTTGTTGTAAAGCTGGTTTGGTGGTGCTGAATTCTCTTAGCTTTTGCTTGTCTGTAAATCTTTTAATTTTTCCATCAAAACTGAATGAGATCCTTGCTGGGTAGAGTAATCTTGGTTGTAGGTTTTTCTCTTTCATCACTTTAAATATGTCCTGCCACTCCCTTCTGGCTTGCAGAGTTTCTGCTGAAAGATCAGCTGTTAACCTTATGGGGATTCCCTTGTGTGTTATTTTTTTTTTCCCTTGCTGCTTTTAATACTTTTTCTTTGTAGTTAATTTTTGATAGTTTGATTAATATGTGTCTTGGTGTGTTTCTCCTTGGATTTATCCTGTATGGGACTCTCTGTGCTTCCTGGACTTGATTAACTATTTCCTTTCCCATATTAGAGAAGTTTTCAACTATAATCTCTTCAAATATTTTCTCAGTCCCTTTCTTTTCCTCTTTTCTTCTGGGACCCCTGTAATTCCAATGTTGGTGCATTTAATGTTGTCCCAGAGGTCTTGAGACTGCCCTCAATTCTTTTCATTCTTTTTTCTTTATTCAGCTCTGCAGTAGTTATTTCCACTATTTTATCTTCCAGGTCACTTATCCGTTTTTCTGCTTCAGCTATTCTGCTGTTGATTTCTTCTAGAGAATTTTCAATTTCATTTATTGTGTTGTTCATCATTGTTTGTTTGCTCTTTATTTTTCTAGGTCCTTGTTAAACGTTTCTTGTATTTTCTCCATTCTATTTCCAAGATTTTGGATCATCTTCACTATCATTTCTCTGAATTGTTTTTCAGGTAGACTGCCTATTTCCTCTTCATTTGTTTGGTCTGGTGGGTTTTTACTTTGCTCCTTCATCTGCTGCTTATTTCTCTTTTTTCATTTTGCTTAACTTACTGTGTTCGGGGTCTCCTTTTCGCAGGCTGCAGGTTTGTAGTTCCCATTGTTTTTGGTGTCTGCCCACAGTGGGTAATGTTGGTTCAGTGGGTTGTGTAGGCTTCCTGGTGGAGGGGACCGGTGCCTGTATTCTGGTGGATGAGGCTGGATCTTGTCTTTCTGGGGGGCAGGACTGCATCTGGTGGTGTGTTTCAGGGTGTCTGTGAACTTATTATGATTTTAGGCAGCTTCTGTGCTAATGGGTGGGGTTGTGTTCCTGTCTTTGGCATGGGGTGTCAAGCACTGGAGCTTGCTGGTCATTGAGTGGAGCTGGTTCTTAGCGTTGAGAGGAAGAGATCTCTGGGAGAGGTCTCGCCAGTTGATATTACGTGGGGCCAGGAGGTCTCTGGTGGTGCAATGTCCTGAACTCTGCTCTCCCACCTCAGAGGCTCAGGTCTCACACCTGGCCGGAGCACCAAGACCCTGTCAGCCACACGGTTACAACAAGCATTGGCGACGGCAGTTCCTGCAGTTGCTGAGCTGCAGGTGGCTCTGAGGCAGCAAGTGTAGCTCTGGGAACATGGCTCATGTGGTGGTAGCCTTTATCCAGAAATTCTTTTTATACCTATCATCGTACTAGGTGTAGTCTTAAAATGTAGTGAAATTTATCAAATAATTTCAAATGTGTTAAGTCTGATAAAAAATGCCCATTTAGAGAGCAAATACTTGAAATAATTTCATAAAACTCAATGATAATGACAAGTCCTATTGAGAAAAATTTTACTATAAAAGTCAGGAGAATGCATAAGTAAAAGATGAATAAAACAAGAGGATGCACACAAAAAATTATGAGGTGACATCCAAAATTAATAAACAGGGACTCCTTAAATGAGTGCTTACAACTCACGTGGTTCAAATCTACATGTTATGATGGTAACTTCAATATTTGAAGTAAATAACATTAGAGAGTGGTGGGGACTGTGGCAAACTGGATTTAAATTACCTGTTGAATCTAAAGGCATTTAAACTGAGTTATTTTAAACACAGAGTGAGCTGGCACACAGTTGGACAAAGTAAGGCTCATAAGTCACTTTGCAGTCTCTGTCATAAACCAATATATTGATACAAAATCAACTTGGTTTGGGCTTGTATCCATAAAATTCAGAAGTTTCTTTCAAAGGATAAAATATCTGTATTTTTCAATCATAAATTCTGAATGTACTCACATGAATTGCTACCTTGTTATTTTATTTTCTCCCTTCCTCCCTTCTTTCCTCCCTCCTTCCCTCCCTTCCTCCCTCCCTCCTTCCTTTCTTTCTTCTTTCTCTCTCTTTTTTTTTAAATACTTTAGTGGGCCCTAACTGGTTTCTCTGCTTATGGTCTCATCAGCTTCCAATCTCTCCCCAATACAGCCCCAGTGTGCTCTTTTATAGAACCCACATCTGATCGTACCAATTTGCTTTAAATCTTGAGCACAGCTTATAGAACCCTTCAAAAACTTTCTTTCTCAACATTCTAGCCATTTCTCTAGTATTTACATACCTGTTCTCATCCTTCCAGTTATGGTGAAACACTCATACTACAATTTTCCTAATGTTTCAGACTAGCTCATATGTTGGTTCTTTGTACACTGCTTCCCTTCCCTTATTTGGTTATATCCTACATTTATTCAAGCGCCAATGCGAGTGTCATATCATCTCCCCCCTGTCTTGGCTGAGATAGGAGCCCCTCCTAAGTGCTCGCTCTCACTGTTCCCTATTCATACTTCCTCTATGGCATTTATTATGTTGTTTTGTAATTGCTTCCGTGAGATTCCCAAGGGAAGAGAAAATATCTTTTATTTCTATAGTCCCAGATTTGTGCACAGTACCAGGCATACAATGTACTCAATACCTTTTTTTTCTTAAATGAATGAACTCGTTAATGAGATAGAACAAGAACCTAGTCTTCTGTATTCTGTGTGCTGTTCTCTTTTGTTAAGCTGTGCTAAACACATGGTATGGTTATCATTTGTACTCAAACACCTAGATACATCTCCTAACCCTAACCAAGTATAAATCTACAAAGGAAGGAATTAATGATTCTACCTCACTGAAACAAAACCACTACTGGCAAATTGAATATTGATTGCTTGGATCTATAAATCACCACATTTATAGAAGGAAAAAGTTTTGTGTAGGGATTCTTACATGAGAACAATGAATATGTTCTGGTTTAGTGGTTTTCTAATTTTAAAAAATCATCTATGATAAGATCCACTAATTAAGAGATTTTTTGTTCCAAAAATCAATGACATATTGTCATTTCACGGGTGTCTTATTGCATCTTTTTCCCTGCAGTAAGCCTAGAACTTCATTATTTTCTGTCCAAAGAAGTTTTATTTCCCCCCGACTATTTTATATTCACTTTTCCATTACTATATGACAAACCCAAATAGGTTTTTAATTCCTCAGAAGACACAAAAATATATTTAATGAAGTCACTCATTGTCATTTCAGGTTGAATTCAGAAGTATCTCAAATAGATTTGGGATTCTGCAAGAAGGATGCAGAATTGTATGTGCTTATGGATGTCAATGCCCTCAGGGATGCCTCTGTTTAGATCACCTTTGTATCTCCATGGAAACTCATTTTTTCCCTCCATTTATAGAAAATGAATCATGGGGAGCACTTATTGTGTTCCCATGGAGATTTGGAAGCCCATATTAATCTTCTCCTTTAAATAATAGCCAAATATGTGATTTCCTCTCTCATTTAAAAGATAAACGAGCCTCCATGAATTTTACAGAAATATAAAATCATTGGGAACTTAAAAATAAAAAATAATAAACAGATAAAACAATTAATGATGGAACATACTAGAAAAAGTTCACCTTAAATGCAACTTTTAAAAATTGAAAATCAGGCAATTTATCTAAAATAATTTTGTTTAAAAAAAGCACAGGGCTTCCCTGGTGGCGCAGTGGTTGAGAGTCCGCCTGCCGATGCAGGGGACACAGGTTCATGCCCCAGTCTGGGAAGACCCCACATGCCGCGGAGCGGCTAGGCCCGTGAGCAATGGCCGCTGAGTCTGCGTGTCCGGAGCCTATGCTCTCCAACGGGAGAGGCCACAACAGTGAGAGGCCCGCGTACTGCAAAAAAAAAAAAAAAAGCACATATAATATCAATTTATACTGATAGACCAAAAGGTGGTAGAGAAGTTACCATGTAAACAGAAATAAAGAAGCTTTAATAAGAATTTCCTTGAACTACTGGAAAGTGATAATTTATTCCTTATGTGATTAGTTCCAGAAAATAAATATTCCTTTAGGGAGTAAGGAATCAAATAGTTAACTCTCTGGGTTACGCAAACATTTTTTTTTTTTTGGCCATTCCACGAGGCTTGTGGGATCTTAGTGGCCCAACCAGGGATTGAACCTGGGCCCCAGCAGTGAAAGTGCTGAGTCCTAATCACTGGACCACCAGGGAATTCCCCATACACTCTTAAATTTTTCTTTTCTCTGACAATATTATAATTTATTTAACCTTCTAATTCTTATCTTCAAAACCCTGAATAAAATACATTTCATACTTTACAAGTTATTTGTTTTTAAAAAGGCTCTTAAATTAGGTTCAATATATGCATTAGGCACAAACAATTTCAGGTAATAGGCATAGTCTTTGGGTGTTAGAAAAAATAGATTCAGTAACTCATTTTATTATATATTATAATTGATGTCTATTGATTGTCAGCCACACATCTTCTCCAACTGTTATTGATGGTACTGCAGTCTTTAATTAAGGACCATTTCATTTCCATCTTCACTTCACACAATCAAGTAGAGCTGGCCCATCACAGGCAGGTGAAACTAGTGGGCTTATGACTCAGTCAGAGCCAGTTAGAGAACTGTGTACATACCCTGGTCTAGTCTAACATGAATATGCTCTCCAGGTAAGAGAAATGAGAATCAGACTCAAATGCTTTATGATAGATATTGAAAAGAAGTTAACCATGGAGATGGTTATAGGGTATGCCTGTATTATTGGTGTATTAGTGTTCAGAGAGGAAATTAGAATATAGGTAACATGATTCCTAGCCCATGTTCATTATGTGTGTATTCTAAAATTCTCAACACAGTTCCTGAGATTTTTTTACTGGACAAGCTCAGGCTGTATATTTTGGAGGTGTGGTAGAATCAACCTCTCTAGAATCACATGGACATCCGTTATACAGACAGTCCCCGACTTATGACGGTTTGACTTATGGTTTTTCAACTTTATGATGGTGCAAAAGCAATGTACATTCAGTAGAAATCATACTTTGAATTTTGAATTTTGATCTTCTCCCGGGCTAGCAATATGCGCTGTAATACTCTCTCATAATACTGGGCAGCAGCAGAGAGCTACAGCTACCAGTAAGCCATGTGTTCATAAGGTTAAACAACTGATACACTTACAACCATTCAATTTTTCATTTCAGTAGAGCATTCAATACATTAAATGAGACATTCACCACTTTACTGCAAAATGGGCTTTATGTTACATGATTTTTCCCAACTGCAGGCTGATGTAAGTGTTCTTGGCACGTTTAACATTAGGCTAGGCTAAGTTATGATGTTTGATAGCTTAGGTTTATGCAATGCATTTTCAGTTTAAGATAATTTTCTATTTACAATGGGTTCATCAGTATGCAACCCCATTATAAGTTAAGGAAGATTTGTCATGAAGTGCTCTGGCAAGTGGGAAAGAGGCAGTGGATAATGGGAAAATAACCAACAGGAGTCCTCTACGCTCCCAGAATAATCATTCTTTCCTTTGTGTTCCTAAAGCACCCTGATGTCTATAGTTGCAGGAAACATAATGTATTAAAATGATTTGCTTACTGATTCCTCCAGTAAACTGTGAACTTGCTGGGAATCTTCCTATCTGTAACAACTAGCACAATGGGGGACACAGAGTGGAGGGGGGTATAAATATTTATTGCTGTGGAATCATACAGTTTTAGACTTAGAAACGTCCTTGAAATTTACTTAGCTCCTTTTTTTTTTTTTTTTTTTTGCGGTACGTGGGCCTCTCACTGTTGTGGCCTCTCCCATTGCGGAACACAGGCTCCGGATGCGCAGGCTCAGTGGCCATGGCTCACGGGCCCAGCCACTCTGCCGCATGTGGGATCTTCCCAGACTGGGGCATGAACTCGTGTCCCCTGCATCTGCAGGCAGACTCTCAACCACTGTGCCACCAGGGAAGCCCCCAGCTCCTTATTTTTGAAGGTGTGTATATAGAAACATCAGAGGTGAAATTCTGAGCCTGAAGCCAAAGTTAGTTGCAGAGAGGAATTCAGAAGCAAGTCGTATTATCTCTAATTCTGTATTCATTAATAATACCCCCTTAAATACCTACTAATATTTCTCATTTTCCTAAGTGAATGAACTGTACAAAGGCTCACCACTGGAATTTGCATACATTCCAGTATAATGACACACTGGAGGTTTAAATAATTAAAAAATACCTTTACATGTAGAATCTTCTGGATAAGAACTCATCTTAAAGAAAGAGTGAGCATTGGGGGCAAACTGAACCCAGCAAAAGAATTGAATTACTAAGCTGTCAGTCATTTAGATTTGTTCATGTCCTGGCCCCTCACATATTTATGCCTTAGATCTACATGAAGCATTTAGAAAAGTCTGAATAACTGGATATTTTTTTACTTTTTGGAGAAAAATTTACATATAATAAATTGCACCCATGTACAGCGTACAATCACATAAGTTTTTACATATAGACAACTGTGAAACCATCACTACAATCAAGATAATGAACATATCCATCACCTCCAAAGTTTCTTCATGTTCCATTATGATCATTCCTACTGCCTCTCTCCCATTTGCCTCAAGGAAACACTGATATGCATACTGTCACTGTAAATTAGCTGGCATTTTTGAAAATTTTTATTGTTTTATAGTTTTAGAATTTCATACAAAAGGAAGAAGGTGGTATTTACTCTCTTTTTCTGGCTCTTTTTTTTCACTGAACTAAATTATTTTTAGATTCATTCATGCTGTATCTTGTATCAAGAGTTCGTTTTCTTTTACTGCGCAGGAGTATTCCACACAATTTGTTAAGCCATTCAGATGAATGTATAAGTTGTTTCCAAGTTTGGGCAATCCAAGTAAAACTGCTGTGAACATTTGTGTACAAGTCTTCGTATAGACATATGTTTTCTATCCTTTTAGTTTAATACCTAAATATGAAATGGCTGCATCATATTAAAAACATATGTTTAACTTTTTAAGTAACTAAAACACTGTTTTCCAAAATGATTGTACTATTTTATATTCCCACAATCAATATGAAAGAGTTTCAATATCTCCCCATTCTTGCTAACACTTAGTATGATCGTTTTTGGTTTATTTAAGGTATTTTAGTAGATGTAAAATGTATCTTCTTTTTTTGGTCTGTTTCATATGTTTTGAAACTGAAGCTTGGTGCATACATATTTAGAATTGTTATTTCTTCTTGGAAAATGGACCCTTTATCACAATCACCCTCATTATCTCTGATAATGTTCCTTGCTCTGAAGGTTACGTTGTCTGATGTAAATATAGCTACACTGGCTTAATTTTAATTTGTGTTTGTATAGTATATCTTTTATTATCCTATACCTATAAATTATGTAAGCCTTTTTAAAAATAAATTTATTTATTTATTTTTGGCTGCATTAGGTCTTCATTGCTGTGCGCAGGCTTTCTCTAGTTCTGGCGAGCGGGGGCTACTCTTTGTTGCGGAGCACAGGCTCTAGGCGCACCAGCTTCAGTAGTTCTGGTGCACGGGCTTAGCTGCTCCACAGCATGTGGGATCTTCCCAGACCACTGATTGAACCCGTGTCCCCTGCACTGGCGGGCACATTCTTAACCACTGAGTCACCAGGGAAGTCCCTGTATGCCTTTCTTTTTAAAGTAGGTTTCCTGTAGGCAACATAAAATTGCTCCATGCTTTTTTAACCCAATTTTGCAATCTTTGGGTTGGGGAAGCTGGGGGCTTCCCTGGTGGCGCAGTGGTTGAGAGTCTGCCTGCAGATGCAGGGGACACGAGTTCGTGCCCCGGTCTGGGAAGATCCCACATGCGGCGGAGTGGCTGGGCCCGTGAGCCATGGCCGCTGAGCCTGCGCATCCGGAGCCTGTGCTCCACAATGGGAGAGGCCACAACAGTGAGAGGCCCACGTACCGCAAAAAAAAAAAAAAAAAGGAGCTAAGTAAATTTCAAGGACGTTTCTAAGTCTAAAACTGTATGATTCCACAGCAATAAATATTTATACCCCCTTCCACTCTGTGTCCCCCATCTAAACACACTTAGTGTGTTTAGATCTTGTGTATTTAATATGATGATTAATATGGTTGATTAGAATTTACCATCTTCCTAGCTGTTATCTACTTTTTCCATTTGCTTTTTTTCTTTTCTCTGCCTTCCTTTGAATTAACTGAGCATTTTTTGAGATTCTATTGACTTTTATTTATATCAGTGTAAAAATTGTGCTTCGTCATTGACTTAGGGTTTACAATATATATCTTTAATTAATTAGAGTCTACTTTGAAATAATATTATACTACCTTACATAAAGTGTAAAGATTCTATAAAAATATATTTCCAATTCCCTCTTCTCATTCATTGTGCTATTCCTGTTGTATATCTTATGTTTACATATGTGATAAATACACAATACATTGCTACTACTTTTCTTCAGAGAGTGAACTTTCAGAGCAGTTATTAAGGCATCTCATCTCTCCCTACATCTGAAAAGAACCCACCATGGTTCTGGACTACTGAATCCTCCTTGGAGTGTTTGAAAACTCATTTCCAAACACATACCTGATGCATAATAGACATACAAGTAAATGAATAAATTAATGTTCTCTTTCCTGAAAATAATTTTTTTGTAGTTTTTATAGAAGAAAATCCAGGATATAATTCTCAAGGCTATATAGTAGTTCAATTAAGAAAATATCCATTCTAGGATAAAGAAGATGTGGCACATATATACAATGGAACATTACTCAGCCATAAAAAGAAACGAAATTGAGTTATTTGTAGTGAGGTGGATACACCTAGAGTCTGTCAAACACAGTGAAGTAAGTCAGAAAGAGAAAAACAAATACCGCATGCTAACACATATATATATGGAATCTAAGAAAAAAAAATAGTTACGAAGAACATAGGGGCAGGATGGGAATAAAGATGCAGACCTACTAGAGAATGGACTTGAGGACATGGGGAGGGGGAAGGGTAAGCTGAGACAAAGTGAGAGAGTGGCATGGACATATATACACTACCAAACGTAAAACAGATAGCTAGTGGGAAGCAGCCGCATAGCACAGGGAGATCAGCTCGGTGCTTTGTGACCACCTAGAGGGGTGGGATAGGGAGGGTGGGAGGGAGGGAGATGCAAGAGAGAAGAGATATGGGGATATATGTATATGTATAGCTGATTCACTTTGTTATAAAGCAGAAACTCACACACCATTGTAAAACAATTATACTCCAATAAAGATGTTAAAAAAAGAAAAAAGAAAATATCCATTCTAAAAAGGAAGTATGCTTACCTAAATTCCCAGGAGTGGTGGGCAGGGGGTGAGGCAGAGAGACAGAAAGGGAGAATGAGAGGTGGAGATGAGCTGTTTCAACTTTTACTAAATGATACGGCAGAGTTAACATGTATTGAAGTAGGAGGTTAATGGTCAAATAAGTAAGATTAACAGAAAAGGCTTACATTCAATTTTATATGTATACTTTTTTCCTGATGTATTTTTAATTCTTCTGGAGAAGGGCAAACTGAAGGAGGGAAAGAAATCCAGTAATCATGTATTCTTCGTTTATTACTACTCAGCTTGCATTTTAAGATTAATATAATACTGATTATTATTCTACATCGTGCTTATAATGCTTCATTCAGCACAAACTATTGCTAAATACTTTGTACACATTATGTCATGTGGCTCCTAGTTGACAACACTGCTTCTCATATCAAATAGCATTTCATATATTTATAACATTTGTTACATCCATTTTTTGATCCTTTCAACAATCCTATGAAATAAATATTATCATTTCTATTCAATGGATTTGTAAATCTGAGGCTCAGAGACATTACTGTGTTAGTAACAGATTTATCAACGAATGAGAACACCAAGTCCAAGTCTGATCTCTGCACCCTGCTGTATCTGGAGTATATATTATTCAAGTCATCCTTGAGGTCCCACTGCTATATCACACTTGACTCCTCCTATCCATTGTCAGTCATGTAACCAATCAAACCAAACCCGTTTTTATCATAAAAGGGTATCAGTTTATCTCCACATATTTAAAGAGATCTCAGTTTAGGTCGATTTGACTTGGTATATAATGATAACTGTTCTTCCTTTAATTCTTAGGGAATTAAAAATTCCCCAGAGAAGTCCATTTATCTCCAAAATTAGGCAATCATGCTCTAACTGAATACAGTCATATGGCTATGATTTACTAAAGAGTTTTAAGCCACACTATCACCTGCTTACTCAATGTAAGCAAACTGTGTGCAAATGCAATGAATATCTCATTTAATGAAGTGATTGTAACATCAAAAATTAAACTGAAGATTATTTCATATCATGTTCACTGAGCATATGATCTAATTAAAGCATGTAAATTATTAGAGATAACCCATCTCGGTAGCATGTCAAATGAAGATACCCTATCTATCATTAGGAAATAAAGTTTGCGAATGATGTTGAACAACAGCTATAAAGTACAAGTGTAACCAGAAATTTTATATTTTGAGATATAGAAACAAAGAATCATAACTTGAAAGTTGTATAATATTACACTTAACTACATTTGACTAACAATAAACCATGTCAAGTTTAGAATAAGTGTTTCTCATAATATTGAAATTATTGAAGTGACAGAAGTAATTGTCACTTTTACAGCAGTACGAACTCAGTTTGCATGGTTAAGTCTAGATTGTTTCTCAAGGAATCTTAAAGTAAAAGCTCTCCTGATAAAGTAATTTTCTACTGATTGCTCTTATCAAATTGTTTATTCTTAAAAGTAAATATTTCACTTCTCATTTATATGTTTAGAAACAGAAATGTAAACTAAATCTCTGAATGAAGCTCTCAGCAAAATATGAAAATACACTTTTTTTGTCATTTCCCAAAAGCTCTCAGTAGTAGCAAATGAAATAATATGTTTCTGCTTTTAAAGTCTTAACTATCCTGAAGATACCTGCAAAAATCCAAATGATGAGTAGATATCATTAAGAAAGCAACAGCAGCACTCACTCATGTGCCCTTTAATAGAATACCTGATCCAATAAGAGAATGGTTTACAGAAAGGAACTTAGATAAAATCAGTCTTTAATGGATGTAGAACATTGAAAAACTGGCCATGGTATTTATTTTCTTAAGCTCAAAGCAATTTGTAATGATTTTATTCTTCATGAGTGAAAAAGCCCTCGCTATCTATCTTACAAAGTATAGAATTGCTTTGAGTTCAACCAGTTGCCTAAATGAGGGTGGGGTAGAAAAATGAGAAGAGCACAAAAAAAGAGGGTGTTTGTAAGAGTAATAAATAGAGGAAGGGGAAAGAGAGAGAGAACAATGGAGAGAAAAAGAATGAGAGAAATTTTAACTTCTTAGGCTATAGGCAATTATTTGTGATGTCCCCCCCCATAGTATCAGACATCAAAGTGTATGCACATCCTCACTTAATACTGTTTCTATATAACCATGTAAAAGTAGATGGTTTGTATGCTATTGGTTTGGTTTGTACTGCAAATGACTACATGAAATTGCAATATTTTGTGCATCTTTAATATTAATCTATTTTAAATGCACTATTTTCTTTCTGTATTGTGGAACCAATAACTTTTAGGTCTCCAATATTTTCAAAGGCTCTTGAAAAGCTAGTAGGCCCCAGGAATCCGTAAGGGTCAAATGCATAAGGCAGCCCTGCTAAAACAGTTTGGCTATTGGCCGTTAAGCTACCAGTCTTTCAATTGCTCATCTTGGAAAAATGTTCAATGTTTTCTACTCCTTTTTTTGAAAGTCCTTAATGCAACTGAATGCAGATCTTAGAATATCATCAATGTATACGTTTCGTAGGGCCTGTTTGGATGTCTTTGGAGTTAATCTCAATAATTTGAGAGTTACTGAGTTACATCATAAGAGGCTTTATGAAAACTATCAACTTTCACACTATTTAATTCCCATCATAGCCACTATGCAGATTACAGATGACCCATGAGCATCACTGGGGTTAATCTGCATATAACTCATAGTTGGCCCTCCATATCCACACGGTTCCTCTGCATCTGTGAATTCAACCAACCACAAACCAACTAGTACTATAGTATTTACTATTGGAAAATATCCACATATAAGTGGACCCATGCAGTTCAAACCTGCATTGTTCACAGGTCAACTGTATTTTCATTAGCAAACCCCTATGGACCATAACTCCTGGTATTCATGCCTTTATAAGCCACTCTAGACATTGACTTGGAGCCTGACCATATGATTTACACTGGCCTACAATATAGCAGAAATCATGAGGCAAACTAAGGCAAACCTGGGGCAGCTTTTCTTGAAACTCTCTCAGAGCCCATTCATGCTCTAAGGAGGTCAATGCTAGAGCACAGCAGAAAGAGAGAGAGGCCATATGACAGAGCACTGAGACCACACAGGCAAGCAACCCCCAGCTCCCCAGCTGAGCCCTGATCAAATTACTGATGCACAATATTGTGGGAAATAATGACTATTATCACTTTAAGAACTTAAGCCACGAAGTTCTAAAGTGATTTGTTACACAGTGATAAATATATACCTAATCAAAAATGGGTAAAACTATTAATTAGAAAAGAAATTTAAGGCTTGAAGGGTGGGAGTAGGTAAGAGGACAACTAAGTATATGCCAAAAGACTACTGTAGACACATGTCAGCATCTTTAAAAGAACCCACATCACCCAAGCACCAAGACTACAGTGAAGGGCATAAGATTATGAGAAAGGGAAGAACAGAAAGTGTAACCACCTTAAAATTACATGACTTTAAATGATTTTCACATTAAATATAATAAAGATTAAGTATAACAACATCTTTCAATAATCTTATAATATAATATCTCATTATTCCCCTTGGTACGGATAAGGAAATGGAGATCTAGAAAGATTAAGCAACTTGCCTCCGGTCTCTTAGGTGTTTCAAGGATGGCTCCAAGACAGTGGTTGATTGTATAAAGATTAGACAGATTTCTTACTGTCTACTGGATAGATGAAGGAGCCCATAACCCCTAAATTAGTATATCTCTTGGTAAATGTCATTTGACTTTTGTGAAAGGGTCAGTATATCATATGAAAGAAATATTAAGTTGGGAGATTAGATTAATTCTACTGATGATATTAAATTACATTCATACTGGAACAGTAGTAAATATCACTTTTTCTCTTTTTAAAATGTTAAAGGTTGTCTCCTTTGTGTTTTTTTCAAATAAATTCTTATTAACATTTTATTTTTCTCAAGCAGTTTAAGGTTCACAGCAAAGTTGAGGGGAATGTACAGAGATCTTCCATTTACCCCTGTCCCCAAACATACATGACCTCCTCCATTTTCAACATCCTCCAACAGAGTGGTATATTTGTTACAATTGATGAACCCACATTGACACATCATTATCAGCCAAAGTCCACAGTTTACATTAGAGTTCATTCTTAGTGGTATACGTTCTATGGGTTTGGAACAAATGAATAATGACACATATATTGGGTTGGCCAAAAAGTTCTTTCAGGTTTTTCCATAAAATCTTATGGCCAATGAATTTTTGGCCAACCTGATAGATTATTATGGTATCATACAGAGTATTTTTACTGCCTTAAAAATCCTCTGATTTAGTTATTCATCTCACCCCACCCCCAACCAAACCATGGCAATCACCTAGCTTTTTACTGTCTCCATATTTTTGCATTTTCCAGAATGTCATATAGTTGGAATCATATATTAGTAGTCTTTTCATATTGGCTTTTTTCACTTAGTAATATGCATTTAAGGTTTCTCCATGTCTTTTCATAGCTAGATGGCTCATTTCCATTTAGTACTGAATAGTATTCCATTATCTGGATTTACCATGATTTATCATTTCACCTACTGAAGGGCATCTTGATTGCTTCCATGTTTTGGCAGTCATGAACAAAGATGCTATTAACATCATGTGCAGGATTTTGTGTGGATATACATTTTCAGATCCTTTGGGTATATACCAAGGAGCATGATTGCTGGATCGTATGGTAAGAATATGTTTTGTTTTGTAAGAAACTGCTAAACTGTCTTCCAAAGTGGCTATACAATTTTGCATTCCTACCAGCAATTTTTGAGAGTTCTTATTGCTCCCCATGCCCACCAGCATTTGGTGTCATCAGTGTCCCAGATTTTGGCCATTCTAAAATGTGTGAAATGGTATCTTGTTGTTTTAATTTGCAGTTCCCTGATGACATATGATGTGGAACATCTTTTTATATGCTTACTTTCCATTTATACATCTTCTTTGGTGAAATGTCTGTTAAGGTCTTTGACTTGTTTTTGAATCAAGTTGTTTGTTTTCTTCTTGCTGAGTTTCAAGAATCCTTTGTACATTTTGGATAATAGTCCTTTATCAGATGTGTCTTTTGCAAATATTTTCTCCTAGTCTGTATGTTTTCTTCTCATTCTTTTGAAATTTGTCTTTCACAAAGCAAAAGTTTTTAATTTTAATGAAGTCCAGCTTATCAATTATTTCTTTCATGGATCATGTCTTTGGTGATATATCTAAAAAGGCATCACCATATCCATGGTCATCTAGATTTTCTCTTATGTTATCTTCCAGAAGTGTTATAGTTTTGCATCATACAGTTAGGTCTGTGATACATTTTAATTTTTGTGCAGGGTATAAGGCCTGTGTCCAGATTCATTTTATTTTTTTGCATTTGGATCTCTAGTTGTTATAGCACCAATTGTCAAAAAGACCATATTTGCTCTATCATACTGCCTTTTCTTCTTTGTCAAAAATGAGTTGACTACATATTATGTGGGTTTATTTCTGGTCTCTCTATTCTGTTTCACTGATCTATTTGTCTAATCTTTCAGCAATACCACATTGTCTTGATTATTGTAGCTTCATAGTAGGTCTTGAAATTTGATGGCATCAGTCCTTGAACTTTGCTCTTCTCCTTCAACATTTATTGGCTGTTCTGGGTTCTTTGCTTTTCTATACAAACTTTATAATCAGTTTGTCAATATCGTAAAGTATATGGCTGGGATTTTGATTGGGATTGCATTGAATCTATAGATCAAGCTAGGAAGAACTGACATCTCAACAATATTGTGTCTTCCTACCAATGAACATGGAATATCTTTCCGTTATTTTTGTTCTTTGATTTCATTCAGAGTTTTGTAATTTTTCTCACATATATCTTGTACTTATTTTGTTAGATTAATACCTAAGTATTTCATTTTGGGGAGTGCTAATATAAATGGTGTTGTGTTTTTAATTTTGAATTCTACCTGTTCACTGCGGATATACAGGAAGGCAACTGACTTTTTATTGAATAAAAGATTCTTTAAATTCTCTACTGCTTTACAGTTTTCAAAAGGTTCACACACATAATTTCATATAATCTCATACTAACCCTTCTTTTCCCCTACCCCTATATTGCCCTCCCCTCTTCCCTCTCCCCACTGGTAGACATTAGTTTATTCTCTGTATCTGTGAGTCTGCTTCTTTTTTGTTTCATTCACTGGTTTGTTGTATTTTTAAGATTCAACATATAAGTGATATAATACAGCATCTGTCTTTCTCTGTCTGACTTAGTATAAAAATAGAATTACCATATGACCCAGCAATTCTTCTTCTGGGCCTATAGTAAAAAAATTCAAAAAGATACATGCACCCTAATGTTCATAGCAGCATTATGTACAATTTCCAAGGTATGGAAGCAACTTAAGTGTCCATCAACAGATGAATGGATAAAGAAGATGTGTTTTATATATATATAATGGAATATTACTCATCCATAGAAAAGATGAAATTTTGCCATTTGCAGCAACATGGATAGACTTGGAGAGCGATTGAATTTTGAATATTAACCCTGTATACTACAAATTTGCTATAATCACTTACTAGTTCCTGGAACGTCTTGGTTGATTCTTTCAAATTTTCTACATAGATAATCATGTCATAATTTTATTTCTTCCTTTCTAATCTGTATACCTTTTATTTCCTTTCATTGTCTTATCATATTAGAACTTCCAGTATGATGTTGAAAAGGAGTGGTGAAAGGGGATATCCTTGCCTCGTACTTGATCTTAGTGGGAAAGCTTCAAGTTACTTACCATTAAGCACGATTATTTTATGTTTTAACTTAAGGTTTAATTTGTATATTCATTCTTTTCACTCAAGTTCTAATTCTGATTTTCAAACTAACGAAAAACTGGAGCACACCAAAAATTTTATTTCAGCCATAAATAATTTTTTATTATGTGATCAAAACAATTCCTTTGGAGAATGGAAACCAAAGAAAACACAACCCAGTTCAAAGCTTATGTTGCATTTATTATTTTTTAAATGTGGGTTGTAATATGGTAAAAATCCCACAGATAATAAAGACTTGGAAGCAAAATATCATAATGACCAATGGAAATAACTGTAGAAACAGATTTTATTCACCTGGACTGCTGGCATAATTATTAACACATAACAGCTTGATTATGTAATAACTACTCAGAAAGCTGTAAGTAAGGGGCTCAAAGCAAAGAATGGGGCCTTCTGTTTGCACAACAGAGATTATTTCCCAATAAGCAGAGATATATTTAAAACTCTCAGTGTTTTCATTTCATCTTTCAGTTAAATACATACACAATCAGTTGTAATAGCAAAAGGAAGATGAACTAGGCTCTGAGTTATGAGGGCTAAAACTACAAACTTTTTAGCTACATTGTTATTTTCACCCAAATTACTTATATTTAAGAAGCAAGAGTATCATGAATATGCAATCAAAGGAAAATGAACAAGAGATAAAATATTTATAAGAACACTAGAAATATATATTTCCACTTATGACCATAAGGGGGTATCTGGTGTTGAACATGTCTTCCTGCCATAAATAACTGTAAAACTAGACAAAAATATGTGTAATAACTTGCTTCAGAGGTTGTACAACAGGTAGCAAACACAGTACTAAGATTCTTGAGAGATCATTGACCTCCATGATTGCTTCGGTTCTTTGCTAGAGACACTTCCTGGATGTGGTGCAGGAAGAGAGAGTCAAAGTAGAACACAGCAGTATCACTGTATTGAGGATATAGAGATTGGAGTTCTAGGCTAGTGAGTTGGATGAAATGAGTGAGGAAGGTTAATGGAAAGAAGGGAAATGTGCAGTGTGAGACTTCCACAAATCTGCATAAAGAGCCTGCTTGCGATCTTGGCTTAATATCAAGAAGCACTTCTGGGCTTCCCTGGTGGCGCAGTGGTTGAGAGTCCGCCTGTTGATGCAGGGGACATGGGTTCGTGCCCCGGTCCGGGAAGATCCCACATGCCACGGAGCGGCTAGGCCCGTGAGCCATGGCCGCTGAGCCTGCGCGTCTGGAGCCTGTGCTCCACAACGGGAGAGGCCACAACAGTGAGAGGCCCACGTACCGCAAAAAAAAAAAAAAAAAAAAAAAGCACTTCTACAGGGAAAGAATCTAAGTGGCCAAGCAAAGAACGAACACTGGAGAAAGAATAACTACTAGAGCATGCAAAGGGCTCTGAATAACTACTAGAGCATGATTTCAAAGGACTAGGAAAAACCCTGCAGAATTCTTAAGACACTTAAGAGAGACCCTGTAAGAACCACATCTTATATGTAAATCTAATACAGCCCCAAATTAAAGGTGATTTTAGATCCTTCATATAGAAGCTTTAAAACAACCTCTAAGAGGAACAACTGATATGAAGTAAATGAACTGCTAACATAAATAACACCCAAAACTTCATTAATAAGAGAAAATAACAAAACCTAGATGCTCAACACCATGAGATTGATAGTCTAGTATAAAATAAAAACTACTAGAACTACAAAGAAGAAATATGATGTCTTTAATCAGAAGAAAAATCCAATAATAGAAATAGACCTAGAAATCATACATATGAAATCTAGAGTTAACCCTTCTTTTGAGTTCTTTAATTGGGTTATAATCTATACTTTTAGTTATCATTTACATTTTAATTCTAATATTTTCATTACATCCTTTTTAGTTATCTGCCAAAGTTGTCCAACTTGTATTTAATTCCTTGTATATTTTAATTATAATTATTTTAACATTTCATTGGATGATTTGGTTATCTGGATCTCCTGTGGATTTGTTTCTATTGTCACTCTTTCCTCTTGGCTTTTGAACCTCTTAGTTTCTGAATATCTAATATATTCGATCAACTGCTGGATAGTACATATAAAGATTATACAGGTATTTTTGAGGCACTGGAAAATGTTTTTTCCTTCAGAGATTTACATTGTTTTCTGCCATGCAAGCTAGAGACAGTTAACACTACCCCAATCAAGACTTATTATTTGCAGCAGGGCTTCAGTTTGGGGAACTACTTGTACAGTTCTGACTACACTTAACCCTAGGGTATAGCCTTATGGAATGTCCCTCAGAAAACTGGCATTTACCAAGACTACTTTTCCTTAGCTCTCTCTAAATTTGAATTTTTGTCTTCTGATCTCCTTGAAGCTGCTGAAAACTCTGCTCAACTTCTCAACCTCTCATCTACTGATTATGGAACCAGCCATTTATTGCCTTAAAGCAGGAATCAGCAGACTGTCTATAAAAAGCTGAATAATAAACTTTTTAGACTTTGCAGACCAAGAAGCAAAATTGAGTATATTATATAGGTAATCATACAACAAGTGAGATATCTCCTATTCTGTCTTCAACCATTTGCATGGGAAGGGCCATCCTGACTTGTCAGCACACTTTGTGTCCAGCTGCCATATGGAAGAGACATTGTCCACATGAAGAGGGACCAGCCCCAGCGGAGAGGTCTGGTGGACCAGGCAGGCAGGGAGAATAAGGCAAAGGGGGCTCCACAGTCAGTTTTACTTTCTGCTTCACTGAAATTGAGATCTCAGTGTACCCTTCTCTTCCCTTCGGGAGCCCAGCCATTTCCACTTGGGAAACTTGTGGAGTGGAGCCAACTCACTGCGCTACCAATTCCCAGACTGAGATTCTAGGTTGCTAGTGGTTACTAAAAGCAAAGTCCTTAACTTATAGGTAGAGACCAACATGGGCCATGAGCAGCAGCAACAGTAATGATTCTTAACTACCATTGTTGCCAAAAAGTATAATTTCCAAAACTGGAAAAATAATAAAACATACAACAATATTCCTGTTATTAATTTAGTAGCATAACTTCCTAATGGGATTTAGGACATGAATATAATTTCTAGGTGAAAATTCACTATTTAAAGTTGTTGAAAATAGAGGAAAGATTACTAGATGATATAGAGAGGTACAAATAAAAGAGAAGAGCAGATATTTTTAAGTAATAATCCCTGTCCTAAAAGTCAAGTGTTATTAGTTATAAATTGATATATTAAAAATTATAAGATGTATATATAGCTATGGAACTTAGAGCTCAAAATTTCAAATAAGTGATCATGTACCTGATTTGAGGTAGGAAGATTATGATGCAAAACTGAGAGATATTAGAAATATGTATACATGCACACATATTTACATATGCGTTCATGTACATTTTTTGTCTGACCTACTTTACTACCTCTGTTTATTATGACATAGATCCATTGATCAGGCCCAGAAAAATTTGTGTTTCTAAATATAGTAGTCTAGCATAGTCTTAACATAATCTATTCTCCCAAGTTACATACTGAAACCTTTAGTTTAAGAGCAGACAGAGAGATTATCCAGAGCCCAAATGTGGATCGTTCATGTTTAATTTGGAAAAGCCATATGTCATATTCAAATAGCACATGAGATGTTGTTAGAAGGTCTTCTCATTACGAAGCTATTGTTTTGCTTCATATCTTTGAGATACACACAGAAAAGTAATTAAGGGAAGAAGCCTAGATTATAAGAAACAGACAATTATTTAGTGTTTTCCCAAAGGTTTGTAGTCTATGTGGGATAACTAAAAATATAATTTGACATTGGTCCTAGCAATAGAGGAGTGTCTGATACTAGCCAAGCCATCCAAAACTAAAATAGAAAACTGTATGAGGCAACTGTTTGTAAACATTCTACAAAAGGGACACAGGATTGCAATCACTGAGAGTGTGGGAATATATGGAATAAGCCCCACAATAGCCCTGGCTCTATGTCTGGAAGCACTTTCTAGAACTGAAGAAAGAAAAGGACAAGCAGAGCACAGTAGTCTTGCTAAACTGAGAAAACACAGACTGCAGATATGGACTACAATGCTGGCTGGAAGATGTGCGTTAAGATACCAGACAGAAGGGAGCTGAATAGAGAAGGAGCCCCAGAAACCTATGTGGAATTCCCCTTCCTTTGTTGGTCAAATATTAAGTTGTGTGCTTTTTGAGTGAGACTCTGCAAGGCCTGGAAGAGAATAGCTGCTGGGAGCTGTGGGCTAAGTAGAGATTTCAGCATCTCTGCACAGCTAAGAGACATAGAAGTCCAGCCAAAATGAAAGGTCTTTGCTCAATGTTCTTGGTATTCAGCTGATACCCAGAAAGTCCCAGACTAATCCTAGAATAATGACAAATAAAGACTCACAATAACAAAGCTTTTAAAATGCTTCAAAAAGATAAGCTTATTCACTAGTAAATTAATGCCTGCAAGGATAAAACAACACTCTCCAAAAAAAGGCAACAGAAAATGACCACAAGAAGCCCTAGATGGGGACTTCCCTGGTGGCACAGTGGTTAAGAATCCGCCTGCCAATGCAGGGGACACAGGTTTGAGCCCTGGTCTGGGAAGATCCCAC
Source organism: Grampus griseus (assembly GCF_964374135.1). Classification (NCBI taxonomy): domain Eukaryota; kingdom Metazoa; phylum Chordata; class Mammalia; order Artiodactyla; family Delphinidae; genus Grampus; species Grampus griseus. The sequence goes on along the minus strand of NC_139019.1, from coordinate 98,310,179 downwards.
ATGCCACGGAGCAACTAAGCTCGTACGCCCTAACTACTGAGCCTGCACTCTAGAGCCCGCAAGCCAAGACTACTGAAGCCTGTGCGTCTAGAGCCCATGTTCTGCAATAAGAGAAGCCACCGCAATGAGAAGCCTGCGCATCTGCAATGAAGAGTAGCCCCCACTCGCCATGACTTGAGAAAGCCCACAAGCAGCAAGGAAGACCCAACACAGCCAAAAATTAATTAATTAATTAATTTTAAAAAAGAAGAAGGCCTAGATGTTGGAATTGGTAAAAAACATGTATATATTTATATATATTCAGAAGCTTAAATAAATTTATGGCCATAAGAAAGGGACAGATGTACCTGAAATTTATAATATTTGAAATGAAAAAGAAAAAGGGTGGGGGTGTCAATAAATGGGTTAAATACAGTTTGGAAACACCAGAAGAGAAAGGATTATCCAGTCCACAAGAATGAAAAGAAAAAAATACATACAGACAGAGGCTCAAAGATCTGGGAGACAAAATCAAGTGGTATAACATAAATATAAATGGTGTCACAGGTGTAGACAAAGTGACAATGAGACAGAAAGAAGATTTGAAGAAATGATATCTTCAAACTGTCCAAAATTTGGTAAAAACATGAACTTCAAGATCCAGGAAGGTCAGCAAATCCCAAACAGAATGAATAGAAATAAAACACATCTGGATACATCACACTCTAACAGCCAGAAATCATAAATCAAGGTAAAACATTGGAAGCAGCAAGAAAAACAACATATTACATATGAAAACAATGACATAAGTGACTATTGACTTCTAATCAGAAACAATGTAGGCCAGAGACAAAAGAACAAAATCTTAAAAGTGGTGAAGTAAAAACATTTAAAAATTGTCAACTCAGAATTCTATATCAAGTGAAAAAAATCCTTCAAATGTGAATGTGAAATAAAAGCATTTTCGGATTAGAAAAAAACTAAGCAAATTCATGTTATTCAGACTGAAAGTGACCAATATGGAAACGCCAATATATGGGAAGGGAAAAAGAACAATATAAATATGTGGATAACTGTAAAAAAATTACACTTTTCCCTATTTCTTTAAAATACATATAACTGTATAAAGTAAAAATTATAACACTTTATTTTGAGGCTTATAATATATGTAAACGAATTTCATATGACACAACACCAAATTCAGTGGAAAATAAATGAAAATACATTGTTTCAAGGGTCTTACAATTTATTTGAAGTAATATAATCAGCAATAATGCATACTGAAAACCAAGAGGAAACACTAAATCTCACACACACACACACACACACACACACACACACACACACAGAAATTAGCTTAAAAAGCCAATAGGAATACCATATATTTGATTAACTCACAATAAATGTTTTTTTTTCATCCTCTGTTCAATCATTAAAATCAATGTATGGTACAAATAGAAAACAAATAATGAAATTGTAGACCAAACATATCAATAATTATATTAATTAAAAGTTAGATGAACAAAATTTCAAAAAGAATGATAAATAGCCAATAAACATATAAAAAGTTCTTAATGCAATTAACCATCAAGGAAATACAATTAAAAACACAATGGAGGGCTTCCCTGGTGGCGCAGTGGTTGAGAGTCCGCCTGCCGATGCAGGGGATGCGGGTTCATGCCCCGCTACGGGAAGGTCCCACATGCCGCGGAGCGGCTGGGCCTGTGAGCCATGGCCACTGAGCCTGCACATCCAGAGCCTGTGCTCCGCAACAGGAGAGGCCACGACAGTGAGAGGCCCATGTACCGCAAAAAAAAAAATAAAATAAAATAAAAAATTTTAAAAAACACAATGCAACACCAATACACACCCATCAATATGGCTAAAATTAAAAATATTGAGTAACAACACCAAATGTTTGCAAGGGTGTGGATCAACCACAAGTCTAACACACGGTCAGCAGATGTGCAAAACTGTGCAACTGCTTTGGAGAAGAAATTTCTTATAAAATTAAATATGCATTTACCCTTTAATCCAGAAATTTCTCTCTTAGGTATTTACTCAAGGGGTCAGAAAATTTATGATCATGAATATAGTCACAAAGATTCATAGAAGGCTGTCTACTCATAATAGCAAAACAAGGGAAACAATCCAAATTTCCATCAATAAGAAAATAAATAAGTTATATATAATATGTTCATACACTAGAATGTTAACAATCAAAAGAAAAAGAGTGAACTTCTGATACATGTAAAAACATACATAAATATCACATATTATGCTAAAATCCAGAAGTTGGGCACAATGGAGTTTTACAGTACAACTCCATTTATATTAATAAAATTCTAGAAGGGGTAAATGTACCCTATGGTGAAAAAAATCAAAACAGAATTTGCCCCCTTATAGGGAAGGAGGTGGGATAGGCTGAGTAGGTAAAACAAGGAAACACCAGAAGAGAAAGGATTATCCAGTCCACAAGAATGAAAAGAAAAAAATACATACAGACAGAGGCTCAAAGATCTGAGAGACAAAATCAAGTGGTATAACATAAATATAAATTGGTGTTTCCAATTCCCCTTTATATCTTCAAAGGGGTATGGATTACAATGAGTGTTATAGTTGCCAAAATTCATCTAATTGTACACTTAAGGTTTGTACATCTCACTGTATGTAAATTTTATCTCAAAGAAACTCAAGAAAAACATTCCCACATCTAATATCATACTCAGTGGTGAAAGATAAAGTTTTTTCTCTAAGATGAGACACAAGATAAGGATGCCTGCTTTTGCTACTCCTATTCAACATAGTTCTAGAAGTCCTAGTCAGAGAAATTAAGCAAGAAAAAGAAATAAAGAGCATACAAACTGGAAAGATAGAAGTATAATTAATCTCGGTTCACAAAAGACATGATCTTATCTGTAGAAAACACTAAAAATTCCATGCACACACACACACAAAAAAAACATTAGAACCAACAAACAAGTACAGCAAAGTTACAGGAAAATAATTAACACACAAAAATCAACTATATTTCTATATATTAACAATGAACAATTCACAAAGGAAACTAAGAAAATAATTCCATTTAAAATACTGTCAAATAGAATAAAATACTTAGAAACAAATATAACCAAAGAAACTAAAGACTTGTACACTGAAAACTACAAATCTTTACTAAAGGAAATTAAAGAAGAAACAAATAAATGGAAAGATACCCCATTTCATAAACTGGGAGACTTAATATTGCTAATACGTCAATACTACCCAAACTGATCTCTAGATTCAATGCAATACTATGAAAATCTCACTGGTGTTTTTGCATAAACAGAAAAACCCATCCTAAAATTCATATGGAATTTCAAAGGACCCCAGAGAGTCAAACAATCTTGAAAAGCACAAACCTGGAGATATCACACATCCTGAATTCAAAACTTACTACAAAGCTATGGTAATAAAAACAGCGTAGCATAAAGACAGACATATAGATCAGTAGAATAGAATAGAGCACCCAGAAACACATATAGTCAAATGATTTTAAACCAGGGTGCCAAGATCATTTAGTGGGTGAAAGGATAGTCCTTTCAACAAATGGTGATGGGAAAACTAGATATCCACATGCAAAAAAAAAAAAAAAAAAAAAAAAGGGACGCTCACCTTACACCGTAAACAAAAATTGACTAAAAATGGATCAAAGACATAAATATAAGAGCTTTAAAACTATGTTTATGAACTCCTAGAAGAAAGATAGGAAGATATTTCATAATTTGAATTTAGCTCTGATATCTTTTTTAAAGATTTTTACATCAGTTTTAGGTTTACAAGAAAATTGGGAAGAAGGTAGAGAGATATACCTGCTCCCGCCACACAAGCACAACCTTGGTCAACATGATTTACCAGATGGCGATGTATATATTTATTTATTTACTTACTTACTTACATACTTACTTACTTTCCACGGATGAACCTACATTGACATATCACAATCACCCACAGTTAACAGTCAATATCCTAGGGTTCATTCTTGGTGTCATTCATTGCATGGGTTTAGACAACAATAAAATGGCATATATCCATTATTATAAAATCATACAGAATATTTTAACTACCCTAAAAATCTTGTGTGTTCTACTTATTCATCTCTCATCCCATCTATCACAGGCAACCACTGATCTTTACTATTTCCATAGTGTTGCCTTGTCCAGTTGGAATCATACAGTAGAGAGCATTTTCAGACTGGCTTCTTTCATTTAATAGTATGCATGTAAGCTTCCTCCACGTCCTTTCATGACTTGATAGCTCATTTCTTTTTGGTACTTAATAGTATTCCATTGCCTGGATGTACCATAGCTTACTTATCCATTCATCTACTGAAGGTCATCTTAGTTCCTTTCAGGTTCTGGCAATTATAAATGAAGCTGCTATAAACCCCCAGGCACAGGTTTTTGTGTTGACTATGATAACTTTTTATGACTCCAAAAGCACAAGTAATAAAAGAAAAAATAGACAAATTGGACTTTATCGAAATTTAAAACTTTTGTGTGTCAAAAGACTATAAAGAGTGAAAACATAACACATGGAATGGCAGAAAAATATTTGCAAATGCTGTATCTGATAAGTGCTTGATATCCAGAATACATTTTTTTAATTGCTACAATTAAACAACAATGAAAAAAAGCAAAAAAAAAATCCAATTTAAAAAATGGGCAAATGACTTGAATAGACATTTCTTCAAAAAAGATGCACAAATGGCCAATAAGCATATGAAAAAATGTTTGACATCACTAATCATAAGGGCAATGCAAACCAAACCATAAGGAGGTATCACAAACCCACTAGGATGTCTACTTTTTTTTAAAGGTAAAAAAACCCAACTGTTTATGAATATGTGGAGAAATTAGAACCCTTGTACATTGCTGGTGGGAATGTAAAATGGTGCAGCCATCATGGGAAATGGTATGGCAATTCCTACAAAATTTAAAAATAAAATTACCATATGATTCAGCTATTCCATGCCTGGGTACATACCCAAAAGTTGTGAAAGCAGGGACTCAGATATTTGTACACTCACACTCACAGCAGCATTATTTATAATCACCAAGGTAGAAGCAAGTATCCATTGACAGATGAATAGATAAACAAAATGTGATATATATATATATATATATATATATATATATATATATATATATATATATATTCAAAGGAGTATGATTCAGCCTTAAAATGAAAGGAAATTCTGACACATGCTACAACATGAATGAACCTTGAAGACATTATGCTACATTAAATATGCCGGTCACAAAAGGACAAACACTGCATGATTTCATTTATATGAGGTATCTAAAGTAGACAAATTCAGAGAGACAGAAAGTAGAGTGGTGTTGCCATGGACTGGGGGAGTGGGAAGTGGGGAGTTTGTGTATAAGGGATAGAATTTCAGTTAAGGAAGGTGGAAACGTTCTGGAGATGGATGGTGGTGATGTTTGCACATCAGTATGAATATACCTAATGTCACTGAACTATACTCTTAAAAATAGTTGAAATGTAATTTTTATGTTACATATATTTTACTGTAATAAATTTTTAATTAATTTTTAAAATGGCATGGAATATGATTTTCTTTAAAAGTACATAATAAATGGAGAAGTATACTATAGCCATAGAAGTTTTTGATGAAAATTTTAAGTTGTAGAAAGAGGTTACCTAGGCTGACTAAAATGAATATGTTTGCATGATAAGGATGAAGAAACAGAAGGATTTTCTCCAGGTGAGGCATCAGTATTCTATATAGAGAATATGAGGATACCAAAGGACAATTTTAAACATGTAAAACCCTTCTTCACTGTGCAACATTATAAAAGATCAATATTAGAAGTCATTTAAAAATAAAGTCATAAATCTTAGAGTCCATGCACTCCTTCTTTAAACAAGTATGTATTGAAAGTCTACTTTGTGTCATGCATCATTCTCGGGACTAGGAATACATAAATGAAGAAGAGAAAGAGGACAGTGTGTGTAGGAACGGACTGAGTGAGAGTGAGAGAGAGAGAATCAGTGGTTCATAAGTGCTACAGAGATAAAGGAAGAAAAGGGTGAGAGAGTGATTGGAGTAGAGTGGGTATCATTTTAACTGTCAGAACAACCATCTCCTGGATAGTGACATTTGGGCAAAGATCTGAAGATGGTGAGGGAAGAAGCCATGTGAGTAAGTGAGGGAAAAACGTTCCAAACAGAGGGAAGAACAAATGTAAAATTTCCCATGCAAGAAGTTGTCTGCTGTGTTCCATAAACACCAAACAGACCAGAATAATTGGAGAGCAGTTTGCAAGAGGCTGAACGTTTAGAGATGAAACCAGACAGACAGTGGAAAACCCAATGCTTTTACAGACCTTTAGAAGGATTTTGACTTTTATTATTTTTACTATCAGTTAATTTGGGGTTAAATTTTTATCAAATTAGGTAAAATAAAGTAAGAATTAAGGAGTTATACAAAAATTTCCTTAACATTTATGGGACAAAGTCATGGTGAGGTTTGAGCTAATTTTACCTGTTTACATTTTTCAATTTTACTCTTACTAATATGTAGAGAAGAGAACACAATGGGAGGAAGTAGGCAATGGAGATCAATCAGGAGACAATTTAACAATCCAGGTGAGACATAATGGCGATTTGGGTAATGGTAGAAGCAGTAAGAAGGGATTAGCCTTAGAATATATTGTTATGCAAATGGATTTGCAGTGGAATGTGAGGGAAAAAAGGAATCAAGGATAACTTCAAGGCTTTAATCTATGCAATTGGAAGTATATAGATTTACCGTTAAATGAGTTGAAGAAGAATGTGAGAGAAGTAGGTTTATGGGGATAAGATCAGGAACATTTTTTGGACTTACAAGTTTAATATATAAACAGCTGTGTTTATGTGTGTTAAAGTCATGAGAAGGTCTGAACTGGAGATGTAAATTTTTTGAACTGTCAGCATATAAATGGTATTCAAAGCTATAAGACAGATCACTAAGCAATGGCTAGCGAGGGAGGTGAGGAGAGAGGGGAAGAGTGGTGGGGGGAGGGGAGAGAGAGAGAGAATAAAAAATGAAAAAAAAATTAAAAACTCAGCATTAGAGCAGTTTAAAGTTGCAGACCAGTCATAAAAGGAGGAAATTATTAGCTTTTCAGTAAGTCAAAAGGACACAGTTAAGGATGAATTATGGCTAACAAAGGGAAGAAGTTATACACAAAATTCCCTGAACAGTTATGGAGTACAAACATGTGACAAGAAACATTGCACTTTTATTCAAGTATGAGACTATGATCTAAGGAAGTTCTTAGAAAAATCTCAAATTGGCTGTCATCTCAAGATATACAGAATTTTAGAGTTTATATCTATTCAGCAGTTATTTATGGTATGTTTACTAAATAAAAGGCAGAGAAATATGCCAAGTGAAAGATCAGGTTTACTGTCCCTATACCTAGGAAGTTTATACACTAGGAAAATAAATGAGCCACACTCAGATATTTATTATTTAATTCAGTATGTGAAAAGTAACTAACAAATGAGTAAGTTGTTGGAGGCTGGATCACCTTTCATTCTATATGATTTAAGTGTACATAACTTTAAAAAAAAAAAGAAAAAAAAATGTGGACTCATTTAACTGTAAAAGTTTACATGATACCATCAACTTCAGTCTCAAGTGTGGTTATAGGAATCTGGTCTCTATTATAGCTCTACTTCTTTCTGTTTAGTCTTCACTTGTAGATAGACTGTTTACTTGTGGGAGCTCCCAGCAGATCCAGGCATATATATAAATTATATTTTATATATATATACTTTATATATAATTAATTTATAATTTATTTATTTATTTATTATAATTAAATTCTAGCAGAGAAAAAAGAATCTTTTCCCCCAAATTTCTAACTAGCATTCTGGGCTAGTCTCATGAGTCTCAATTAAGTTATACTGATATTTATGAATCAATATATGGCTAGGTTGAAGGGGAGGGGGAGGATGGATGGTGTTGCTTGGCTTAAATATATGTCAAATGTACATAAGCTAAGGATAGTAGAGGAATGGTTTCAAAAGAATGTCAGATTACTATTATGAGAAGAGAGGATAATAAATGCTGAATGGGGCAAAAAATGTATATATATACATACATTACATACAAAATATATATCTGTGTACATATTATGTGACATATTGCGTGTGTGAGCAATTAAAGACGACCTAAGGGAAGTTGGAATTTGAGCATGGACCTTGAGAATTTAGGTAGTTGAAGGCTGTTGGAAGAAAGAAGACATCCCAGGTTGAAGGACTTATAAAGCAAATGGACACTGACAAAAAAACCAATTTTGAATGGATGGTCAAAAAAAGGCAAATTTGACTGGGGTGTTGAATGTATATATTGAGGACTCATGTGAAATGGTGCCAGGGTAGAGGGTTGACGTTTCATTTACTAATGGGAATCCCCTGACATTTGCGGAGAAGTAACATAACGTGTGATTTAGAATGAATTTGTAACCAATAACAAAATACCCAATTAATAGCAGCTTATGCCATAGAGCATTTATTTTTTATTTAAGAAGTCCAGAAGTAGACATTCCCCGGCCTTAACATTCTTCTACTCTGTCTTCCTTGATGTGGTGACATTTGTCTTATGGCTTTATATCCTCACACATTAGAACAATAAACTTCTCTTTACACAGCTCTCTCTTTCTTAGGGGGAAATATATTCCCATGTTCCCAGCATAAAATTGATTGCATCTCTTTGGCCAAAACTGTCACACAACTACCCTAGACCAATCACTGTCAAGGGAGAACAGGTTGCCATTAATTAGACCACACCTATCACGATTTATACTCTGCACTAGACATTTTGCTATTCTTAATCACATTTCTATTAGCAAAGAAAAAGAGGTAATGTTTATTGAACAGACTGCCAATAGAATGTACCACATGTCTGGAAAGACAAAATTAATCTGCAATTTGTGTGCAGATGGATGAGGAGGTGAGTTATAAAGGGTAGTGATAGTATCTACAGGCAGGGCATCAACAAGAGTATTGCCACTGAGAAACTGTCTATATCCTTGGAGGATATAAACCACCCTGCAATGTGAGGTTATAAAAAAGAGAGATTACGGCAATATTTTTTTGATCCATCTCCTAGAGTAATGGAAATAAAAACAAAAATAAACAAATGAGGGACTTCCCCGGTGACACAGTGTTTGAGAGTCCGCCTGCCGATGCAGGGGACACGGGTTCGTGCCCCGGTTTGGGAAGATCCCACACGCCACGGAGCGGCTGCGCCCGTGAGCCATGGCCGCTGAGCCTGCGCGTCCGGAGCCTGTGCTCCACAACGGAAGAGGCCACAGCAGTGAGAGGCCCGCGTAACGCAAAAAAAATAAAAATAAATAAATAAACAAATGGGACCTAATTAAACTTAAAAGCTTTTGCACAGCAAACCATAAACAAAATGGAAAAGAAAACCTACGGACTAGAAAAAAATATTTGCAAATGATGCAACCAACAAGGGATCAATTTCCAAAATACACAAACTGCACTTACAACTCAATATAAAAATAAATAAATAAATAAAAAATGGGCAGAAGACCTAAAGAGACATTTCTCTGAAGAAGACATACAGATGGCCAAGAGGCACGTGAAAAGATGCTCAATATAGCTAGTTATTAGAGAAACGCAAATCAAAACTACAATGAGGTATCACCTCACATCAGTCAGAATGGCCATCATGAAAAGTCAATAGATAATAAATATTGGAAAGGGTATGGAAAAAAAGGAACCCTTCTGCACTGTTGGTGGGAATGTAATTTGAAGCAGCCACTATGGAAATACTCTTATGTGAAATCTAAAAAAAAAAATGATATAAATGAACTTATTTACAAAATAGAAATAGACTCACAGATACAGAAAACAAAATTATGGTTACTGAAGGGGATAGCTGGGGCTGGGTGGAAGTGATAAATTAGGAGTTTGGGATTAAAATATACACACTACTATTTATAAAACAGATAAACAACAAGGACTTACTGTATAGCACAGGGAACTATATTCAACATCTTATAATATCCTATAATGGAAAAAATTTGAAAAAAATGTATAACTGAATCACTTTCCTGTGTACCTGAAACTAACACATTATAATTTAACTATACTTCAATTAAAAAATGGTTAAAAAAAGAGACAAAGAGAGAGGTCTTATTTGGTTTGTACTCTGCACTACCAGATTATTTGTTTTCATCTCCTCATATCCCCAGGAGACCACTTACAGTTGTTCTCCCAATTTACTTTCTATTAAATAGTTTTAAACCTCCTTCCTATACTCTTCACCTACCCTCTGGCTTCTCTGGAAAAGGCAATGGAAGCAGTTTTATTTCCATCTTTTACTTATTAAAATTTTTTCACTTCCACTAGCTTAATGAAACATTTAACATTTGGCATTTTGCCACCTTGCCTATTCTCTTCTGCGTGAATTTTCAATTCCTTTCTTAAAAGAAAGTAATACCCAATGGGCAATACAGAAATTTGAAGAAGCAAATGACTTGACAAGGGCAAAAATACTGTTATGAGCAGTGTTTATATGCCTATATGGGTATGAATAGCTAGCAAAATAAACACAGATAATAAACCATGCTCCATTCTGCTTTCTATTATTACATAAAATTTCTTTTAAAATCTATGATCAAGACTGTGTCTAGATCCTACCTGTCTGTTGTCAATCCAGAGTTGTAATACATAGAATAGCAATCAAATAGGATACATGAGGTTCTCTAATCAAATGGGAATAAGGCCTCTGAAACCACTGCTTATTGATTGATCCAGTAATCTGGATCATATGTCTACACTAGGGCACAATCAACCCATTTTTCTTTGCAAAACATTTCACATGTGTTCAAATACAGTTTCCTGAAACAAATGCATCTTTGACTAAAACTTGATTCATAGAAATAATCAGATTTCACCATTAAGTTTACTGAGCATGTAATTTATGGGCACAAACCATAGCCAATATTGGAGGGTGTAGCAAAGTGGCTTTCAATGATCAAAGATTAACGACCAGAGGTCAAAACATGCAATGGTAGCAGTCACATTACCATAAATTATAACATACATTTCTCAGTTGATAATAATAAAAATATGTGAGTGCTCACATATTTCTTTAAAGTCAGACCTGCTATTCATTTTTTTAATTAAAAAGTTTCTTCTTAATTTCATGACAAATGAGACCTACTAAAACCCTCCTAGCTACTCTGGAATGTTAACTTCAAAGGAAGGCAATAAATTTTTGGTAGGAAATCCTCAGCTCTTCTACTTTCTTAGGCTTTACTTAATACAGTAATCCTAAAAAATAAAATAAAAAATAAAAAAATAAACAGAAAACATCCATTGTTGAAATGTCTGTTCCTGTTATTTTAAAAAAAATTTTCTTTTATTTTTATTTTCCTGAGAACATAGAAATAAGCTCTGAAAAAATTTATAACAAATATTACTTTTAAATATGAATACTCTCAGAAAGATGGACTAACAATTAACATAATCATTTTCTTTGCCATATAAGTTTATATACATATAAAATATACATTTTATATGACTTTAACATATTTTATATAACATTTTACTTCTAGGAATTGAAAGATGCTATGCCCCAAGTTGCTGCATTGATAAATTTTTCTGTCAACAAATGTAGAACAGAAGATATAGAATAAAGTGTGCTTTATATAGCCACTTTTAGCTATGTCTTGGGTTGAAATATGTCATTTTATTTAAAAAAATAATAGTATGAATGACTACTATAGGGCTTTGTAAATTATCAATAAGTTGGTAAACCAAAGCTTTCATCAAGTTACTTTTTCCCAAATCCAATTAAAATATACAAAAATATACATACTATACAAATTGAAAAGCTTTTTATGCAAAAAAGAAATACCTATTTCTAAATACATTCCACTAAAAGTAAACATCTAACATTTACTGGAGGCTAAAGAAATATCTTTTTTGTTTTTCCCTATTGACAAAATACTCCATCTGCTTAGTTTCTATCATGAAAACAGCTGAAAGACAATTCATCAGAAAAACTAAATACTTACTAAGCCAAACTAATTATGTACACAAATATATTGATTCTTCCAGTACAATGTCCCTGAACAGCTAAACATTATTGAAGTTCTTTACATTGTGCATGTTTAAACGAAAACATCTAGTAGTCTAAATTATTTTCCATCAGAATTCACAAACCATTTCATTGCAGTAATTACAAATAAAATGGAAGAGCAATTAAAGGTATTAGCCATGTGATCCTCAAAGACTCACAGTAGAAAACAAAGAACTCTACTGTTTTAAACGTCAAATTAAAAAAACAAAAAGTTACCAAAAAAAGAGAGAGAGAGCTAAATCCTCTTGTCTGTACTACAGGAGAAAGCAATGGAACCAAGGAAAATCATGAGAAAATGTACCTTTACATACATTGATTATAACTTTGTTTTTCTTAGTTTAAAATAAGCAAATTGTTTTTGTAAAAGTGAATATAGTGAAAAATAAATAGAAAGGCAAGCTTAATTGAACCAAAGCACTATTGGCAATCTATGCTTTCAAACATACCTGATTCTCAGATAGTAGCTACTCTTGGCATTTTACATATCCCTTATCAATTAAAAATCTGTTATTTTTTTCTCTACCCATGTTCTTAACATGAAGAGACTTAGACACTGAGGCCAATTTATTCTCCCTCTCCATGCACCATGTTTTATATTTAAAAAAAGAAGAATCAACTTCAAATCAATTGACAAAATACTAAAATAAATTTAATATATATAATATGCTAAATTACTTCGAAACAACTCAGGGTTCAACAGAGAGAACTGATGAAGAAGCACACTTCCATTCACATTGTTTATTCATCTAGGAAATATTTACTTTGCAACAAATACAGAGGCCTCTAGAAGTCTAGGGGATATACTGATGAATACACATGATAACTGCTCTCAAGGAAATTTTCATCTTACCCTCAATTTTATGCAGGTCACTTTCACACAGTTTCTTTTTAATTTCTATTGAAATATAGTTGATGTACAATGTTGTGTTAATTTCAGGTCTACAGCAAAATGACTCAGTTATATATGTATGTATATATATTATATATATATATAATCTTTTTTAGATTCTTTTCCATTATAGGTTATTACAAGATATTGAATATAGTTCTCTGTGTTATACAGTAGGTCCTTGTTGTTCATCTATTTTATATATAGTAGTGTGTATATGTTAATCCTAACCTCATAATTTATCCCTCTCCCACATTTTCCCCTTCAGTAACCATAAGTTTGTTTTCTATGTCTGTGAGTCTATTTCTGTTCTGTAAATAATTTCATTTGTATAATTTTTTTAGATTCTACATATAAACATATCATATGATATTTGTCTTTCTCTGTTTGACTTACTTCACTTAGTATGATCATCTCTAGGTCCATCCATGTTGCTGCAAATGGCATTATTTCATTCTTTTTTTATGGCTGAGTAATACACTTTCACACAGATTTAAAGTTTTGCACAGTGAAATCCTGGAAGCACTAGCTAGAAAGCCCTCTTTATTAGGATAAAAAGAATATCTTCTAGCAATAAAAGACAATAATTAATTTTTAAAAATTATCTGTTTCCTCTTCTTGGGTGACAGGAAACTAAAAATTAACGTATTGCTTCCTTGAACCCCCCAAAATCATCCTTCTGATTCTCAATGTATGTTTGCAATCCATTTTTTTAAACTCCTATCTCAGCTCCTCTACTGCAAACCCACTCGTCAAATGCTGCTGTCTCAATGGCTCAACATTGATTTTCTACACTTTTGAACAAGTTCTTGAAATTCAAAGGGTCAATGATGGTAAAACGCATTACTATCCACATGCCTGCTATGGTGGAAAGCGTAACAATTACTTTCTAGAAACTTAATTTTTGTCACATTCAAAATAATCTGCTATCTGTTTATTTGAAGACCTACAGAGCTCAATGTAAAAGAGACCTCAGATACATAAATATCAGATATGTGATCCTTTTTGCATAGAAAATAAAAAATATTCAGTAGAAGGATAATCTACTTTATATAGAAAATAAGCAAACATGAAGTTCTTGTAGCAACTGAGTAAGTGAGGTTACACTGGTAAATAAAATCATTTTAAATTGTTCAGATTTATTGTGAGTCAGCTTTGCAATCATTTAAAAATCATGAAATATGCAAGCCCTGTGCTAGCCCAGCTGCTTAATTTTCCAGGATTATTTATAAATCATTTCTGTTCAATAAGTAAAATTACCTTCCCTGTTAAATTTGAATTACCAGACACTCGCAAAATATTTCTGAAACCAGCAACTGTTTTCTCATTTGCTACTTGGCATTTCTTCAAAAACTTATTTAACACTTGTCTCAACGTCTCAGAGATTTGATCAAGCATGTTTTAGTGATTTGTTTTCCCACTATAGCAGTGTCTCACTTCCAGCAGACAGTATTTCTGCAAATAAGCTTCCCAAGTGTGAAGTGTCTAAATCACACAGTAATGCACAGATGTGCCCAGGCCCAAGGAGCATGAAGCGGTTACGTGGCAGAGCCCTCAGCAGCTGCAGTCAGCAGAGATACATGATATGGTAGAAAAAATAACCTTAGAGACATTTCCTTGATTCATGGGCTTAGAGATATTGAAGTAGCTGTTCTCTTTCTGCCAGAAGCCAGAAGCCAGAAGAGTGGTCTAAAACTGGTGGTCAAACTTTGACGATCACCAGAATCACCTGGGCAGCATTTTAAATCTAGAGATTCCTGGGCTTCATGCCCAGCAATTTTGTTCAGCAGCCTTGAGACCAGGAATCTATATTTTTTTATGAAGTTCCCCAGTTAGGAAAGTTTCTCTAATTCCCTAATGAGGCTTGCCTCACTATTTATTAGAATAAATGATGGAACCATACTATAGCTGTATATAAATACCAATTGTATTGGGTATATTTACTTTTACATATCATTCATATATATATATATATATATGAATGATATATATATACAAACTGATAGATAAATTTTATATTTTTATATATATACATCTGTCAGTTTAGTGATCTTGACTATAATTCATTTAATTATGTGTCCAGAAGTAATTTTTTAACTACCACTTTTGGTTGTCTTTATAATGTCCCTGTAAAGAAGCAATTCAGATATTCTTATACAGAAATATTTGAACCAAGGGTAAGTGAATCATAATTAGCAACCCTTACAGGTGGTGTGGAAATGAGGTCTATTTGAACTTTTTTGATGTGATATGTGACAAAAGAATAATCTGGGCTCTGACAATATGGAAACCACTGATCTAACTCTTCTCTCTTCCCCCCCTGCCCATCATCATTCCTTCTAAGAAAAGCAAATGCATTCCCAGGCAACTGCATTAAGTCATTTTGCAAAGAGTAAAGAGTCAGCACTTCTTTACCTTCCAAATTCATATGGATAAGTGCCATAGCGTCTAGAAACAGAAAGAGCCAAAATTGTATGTAAGTGGGAGGCAAACTTCCATATTGAAGGGGGTGTGTGGAATGCTGGTTAAGAGCCCAAACTCTGGAGCCTTCGTACCTGGGTCCAATCCCGGTGGTGCCACTTATAAGCTTGTGACTTTGGGCGATGTATACAATACGTTTTTGTTTCAGGTTCCTAATCTGGAAAAACGGGGTTAATGTTCACATCTACCTCCTTAGGATATTGTGAGTATCAGTGATTGCTACCTTAGTACTCTTTGGTCAGCAGACCAGCAGCATTGGCATTATCCAGAGCTTGTTAGAAATGCAGAATCTCAGGCCCTGTCCCAGGATCCACATTTTTAATAAAATTTTCACATGTGGCACGTGACAAGTTTTTTTAATTGAAGTATATTTGATATACAATATTATATAAGTTACAAGTATATAATACAGTGATTTGCAATTTTTAAAGGTTATATTCCACTTATAGTTATTATAAAATATTTGCTATATTCTTCGTGTTGTACAATATATCCTTGTAGCTTATTTTAAAACTAATGGTTTGTACCTCTTACTCCCCTACCCCCTATATTGCCCCTCCCCCCTTCCCTCTCTCCACTGGTAACCACTAGTTGTTCTCTATATCTGTGAATCTTCTTTTTTGTTATATTGACCAGTTTGTTGTATTTCTTAGATTCCACATAAGTGATATTATACAGTATTTGTCTTCCTCTGACTTATTTCACTTAGCATATGCTCTCCAAGTCAATCTATGTTGTTGAAAATGGCAAAATTTTATTATTTTTTTATGACTTAGTAATATTCTATTGTGTGTGTATGTATATATAGATAGTATTCCATTGTGTGTGTATGTGTGTGGATATAGATATATAAGCAGATGTAGTACATGATTGCTGAATTTCAAAGTCCCTACACTTTGCCTGCGGAGGGCAGTGGCTCTCAGTTTAAAAAGGGTAAAACCAGAAGAGGCTGCTAAAATGCTACTAAGACCCAGTTCTGAGACTTGGGGTAAGCCCAGGAATCTGCATGTATACAGCCCTTCACCATTCTGATATTTTGGACAGGATATGATGCTAGTAGGTGGGTTGATTATGAAAAGTTTTATATTCCTTTCTGAGAATCACAAACTGTGTCCTGGACCCAATGAGCTACCACTGAAGGGTTTAACTAGTGGAGTGAAGTGACCAACATTTTTTTTTATGGGATAACTCTGGGGGAAATGTGGTGAGTGGTTGATCTGAATTTAATTATGAAGAGACAGTTAAGAGTACTGGCTCTGGAGCCTGCATTCCTGATGTGCTATGCAACCTGGTACAAGTCACTTTCATGCTCTGTGCCTCAGGGTGCTCATCTCTGAAATAGGACCGATAACGGGACAGTTGTGAAGATTGTAAAGTACTTAAAGCATTGCTTAAAAAGTAGGATAGGGCTTCCCTGGTGGCGCAGTGGTTGAGAGTCCGCCTGCCGATGCAGGCGACACAGGTTTGTGCCCCGGTCCCGGAGGATCACACATGCCGCGGAGCGGCTGGGCCCGTGAGCCATGGCCGCTAAGCCTGCGCGTCCAGAGCCTGTGCTCCGCAACGGGAGAGGCCACAACAGTGAGAGGCCCACGTAACGCAAAAAAAAAAAAAAAAAAAAAAAAGTAGTATACATGTAGCAACGGAAAATATTTAATCATCATCATCTTTATGCTATACCAGGATTCACTCAGCAGAGCTCCAAGAACCGTGCATTTGTTACAAGGTCATACTATGTAAGGATATATACAAAAATCATGCTAATTACCTATCCTTAGATATCAGTTATATTTATTTCAAAATTTCTCAGTATCCTTTAATAAAGAGAAAATATCTACCTGTGGGTCTTCTTTTGCACTGTGAGGCATACAATGAGGTAGTGATTCAGTGATAAAACGTCTAATCAGAAAGGTGAATGCTTGGCTACTGTAAAGCAGCAATACTTAAAAGATCTCTTAGAGCCGAATGTCCTGTCAAATGTCTATATGTCTTCTTCAAAACCTAGTTCAGATGTGAGTCCTTTGGAGAAGCATTCTCTAACCTCCCCAGGCAGAGTTCACCACCCCTTCTCTGGTCCTATCTCTCTTCCTACTCAAACCAGAATCACTGAAACAATGTATAGACTCCTGAGTTAGATCAAGAGATGAGAAGAGAAAAGTTTGAAACAATTGAATTCAGTTACCGCAGCACACAGACTTCAATACCTCGCTTCTTAAAAAAACTCTAATACAAGAATAGGTTAGACAAGCCCTGGCTCATTATAACAACAGATGCATAATCTAGGAATTCACAATCTGTACATTCATTCTTTTTTGGCATTCTGCATTAACATCATCATATTTATTGTGAACTAAACTGCTGAAAGGCATGGGGGCTTGGCAGACTTTAAATATTTCAGTTACAGGCCTGCCCATTCTTTAATTAGCAGCACTACGGATCATCTTGACTATTAATGACTGCCACACTATCAAAAATATATTTCAACTAATTTATTTTCCAGTGGTTATATATCTCAAACTAAAACACACTAATTGATCAGTATATGTTTCTCTTAATAGTTCTGCATTTGAAACAAATAGGTAATAAGATATGACTGTCTAGAACTATGAAAATACAAACATACTAACTGAAGCTAACGTTTATTGTTTTAACTCAGGCCTTTTCAATGACATAATTTATCATGGATTTACTGGGGGGCAGGGTATATGTGTGTTTAAAGTCTCTCTTCCCTGGCTCCATAAAGGTAGAGATTGGACTTATTAGGACTAGCCTCAGTGTCTATCACACACAAGAAATTTAAACATTGGTTGAATGAATGAATACATTTTTAAAAATCCCAACCCTCTTTATAGTCAAACACCAAATGGAAAGAAGTGCTCTGAAGCCAAACATCATCTACTGAATTATTTCAACAGCCATAGTAACTCTGACTCTACTCACATGAGGCCACACCACATCAGCCACCCCTCATCTCCTGTCCCTTGTCATGATCATTTTTTCCATAATTAATATTTATATGAGTATATCCTCTGTTTCAGGCACTGTGCAAATGTTTTAACTTCACTACTTCATTTAACCCTGGCTATAGCCCTCCAGGTTAGGTACAGTCCTATCCCCACTTTACAGGTGAGGAAACTGAGACTCCAATAAGCTAAATAACTTGCCAGACAGGAAGATCTGCATTGTTTAACCTG
Organism: Grampus griseus; assembly: GCF_964374135.1. NCBI lineage: Eukaryota > Metazoa > Chordata > Mammalia > Artiodactyla > Delphinidae > Grampus > Grampus griseus. The sequence continues at coordinate 98,291,473 of NC_139019.1, read as the reverse complement.
TTGTCTTTTATCCCAAAACTGCCCCTCCATACTTTGCTCTGTAATGTTAGGCTAAGAGATGGCAAACTATACATCAGCAACATCATTCTGAAGTATCAAAACACAGATGCAGAGACATCACTACTTATGGGTTGACTTTTCCTGGGATATTTTTATACAAATGCCCTATTAAGCACCTAATTTAATTTTAAATAAAATATGTATCTGGGAGAATTCAAATTAACAACTCTTATCCAGTATATGATTTAGACTAATTATGCCCAAATCGTTCAGAGCTTTTGACACTGTTTCTCTTCCAGGAAGCAGAATTTGGCATCAGTATAGTCATACCAAAAGCGAATTCCTAATAAAGAAGACAAAAATATGCTACTATAAATGTTAACAGATACAACAAAAGTTAAGTTTCCATAATGCAGATGTTTGATTTAGGTGACGCAGAAATCCATTTCCCTGGAAATAAGTAATCTAACATTAAAACATCAAAATCTGGATTTCTCTAGAACTGTTACCATTTAGGAATTTAATGAAGACTTTTAAAAAGAAGAAATTGAACATGTAGAGACTGGTTGATTTTTGGAAAGGCGCTATGGACATAACTTGATCCTACTCCTTTGGTAGGCATGTGAGGAAGTTGGTCTCAGAGAAGTGAAATTGTTATATCCTTTGATTCAATATCAAATTAGATAAGTTTTTATGTGCAAAATATAAGTATCTTCTCTGCCCGTCACATGTCTGATACTATCAGTTAGATACTACTTCACCCTTCCTTGCACAGCAGCAAAAATTAATAGGTTCCTTAAATACTTCTGCATGTGCTGAACAAGAGAAATAACTGTACGTACTTTCCTGGATGTTCATTTTACAGAAAGATTGAATCTTTATGTTACACTGAAACTTCCTGGTTTTCTTTGAATTTTTCCAAAGCCAACAGATATGAGAAATGGTGAGCGATTTCTCCAGATAACAACCTGTTTCCATTCCATGCAGTATCCTATGGTAAACTGCACAAAGGGAGCCACCTAGCATTTCATGCATTGAATATCTTTAGAAATGGAAGATGAAATAATTTCATAAGTTCACAGGACTTTATTAATGTTTTATATTTTGTGAAAATAAACGCATTTGGCTTTTAGTTTAAGATCTCAGATGTAATCACTCTCAATTTCTATTGTCCAATATTCTACAAGTGCACCTGTGACTTCAGCCAGCTTATCGAAGGAGAATGATACTCTAAAGCTCCTCAAATGAAAAAGAAGCGGGAAGAAACTTGTCTCAATAATACCAAACTATAAATTGACTCAGTTGAATTCCTGAAATCACAGATGTGCCTGTACTCACACACACATAATAACACACAATCACAGTCATCCAGGAAACGGTTGTCAATTTAGTCAAAGCTGTTGGCTGGGTATCTCTGAGTACAAACAGGGGAAAATACATTTCTATGAGTTACAGGCTCTTTGCTGTCCTTTGGGCAGTCAGTAATCGGGCATAAGAATCATCATAGTTTCATTTTCATCAACCTGGAAATAATACAATAAACCAAGATATGAATAAAATTAACATGTATTATTAGAGACACACACTGTGTTTTTTCCATCAATAATCAGTATATTTTAGGTCAAATAATAAAAGTGAGTTTTAAAAATTTTGTAAATCACTTAGTTTTATAATTTGAATCAAACAAATGTCATCAAGTTTACTTCCAAGATGGCGAAGTTTGGACTGTCATAGTTGGTACACTTAAAAGTGCTAAAATAATCTTCAGGTGACTAGAGTTAAATTATTTCCAGTGGACGGGGATTAGAAAATAATGTGGGTCCTGCCTGATGACAGAGAATTAAGTCATCCACTTGCAGAAAAATCATCAGGTTTATTTAAATTGAACTAAGCTTTCGACAATCAAATCAAAACCAATTTTTAGTTGCAGCTAAAACCTTGAAAGAATTATTTTCCATCTAACATTTTTCCTTACTCCTTTAAACATGCTGATTGTCACCTTGAGAGAAAAGAAAAGCTAAACAGAGCCAGCTGGTTCTTCACCATGGTATCAAGATTCCACTTCATTCCTTCCTATGTCATCTCACATAAGCAGACTTTTTCAATCACCGGTAGGTGACAGCTTCTCTTATTGCAAAACCCAACAGAGCACTGAAAGGGAGCAAGCATAAAAGGTGTGCATGCATTTGTACTGTAAACACAGTTTCTTCAGATATTACCCTCAAGGAAGTGAAAGACACTCACTGGAACTTCTAAAACATTTCCATGCTTCTCTTTGAAATGGATGTATAATTATTCAAGATAAACTGTTCTGTCCCTTTTACACCAACCCCATTGAGTTTTACTAGGGCAACTGGGACTTTAACACATTCCAAAGGTTTAGTCATTGTTGCTTTAGTTATGAACCTTTTATTAAAAACTTTGTTCTGAATAAGATCTTCCCATACAAGGCCACAAAAATGTCTGAGTTCATTTCTGAATCAAATATTTAGCTTACTTAAGGTTAGCTTGCTTGAATCTCGTAAAAGACATGAGAACAGAAATCTTATTTTTGAAACAAGTGAGCCATAACCATTATTCATAATATTGCAACAATCTTTGTAGATGAGCAGCTCTAACTCACCTTTCACATTTTTCTTCTTTAGGTCTTAGTATAGATTATCAAACAAAATTAAAAGAAACTTGTTTAATTCTAATTTTCACATGGGAGAACTAGGCTTAGCTATTCTATTCTAAAAATTGTATAGAGGGATACTGTTCTATGACAAGTGGCTGAAGACCACACACAACCCTCCTTGTGCCAGTGAGGCTGGAGTGGCCATAGGATCAGCTCAGATTTCGGGGCCAGGATGGAAGCATCCTCTTTGGTACCAGCCTCTGGTCAGTATGGACCTTTACCATTATTAAATTAGGTTTTCTTTCAGAAGGACAAAGTCATGAATCTTGTTCATTAAATCTGAGGTTTTTCTCCTCTACAAGGTGATTCACACACCAAAAATGGGTATCTCAAAACATACACACTTCATAGTTCCACGTCTTTAAAAGGGCTTTTGAATGGTTAGAACAACACACACACATCACTTTTAGTTTCCAGACGTCTGCAGAACAGGTCAAGAACAAGGAATAAAAGTTCTGACAACTGGGTATTTCCAGCAAGATGGTCTTCTACTTCCAGCTTGGGAAGAGGACTCCATGAGCTGCAAGCTTTCAGAGACGGACAAGAGTGGCCAGAACTCAGGACTTCTGAGGCTATCTGCTCAGCTTTCCTAAGTGAGGTTGTCTTTTTCAAGAGGCTCGTGACAAAAGTCTAACTATTTAGGGCTTCCCTGGTGGCGCAGTGGTTGAGAGTCCACCTGCCGATGCAGGGGACACGGGTTCGTGCCCCGGTCTGGGAGGATCCCACATGCCGCGGAGTGGCTGGGCCCGTGGGCCATGGCTGCTGAGCCTGCGCGTCCGGAGCCTGTGCTCCGCAACGGGAGACGCCACAACAGTGAGAGGCCCGCGTACCGAAAAAAAAAAAAAAAAAGTCTAACTATTTAGAGACAAATGCTATACTGCAGACTCCAGGTGGTGACAATTCCTTTAGAATATTTTAATTGTACTATCTTACAACAAATATACTTCAAATGAACATTTAAATCATCATTCCCTGTGGATACTTCAAAACTAAAATTCAACAATGGCAGTTGTTTCATTATCTAAAATTTAAAAAAATCCTAAAGTAATCAATCAGAATCAGTTCCTTCCAGCACAATTTTAACTTCCTCTTCATAAGCTGTCTAGGTTAATTATACCTGATAATGACTCCCAGACACTATCATCTCTAGGAAAGCACCACAAAATCTCCCAGGACACTCTACAAGGATTTTTCTAGTTTAGTCCAACTATATGCACCCAAAACTTGAAGTCAAAGTCCTCCAAACACTGGGAAACCAAAGAATCACTTCAAGGACAGAAAACATTTTTTTTTTTTAATTGAAGTATAGTTGATTTACAATGTGTTAATTTCAGGTATACAGCAAAGTGATTCGGTTACATATGTATGTATAGATAGATACATATATACACACAGACACACGTATATATACATATATGTATATATATATACTTTTTCAAATTCCTTTCCAGTCTAGATTATTACAAGATATTGAATACAGTTCCCTGTGCTATACAGTAGGTCCTTGTTGTTTATTTTATATATAGTAGTGTTTATATGCTAATCCCAAACTCCTAATTTATCTCTCTCGCCCCCCCTTTCCCCTTTGGAAATCACGTTTGTTTCCTATTCCCCGGGGGTCTATTTCTGTTTTGTGTATAAGTTCATAAAACTCCTTAGATTATATGGTACCACCAGCGTGTAAGAGACTAAATGCCACTATTAAGAATCTTCGAAGATACATATATTTTTCAGAGAGTCCTGACTCAGCCTCTGCCACTTATTTACCCTGTGGCTCTTGGCAAATCCCTTAAGATCTCTGAGCTTTCTTCAGATGTAAAATGAGAAGTCTAAGGCCTAACTCACAAAGTTGTGAAAATTAAAACAAGTTAAATATTTTAAAGGTCTTTAAAATTGTTAAATCCCCATGTTATTGTGAGATGTTGCTTATTAAAAGAGGTTGGAAAAAAGAGTAAGAGTTAAATGATCATGAAATGCTCTATAAATTGTCACAAGGTAACCAGAAACAGTTCCATGGAAAGCATTCACCCTTTATATCAATTAAGCAAATACTCCCCAGGGTATTCTATACCAAAGAGAAAGAAACCAGTTGTATGATGTGAATATATATGAACCCTGTTATCAAATGTATACAATTTCATACAGACAGTACTATGAAACAGTCGTGGGAATCAAAGTTAACATAACATTTATGAGAACTGTGCTGAGAAATCTGGTTCTTTCTAGACTTGTTCCTTGACTTAAGCCCTCATAGTCATGCCAGTCAAAACACTTACTTACAAATCTAAAGATCTTGCCTTCATAGATCTCAGAACATTTTTATTTCTATACTAAAATAGGAACTCAGCCTTCTGTAACCTAAATTTTAAGAAATAAACATATAAACCAGAAGCCCATACACAAAGTAATAAACACGTTTTATCTCATTTCCTGCTTTTCAAAATATATTAAGAATTTTTTTAACTCGTAGCTTTGTTATAAAATGAAAGCAGTGTACATAATGTCACTCCTCAACTAAATGGAAGTAGCTTTTAGTCAACAAATGCTCCAAAGTTAAATTCAGAACAAGAATTATTTAACATTATTTAACTTTGAAACAGTGTCATCTATGTAGAGCAACTGTTTTAATCACAATGTTTATACAAGCCTAGTTTACTGGTTGCAAAATGTATTGGACTCTACTTTCTGTGGTCTGTGATACACAGTACATGGTTAAAGCTCTGATATTTTGTGTATAAAGATATTATCAAGATCACCCCGCAGCCACATGCCAATGGGTCCTACGCTATCTTCTGTCTCTCTTGACCTGGACGGCACGTGTTTCAGTTCTTTTCTGGTGTACAGTGGATTGTCTTCAAGGACTCCATTGACACCTCTTCCTCAGTCGCTTAATTACAGACTTCTAAGACAGAGCTGATTCTTTCCTGCTACCTGTAAATATTCTCTTGGCGTCGCACTAAGGCAGATCCTTCACACAACAGGTCAACTTCCTGAGGTATCCAAAAAGCAAATGCTTGTACCTCCTTCGTTTGCCTGGTTTAGGATCATGGGGAACCCAACCTTCCCTCCTTGGGGAACGTGGGAGTTAAGGTAGATGTGGTTATGCCATCCTGCAATCTCCTGACATTTCTTCCTCCAGTGGTACAGGATGTGTCCAGAGATTCAGGACTTCAACAAATATCCTATGAGGAAGTAAGATTTCAGTCTCTGCATCTTGCAGAAACCTCTAAACATAAGGTTGGAACGAGGGAAATAACAAAGAAATGTCTTTTAATTATTACTTTTTCTTCATAAAATTCAATTATTTATCTAATTTCTCATTTTTGTCCCACTTAATGAAGGGGGAAAAACCCCACTATATCAGATAGGCTTCCTTCAAACCTTGATACAATTTGGAGGGTCTTGAACCATGACTCATACTCATTTGGATTTTGCCTTCTGTTCATCCTTGAGCTGCCTCTATACTACTCCCCGTCAGATATTGACAAGACACCAATTCCACTGATTCCGTATAATTGCTTACAAAACAAAAGAATAATTGATAATAGATGTTGATTCTTCTATTAGCCTACTTGGTGCAAAGTGAAGTCGAAAGAAAATGTGCCTTGGGATTCTGAGTGTGGAAATCCTAATCTTGGAGAAGCAAGCCTCTACCATTATAAAATTGACTTTGTTCTTGAATTATTCAAATTGATATCCAAATTACTCACTAGAGAAGGCTCAGGTGGATAGTCAGAGGGCCAGTCTTCTAGGCCATATCTAGGGCATTGATGTCCTGCTTTCGGTAGTCAGAAGATGAATGAAAATGGAGAGGGACAAGCCTCAGCATTTTTGAGTACCACAGCCAACAGAGTGTGGGTGAGGCTCTGAGGAGAGAGACCAAGAGGTAAGGGTTAACATGGCTCAGCCAGTTTCCTGTAGGCTGGCCTTCTGTAAGAATCCATGGAAACCAACCCTTGTCAAATTCTTGAGGCAAGCCATACTAGTAAAGCTGAGGTGGCAACTTCAGGACAAAGGTGCTGTTAGAGCTGCAACCACGAGTTTCAAACCCCAAACATCTAATAATGCAAGCAGAAGGGCTCCAGTTGATAAATAATGAGGTAGCAAAAAAGGCATGGAGGATAAGCTCTGGCACATCATACTGCTGCTGTCACACAGGACTTGGACCCAAGGCCTTGAACGTGGCTGTTTAAGGACTGGCACAGGGCTTCCCTGGTGGTGCAGTGGTTGGGAGTCCGCCTGCTGGTGCGGGGGACGCAGGTTCGTGCCCCAGTCTGGGAGGGTCCCACATGCCGCGGAGCGGCTGGGCCCGTGGGCCGTGGCCGCTGAGCCTGCGCGTCTGGAGCCTGTGCTCCGCGGCAGGAGAGGCCACAGCAGTACGAGGCCCGCGTACTGCAAAAAAAAAAAAAAAAAAAAAAAAAAAAAAGGACTGGCACTTCTTCACTTACACTGCTTAAAAACCTCATGGCAGCATGCCTGTATCAGAATCCCAGATTTTGATGGGCAACTGAATACCTGTAGCCCCGGTAAATGTTATTTCAGATGACTTGGTCTTGCCATCTAACCATCTGCCTTTTTGTGTTCAACACAGACACAATTTTCCCATTGCTGTTAAAAGTATAAATTGGTACAAATAGAACAACCTTAACGTAAGGTAATTGAGCATTATATATCAAAACTGTAAAATGTATTTTGACCCAGACTTTCAACTTCTAGAAATTTATCATATACACATATTTACCTATATGCAAAATAGTTGAAAATATTTGTACAGAGTATTCATAACGCCTCTAATTATATATATACACACACACACACACACACACACACACATATATATGACGCTACATCCACACGAATAAATACAGCTGTAAAAAAAAAAGAAGAAAGCTCTTTTGTATCGATATAAAAAAATATTCCCAAATACATTTTTCAGGGTATATATGGTGGGAAATAGACTATTCATTTTTTCCCTTTCTGATATTTGAATGATAGGATATAATACAAATTAATAAACACATACAGACTAAAATTATGATGGGTAAATCTCTAAGAGCATAATAATCATTAAGTAAGTAACCAATAGTCAGGCAATAAAATTCAGTATCATTTGTGATTCTGGAACTTTTCAAGATGAAATTAAAATGGAGTCTCAAGTTATTTGTGGAGGAAAGATACAATTAACCACAAGTGTGGAAGTACTCAGTTGATGAAACAAATGAAAAATAATTTAAGTCAGGTGAATCTATAGACTGATTCACAAAGACTTTTCAGACTATATCCAGGTTTACCCATAGTCAGCCTATTTTTTTTAACTTTTAAAATTTACATCTCTAGTTATAAAATGGAAACTGATGCTCAGAAACATGAATCTTGTGGTGCTGTGGCAAAATAAATGGGCTAGAACTAGAGTCTCAGGTTTACATCACAGCTCTAATTTTCGACCAATCATTTGATTTCTGAGGACCGAAGTTTCTTAATAAGCTATAAAATAAAAACTAGGCATAATTATCGCCAATATTCCTTCCAGTGTTAATATTCTCTATTATCATAATGTGGTACAGACACTAAGATTTTGAAAATTCATTAAAGAATTATGATGTAAGCTAGAAGATAAAATAGTCATACAGTGAAGAAGAATATACATGCAAAACACAGCAGGTGAACATTTCAACTGTGCAATCTTGATGATAATTTGACTATTAAAAGGTCTGGGAGATGAAGAACCTATTATGAAATCAAGCCTGGTATTTTCTCAAAGCTGCTGAATGGTTCAGAGTGAATACTATAACCTTTGTAGACAGGCTGAGAGACTAATGTCTCAAGACCAATGGTCACCATTTTGAATGAGCTACGGAGGCACCACAGAGTGTCATTTTGCAAAATAAAACATCATTCAGGAAAGTTCTAGCTGCCCAATATATACAATATTTGGAACTGAAATCTTGGGGGGAAAAAGGATGAGATCAATATCATTTTCTTTGGTCTGAGTTTTTTAAGGCCTTGCTGCTGTATTACAGATATATCTGGATTTTTTTTTAGGTTTTACCTAAGATACTTTTTAATACAATGTTGAACAAATGAGATTGCAGGAAAAAGAAAAATTTCCCCAAAGCAAAACCAAAAAAGAAAACCAATAAAATTAAAGATCCACAATGGAAAAGTTCACTAAAACTTGGATGGTAAGCAACCATGTAACCTTGAGGCAAGTGCTATATCAGGATGGGAAACTAAGCCTTTGGCCCCTATAAAGCCGGGAGCTGAGGTGTAGTCTATCCAACTAAGCCAGGATCATCTAAGGGGGCTATATTGAAAACTTAAGTGAACGAATTTCTAGAAAAATATCTCTTACCAAAAATGATTCAAGAAGAAATAAATATCTTGACTACACCCATAACAATTAAAGAAATGTGATCAATAATTAAAATATTTTCATAAAAATGTCAGACTAAATAATAGTGTATATTCAATGAACGGTTGTCATACTTATATATTCAATCAATGAACAAATAATTTCAATAATTTATAAATTCTTCCAGAGACTAGGAAAATTAATCTATAAGAAAAACTTGCAATGTGTTCACATGGCCCAGATTTTCTTCAGTGAATGTACCCTAGGAGAAGAGTTATTGGACCATAGGATGTACACATCTTTGGTTGTGTGAGACAATGCTAAATTTTTCTCCAAAACGCTTAGGCCTATTCATATTCCATTTGGTAGTATGCAAGAGTTCCAGTTGCATTATCTTCTTGGCAACACTTGATAGCATCAGTTCTCTTAATTTTGCCAATCTACTGTATTTAAGTTATTCATTTTGAACCTCTTTTTCTTTAGTTTCTCAGACTCCAAGTTGAGTCATGTAAAAAGCTTTTGCTAACAATCCCCCACCACCTTCACGCCTATCAGCTCTTCTCTGAGCCATTCTTTTTTCCTTCCTTTCTAATGACAACATATTACTCTTCAATTTAAAGCTTTTTAAAAATAATATTACTTTCAGGATCTAGATGTTTGGTGCTATTAACTAAGAAATTTGTTTGCCATCATATAGACTTGGTAGCTCCCCAATATTATCCATTGAAGTCAAGCATCAGTAACCATATGTTAAAATTATACAGTTTGTTCTGCCATATGCTTACTTTGAAATGCAAACTTGTTCCAAATGATTGATGTATTAGAGAACTATTTGAGCAAAACACAAATTTTGCATTTGATTATGCACAAACTCATTTGTGATAAATATTAGATGACCACGGACAACTGCACTCAGCTGAACTGAGCCATATAGGAATACACAAATACCCATCTCGACCCCAAATCTTTCATAAATATTACCCACCCACTCATTACACAGCCTATTTTAACATCAAATTTAACAAATAGTTATTATGCTCTTTCTACTAGGTAATGTGGTAGACACTAGTGACCAAGGGTACTCTGTGGTCATTAAACTCATCAACGGATGCAAAATCTCATAATAACTATTTTGCAGTAATACTCAATTTTAATTGTATTAAGTCCTATGAAGGAAAAGTATATGATGTTGTGAAAATGTGTTACATGAAGCTCTAGCCTAACTTGGGGGATATAGTTTAAGGATAGTCAGAGAAAGCTGCCTTGAGGAAATGACCTTTAAGCTGAGATGGCAAAGATGAATAAAAGATAGCCTGACAAAGGATACAAGTGATATAGAATGTACAGTACATGGGAATGCTCTGAAGTAAAAAGAAGTTTGGACTCTGAGGAATAGAGAGAAGAAGCCCAGTTTGGCAGAAGCGTAGAGAACAAAAAGAATTATGGCATGATAAAATAATGTAGTACATTCAATGGTGGGCCTCCAAAAGATATGTGCACCTGGAACCTGTGAATGTGATCTCATTTGGAAAAAGGGTCTTTGCAGATTTAATTATGAAAAAGATCTTCAAGATGTGATCATCAAAGATTAACAGAGTTGGCCCTAATTCCAATGACACATGTCCTTGTAAAACAGAAGAGGAGAAAACAGACATATGGAAGAGAAAATGATGTAAGAATGGAGCCAGAGATGGAACGATGCATCTACAAGCCAAGGAATGCCAAGGATCTCCAGAAGCCACCGGAAGCTAGGAAAGAGGCATGAATAGATTTTCCCTCAGAGCCTTCAGAAGGCAGCAACACTGCCGACCCTGTGATTTTGGACTTCTGGTCTCCAGAACTGTGAGTGAATAAATTTCTGTTTTTTGAAGTCACTCAATTTATGACAATTTGTTGTAGCAGCCCAGGAAACTAACACAGAGGTGAAATCATTCAAAGGTCTTATAACTAAGGTAACTATGGCAGGCAGCTTCTAGAGGGTTCCCAATAATCTCTGTCTCCAGGTATTCACACTGCTGTATAATCTGTTGCCCTTGAGTGTGCCTTGAGATCAAATATGTAACTGTCTTTTGGGTTCTACGTTTTGATTTTTTTTATATTATTCTATTATGCTCAGGGCTTAGCCCAGTACCTGGTACGTAATAAATGTCAATGTTTAAGAAATTCCTAGTTAATTACTTTGGTTTAGAAAACTAAGGAGTTGAAGGCTTATGGAGTTGGAAAGGGTCTAAAGAAAGGCTCATTAAAATCACCAATGTTTAAAGGAGAGGAAAAATTTTAAAAACAAGGAGGCTACAAAAATGAATAGTACCCACAGTATCATGACCTGGCATTGAAGCAAATGATAAATTACAATTTTACTCTTAAAAAAATGGCAAGGAATGTATTCATTTTGTTCACTGTGTTATGTGAACTTAGACATATAACTTCTCTGTTGATTCTGTTTCTCATCTAAAAAATGCATATGATAATTGTCCAAACCTCAGATATAGAGAACAAACTAATGGTTACCAGTGGGAGAGTGAAGGGGGAAGGGGCAACATGGGGTAGGGGATCAAGAGGTATAAATTACTATGTATAAAATAAATAAGCTACAAGGGTATATTATACAGCACAGAGAATATAGCCAATATTTTGTAATAACTATAAGTGGAGTATAACCTTTCAAAATTGTGAATCACTATGGAATACACATGAAACTTACATAATATTGTAAATCAACTATACTTCAAAGAAATGAATAAGATATAAAATCTGTATAAATTACTTTAAAAGATGATACACCATTATCAAGTGATATTTACCTGTGGGATGCAAGGATGGTTCAACATATGCTAATCAATAAATGTGATATGCCACATTAACAGAATGAAGGATAAAAATCAAATGTTCATCTCAATGGATGGAAAAAAAGCATTTGACAATATTCAACATCCTTTCATGCTAAAGACTCTCAGCAAATTGAGTACAGAAGGAATTTACATCAACACTAAAAAAAGTCATATATCACAAGCCAATACTCACAGGTAGATAGCATCAAAAACAATAAAGTACTTGGAAATAAAAATCAAGGAGGTAGAAGATCTATATACTGAAAACTATAAGCATCGATGAAAGCAAATGAAGAAATCACAAATAAATAGAAAGATCCTGAGTTCATGGATTCAAGATTTAGTATTGTTAAAATGCCCATCCTTCTCAAATGCTATTCAGATTCAATGCAATCCCCATCAAAATTCTAATGGCATTTTTTACAGAAATAGAAAAACAATCCTAAAATTCATATGGAACTGCAAAAGACCCTGAGAGCCAAAGCAATCCTGAGAAAGAAGAAAAAAGCTGGAGACATCACATTTCCTGATTTCAAATTGTATTACAAAACTAACAGTTCCATGTATCAGAAAAGCATAACGGGAAGAATTTTCAAGGTGAATTAATTACAAATTTCCTTGGGAACAGGAAATAAACTTATTAAGGAATTATAGTCACTCAAAAAAAAAAAAAGCATGGTACTGGCATAAAAATATGTAGACAGGGGCTTCCCTGGTGGTGCAGTGGTTGAGGGTCCGCCTGCCGATGCAGGGGACACGGGTTCATACCCCAGTCCGGGAGGATTCCACATGCCGCGGAGCAGCTGGGCCCGTGAGCCATGGCCGCTGGGCCTGCGCGTCCGGAGCCTGTGCTCTGCAACGGGAGAGGCCACAACAGTGAGAGGCCCACGTACCGCAAAAAAAAAAAAAATGGTGCTGGGAAAACTGGATATTTGCATGCAGAAGAAAAAAAATCCCTATCTAACACTACTCACAAAAATTAATTCAAAATGAATTAAAGACTTAATGTAAGACATGAAAACTTAAAACTCCTAGAAGAAACCATAGGGGAAAAGTTCCTTGACATTGGTCTTCATAATGAATTTTTTTGATGTGACAACAAAAGCACAACAAAAGCAAAAATAAACAAGTGGGACTACATCAGACTAAAAATCTTCTGCACAGCAGATAAAACATTCAACAAAATGAAAAAGCAACCTAGGAAATGCAAGAAAATATTTGTAAACTCTGTATCTGATAAAGGGTTAAATATCCAAAATATATAAGGAATTCATACAACTCAATATCAAAAAAGCAAATTACCTGTTTAAAAATGGGCAAAGGACCTGAATAGACAATTTTCCACAGAAGATATACAAATGTGTAACAGGTAGCTGAAAAGGTACTCAACATTGCTAGTCATCAGGGAAATGTAAATCAAAAATACAGTGAGTTATCACCTCACATCTGTTAGGATGGCTATTATTGAAAAGACAGGAGGTAAAAAGTGTTGGCGAGGATGTAGAGAAAAAGGAATGCTTTGTGCACTGTTGGTGTGACTGTAAACTAGTACAGCCACTACAGAGAACAGTATGGAAGTTCCTCAAAAAATTAAAAATAGAACTACAATAAGATCCAGAAACTCGGACTTCCCTCGTGGTGCAGTGGTTAAGAATCCGCCTGCCAATGCAGGGGACACGGGTTCGAGCCCTGGTCTGGGAGGATCCCACATGCCGTGGAGCAACTAAGCCAATGTGCCACAACTACTGAGCCTGTGCTCTAGAGCCCGTGAGCCACAATTACTGAGCCTGTGTGCCACAACCACTGAAGCCCGTGCGCCTAGAGCCCATGCTCCGCAACAAGAGAAGCCACCACAATGAGAAGCCCTCGCGCCAAAACAAAAAGTAGCTCCCACTCGCCACAATTAGAGAAAGTCTGTGCATAGCAACGAAGACCCAACCCAGCCAAAAATAAATATAAATGAATTTTTTTAAAAAAAGGTCCAGAAATTCCATTTCTGTGTATATATCCAAAGGAAACAAAAAAAGCATCTGAAAGGGCTATCTGTACCCCATGCTTATTGCAGCATTATTTACTACACTCAAGATATGGAAATAACCTATAGTCTGTCTGTGTGTCTGTCGACTGATGAATGGATAAAGAAAATGTAGTATATATGTAGTGGATTATTGTTCAACTATAAATAAAAAGGAAATCTTGCTATTGGCAACAACATGGATGAACCTAGAAAGCACTACTAAGGGAAATAAGCCAGACAGAGTAAAACAAATACTAATATCACTTATATGTGGAATCTTAAAAAGTCAGTTCAAAGAAACAGAATCAGTTGGTGATTGCCAGGGACTGGGTGGGCAGGGGAAGTGGGGAAAAAGAGATGCCTAAGTTCTGGGATCTAATGTACAGCATGGGGATTATGGTTAATAATACTGTATTATCTACTTGAAATGCACTAAAAAGTAAATCTTAAGTGTTCTCCCCACAAAAAGAAAAATAATTGTAACTATGTGAGATGATGATGTGTTAATTACCTTGATCGCAGTAATCATTTCACAATGTATACAGAATCAACGTGTTGAACATCTTAAATATACATGTGCAATTCTATTTCTCAATTATACCTCAAAAAAGCTGGCAAAAAATTAAAAAGCTGGTAATTTTGTACATGAGATGATGCATGTGAAAATATTTATTGAAAAATAAAGTGCTAAACACATATCAAGGATTATTATCATGAAAATTAACTAAACTGACTATTCCAGTTTCCTGTGTCTCATATAACCACAGTTTTTATTAGCTACTTTTCAATCTTCCTCATTCTCCTCATACTTCCAACCTCACCTCTTTTGCTTCCTCAACCCCAGACTCTTAGCGGGGGCCTGTCTTCTAACTCAGAAAGAAAATAAAAGTTCTTATATGAAATTACTTAAAAGGCTACCATATCTATAAGCTTAGTTCAACTTCTCCTCTTTCATTCTCAATAATAACCAGTTTCTCCACACATGTTCTATTACAGTTTATGCCTTCTCAGAAATCAAATGCTGGTGATTACTCCTAGATCTTGAAACTTTCTGCCCATGTTCATCATTCTTATCAGAATATTAAAGATATTCTGGCTTTTTGTCATAAAAACAACTGTGACCAGAACAATAATTACAATCACAGTGTAAACCACTCTCCCTAGAATTATGTTTCTTGTCCATTCACCTTTCTAATTACCCCTTCTGTACACTGTCAAACTTCTCAAAAGAGTTTTCTATGCTTATTGTCTCCAATTTCTCAATTCTCTTTCAGCGCACCATTTAACCCTACCACTGGAGTTACCACTGTCCTCTACATTATGAAGGACCCAGTGGCCACCAGGCTCCCAAGTAATAAAACCTGTTATAAAAAATAAAATCTGTTCAGTTCTCACCTCATTTGCCTTCTCAAAAGTCTTTGACACACTCTTCTTGTCTTCTAATTCTTTGCCTTTAAGGAAGGGAAAGAAGTAGGTGCCAGACTTTCTCAACCAAAACACAAATGAACAAAACTACACTTTGCCATATAAAAATACGATGGAGAAAAACAGAACAGACATTTTTACTCCTATTTTACACATAAGTAAATTGAGAATTAGTAAGTTTAATTCACTCTCCCAAGATATACAAAATGTGTGGATAACTAAGATTCAAACCCTTTTGAGTCCAACTCAGCTATGCTTTCTAAGTTGTAGAACATGATTTTAGATTGACCAAAACTTTGTAATACTTCTACTCAGCAATCTTCAGAATCCCAATGTCTCCTACCCTAATCATCATATGCTGACAAAAAGACTGACCACCAATTTGCATAAATAAATAATGAATAAATTGAAATTTTCAAAATCTATTATCATAATTAACTATAGTAGCACTAACCTCAAGAAGGATACACCCAGTAAAGCTACTGGTTGGTTAATTAAGCATTTATTAACGTGCTATGGAATAAAAACTACTCATTCATATAAACATATCTTGTTGCTATGGTAAATACTACCTAGCCATGAAGTAGGAAGCTAATTCTTGAATGGTATTAAGCTACTTTACAAAATGGTACAGTAAGAGTCCAAAGAGAGCCCCCGTCACAAATATAATCTCAGTGGTTAAAGCTGGACATTTTTCACAAATTGATAATGCTCTGGTCCTGGATTAGAGTGCTGATACTCAGCTATTAGATATGCTTTTAGAGATTATAAAAAGCCCCAAGGTCCTATACCATCTGTCACGGGCATCAGTGGCTAAAGAGAAATAGATGTGGCACATAACACAACACAGACCGGCTATATTTAGAAGATGAGAATGTAGCCTGATAAGAGATAAGAGAAAGTTCACACAGCTGGTGATACGTGCCAGGCAGAGCTCCAGTGTGAAGTAGGTATGTGTGCACTGCTCTATGAACTTAACAGAGCCCATGATCAATGCTAGGCCCTTCCACTTGAACCACTTTCTCAAACTACCTTTCCTTTATCTTGTTGCATTAGTTGGATATATTTCCCTTAAAATAGTAAAGGAAAGTTAAGTGTATCCTTTTAAAAAGTCAAGGAGTAAGTGTTTATAGAATTGAACCAATTCTATAAATACTTATAAGTCAATAGAGAAGACTATATGATGGAGATTAAAATATCAGTTTTGTTGCTGCTCAAGACCAGGTTGGATAAAAAAGACTTAGGTGTGCAGTAAAAAGTGTTTTCTTCTAAGGCTGAATTTCAGAACACAACTTTCATTGGGTGGATCTTGAAAAGAGGAAAATCACATTCAAAATGCAATTTTCTGATGATGCCATAACCCGAATACTAGCTTACAAATACAGGCAGATCTCTGCTTTTTCATGAGAATATCTAATGAAGGAAGAAAAAGCTTAGAGTGATCAAGAAGTACACAAGGACCTGAGACAGAAGCAGTGCCCTTTTAGCCTACTGCTGGGGCCCCAGAGGAGCCCTACATGATGCTGATTGACACCAGTTTCAATCAGTATCAAAGTGCATGCAATTTCAGACACAAAGTGTGTGTGTTTCACAATGTTCCCCTGGGTGCTGCTTGGGATCAAGGATGCTTGCTCAGAAAAGATAAAGACAAATAAAGACCCCTCTAAAGACAGATAGATGCCCATCTCCCTCCCATGTCAGTCAGCTCTTTATGCAATGTGACATATTTTAATAAGGCATAGAATTTTACTTTTTGACAAAAAGAAGATGCTGTCATCTTAGAGCAGTGTGGCTTCATGGTTTATTAAGCCAGAAAGAACTGTCTGTCTCCCTCCCAATTCTGTAGGGCCCGGGAGCTCAAAGGTCAAACTTCCAATTTAGATTAGTGTTTCCCCATATGACAAGGCAATGTCAGTTCCTAAAGCAAGCCAACTACAAATAAAACTCCTAACAGATTTCCTGAATTCCATAAACAACACAGAATTTTTTGAATAAAAGACAGATTTTCAAATCCATATTATCTCATTTTTGCAGGATTTTTATGATTTTAGGGGAAAAAGTATTTGATACATATTGTGAGCAATTTCTAAAACTTTGGCTCCAGACATCAGTAAATAACAATGTCCCTAGACATGCAGCAACTGACCCACTGCTAGAAAGCCCAGCATCTGGTGACAGAGGCCTCCACTCTCTCTTCCCAAAGAACTATTAGCTCCTGGAACCCTGATAAATTCCTTTCTCAGGATACCTCTTTATACACCTGTACCCCTGTCTTTCCTTTAACTTAAATTCTTAAAGGAAGGGAACATTTTTTCATTTTATTGCAAGACATTCCTTATCACCAAATTTTCTTTATGCCCTGCCTCATTCAAAAGTGGCTTTTAGAAAATGTAGCAGGGCTTCCCTTGTGGCACAGTGGTTAAGAATCCACCTGCCAATGCAGGAGACATGAGTTCAATCCCTGTCTGGGAAGATGCCACATGCAGCTGAGCAACTAAGCCCGTGCACCACAACTACTGAGCCTGCGCTCTAGCGCCTGCGAGCCACAACTACTGAGCCCACGTGCCATAACTACTGAGCCTGCATGCCACAACTACTGAAGCCCGTGCACCCTAGAGCCCATGCTCTGCAACAAGAGAAGTCATCGCAATGAGAAGCCTGTGCACCACAATGAAGAGTAGCCCCCGCTCGCTGCAACTAGAGGAAGCCCACTCACAGCAACAAAGACCCAACACAGCCAAACATAAAATAAATAAAAATAAATAAGTTTTAAAAAAATAAAATGTACCACAAAAAGTATACATATAACAATAATAATAATTTTTTTTTAAAAGTAAGGACCAAGGACAGAAAGAAATATTAAATCAACTGGGCCAAACCATTTATTTAATAATTGCTGTGATGATGCTATATTTGGCTCTCTGATTCCTGCTACATGTGACAGAAATGGAGAATAAATTATTGTGTTTCTATTATCAAAATCAAGGATAAATCCTGGCTCTAGGTAGTTGTTCTACTGTCCACTGTTTAACTAACTGAGACAATCAGAAGTCTACCTTTATTTTGTATTCTAACAGCATCACTCTCGTTAAGACGTACTTTAATGTTATGCTCTTGGTTTTGTCAAAGTTATTCTACAAAAGTACCTACATGAAAAGAGATTTTTCTTTTCAATATGCAGTATATCACTAAGTGTTTAGTATACAAAGATAAAGGTAAGAAATATTAAATTTCAGATCATGAAATTCTTCTTTATGAGGATGATATTAATAAATCAGTATGAATCCTTGAGTTTGGAAATTAAATAATTGGATACTGATGGCATTCCATTATTTATATTGTGTATTAATATACCATTAACCATATTTCACAGCCATATTCCTTTGTCACTGGATTATCTTGAAACTTTTTTAAAGAGGATACCAGGGCTTCAGTTTCCAAAGGTTAGTCAGCAATGCTGAAGTTAGAATTTCATAAGAAAGAAAAACATCTGCTGTACTGAAAATAAACCAGTGTACAGAGGAAGAGGAAAGACAATTCCTAAAGGAATAAGATTCTAACACATAGCTAGTAGAGACTGATGCTCTTTTTCTTGAAATTTCCAGATTCAGAGAATATTTCAGCTGTCAGGGATCCTAAAGGTATAGACTACCTCCTTAATTAACAAGAGATAAAAAATTGAGGCACATAGAGGCTAAGTGCCTTGCCCATAGTTGCACAAGCAACTAGTAGGAAAATCTAGACTAGATCCCAAAACGCTATTTTGTTTGTTTGTTTGTTTTATCTTTTTTAAACATCTTTATTGAAGTATAATTGCTTTACAATGGTGTGTTAGTTTCTGCTGTATAACAAAGTGAATCAGCTATACATATACATATATCCCCATATCCCCTCTCTCTTGCGTCTCCCTCCCACATTCCCTATCCCACCCCTCTAGGTGGTCACAAAGCACCGAGCTGATCTCCCTGTGCTATGTGGCTGCTTCCCACTAGCTATCCATTTTACATTTGGTAGTGTATATATGTCCATGCCACCATCTCACTTCATCCCAGCTTACCCTTCCCCCTCCCCGTGTCCTCAAGTCCATTCTCTACGTCTGCGTCTTTATTCCTGTCTTGCTCCTAGGTTCGTCAGAACCTTTTTTTTTTTTTTTTTAGATTCCATATATATGCGTTAGCATATGGTATTTGTTTTTCTCTTTCTGACTTAACTTCACACTTTATGACAGACTCTAGGTCCATCCACTTCACAACGAATAACTCAATTTCATTTCTTTTTATGGCTGAGTAATATTCCATTGTATATATGTGCCACATCTTCTTTATCCATTCATCTGTCGATGGACACCTAGGTTGGTTCCACGTCCTGGCTATTGTAAATAGAGGTTCAATGAACATTGTGGTACATGACTCTTTTGGAATCATGGTTTTCTCAGGGTATATGCCCAGTAGTTTGCTGGGTTGTATGGTAGTCCTATTTTTAGTTTTTTAAGGAAGCTCCATACTGTTCTCCAAAGTGGCTCCAAGACCCTGTTTTGAGGGGCAATATCCTTCCCACTGCAGAATTCTCAACTCTTCCTAGCCCCAAAACACTTGGAAGACAAATCTGTCACCCCAAAATATTCCCATTCAACTCTAATCCAAGCAGAAGTGACTCCTGATTGTCTATTTCTTTCTTTTAAGTTTTAAATTGGGTCTATTTTCTAATAATGGTGGAAGTTTTTAAAGAATGTGAAGATTGTTTTGGAGGCTCCCAAATTTTCAAATTCAATATAGTTAAAAATTGATATGCTATACTCTTTGTAGTTGAACAAGATCAATGCATTCTCTTAAATGAGTCAAAAAGACAAAGAGACAACAGTGGTAACTTCTTCAGTGTTTTTTATCAAATTAACTTAAGTAATCAGATGGTTCAATCAATGTGACTAATCAATTTCACTAATCGTTGGAGCAACTAACATAGATTTGTCACAACATGTATGTAGCCCTTCGTTATATCCCTTCACATAGCTAGCTATTCCTTGGTACCGTACACATGCACTTACTATTGTACTTACCACATTGGTTTGTAAATTTTTATTTCTTTTATCATACTACTAAAAAGAAAATAATCTTTATATAATTGTCTTATATAATATTTTCTGTTTTAGTTTGCTTAATAAACATTTGATGATCACCTACTTCATTTTGGGCACCATATTAGCTACTGATCTTTTGAGTTTTGCTGGGGAGACATACATACCATTTTTATTTATAATATCATTACTGTGACAGAGGGATGCACAGAAAGTACTGAGGACGACCATGTAGGGCTTAGGGGTCATTATAAAAGTGGTAATTACACAAGAGCTGAATGTAAGGAAACAGAACAAAGTAGCTAGGTTAATAAAGGTAGGGGAAGTGGAAAGAAGAGTGGTCTAGGGAAAGAAAACATGCAAAATCTATAGAAGCATGACAAGTCATTATATGGTGCAAAGTGGGGCAGCTTAGGAAGGCAAAAAATTCTCAATAGTATTAGAACAGTAATTTTCAATCTTTGGTGAGTACCAGAGTCACCTGGAGAACTAACAAAGCATGCAAAAGACCAGGCCTGTGGAAGTAGATGAGGTATTTTATCAAGTCCTCAGGTGATTCTGATGCACATCAAAGCTTGAGAACAATTGTTAGTACAGCATAAAGTGCTAGATGAAGAAGGTATGTGAAGTACAAGTTAGAAAAATCAGGCAAGGAAGAGGTAAGAATTATATTCTAGGTTAAAGTAAGTCATGTGTCAATTTTGTGTTAAAACAATCATGTGTTAAAAAGAAGTCTACCCACAGTATCCTTCGGTAGTAGGGAAGTGACACAAATATTCTTGCATTTTAGATTAATTACTGTCAACAGTAAATAAAATATATTTTGAGATGGAGAGAAAAATCAGAGAAAAGAGCAATTAACAGCTCATTACAATATTACAGGTGAAAGAGGATAAGGGGCTACACTAGGGATGGGGTTATAGAGATGAAGTAGTAAAATATTGCAGTAATATTAAGTCATCAACTTGTATTTAGTAAAATCCGGGACAGGTTTAGGTAGTACGTGTCATGACTAAGTGTGAGTAAATTGAAAATAATCCCTCAGTTGACTAAATCATAGAAGACTAAAACTGAAAATAAACCGACAGATATTAAGTAATAACTGTTGAATCTATTATAGTCAGCCTACAAAAGCCCTAGGACTGCAACATGAAGTCATCATCTGAGTGGAACCTATTTTTAAAGTTGATGTTAAAAATATATTTAATGCAAACACAGAATATGCCTTGATTATATAAAGAACAATAAAATAAAGATCAGTGTATTCACCACTTCGCATAAGAAACAGAACATTACGCATACATTTGAAGCCTCTGTGCCCCTGCCCAGTCACATCCTTTCGCTTTCCCATTATTCTTTTAAAACATGTGTTTATAATTTTGTTTTCTTTATGGTTTAATGACAATGGATATATCCTACATAATGTGGTTGAGTTTTATCTGTTGGGTGCTTTATAAAATTACTGTCGTGATGTCTCCTACAGTTTGTGCTTTCTTCTCAACATGTGTGTGAGATGATTCATTTTGATGTGTAACACTTTGGTTCATTCATTTTCATTTTGTTCAGTAGTCTGTTGTACAAAGAGACTGCTATTTGTTTAACCACTTCCCCGCCATTAAACGTTTGAGTTGCTTTCAATTTTTTCTTTATCATAAACAATGCTACTTTTAATATTCTTGTACGTGTCTCCCAGAGAACATATAAAAGAGTTTCCTCTACCATGATAGCTTTGTTTGATGAAGACCCATTATATGGCAGCCTAGTACACACACGTACAGACACATGTGTGCACACACACATAACCTAAGCAAATTGTTCTGGAAACAATATTTACCCTAACTACTTAGACACATTCTAATATTTTCTAATTTCTTGTATTCTACTATATTGTATACTATTATATTTCACTTTTAAAATGCTGGTATTTGGTTGCTAAATTAATTTTTTTAAAGATAGTAATACATTTGATAAACTACTAACCATGAGAGAAAATATGAATTATAAATGTAATAAATAAAAGAGAAAATTTTGTAACTATGTAAGGTGACATGTTAACTAGACATTGTGGTGATCATTTCACAATGTACACAAGTATTAACTTATTATGTTATACACCTGAAGCTAATAAAATGTTGTATGCCAATTGTACCTCAATTAAAAAATATATAATAGGGCTTCCCTGGTGGCGCAGTGGTTGAGAGTCTGCCTGCCGATGCAGGGGACACGGGTTCGTGCCCCGGTCCGGGAAGATCCCACATGCCGTGGAGCGGCTGGGCCTGTGAGCCATGGCCGCTGGGCCTGCACGTCCAGAGCCTGTGCTCCACAATGGGAGAGGCCACAACAGTGAGAGGCCCACGTAAGTTCTGGAGGCTGGGAAATCCAAGATCAAGGTGCTAGCAAGGTAGGTTTCAGTCTGAGTCCTCTTCCCGGCTTGTAGGTGGTCACCATCTCATTGTGTGCTCACATAACCTCTTCTTTGTGCATGCTTGAGGAAAGGGAAGGGAAGAGAGAGGGAGGGAGAGAGAGAGGGAGAGGGAGAGGGAGAGAGAGAGGGAAAGAGAGGAAGAGAGAGGGAGAGAGAGAGAGCTCGTTGCTAAATTAATTTTTAAATCGACCTACGTTCTGAAAATCCCTGCTCCAGAGTGTAAACCTAGAAAAGGAATTTCTGAGAGAGATACATATATACATCCTCAGCTTTGTAAAATAATGCCAAATTCCAAAGAGTTTTTAGCAATTTACTCTCTCATCATCGGTGTATGTTGTTGTCCCAAATATACAGCAAAACGTATTTTACCCAGTCTGTTTAGTATAAAATAATATTACACTAAGTTAAGTTTGATGGCCTTTTCATATTTTCCTTGGAAATTTGTTTCTTCTGCTTATAAATGCCTGTTTTCCCCCATTTTGCATTAGGTTGCTCATCTGTCTCTTCTTGGTCTGTAGAAATGTTTTAATTATGTAGCCATGATACAGATCTTTTGTTGGTTATCTTTACCTGGTATGGCTTATTTTTTAAGGTAAATATTGATGTAAGAAGTTTTTATTTTAAAGTAGTTAAATGTATCTATCATTATAATCATCATTTCATTAGTATTATGAATGTGGTTTATGTCTTGTTTTAGAACTATAGAAGGCAAAATTATTAATAATTAAAACATGATGGATAACCTTAGCCATATACAGAAGTAATTCTACCTAACTGAGGTTTGGCAAACACCAAAGAAACCTGTTAGCTTAATCATTTGTGATGCTACCAATCTGAGTTCCAATATGTTAACATAGGAATGTTCTTTGACGTGTGCCTAGAAAAGTAAATGGATAGTAAGATATTGAGTTTATTGAACATTGTCAGAGAAATAACTATATTCCAACAACTACTGGTCCTTTAGTCAATATTGGGGAGAATTTTATTGTGGGGAATCTGCCTTTTCATAGTGTGCCTAAAATAGATTTCATGACTATCCAGTACAATTTGAATAAGTCATTGTTCACTAAATAAATGTATCCATAAAAAGTTGGTTTCCTCGGTGCTTTAATACTACAGAGAAGATACTTTGAATTACTGATACCAGTGTCTAGTTAATAGAGAAATATATATCCCATTGTAAAGTTAATAGACAGTGTCCTGGTATAAGAATTATCTCTTCTGAGTTAATCTTTGTGTATCCCAAAATTTTTTATCAAGTTGGGGTCAAACGATAAAGCTGAGTAGATCTGAGAACCAAAGACTGGACTCACCAAGAACTATCACCCCCACAAAACTCTTTCTGGAGAGCTGCTGACCACTGATTTCTGACATCGTAACTGTTTACTGAGTATCACAACTGAATTATCATTTGGGATCAGCATGTGACTTAGAAAGTGTGGAGAACTGTGCAAGATACTAAAAAAGAACAGATACCTGGAGGACGCAGGTCACATTTACATTTATTTGAATTATTTTTTAGCCTTCTGCTTTCAAAAATAAAAGAATCTTCAGACTAGGTTCTTTCCCTGGTCCACTATTTTCCCACCTCTATTTTATATTCAACACCAGACATATGCAAAGAGACATATATACTCTTTTTTATTCATTCATTCATTCATTCATTTATTGGCTGCATTGGGCCTTTGTTGCTGTGTGTGGGCTTTAGTTGTGGTGAGCAGGGGCTACTCTTCACTCAGGTGAGCAGGCTTCTCATTGTGGTGGCTTTTCTTGTTGTGGAGCACGGGCTTTAGGCGCACAGGCTTCAATAGCTGTGGTACGTGGGCTCAGTAGCTGTGGCTCGTGGGCTCCAGAGTGCAGGCTCAGTAGTTGTGGCACACGGGCTTAGTTGCTCCGTGGCATGTGGGATCTTCCTGGACCAGGGCTCGAACTTGTGTCTCCTGCATTGGCAGGTGGATTCTTAACTACTGTGCCACCAGGGAAGTCCAGACTTATATACCCTTAATCATTTATATCTTTACAGAATTAGAAAACATTCTATTTCTAATAATAATCAATTTTACTTGCATTAAAAAATAATACATTTTAGCATAGCTCCTAAATTTTTTACACTCCAAGACTGAAAAAATTTTGTCAGTAAACAATATTGTTTTGTTGTATTTTTGCATTTTAAGTAGTTTAAAGAATTTTTTTTAATGATAGCAGATTTTATGAATTTTGTAGTAAATTTTAACATTTCACAAAACTGCATTTCTCAGGATGCTAAAAGCCAAGTACTTATAATCATTTACAACCTTCTTGGGGAAAAGAGGACTTATGCATAAATATGTAACTGCTCATTCTATACCATATAACAATTACTGTGTTAGTTTTATAGACTATCTCTACAACACATGTGTGTTTGAATGAAAGTGCAAATATCAGTCACACGATTTGATGATGATTCTTTTTGTTTGGTTTACAATTTTATTCCACTATCTGCATGTTTAACTTTTCACAGTCTGCTGGGGAATATGCATTTCACATTTGTAAATACAATTCTGCCTCAATTTCTCAGACTCTCTGTGTGTGTGTGTTTTCAAATCAGAATGTTTTAAATACGGTAGAAATACAAATCTTCTTAGGAGTATTTAATTTTCTTATAAGATCCTTTTAAATAAAAATTTAAAACTCTTCTTTCTCAGTAGCATATTTTTTCCCATTTTTCTCTTTTCATAACAGAGTCTTATGCCTCCACATCAACATTCTGGCATATCTCTAATTATAAGGAAGACTACAGTTCTTTCTCTGCTTCATATTTAGAAACTATTTTTAGATGCTGGCTTTTACATGCATCTTTCTTTTTCTAAGTGATTCTTTCATCTAAAATCAGAGATAAATTTTTCAAGCTACTGCTGCCTAGCTAAAAATACAGGGGAATGCAGTACTCTATATTTACATCATATAAGTAACAGAAAACATTTTACTGGATGGCAAATGACCAGGACCCAAGTTAGAAAATCAGGAGAGAACATGTTTCAGATCCTCTAAAAATATACAGTGTTTGGGTATACTGATCTTTTTCCTTGGAGAATGTAGGTTTTTAAATTCCAAAATAAAATAACTAAGTGAAATTCTGAAATTGAAAATCTGTCTTAAGAAAGATCAGTTTTACATTTCTGGATTCAGAAATTCATTTCTGAATTCTAGATACTGGCTGCTTCTCTCATTTCCAAATATTTCATGTTATTGAAGGTTCAAATCATTCCCACACATGATATAGGAGTTCTCCTGGGGGTATGGCAGGCTCAGAAATCAATCAAAGCAAAGACTCTGTGCATGTAGATTAGAAGAAGGGTAAGATGAAAATTATCTGCCTGTATTTAAGAATATTTTAATCTAACTAAATGCCTCTATAATGCAAAAGTTAGATTTGCTTTCTAGTTTATAGCTATATTCAAAGCCATTGTTTTACATCTTTTGGTTCAAAGTATAATTTCAATCAACCTTATACCTGGTGGTCAGCCCACTGAAGAAGACCCTTGGCAGAATAGAATTGGATCAAAGAAATGTATGCTGGAAGGACATAGCACAGTGATCAATAGTTTAAACAAAGAAATGAAACTGGGGCAAGAGAAATTGTCTAAAGTTAGTTCAGTTTAATTTCCTGGATGAAACTTCCAATAGCAATTGAGTTCAATTCCATAACTATCAATGAACTTTAAAAAAGTTCCCCAGGTTCAATATACAACCAAAGCTTCAAACCAGAACATAAATAAAAATTAACAGTATTTTTCTCTCATTGCATTGGTGTGATTTAAGTAGGATCTGAAACATTTCTTACAGCAGATACCTCCAGTTCATCTTCTCAATGTACAAGCAAAACTGAGTTCTTCTGTCACCCTACAGCAAGCGACACATTTATGGCTATCATACATTATGCAACTCACATATCTTTGTTCAAATATTAAATCATTCCCTCTTAGCATAAAGAGACGTTGGCTTTATTTTGACTGTAGAGTAGCAAATTAATATAAGCAAGTTCAGTTATTAATTCTCCTGACAAGTGTCACACTTCCAAAGGAAAGCAGAACACTTTTCAAAACATATATTTCAAACGTGTTTTTTTTAACATCTTTATTGGAGTATAAATGCTTTTCAATGGTGTGTTTGTTAGTTTCTGCTTCATAACAAAGTGAATCAGTTATACATATACATATGTCCCTATATGTCTTCCCTCTTACGTCTCCCTCCCTCCCACACTCCCTATCCCACCCCTCTATGCGGTCACAAAGCACTGAGCTGATCTCCCTGTGCTGCTTCCCACTAGCTATGTATTTTACGTATGGTAGTGTATATATGTCTACCCTCTCACTTTGCTACCCTCTCACTTTGTTCCATATTACCCTTCCCCCTCCCCATATCCTCAAGTCCATTCACTAGTAGGTCTGTGTCTTTATTCCCATTGCCCCTAGATTCCTCATGACCTTTTTTTTTTTTTTTAGAGTCCATGTACATGTGTTAGCATGCAGTATTAGGTTTTCTCTTTCTGAATTACTTCACCCTGTATGACAGACACTAGGTCGATCCACATTACTACAAATAACTCAATTTCGTTTCTTTTTATGGCTGAGTAGTATTCCATTGTATATATGTGCCACATCTTCTTTATCCATTCATCTGTCAATGGACACTTAGGTTGGTTCCATGCCCTGGCTATTGTAAACAGAGGTACAATGAACATTGTGGTACATGACTCTTTTTGAAATACGGTTTTCTCAGGGTATATGCCCAGTAGTGGGATTGCTGGGTCGTATGGTAGTTCTATTTTTAGTTTTTTAAGGAACCTCCATACTGTTCTCCATAGTGGCTGTATCAATTTACATTCCCACCAACGTGCAAAAGGGCTCCCTTTTCTCCACACCCTCTCCAGCACTTATTGTTTGTAGATTATTTGGTGATGGCCACTCTGATTGGTGTGAGGTGATACTTCACTGTAGTTTTGAGTTGCATTTCTCTAATGATTAGTGATGTTGAGCATCCTTTCATGTGTTTGTTGGCAATCTGTATATCTTCTTTGGAGAAATGTCTAGGCCTTCTGCCCATTTTTAGATTGGGTTGTTTTTTTGATATTGAGCTGCATGAGCTGCTTGTAAATTTTGGAGATTAATCATTTGTCAGTTGCTTCATTTGCAGATATTTTCTCCCATTCTGAGGGTTGTCTTTTCGTCTTGTCTATGGTTTCTTTTGCTGTGGAAAAGCTTTTAAGTTTCATTAGGTCCCATTTGTTTATTTTTGTTTTTATTTCCATTTCTCTAGGAGGTGGGTAAAAAAGGATGTTGCTGTGATGTATGTCATAGAGTGTTCTGGCTATGTTTTCCTCTAAGAGTTTGATAGTGTCTGGCCTTACATTTAGCTCTTTAATCCATTTTGAGTTTATTTTTGTGTATGGTGTTAGGGAGTGTTCTAATTTCATTCTTTTACATGTGGCTGTCCAGTTTTCCCAGCACCACTTATTGAAGAGACTGTCTTTTCTTCACTGTATATTTTTGCATCCTTTATCAAAGATAAGGGGACCATATGTGCGTGGGTTTATCTCTGGGCTTTCTATCCTGTTCCATTGATCTATCTTTCTGTTTTGTGCCAGTACCATACTGTCTTGATTACTGTAGCTTTGTAGTATAGTCTGAAGTCCGGGAGTCTGATTCCTCAAACTCCGTTTTTCTTTCTCAAGATTGCTTTGGCTATTCGGGGTCTTTTGTGTTTCCATACAAATTGTGAAATTTTTTGTTCTAGCTCTGTGAAAAATGCCAGTGGTAGTTTGATAGGGATTGCATTGAATCTGTAGATTGCTTTGGGTAGTAGAGTCATTTTCACAATGTTGATTCTTCCAAACCAAGAACATGGTATATCTCTCCATCTATTTCTATCATCTTTAATTTCTTTCATTAGTGTCATAATTTTCTGCATACAGGTCTTTTGTCTCCTTAGATAGGTTTATTCCTAGATATTTTAGTCTTTTGTTGCAATGGTAAATGGGAGTGTTTTCTTAATTTCACCTACAGATTTTTCATCATTATTGCATAGTAATGCAAGAGATTTCTGTGCATTAATTTTGTTTTCTGCTACTTTACCAAATTCATTGATTAGCTCTAGTAGTTTTCTGGTAGCATCTTTAGGATTCTCTATGTATAGTATCATGTCATCTGCAAACAGTGACAGCCTTACTTCTTCTTTTCCGATTTGGATTCCTTTTATTTCTTTTTCTTCTCTGATTGTGGTGGCTAAACTTCCAAAAATATGTTGAATAATAGTGGTGAGAGTGGGCAACCTTGTCTTGTTCCTGATCTTAGTGGAAATGCTTTCAGTTTTTCACCATTGAGGATGATGTTGGCTGTGGATTTGTCATACATGGCCTTTATTATGTTGAGGATAGTTCCCTCTATGCCTACTTTCTGGAGGGTTTTTATCATAAATGAGTGTTGAATTCTGTCAAAAGCTTTCTCTGCATCTATTGAGATGATCATATGGTTTTTCTCCTTCAATTTTTTAATATGGTGTATCACATTGATTGATTTGGGTATATTGAAGAATCCTTGCATTTCTAGGATAAACCCCACTTGATCATGGTGTATGATGCATTTAATGTGCTGTTGGATTCTGTTTGCTAGTATTTTGTTGAAGATCTGTGCATCTATGTTCATCAGTGTTATTGGTCTGTAGTTTTCTTTTTTGTGACATTTTTGTCTGATTTTGGTATCAGGGTGATGATGGCCTCATAGAGTAAGTTTGTGAGTGTTCCTCCCTCTGCTATATTTTAGAAGAGTTTGAGAAGGATAAGTGTTAGTTCTTCTTTAAATGTTCGACAGAATTCACCTATGAAGCCATCTGGTCCTGGGCTTTTCTTTGTTGGAAGATTTTTAATCACAGTTTCAATTTCAGTGCTTGTGATTGGTCTGTTCATATTTTCTATTTCTTCCTGGTTCAGTCACGGAAGGTTATGCATTTCTAAGAATTTGTCCACTTCTTCCAGGTTTTCCATTTTATTGGCATATAGTTATTTATAGTAATCCCTTATGATCCTTTGTATTTCTGCAGTGTCAGTTGTTACTTCTCCTTTTTCATTTCTAATTCTACTGACTTGAGTCTTCTCCCATTTTTTCTTGATGAGTCTGGCTAATGCCTTATCACTTTTTTTTTTATCTTCTCAAAGAACCAGCTTTTAGTGTTATTGAACTTTGCTATCGTTTCCTTCATTTCTTTTTATTTCTGATCTGATCTTAATGATTTCTTTCCTTCTGCTAACATTGGGGTTTTTTTGTTCTTTTTCTCTAATTGCTTTAGGTGTAAGGTTAGGTTGTTTATTTGAGATGGTTCTTGTTTCTTGAGGTACGATTGTATTGCTATAAACTTCCCTCTTAAAACTGCTTTTGCGGCATCCCATAGGTTTTGGGTCGTCGTGTTTTCATTGTTATTTTTTCTAGGTATTTGTTGATTTCCTCTTTGATTTCTTCAGTGATCTCTTGGTTATTAAGTAGTCTATTGTTTAGCCTCCATGTGTTTGTATTTTTTACAGATCTTTTCCTGTAATTGATATCTAGTCTCATAACACTGTGGTCAGAAAAGATACTTGATATGATTCTAATTTTCTTAAATTTATGAAGGCTTGATTTGTGACCCAAGATATGATCTATCCTGCAGAATTTATCAAGAGGACTTGAGAAGAAAATGTATTCTTTTGTTTCAGATGGACTATACCATAAATATCAATTAAGTCCATCGTGTTTAATGTATCATTTAAAGCTTGTGTTTCCTTATTTACTTTTTGGATGATCTGTCCTTTGGTGAAAGTGGGGTGTTAAAGTGCCCTACTATGATTGTGTTACTGTTGATTTCCCCTTATATGGCTGTTAGCATTTACTTTATGTATTGAGGTGCTCCTATGTTGGGTGCATAAATATTTACAATTGTTATATCTTCTTCTTGAATTGACCCCTTGATAAATATGTAGTGTCCTTCTCTGTCTCTTGTAATAGTCTTTATTTTAAACTCTCTTTTGTCTGATATGAGAATTGCGACTCCAGCTTTCTTTTGATTTCCATTTGCATGGAATATCTTTTTCCATCCCCTCACTTTCAGTCTGTATGTGTCCCTAGGTCTGAAGTGGGTCTCTTGTAGGCAGCATATATATGGGTCTTGTTTTTGTATCCACTCAGCCAGTCTATGTCTTTTGGTTGGAGAATTTACTCCATTTACACTTAAGGTAATTATTGATATGTATGTTCCTATTACCATTTTCTTAATTGTTTTGGGTTTGTTATTGTAGGTCTTTGCTTCTCTTGTTTTTCCTGCCTAGAGAAGTTCCTTTAGCATTTGTTGTAAAGCTGGTTTGGTGGTGCTGAATTCTCTTAGCTTTTGCTTGTCTGTAAATCTTTTAATTTTTCCATCAAAACTGAATGAGATCCTTCTGGGTAGAGTAAACTTGGTTGTAGGTTTTTCTCCTTCATCACTTTATATATGTCCTGCCACTCCCTTCTGGCTTGCAGAGTTTCTGCTGAAAGTTCAGCTGTTAACTTTATGGGGATTCCCTTGTGTGTTATTTTTTTTTTCCCTTACTGCTTTTAATACTTTTTCCTTGTATTTAATTTTTGATAGTTTGATTAATATGTGTCTTGGTGTGTTTCTCCTTGGATTTATCCTGTATGGGACTCTCTGTGCTTCCTGAACTTGATTAACTATTTACTTTCCCATATTAGGGAAGTTTTCAACTATAATCTCTTCAAATGTTTTCTCATTCCCTTTCTTTTTCTCTTCTTCTTCTGGAACCCCTATAATTTGAATGTTGGTGCGTTTAATGTTGTCCTAGACGTCTCTGAGACTGTCCTCAATTCTTTTTTCTTTATTGTGCTCTGTGGCAGTTATTTCCACTATTTTGTCTTCCAGGTCACTTATCCGTTCTTCTGCCTCAGTTATTCTGCTACTGATCCCTTCTAGAGAAGTTTAATTTAATTTGTTGTGTTGTTCATCACTGTTTGTTTGCTCTTTAGTTCTTCTAGGTCCTTGTTAAACATTTCTTGTATTTTCTCCATTCTATTTCCAAGATTTTGGATCATCCTTACTATCATTATTCTGAATTCTTTCTCAGGTAAACTGTCTATTTCCTCTTCACTTGTTAGGTCTGTTGGGTTTTTTGCCTTGATCCTTCATCTGCTCTGTGTTTCTCTGTCTTCTCATTTTGCTTAACTTACTGTGTTTGGGGTCTCCTTTTCACAGGCTGCAGGTTCATAGTTCCCATTGTTTTTGGTGTCTGTCCGCAGTGGCCAAGGTTGGTTCAGTGGGTTGTGTAGGCTTTCTGGTGGAGGGGACTAGTGCCTGTGTTCTGGTGGATGAGGCTGGATATTGTCTTTATGGTGGGCAGGTCCATGTCTGGTGGTGTGGTTTGGGGTGTCTGTGGACTTATTATGATTTTAGGTAGCTTCTCTGCTAATGGGTGGGGTTGTGTTCCTGTCTTGCTAGTTGTTTGGCATAGGGTGTCCAGCACTGTAGCTTTCTGGTCATTAAATGGAGTTCGGTCTTGGCATTGAGATGGAGACCTATGGGAGATTTTTGCCATTTGATATTACAGGGAGCTGCGAGGTCTCTTGTGGACCAGTGTTCTGAAGTTGGCTCTCCGACCTCAGGCACAGCCCTGATGCCTGGTTGGAACACCAATAGCCTGTCATCCACACAGCTCAGAATATAAGTGAGAAGAAAAAGAAAGAAAGAAAGAAGGAAGGTAAAATAAAATAAAGTAACATAAAATAAAATAAAGTTATTAAAATAAAAGGTAATTATTTAAAAAAAATATTTTTAAGTAATAAAAAAAAAAGAAGAGAGCAACCAAACCAAAAAACAAATCCACCAATGATAACAAGTGCTAAAAACTACACAAGGAAAAAGAAAAAAAACGGACAGACAGAACCCTAGGACAAATGGTATAAGCAAAGCTATACAAATAAAATCACACACAGAAGTATACACACTCAGAAAAAGGGGAAAAAGGAAAAAAAAAATATATATATATATATATATATATCGTTGCTCCCAAAGTCCCCCTCCTCAGTTTGGGATGATTCGTTGTCTATTCAGGTATTCCACAGATGCAGGGTACATCAAGTTGATTGTGGAGATTTAATCCGCTGCTCCTGAGGCTGCTGGGAGAAATTTTCCTTTCTCTTCTTTGTTCGCACAGCTCCCGGGATTCAGCTTTGGACTTGGCCCCACCTCTGTGTGTATGTCGCCTGAGGGCAACTGTTCTTCGCTCAGACAGGACGGGGTTAAAGGAGCCGCTGATTCGGGGGCTCTGGCTCACTCAGGCCGGGGGGAGGGAGGGGCACGGAGTGCGGGGCGAGCCTGCAGCGTTAGAGGCTGGCATGACATTGCACCAGCCTGAGGCGCGCCGTGCATTCTCCCGGGGAAGTTGTCCCTGGATCCCGGGACCCTGGCAGTGGTGGGCTGCACAGGCTCCCAGGAGGGGAGGTGTGGATAGTGACCTGTGCTTGCACACAGGCTTCTTGGTGGTGGCAGCAGCAGCCTTAGCGTCTCATGCCCGTCTCTGGGGTCCGCGCTTTTAGCCGCGGCTCGCGCCCGTCTCTGGAGCTCCTTTAAGCAGCGCTCTTAATCCCTTCTCCTCAGGCACCAGGAAACAAAGAGGGAAGAAAAAGTCTCTTGCCTCTTCGGCAGCTTCAGACTTTTCCCGGATTCCCTCCCGGCTAGCCGTGGCGCACGAACCCCTTCAGGCTGTGTTCACACCGCCAACTCCAGTTCTCTCCCTGGGATCTGACCTCCGAAGCCCAAGCCTCAGCTCCCAACCCCGGCCGCCCCAGCAAGTGAGCCGACAAGCCTCTAGGGCGGGTGAGTGCCAGTCGGCCCTGATCCTCTATGCGGGAATCTCTCCGCTTTGCCCTCCGCACCCCTGTTGCTGTGCTCTCCTCCGCGGCTCGGAAGCTTCCCCCCTCCGCCACCCGCAGTCTCGGAGAAAGGGCTTCTAGTGTGTGGAAACCTTTCCTCCTTCACAGCTCCCTCCCACTGGTGCAGGTCCCGTCCCTATCCTTTTGTCTCTGTTTATTCTTTTTTCTTTTGCCCTACCCAGGCACATGGGGATTTTCTTGCCTTTTGGGAGGTCTGAGGTCTTCTGCCAGCGTTCAGTAGGTGTTCTGTAGGAGTTGTTCCACGTGTAGATGTATTTCTGATGTATTTGTGGGGAGCAAGGTGATCACGCCTTTCTCCTCCG
Organism: Grampus griseus; assembly: GCF_964374135.1. Taxonomy (NCBI): domain Eukaryota; kingdom Metazoa; phylum Chordata; class Mammalia; order Artiodactyla; family Delphinidae; genus Grampus; species Grampus griseus. Next base: position 98,257,421 of record NC_139019.1, on the reverse strand, counting down.
CCATCTTGAAGCTCCTCTCAAACGCGTTTTATCAGATTCTGAAAGTGCTATCTCCTTAATTTAAGGCAGTTATTTCAATGACCATTTGTCAGCTTTCCTTCTGCTGTTGAAAATCTAGTGGCATCCGCTAGACCTACACACTGCTCTGTGTCCTTCTCGCATATGTTTCTCTGACCTCATTCTGTCCTGTCAAGGGTCTTCAATGGCTATCCAGCAGGGTACAGCAATTGAAGAGACAAGTATAAAGTTGATTGAAACATACAAGTGCTCCAAGGAAACCAAAAATCAAAAAGCATTTTCCCGTAGAAAAATGATACTATCAATTTTGTCTCCCACTTATTTTAGGCTTAATGTGATCTAGTAGAAAGGGATAACTACAACCTAACTAATAGCATTACTTGGCATTGAAATGAAAAGGTATAAAATGTCCTTTTTCCTATAAAAGAAAAGAAAATCACGAACAAACCAGAGGCATGGTGGCATCATATAGCAAAGACATTTCCAAAACCAGGCTAGTTGGCATTCAAGACATTCTTTAGCTCTAAAAAATGGATAAAAAAAAAGGTCTCTCTAACATTTAATGACATTTTCTTTATCTTATAGGAGCTCCTCAAATAAAAACACCAGCAACAAAACACATCTTTAGTAATAATCCCTAAGGATATCATTTTTACTCCTCCTGGGAAAAGATATGTTTTCATGACTAATTCCTCTCAGTAGTTAACTCTTCCAACATTCCACACAATTCTATAAATAAAATGTGTATTTTTTTAACCAACATGTATTTTCTAAACTTGTAGAAGTTTAATGACTCAAGTAGAGGGAAACAATATTGGAGGTAGAACTACTTTTTCAAACAGGCAATTCTCTTGCTACCAGATTTCCTCTGGTGGCCTCTCTCCATTCCCAAGACCCCCATATAGTCCCCAGGATAAGAACAACTGCAACAGGTCCAGAACAAACCTAGTCAGAATTTTTATTGTCAATATTGGCTTGCATCTTACTCACTCATTAAATAAGCTTATTAGAATTTTCATATTCAAGATTATTCTAACGCATATTTATTATGTTACTACTAGCAAAGCCCAAAATACAGATGCAAAGAGCTATTTACATTGAGATAGTCTCCTCTCTTCTCTCCAATTCACCACCTGACCTCAAAAGCACCTACTTCTGACCTAGCCCTCCTGCACCAGCACCTAGCCTAATCTTCATGATCCCTTTCTTATCCCACTAAATAGTATCTCTAACTGAACACTGAGACACTCATTTACTTGACTTGGATTTGTTGTGTTTTTCCTTTATCCAGGATTAAGATTCTTCCCTACGACCTCCTCTTTCTTCCTTCTGTCCAAGCCCAATAATACCCCTACCAAACCTCAGAAAAATCCCACTTAACCCTACTCAAGGCCACCTGACAGATTTCCATAGCAGCTAAAAATCTCTCATGCAATTCTGAGCACAAGCTGGGAAAAATGGAATCCATATCCTATACAACAGGGTGTAGGGCTCATGGAGGGCCAGGGGCTCCATTAATTGCCTAAGTGTTGAGATTTGAAAACATTCTAGAAAAGTTCCACCAGCCAAGAATATTCCCATCCAATCCTAGAGGCCAGCCAACCAGTTCTTCTTGAGAAGAGGAAACTTTGTATAAAGGAGAAAGCCTGACACTGAAGTCAGTTCTGGTTGTGTCTGAATACCAGTTTCTTTGGTTCCTAATGTGCAACTGTAGACAAATTACTAAACTTTTGAGGCTCAATTTCTTTTTCAAAAACTGGAAACTATAATCCCTACCTTGCAAATGTGGTGCAGATGCAGGCAGTATGTAAAATCTGTAAGGCATATGCAGTACTCAGTAAACAGAAGCTCTTATTATTACTATTATTGTATTCTAACACCTTAGTGAAAATGAGTTTGCAAATTCCTCTTCTTGCATCCAGGATAGATGTGGGGCAGCATAACATTCCTTGATAAATGGCAGCAGAAGCAAAGTGGGTGACAATGAAGAAAGGGGAAATAAAATAGTTCAAAAAGAATATGTAGAGATACCAAAGACTACAAAGTCTACTATACTGCTCTTACAATCAAAGTAGAAAATTAAAACATTTACTAAGTTCCTAAAACAAGCCAACCATGTTCCTAGGAATTTTTCTTATATCACAATATATCAATGCATTAATTGATCAAATATCTTTATAATCATTTAAGGAGCAGGATATCTTCACTTTACAAATGAACAAATCTTGAATCTCAGAAATTTTAATTAACTTTTCAAGTTCACGCAACTGCTAAAAGTCCAGGCCTTTTTCACTCTAAAATCCATTTCCTTTCTGCTCTGTCATGCTGCCTTCCAGGTAGAGATCAAGTGCTGGCTCTGCCTGAACCTTGGCAGTTCATTTATGATGAGTTTTCCTTATCTGTAAAATGTCTATAATCCCTGCTTACCTCGGTGGGGTGATAGAAGAACAAAATTAAGTACAGTACATGAAAGAGCAAGTTATTCCCAAAGAAAATATTAACTTAATATCATAACCATAAAAATAAAGTTGCCAGATTTATCAAACCCCAGAGTCCCCAGTCTTCTATTTTATAATGTGATCCCATCCCTTGTATCCCATTTTAGTCGCCATCTTCACTCATTCATTTAGAAAATATATTTTGACTATCTATTACATTCCAGGAAATTTCCTCTGTGCTGTGTATCTACCTTCAGGAAGTTCAAATCCACTAATGCAGAGAAACACAGAATCACAAATTACAGCTCAAAATGTTAAGAGACATACAGAGGCATGAACTAGGCTTTGTGAGAGCACAGTAAAGGTACCATCTCTGCCTGAGGAAAATGCAGAAGCCTCTCAAAGAGGGAGACATATGTGAACTGTCACTGAAGGAAGATTAAGTATTTGCCACATGGACAAAAAAGGACATTCTGAGTTAAAACTAGGAAATCTCTTTTAAAGAACCATTTTGCTCCTGGCAAGAAACTCTGTGACACTTTCCCTTATGATTAGCTGGGAAAAGTGATTACATTTGGAAAGGTCTGACAACGGGAATCCAAGTGTTTTAATTGGAAAATTTTATTTGCCAGAAGTTGTGCATTTAAGTGTAATGAGTGATTACAAGAGCATATCTCTTGAGTTGCGTTAATGAATGCCTGTGTTAGGTTAGTGGTAAAGGAAGAATTTCTGAAATGACCCCTCAAAAATGTCTCACTGTAGTCACTGGAACCTGGGCACAGGTTGACTTTATGATAGGGATTATATGGGTGGGCCCAATGTAATCACATGAGCCTGAGAAGCAGAGAAATTTCTTGGGCTGATAGCAGAAAAGAAAGTCAGAGAGACTGGAAGAATGAGAAAGACTCAATGTGTCATGGCTGAATTGAAGATTTCAAGTGGAAAGAAACGTGAACAGCCTCTGAGAGCAAAGAACAGACAGCAGCTGATAGCCAGAAAGAAAACAGGGCCTCAGACCTACAACCACAAGGTACTAGATTCTATTGTACCAACAACATAAATGAGCTTAGAAGCAAACTCTTCTCCCAAGCCTGCAGAAAAGCCCAGCCAGGCCAACACCTTGATTTTGGCCATGTGAGACCCTGAGCAGAGGACCTAGTCAGTCCTATCTAGACTCCAAAAATAGAAGGTTAAGGGTATGTTGTAGGTAGAGACTCTTGGTAGTAGTGAATGTAACTGAATGTTTTTTTCCTATAGAAATCAGGAAGTTACAATGCCTAGGCAAGAAGGAATACAATCACAAGTTTCAACATAGGAGTCACTTGTGCCCAGATTCTCCTTTAGGAAACCTAAAACAAGGAAGAGAATATCAGGTAAAGGAAACAAAATAAGCAAAGCATGGAAAAGATCCAAACAAGTATATTCTTCATGGAATTATAAGAAATGTGAATGGAATATGGGTACGAGGTTTAGAAATGAGACCAGTGAGATGGCCTGGGGCCAGATCATAAAGGGCCTGAAAAGCAAGGGGAGTAGCAGCATCTGATTTTATTTAAATAGAGAATTCTGGCCATAGTATGGCCAAAAAAAAAAAATGCAGAGGAACAAGAATGGAAGCAAGATAAACAAGTGTCTATCACAGCCATCTAGAAGAGAGATGAAGCTGACTTGGCCGAACGTGTTTGCAGTGGTCAGAAGTGGTCTCATTCAAAGTATATTTTGAAGATAGATCTAAAACTACCCTGATCAATTCTGTCCTCGCTTACTCTCCAGCACCCGCCTGAATGGCATATTGCAAGGGAAATAAACTGCTGACAGTAATGTTAGCCCCAGGAGGCCACTGATGTTTTCTGGTCAAGGGATAATGAGAGGTGGAATTAACATGATGTAATTTCATTCTTTCAAGCTTTCCTCAATCTTTCTTTGCCTTCCTAAGTAAATAGCTAATATGTGGTATCACCTGCTTCCCTTCTGTGAGTCCCTTAATGAAGATTGGCCCATATTCCTCATTGGCAATTTGTTTTTCAGTGACAAGGTGACAGTTTTGGTTCATTTAAGAAACAACCAGTTTCCAGCCATTGAAAAACCATCTGGGAAGGCTGTTCTCCTGAGATCAGAAGATTGTTTTCTAATTGGTCTCTTTTATAGAAAATGTGTTCCTTCCTTGCACACAATGCTCATGTATATCTTGTGGCCAGAGGGATTCTGCAGGTTAACCTCCACAATGCTCACTTTGGATCCCTGTGGTGTTAGTGCAACCTAATGAAAGGCTACTGTCAGGCTTTCCAAAAGGCCACCGAATTCGTTAGCTTTTAACGTATTCCACAGGGAAACAGTTAAACACACACAAAAGCAACCGTGCAAAATACAACTTTGAGGATTAAAGTCTCTAAGTCATGAGGCACTATTCTTTACTTTGACTTTGTTTAAATGGGATGCCTAATGAATATATTGATAATTTAGGACTATTTTAAGTTCAATGTTTACATTTTAGTTTCACATGGAAATGTTTTATCATTTTAAATGTATTAATAAGAGATTGATAGCAATTCATGCTAGTGGTTAAAGAGACTGATTTTCTCCTCTCTTTATTCAGTTATTTATTTATTCACACATTCATTAAAAAATACTAAGTACCTACAACCTGCACTGAATCTGGCCTGGAAAATGAGGTGAACTTGAAGGAAAGGACCCTACTCTTGCGTAGCTTAAAATTTAATGAATTCCGCTCAAAATGCTGCAAAAGAGAACTGTATTTGGAATATTAAGATCTACCTTATTTTAATACCACTGCCCTTCTATTTTAGGCCCTAGAGTTACTTTACCTTTCTGAGCCCTATAAGGGGATGGAGAGTGGAAGTGGAAGTGAGAGAGTTGGAATAGAAATTGCAACTATGAACTTAGTTTGCTTCACAGCTTTGCCTTGGACCTAGTAGAGCCCACGTCAAGCAAAAAGCATGGCAACGCCCCTTGGAAATTTGCCAGAAAACTTCATTGCCTTGATTGATCAGATTCCTCCTCTCCCTGGATTCACATTCTTCACCTGTGAGGTGAAACTTGGCTCCAAACTGACTTCAGATCCAACAGCCACTATAGGAATATAGGCAAAGATAGGACCCCTATTCTCATTCTCTGTCTCTCTCTCCCCCACCCAGGTCTCAGACACACACACACATACACACACACACACTTCTCTGGGGCCACTGGCTACAAAGCTCCATTACTGGGATATACAACTTTAACTGGAGACCTTCAAGTTTTACCAACACAGTCCCAGTCTTTCTGATCATACTTGTCTAACAATCCAAGCTCTCATTTTAACTGATACAGGGAGCTTCCAAGTTATTCCTCAAATATTCCTCATATACTCCACATTGGTCAAGGGTATATACGTACACATGTATATAAGCAAATTGAGCCGTAAGAACCTGCCTATACACAAATGCAAATTAGTTTGGTTAAAGCATATTAAGCAACAGATATCTTTAGAACATTACCATTAGTTAAAAAAGACTTTTCACTTCAGACTTTTACTAGCTTATGTTTTCATTAAAAATTGTAATTATTTTACTTTCCTTTTTTTTTTTTTGTCCAATAGAAAAATTTCACAAGATTATTTAACAAAAGAATGTAAAAACAGATGATATAAAACCTGGAAACTTCATTAATTATTTTCTTTGTCTTAAAAATATTTACTCTGTATTATTATAGCAACATCTGTTTTTGCAGGATTATAAGGTATCACACTATACAGTATTATACCAATGTTCTGGTAAGCATTCTGGCCCTTAGATGGATTGAATGCCTCTAGCATTATTTCTAGTGATATGTCTTTTACTTCATGAAGAAATCTATTATTAACATGTTCGTGGCTTAAAGTTGAACTGATTGTAACACTTTCTTTTGTAGATATTGACAGAACTATATGAACTTAAGGATCCTTATAAAAAATCATATCTAACATTCCAATTCTCCAAATGAGACATGTAAGCCCATGTAATACAAAGTGATTCCTTGTCCAAAGACGCAGAATTGGTTAAGTGGCAGAGTATAGTTCTGCTACCCCCTGCTTTAATAGGAGAAAACTAGCTGTAATGGATATCTACAACAGCACTCAGGAATAACTGCAACGAACTAATGTAAATAAATAAAATATGTATTTATTAAAAGAAAGAAAGAACAATGGAACACTAATTCCCCTTAAGTGGAGCAGGAAGCAGGCAGGATAGACAACCTCATAAACTATTAATAGGTGTGTAATTGATAAAAATCTCTTTGGAAGGCAACAAATACCACTTTTTTTTTTCAACTTTCAAATAGCAACTTCACTTCTATGAACTTATCTTAAGGGACCTGCACATGTGTCCAAAATCATGAATAAGAATGTTCTTTGCAGTACTGTTTGAAAGAGAAAAATACTGGAAAACATGTATATGTCCACCAATAGGGATAAGGGTACATAAATTATGGAACAGCCATAATATGGAATAGTCTGTAGCTATTTTGAAATTAAATGTAGATATACTAGCTTACTAGTCATTGGATAGTAAGATAATAGCCAAAGCAGTTTACTCTTCATTCTGGTCACAGAAATAGGCTCTATTTCCAAATTACCCTGGCAGGCAGATGTGGCCATGTACAGAAGTCAAGGGAAGGTGGACAAACATGGTATGTGCCTTTCTGGTCCTAGTCTGCAGAAACTTCCCACATTCTACCTCTATGCTCTTTCTCTCTGTTTAATGCAGAGGAACATAGGTACCTTGGAAGCCAAGCATTCAAGTTGCAAAGCTGCTAGAGAAAGGGCCAGGGAGGAAGTTCATTGCTGATCATGTGAGCAAGAAATAAGCTTCTAATAAGCTAAGTGACTAAGATTTCAGAACCCACCTGTTGCAGCAGCTAGCATTACCCTAACTAAAAGAGTACACTCATTTAAGATATATGCAAAATATATTAAGGAGGAAATAAAAGTATGGAGCATCACAAGTAGTATTTCACATTTATGGCCTCACAAAGTATACATAGATAAATTTTCTATATGCATAAATGGCTTACTGAGAGCTTAACTTAGAGGAAAATAGGAATCCACTTTATATTTCTGTCTTCATGGTGACTTTTCTCATCACCTCATAGCTTTTGGATCACTTTTAACTCATGAGAATAGTCTTTTTTTTAAATTTAATAATGATGACTCATTTTTCAGATATATAAAATCTAGTCCGTTCTAAATCCAAACCACATCTAACGCAACACTTCTTCATTCCCCACTTCAGGTGTTGGTTGTGGCTTGGAGTCATGCAGTGGGGATGCTATGATGTGTCTCTTCTTCCACTCCCCTTCCTTGTTCTATTACATCCTCCTCCTTCTCCATCTCCTCTCACTCTGCTGCTTCTGGGTGTCCCACACTGTCAGAGGTGAGGTTGGAAGAAAGGAGGCTCAAGTCTCTTATGTGACTGATGTAATCTGGCCATACCTACTGTCAGGAGAGCAGGCAGCCAAGTGCTGGATGTAATTTAGGGTCTTCCAAGAAAACCTCCATACTACATAATCCCTGATGCCATCCCAGATGAGTTCCTGTGAAACATCAGGGATTATTTGCTGCCCCCTACTGATATACCCCAAAGCCTTCCATTACTAGAGTCCTCTCACCACCATCCTTAGCTGACATTTTGGGAGAAGTTTATCGAGACAAGTCAAGCCGAGTTCCCTTCATTAGTGTCCATTTGACTTGTGATAAACACACCTCTTCCCATTACCACGTGGTAGTAATACAGGTAGGCTCTGCTACTGCCATCTCTCCTTACTCTGCCTTGAGGATGCTTCAGGCAAGAAGCAGGCTTTTGTGCTATGTTTGTGAGCTCCATCTCCAAGGGATACATGGAAATTTGCTCCATCAGCATTCCCACCAAATTAACCTTGGTGCCATGGCTGACCTAGGTCCCAGCTAGAGGAGTGAGATGCTGACCTCTTCTTCTTGCAGACTCCCCCTAGTAACTATGAAAGGTGCTATAGAGATACATTTGGCTTAGATTGAGAAAAGTTTGGGTCCCTTTATCTCTCCTCTAATGTAGGGAACAGAGAAAAGACATATCACTCCACACAAGACCTACATCTCTCTACTCTGTCATACAGACTTGCTTTATCACCTATCAAAGGCTAGTTTCCTTTTATATACCCTGAAGGTGGGGGGTTGCAATTAATAGTTGCTAGACTAGTAATCTAGCATATAAATTATAGTGTATCTCTTCAGAAACTAAATATACTTTATTTCAGTTTACTGAAAATTCAGAAACCACAGGAAAAACAATTCAACACCCAAGTATGTCTCTGTGTGTGTGTGTGTGTGTGTGTGTGTGTGTGTGTGTGTGTGTGTGTGTGTAGAAAAGCTCTTACAAAATAAAATGCTTTGGGGAGGGAGGTCAGAATCTAGGGTGGAAATGATACTCATTTATCATTGTAAATTCTTTTATCATGTTAATTTTTTATTTAAAAAGACAGCTTTTTAAAAATAAATGAAATTAGGACTTCACTGGAACTACTTTTTACTGGGTTATAAGAAATGTCCTTAGCCATTTTATGCAAAGAAATTGAACATTTAGAAAATCATTGCTAGATCCAAGACTTTGTTTGATGGCAGATTTTTTCTGCCAAAACTGGGTATGAAACTATGGTAGGGACTGCTAAGTACCAGAGCAGCCCTCTAAAATTGTGGAAAATATCAAAAAGGCCTTTGGGGTTCTGTCCTCCAGAAAATTTGCCAACTGCACTCTCCACTGCTGCCAAAGTAGTGCACTCAGTTTCTGAAGGTAATTGTTACTGTTTTCATTCCCTTCTACCAGTCGTGCCAGGCCACAGAATGATAAAAGTGGCACTAACAATTCCCTTCTTTAGTGACAACAAAGAACTCACACCTTAAGCTGTCATTAATTTTGAACAACACATGTGACTGACTTTTTCAGCTAGAAATACATTATACTTCACTCAAATTTGGAACATAGTAAAATTTTATTAATAAAATAAGACTCTGCCATCAACTCTACCAGGAGATTCAACTATTTTCTTAGTTTCTTTTATATTTACCGTGTTATTGAAATTTATCCTAAAATTTATGAGGAAGTATTTGTATAAACATGTGCATATGTATACATATATACATACACACACACCATAATTTATTTTATGCATCTATAATAGTGAAAGAGCTCCATGATAGAACTTTCAGTTCTCAATAGAATATAATTAATAACCAGCAGGCCCTAGGCAGGCCTCAAAAATAATTACAAAGATTCAAGAGAAAGGCTTAAAAATAACACCAAACACTAAATCCAAAAGTTAATCCATTGCTCTAATCTGGGTGGCCAATGGAGCTGAAAATTAAGAAAGAAAATGTAGAATATACAAACTTAAGAAAGCAGGAAAACACATTTTTTGATAGCTCTTCACACCTGGTAACTCTCAAAAAATAACAGTGTAGGAAGGTGAACCCAGGTTGCTGGTAGTTGACCACTGTGTCTTAGGAGAGAGAGTCTATACCAGGCAAGAGCTGGGGGCAGGGCAGAGAGAAGACTCCCAGCCCTACTTCAGACTGATGATTGTAATTATTTTGCTATTCCAAAGGGTACATATTTTAGCCAGCAAGCCAGATGTGTTTGGCCCACACAGTGTGTGTTTGTGTATTTGTTGTTTGACTGGTTTAAATGACATTTAAAGATCAAAAGGTCCCATAAAAAATTGGCTTCCCCATAATAAAAGAACTGCAAGACCTTTTAACTTTGACCCCACAATTCCACATGGCCATAATAGACTGAAACAGACTAGCTCTGGCACCCCTCAGCCTCCCTGATGTGGACACTCAACACTTGTGTAAATTCCTCAGCTTTTATCAGCGCCTGAGTTAGAGAACTCTGATGAAAATCTAATGCTTTGAAGCAGTATTTCATAAAACTTCACAATGATGTTACATCTGTTGGGGGTGTCATAATGTAAACAGGCAAGAATGGCACATACCACTGACTACTGCATTTTACTTGGCTGAAATAATACATGGGAAACAGTAAAGTTAGCAAAAATGTGTTGCTTTGTCAATTTATATTATTAGAAGACATGAAAAGACAGTGCCAAAGACGTAAAAGTATCAGTATTCGAAGAAGTTATATGCTGTGGGAAATTGATATGCAGTTGAATAAAAATATAGTCATTTCTAACACCTCAACTTCTAACATTTGCAGATTCTGTCTCTGCTATACTTGGAGAACTTCTTTTGTGAACAACTATCATAAAGATGTACAGGAGAAGATGTGCTCAACAACCAAAATATATTTTTAATAGAAAATAAACAATGCTTGTGAAAAAACTATAAATATAACCAATGATGCTCTGATATACATACATACATTAATTAAAATATATCCACGGTAAGTTTAAAGAAAAGTGCTTACAGACAAAATTCTTTACTGCATCAGGCATAACTAAACTATTAAAATAAAAATATGAAATCCAGGAGTGTCCAAAATTTTATGGGAGGACATCAGTTGGTTAATTTCATATATATAAACATTAGCCATAAGACTAGTTTTAGAGTTGGATAGAGTTTAGACTCACTCCATCCCCCTGTGGTTTCCTCCACTTAACCTTTCTTCAGATGTTGATAGCAAGGTAGATGCAGAAATATTGGACCTTAGGCCAAACAAATGACAATATTCAGAGACCTTAGAGACCAAATATTTCAATGGCTTTCTCTATAAAGTGAGGAATTCTTACAAAAGTATGTAGCAACTTCCTCTTTGGTCCCATGTTTTAAACCAGATCATGTGTCCATTCTTGACCTGTCTCTGTGGTCAGGACAATGCTGTCACTAAGTACTTAGGCCGCAGAGCTTGATCCAGAGGAGGATGAGAGTAATAGTTGCCTGAGATCAATTGCTCTCAACTCTGACTGCACTTCAGACTCACCCGTGGAGCTTTTAAAACAATATCCCAATAATCAGGACTTATCCCTTTGAGTGGTACTCAGGTATCTGTAATTTGTAGAAAATCCTCAGGTGATTCTAATTTGCATCTGGGACTGAGAACCACTGGCATGTACTAATTAGAACTCACCACTGGATGTGGAATTAACTCCCAAACCACATGTACTAAACAGTGTTTGAAAATTAACCTCAGTACCCAACAAAATGCATATAAACACAAAGAAAACCTTAACACATTTTAAAAAACAAAACTATAGATCAGATTAAATATAAGATTGCCCAATTATGTATGGTTTAGGATAAACTATGTTACATCAGTGTCCTAGATAACTAGTCAAGAAAGAAAACAAAAATGCAATTATATATAGACCCTCAGGAAAATAATGAGTATCAAAGAGAATTACCTAACAAATGAATATAATAAATCTGAACTTGATATTGGTGGATGTGTATTTAAAGTTCTAAACTGATTACTTTGCCAAAAAGGCTGATATTTTCCAACATGACATAGCATTCACATTGTATTCTCCTTTCCTCTCCCCTCCCTTCTGGTAGAAGCTCTATAGAATTTTTGTGTTTTACATTTAGGACACTTTCCTTTTTTCTTCCCATTTTAGAGTAATTAAAGTTCATTACTTCTATTTTTGATAGACTGTCATTTTCTATTCCCATTCTGTGCTATATCTATAACTATTAGACATTAATTATTGTGGAAGCGAGGAAAGGAGAGAGGGAAGGAAAAGAAATAAAAAGAAGGAGGGGTGAAAAAGAAATCTTCAGTAATTACAGAATCACATGACATTGTCTGTTCTTTATTTTTTTTTAACACTTAGTAATCCTGCCATATTCAAACAGAAAACCAGTTCAAAAATACTTCTCCGAACCTTCAGTTTTCAGACCTTTGTTCTCATTGGATAATGAGTGAAAATAACAAACAAGGGTCAAGAAGAAATGCAATTCAAACCTTTTCCAAGCTGATCTTTCCAGCAAACTTGATGACTGTGTACAAATAGTAAGTACTACAGAGCAGACATCAAAGGAAAGTCATCAGAGATTTTAAAAAAAGGGCATTCCTAAAAGACATAACAATTCTTAATGTGCATGCGCCTAATAACAGAGTATCAAACTCTATGAGGCAAAAACTGATAGAACTACAAGGAGAAATAAATGAATCTACTATTATAGTTGAGGACTTCAACAATCCTCTATCAAAAATGGACATATCCAGCAGGAAGAAAATCAGTAAGGATATAGTTGAAGAGAACAACACCATGAATCAACTGGATATACATCTATAGATTGCTTCATCCAAAACAGCAGAATACACATTTTTGCAAGCCCCCATGAAACATTCTGCAAGACAGACCAATTTCTGGGCCATAATACACACCTTAAATTTAAAATTATAGAAATCATAAACCAAATCTGCTCTCAGACCACAATGGAGTTACACTAGAAACCAATAACAGAAAGATAACTGGATAATTCCGTAATCTGGGCAATTAAACAACATACTTTTAAATAACACATGAGTCAAAGAAGAAATCTCAAGAGAAATTTAAAACCATTTTGAACTAAGTGAAACTGAAACACAATGTATTGGTGGGTAACATCAGCATCATGGTAGCATCTCTCATGTTTTCCCCCAACAACAAAAATTCAGCATCAATCCATGGATTGAAGTGCCTTTGAGGGAGATTTGAGTTCCAGTGACATATGCCAAGGAACCTGGAAGTAGTGTAACCCACTCATGTGGCAGGTGATAGACAGACCTCAATCCTGGCTGTGGACCATGAACCAGATTCAGCCCCTCTTGGCTGTGGTCCCAGGAGCCGCTGGAGAACACTAACTTAGACAATCATCCATGAATAAAAGAGCCTTTGTGGAAGTCTAATTTTCTAGAGAAGAGTTTCTGCACATTACTGGAGCAAAATAAATATGACTTTGGACACATTTATGTAGGTATGAGAAACAACTTGACTTACCTGCATCACCCCTCACCCAAGGCAGCATAGCTTAGGGCTAACAGAAATCTTCCTCAGCCTGTAGCTTCTCCTGTGGGGAAATGGGAGAGCATGTGATTAAGCCTCTGACTTCCCCAGGTATGCAAGATGCTGCCACAGAGACTCATTCCTCTCTCACCCCATTCATAGTATTAAATCATAAGCTACATGACTGGGGACTGGGAGGAGCGGGAGACAGAACACTTGGGGGACAGTAAAGGAACACAGATCCTACTAATTGTATGATGGACTCCATCAAGAAGCCCATAAATGGACTACTGGGAACACCTCACCCATGGGTCCCCTCAATTGATCCAGGAGCACCCTCAGCACTCCATGTGCCTTACCCACATATACCTGCACACTTTTGCCAGATTCTTGTGCATGTTTCTGATGGCAGCAGTAAGAGCAGTCTTTGGAAAATGGCTAGAGAGTGAGCAAAGTAAGACAAATCTGTGAGAGATGAGAGAGACCACGAACTTGGGCTCTAGCACCATGTCTGAGAAAACAGAAGAGAGGCTGTCAGCACTAAGCCACGGGCATTGCGGTGTCCATAGATAGCATACAAGCTTAAGAACTCACAAGATAAAGTAAAAAGCGTGGAGCAGGTTGTACCCATAGAAGGTCTGAAATATCCTCAGAACATCTACCAAGACTGACAGAAGGCATCTCTCTCCCAGAGGCAGACAGTGAAAACTGGAGGAAGTGACTGCTACTTCAATGCAAAGACATCCACACAAAACTTCAAGGAACATGAAAAATTAAGGTAACATGACACACCTAAAGAACCACCATATCTTCCAGTAACCTAATCCAAAGACATGGACATCTACAACTACCAGATAAAGAATAGAAGATTGCTGTTTTAAGGAACTCAATGAGCTACAAGAAAACACAGGAAGACAATTCCATGAGCTCATAAAAATAATACACTAAAAAATGAAAAGTTTAACAAAGAGATAGAAACCATAATAATGAATGAAACAGAAATCTGGAGCTGAAGAAAACAATGAATGGAATGAAAATGTAATAGAGAGCATCAACAGAATTCTTAAGTAGGAGAATCAATGAGATTGAAGACAGAAACTTTGAAACTGTCCATTCAGAGGGGAACAAAGGAAAAATAAGGAAAAACAATGGAGAAAATAGATGCTAAGCCAAAAACAATAACTAGAGACAAATGAGGTCATTATATAATGATAAAGGGGTCAAATCAGTAAGAAGATGTATCATAAATATATAAGCCCCCAATATGAGAGAACAAAAAATATATTAAGCAAATACAGATCTGAAGAGATAAAGAGATAGTACAATAAGAGTAGGGGACTTCACTAACCTACATTCAACACTGCAAAAATCACACAGTCAATGAAGCAACAAGGAAACATTAGACTTAAACCTTACTTTAGACTGAATGGGCTTTATAGATATGTACACAATATTCCATCCAACAACAGCTGAATATAGGAGTTCCCCACTGTCCAAAGTTTTGCTTTTCATGGTTTCAGTTAGCACAATCAATCACTGTCCAAAATTACTAAATGGAAAATTCCAGAAATGAACAATTTATAAGTTTTATATTATGTGCTATTTTTGGTACCATAATGAAATCTCCCACCTTCCTGCTCTGTCCCACCTAAGATGTGAATCATCCCTTTGTCCAGTGTATCCTACCCAATTAGTCTCTTAGTAGCCATCTTGGTTACCAGATTGACTGTTGCAGTATCATAGTGCTTGTGTTCAAGTAACTCTTATTTTACTTAGGAATAACCCTGAAGTATAAGAGTAGTACTGCTGGCAATTTGGATATGCTGAAGAGACGCTGTAAAATACTTCCTTTATGTGAAAAGGTGAAAGTTCTCAACTTAATAAGGAAGGAAAAACATCATACACTGAAGTTGCTAAGATCCACAGTAAGAACAAATCTATCAGTGAAATTCTGAAAAAGGAAAAATAAATTCATGATAATTTTGCTGCTGCACCTCAAACTGCAAAAGTTACAGCCATAGTATGTGATAAGGCCTTAGTTAAGATGGAAAAAGCATTAAATTTGTATAAGATATTTTGAGAAAGAGAAAGAGAGACTACATTCACATAATTTTTACTGCAGTTTATAATTGTTCTATTTTATTATTAGTTTTTGTTGTGAATCTCTTACAGCACCTAATTTATAAATTAAACTTTATCATGTTTATGTATGTATGTATGGAAAAAACATAGTATATATAGGATTCGGTACTATTCACAGTCGCAGGCACCCACAGAGGGTCTTGGAACATAGCCACCATGGATGGGGGGGACTATTATATACATTCTTTTGAAGGGCACATGAAACACTCTCCATCATATGGTAGGCCACAAAGCAATTCTGAGCAAATTAAAGAATATTGAAATCATACCAAGTATCTTTTTCAACCACACTGGTATAAAACTAGAAATCAGTAACAGGAGAAATGTTGGAAAATTAACAAATATGTGCAATTTTAAAAACACTATCCTGTACAACCAATGGGTCAAAGAAAGAATTGGAAAAGAAAAAAAAATACCTTGAAGCAAATGAAAATGGAAAAACACCCATCCATACCTATGGGATGCTGCAAAAGCAATTCTAAGATGAAACTTTATAGTAATAAACACCTACATTAAGAAAAAAGAAATATCTCAAACAACCTAACCAACCTAATTTTTCACCTCCAAGAACTAAAAAAAAAGAACAAATTAAGTCAAAAGTTAGTAGAAGAAAGGATATAACAATGATCAGAGCAGAAACAAATGATATAGATCTGAAAACCAATAGAAAATATCATAGAAACTAAGAGATGATTCTTTGAAAAGATAAAGGAAATTGACAAATCTGTAGCTAGACTGACTAAGAGAAGGAGAAGAGTAAAATAGATAAAATCAGAAATAGAAGAGGAGACATTAGAACTGATACCAGAGAAATACAAAGAACCACAAGAGACTACTAAGGACAAGTGTAAGCCAAAATAAAATTATATAACCCAGAAGAAATGGATAAATTTCTATAACCATACAAACTACCAAGAAGGACTCCCATAAAAATAAAATTTGAACACATAAATAACAGGAAGACTGAATCAGTAGTCAAAAATTTCCCAACAAAGAAAAACCGAGGACCAGATGGTTTCACTGGTGAATTATACAAAACATTTTAAAAAGAATTAATACCAATCCTTCTTCAACTTTTCAAAAAAATTTAAGGGGAGGGAACCCTCCCAAACTCATTTTATGAGGCCAGCATTACCCTGATATCAAAGCAAGATAAAGACATTACAAGAAAGGAAAATTAAAGACCAGTATTCCTGAAAAATACCGATGCGCAACTTGTTAAGAAAATATTAGCAAACAGAATTAAACACACTAAAATGATCATTCACCATGATCAAGTGGGATTTACCCCTGGAATACAGGATGATCCAAAATACCTAAATTAATAAATGTTATACACTACATTAATAATAAAAGGTAAAAATGATCTGATCATCCAAATCGGTGCAGAAAAAGCATTTGACAAAATACAACATCCTTTCATGATAGAAATGCTCAACCAATTGGGAATAGAAGAAATATACCTCCAAATAATAAAGTCTACATAAGACAGATCCACAGCTATCATCATACTCAACAATGAAAGGTTGAGAGCTTTTTCTCTGAGATCAGGAAAAACAAAGGTCGCTCACTCTTATTCAATACAGTACTGTCCTAGCCAGAGCAATCAGACAAGAAAAAGAAATAAAATGAATACAAATCAGAAGGAAAGAAAGAAGTAAAATTGTCTTTGTTTCCAAATGATACGACCTTATATGTAGAAAACCCTAAGAGTCCATGAAAAAAGTTAGAACAATCAACAAATCCAGTAAATTTGCAGGATACAAAATCAACATGCAGAAATCAGTTGCATTTCTATACACTAATAACAGAATATCTGAAACAGAAATTAAGCAAATAATCCCCTTATAATAGCATCAAAAACAGTAAAATACTTAGGAATAAATTTAACCAAGGAGGTGAAGGATTAGTACACTTGAAACTATAAGACCTTGATGAAAGATATTGAAGAGGTGCACAAACAAAAGGAAAAATATCCAGTGTTCATGAATTAAAAGAATTAATACTGTAAAAATTTCCACTCTAGCCAAATCAATCTACAGATTCAACACAACTCTTTTCAAAATTCTAATGGTATCTACCAAAGAAATAAAACAAATATTTCTGAAATTTGTATGGAACCACAAAAGAATCCAAATAGTCAAAACAATACTGAGAAAAAAAGAGCAAACCTGAAGGCATCACATTTTCTGACTTCAAACTATACTACAAAACTATAGTAATCAAAAGAGTATAGCACTGGCATAAAAATAGCACAGAAATCAATGGAACAGAATCAAGAGCCCAGGAATAAATCCCCACATGTGCAATCAACTAATATTTGACAAGAGAGCCAAGATTACTCAACAGAGAAAGCATAGTACCTTTATAAACGGTGCTGGGAAAACTGGGTAATCACATGCAGAAGAATATAACTGGACCCCTATCTTACATCATTCACCAAAATTAACACAGAAAGGATTAAAGATTTAAACATAAGGTATGAAGTAATAAAATTCCTAGACAGTAAAACTCCAAAAAAAAAAAAAAACTCCTAGATATTGGGGACAATCTTGACATTGGTCTTGGCCACAATTTTTTGGATATGACACCAAAAGTGAAAGCAACAAAAGTAAAAATTAATAAATTAAACTAAAAAGCACAAAGAAAGAAATAATCAACAAAATTAAAAGGCACTCTAGGGATGGGAGCAAATCATATATCTAGTAAGGGGTTAATATCCAAAATATATAAGGAATTTATACAACTCAATATCAAAAAACAAGCAATCATTCAATCTGATTAAAAAACAGGTAGAGGACATTTTTCCAAAGAAGACAAACAAGGGGCCAACTGGTACATGAAAAGGTGCTTAACATCACTAATAATCAGGGTAATACAAATCAAAACCACAATGAGATATCACCTCACACCTGTTAGAATAACTATTATCAAAAAGTCATGATGTAACCAATGTTGGTGGAGAAAATAGATTTTTTTGCAATATTTTTGGGAAAGTAAATGGGTACAGCCACTATGTAAAACAGTATGGAGCTTCCTCAAAAAATTAAAAACACATCCAGCAATCTCACTTCTGGGTATATATCCAAAGGAAATGAAAACAGAATGTAGAAGAGATATCTGCACTCCTATATTAGTTGCAGTATTATTCACAATAGCCAAGACATGGAAACAACCCATGTCCAAAACAGATAAACAGATAAAAATAGATGTGGGTTGTGTGTGTGTGCATATAGTATAAATAATATAAAAATACTACTCAGCCATGAGAAAGAAGAACATCCTGCCATCTGCAACAACATGGATGGACCTTAAGGAATTACGCTAAGTGAAATAAGCTAGGCAGAAAAAGACAAATACTGTATAATATCACTTAAAGATGAAACTAAAAAATTTGCTCTCATAGAAACAGAGTAAAATGGGGTTTTCCAGGGGCTGGTGGGTGGGGGGAATGGGGAGATGTTGATCAAAGGGTACAAACTTCCAGTTTTAAGACAAATAAGTTCTGGGGAGCTAATGTACAACATGGTGGGATTATACTTAATAATACTATAGTGTATAGTTGATAGTTGTTAAGTTGCTTAAATGTTCACCACAAAAAGAAGACGTAATATGTGACATCATGGAGGTGTTAGCTAACACTATGGCAGTACTTATTTTACAATACATAAGTGTATCAAATCAACATGTTGTATACCCTGAAATTACGCCATGTTATACATCAATTATATCTCAAAGCAGAGGAAAAAGAAAACACAACTTATCAAGATTTATGAGATACAGTAAAAGCAGTGCTGAGACGGAAATTTATGGTGTTGAATGCATGTATTAGAAAAGAAGAAAGATCTAAAATCAGTGATCTAAGTTTCCACCTTAAGAACTGAATAAAAGAAGAGCAAGGTAGACCCAAAGTTAGCAAAACAAAAGAAATAATAATTAGAAACAAATAAAACTGAAAGCAAGAAATCAATAAATAAAATCAATGAAACCCAATAGCTGGTTCTTTGTCAAGATCAATGAAATTGATAAACCTCCAGCCAAGCTAAGAAAAGAAGAGAGGGGACACAAATTTCTAATAAAGTAAAAGAAGGAGGATCATACTAATGACATGGACATTCAAAGAATAATAAAGATATACTATTAATAACTCTATGCCCACAAATTTAATAAACTAGAAAATGGACCAATTATTGATAGATATGATCTGTCAAAACTTAAAAAAGGAGAAATAGATGACCTGAATAGGACTATATTTATTAAAGGAATTCAATCAATAATTAATGTTCTTCCAAAACAAAAAGCACCAGGCCTAGGTGGGTTCACTGGTCAATTCTACCAAACATTTAAGAAAGAAATTATACCAATTCTCTATCACCTCTCAGAGAATAGCAGAGAGAATACTTACTAATTTGTTCTATGAGGTCAGCTTTACCCTAATACCAAAACCAGACAAAGACATACAAACAAGTAAAACTACAGACCAATATCTCTCATGATCACAGATATAAAAATCCTCAATTAAATACTAATAAGTCAAATCAAAACAAGTATAAAAAAATTATACAGCACAACCGAGACTTATTCCAGTTATGCAAGGCAGCTTCAACATTAAAAACTCAATTAACGTAATCCATCACATAAACAAAAATTACATGATATCAACAGATGCAGAAAAAATATGGGACAAAAACTAGCACACTTTCATGATAAAACCTCTCAGTAAACTAGGAATCAGGTCCTCAACTTGACAGAGACTGTCTACAAAAACCCTATAGCTAACACCATACTTACTGGTGAGAAACTCAATTTTCCAATGAAGATCAGGCACAAGGCACAGATGTTCCCTCTCATCACTCCTTTTCAGTATCATACTGGAAGTCGTTACTAATTCAACAGGCAAGAAAAGGAAATAAAGATATACAGTTTGGAGAGAAACACATAAAAGTATCTTTATTTGCAGATGACAAGATTGTTTATGTAGAAAATATGAAAGAATCAACAAAACAACTCCTGAAACTAATAAGTGATTATAGCAGGTTGCAGGATACAAGGTTAATATATAAAAGTTAGTTGGGGGCTTCCAGGAAGATGGCGGAAGAGTAAGACGCGGAGGTCACCTTCCTCCCCACAGATACACCAGAAATACATCTGCACATGGAACAACTCCTACAGAACACCTATTGAATGCTGGCAGAAGACCTCAGACCTCCAAAAAGGCAAGAAACCCCCACGTACCTGGGTAGGGCAAAAGAAAAAAAGAATAAACAGAAACAAAAGGATACGGATGGAACCTGCACCAGTGGGAGGAAGCTGTGAAGGAGGAAAGGTTTCCACACACTAGGAAGCCCCTTCGCGGGCGGAGACTGCGGGTGGCGGAGGGGGAAGCTTCCAAGCTGCGGAGGAAAGCACAGCAACAGGGGTACGGGGGGCAAAGCGGGGAGATTCCCGCACAGAGGATCGGGGCCGACCGGCACTCACCAGCCCGAGAGGCTTGTCTGCTACCCTGCCGGGGTGGGCGGGGCTGGGAGCTTAGGCTCGGGCTTCGGTCGGAGCCCAGGGAGAGGACTGGGGTTGTCTGCGTGAACACAGCCTGCAGGGGGTTAGTGCGCCACGGCTGGCCGGGAGGGAGTCCGGGGAAAAGTCTGCACCAGCCGAAGAGGCAAGAGACTTTTTCTTCCCTCTTTGTTTCCTGGTGCGCGAGGAGAGGGGATTAAGAACGCTGCTTAAAGGAGCTCCAGAGACGGGCGCGAGCCGCAGCTAACAGCGCGGACCCCAGAGACGGGCATGAGACGCTAAGGCTGCTGCCGCCACCACCAAGAAGCCTGTCTGCGAGCACAGGTCACCATCCACATCCCCTTCCGGGGAGCCTGTGCAGCCTGCCACTGCCAGGGTCCCGGGATCCAGGGACAACTGCCCCAGGAGAACGCACAGCACACCTCAGGCTGGTGCAACGTCATGCCGGCCTCCGCAGCCGCAGGCTCGCCCCGCACTCCGTGCCCCTCCCTCCCCCCCGGCCTCAGTGATCCAGAGAATAAGCGGCTTCTTTAACCCCGTCCTGTATGAGCAAAGAACAGACGCCCTCCGGGAACCTACACGCAGAGGCGGGGCCAAATCCAAAGCTGAGCCCCTGGGAGCTGTGAGAATAAAGAAGAGAAAGGGAAATCTCTCCCAGCAGCCTCAGAAGCAGCGGATTAAAGCTCCACAATCAATTTGATGTACCCTGCATCTGTGGAATACATGAATACACAATGAACCATCCCAAATTAAGGGGGTGGACTTTGAGAGCAAGATTTATGATTTTTTCCCCCTTCCTCTTTTTGTGAGTATGTGTATGCTTCTGTGTGAGATTTTGTCTGTATAGCTTTGCTTCCACCATTTGTCCTAGGGTTCTATCCGTCCGTTTTCTTTTGTTTCTTTAAAATTTTTTTTCTTAATAATTATTTTTTTATTTTAATAACTTTATTATATTTTATCTTACTTTATTTTATTTCACTTTATCTTCTTCCTTTCTTTTTTCCTTCCCTCCTTCCTCCCTCCCTCCCTCCCTCCCTCCTCCTTCCTTCCTTCCTCCCTCCCTCCCTCCCTCCTCCTTCCTACCTTCCTCCCTCCCTCCCTCCCTCCCTCCCTCCCTTTCTTTCTTTCTTTCTTTCTTTCTTTCTTTCTTTCTTTCTTTCTTTCTTTCTTTCTTTCTTTCTTTCTTTCTTTCTTTCTCCAATTGTTTCTACTTTTTCTCCCTTTTATTCTGAGCCGTGTGGATGAAAGGCTCTTGGTGCTCCAGCCAGGAGTCAGGGCTCTGCCTCTGAGGTGGGAAAGCCAACTTCAGGACACTGGTCCACAAGAGACCTCGCAGCTCCACATAATATCAAATGGCAAAAATCTCCCAGAGATCTCCATCTCAACACCAGCACCCAGCTTCATTCAACGATCAGCAAGCTACAATGCTGGACATCCTATGCCAAACAACTAGCAAGACAGGACCACAACCCCACCCATTAGCAGAGAGGCTGCCTAAAATCATAAGTCCACAGACACCCCAAAACACACCACCATACGTGGACCTGCCCACCATAAAGACAAGATCCAGCCTCATCAACCAGAACACAGGCACTAGTCCCCTCCACCAGGAAGCCTACACAACCAACTGAACCAACCTTAGCCACTGCGGACAGACACCAAAAACAATGGAAACTATGAACCTACAGCATGCAAAAAGGAGACCCCAAACACAGTAAGATAAGCAAAATGAGAAGACATAAAAACACACAGCAGATAAAGGAACAAGATAAAAACCCACCAGACCTAACAAATGAAGAGGAAATAGGCAGTCTACCTGAAGAAGATTCAGAATAATGATAGTAAAGATAATCCAAAATCTTGGAAATAGAATAGAAAAAATGCAAGAAACGTTTAACAAGGACCTAGAAGAACTAAAGATGAGACAAACAACGATGAACAACACAATAAATGAAATGAAAAATACTCTAGATGGGATCAGTAGCAGAATAACTGAGGCAGAAGAACAGATAAGTGACCTGGAAGATAAAATAGTAGAAATAACTATTGCAGAGCAGAACAAAGAAAAAAGAATGAAAAGAACTGAGGACAGTCTCAGAGACCTCTGAGACAACATTAAACGCACCAACATTCTAATTATAGGGGTTCCAGAAGAAGAAGAGAAAAAGAAAGGGAATGAGAAAATATTTGAAGAGATTATAGTTGAAAACTTCCCTAATATGGGAAAGGAAATAGTTCATCAAGTCCAGGAAGCACAGAGAGTCCCATACAGGATAAATATAAGAGGGAATACGCCAAGACACATATTAGTCAAACTGTCAAAAATTAAATACAAAGAAAACATATTAAAAGCAGCAAGGGAAAAACAACAAATAAAACACAAGGGAATCCCCATAAGGTTAACAGCTGATCTTTCAGTAGAAACTTTGCAAGCCAGAAGGGAGTGGCAGGACATATTTAAAGTGATGAAGGAGAAAAACCTGCAACCAAAATTACTCTACCCAGCAAGGATCTCATTCACATTTGATGGAGAAATTAAAACCTTTACAAACAAGCAAAAGCTGAGAGAGTTCAGCACGACCAAACCAGCTTTACAACAACTGCTAAAGGAACTTCTCTAGGCAAGAAACACAAGAGAAGGAAAAGACCTACAATAATGAACCCAAAACAATTAAGAAAATGGGAATAGGAACATACATATCAATAATTACCTTAAATGTAACTGGACTAAATGCTCCCAACAAAAGACACAGATTGGCTGAATGGATACAAAAACAAGACCCATATATATGCTGTCTACAAGAGACCCACTTCAGACCTAGAGACAGATACAGACTGAAAGTAATGGGATGGAAAAAGATATTCCATGCAAATGGAAACCAAAAGAACGCTGGAGTAGCAATTCTCATATCAGACAAAATAGACTTTAAAATAAAGACTATTAGAAGAGACAAAGAAGGACACTACATAAGGATCAAGGGATCGATCCAAGAAGAAGATATAACAATTGTAAATATTGATGCACTCAACATAGGAGCACCTCAATACATAAGGCAAATACTAACAGCCATAAAAGGGGAAATCAACAGTAACACATTCATAGTAGGGGACTTTAACACCCCACTTTCACCAATGGACAGATCATCCAAAATGAAAATAAATAAGGAAACACAAGCTTTAAATGATACATTAAACAAGATGGACTTAATTGATATTTATAGGACACTCCATCCAAAAACAACAGAATACACATTTTTCTCAAGTGCTCATGGAACATTCTCCAGGATAGATCATATCTTGGGTCACAAATAAAGCCTTGGTAAATACAAGAAAATTGAAATTGTATCAAGTATCTTTTCTGACCACAACGCTATGAGACTAGGTATCAATTACAGGAAAAGATCTGTAAAAAATACAAACACATGGAGGCTAAACATTCACTACTTAATAACGAAGTGATGACGGAAGAAATCAAAGAGGAAATAAAGACATACCTAGAAACAAATGACAATGGAGACACGATGACCCAAAATCTATGGGATGCAGCAAAAGCAGTTCTAAGAGAGAAGTTTATAGCAATACAGTCCTAACTTAAGAAACAGGAAACACCTCGAATAAACAACCTAACCTTGCACCTGAAGCAATTAGAGAAAGAAGAACAAAAAAACCCCAAAGCTAGCAGAAGGAAAGAAATCATAAAAATCAGATCAGAAATAAATGAAAAAGAAATGAAGGAAACAATAGCAAAGATCAATAAAACTAAAAGCTGGTTCTTTGAGAAGATAAACAAAATTGATAAACCATTAGCCAGGCTCATCAAGAAAAAAAGGGAGAAGACTCAAATCAATAGAATTAGAAATGAAAAAGAAGAAATAACAACTGACACTGCAGAAATACAAAAGATCATGAGAGATTACCACAAGCAACTCTATGCCAATAAAATGGACAATCTGGAAGAAATGGACAAATTCTTATAAATGCACAACCTGCCAAGACTGAATCAGGAAGAAATAGAAAATATGAACAGACCAATCACAAGCACTGAAATTGAAACTGTGATTAAAAATCTTCCAACAAACAAAAGCCCAGGACCAGATGGCTTCACAGGCGAATTCTATCAAACATTTAGAGAAGAGCTGACACCTACCCTTCTCAAACTCTTCCAAAATATAGCAGAGGGAGGAACACTCCCAAACTCATTCTACGAGGCCACCATCACCCTGATACCAAAAGCAGACAAAAATGTCACAAAGAAAGAAAACTACAGGCCAATATCGCTGATGAACATAGATGCAAAACTCAACAAAATACTAGCAAACAGAATCCAACAGCACATTAAACAGATGATACACCATGATCAAATGGGGTTTATTCCAGGAATGCAAGCATTCTTCAATATACGCAAATCAATCAACGTGATACGCCATATTAACAAATTGAAGGAGAAAAACCATATGATCATCTCAATAGATGCAGAGAAAGGTTTTGACAAAATTCAACACCGTTTATGATAAAAACCCTGCAGAGCAGGCATAGAGGGAACTTTCCTCAACATAATAAAGGCCATATATGACAAACCCACAGCCAACATTGTCCTCAATGGTGAAAAACTGAAAGCATTTCCACTAAGATCAGGAACAAGACAAAGTTGCCCACTCTCACCACTATTATTCAACATAGTTTTGGAAGTTTTAGCCACAGCAATCAGAGAAGAAAAGGAAGTAAAAGGAATCCAAATCAGAAAAGAAGTAAAGCTGTCACTGTTTGCAGATGACATGATACTATACATAGAGAATCCTAAAGATGCTACCAGAAAACTACTAGAGCTAATCAATGAATTTGGTAAAGTAGCAGGATACAAAATTAATGCACAGAAATCTCTGGAATTCCTATACACTAATGATGAAAAAGCTGAAAGAGAAATTAAGAAAACACTCCCATTTCCCACTGTAACAAAAAGAATACAATACCTAGGAATAAACCTACCTAAGGAGACAAAAGACCTGTATGCAGAAAATTATAAGACACTGATGAAAGAAATTAAAGATGATACAAATAGATGGAGAGATATACCATGTTCTTGGATTGGAAGAATCAACATTGTGAAAATGACTCTACTACCCAAAGCAATCTACAGATTCAACGCAATCCCTGTCAAACTACCACTGGCATTTCTCACAGAACTAGAACAAAAAATTTCACAATCTGTATGGAAACACAAAAGACCCCAAATAGCCAAAGTAATCTTGAGAATGAAAAATGGAGCTGGAGCAATCAGGCTCCCTGACTTCGGACTATACTACAAAGCTACAGTAATCAAGACAGTATGGTACTGGCACAAAATCAGAAAGATAGATCAATGGAACAGAAAGCCCAGAGATAAACCCACACACATATGGTTACCTTATCTTTTATAAAGGAGGCAAAAATATACAGTGGAGAAAAGACAGTCTCTTCAATAAGTGGTGCTGGGAAAACTGGACAGCTACATGTAAAAGAATGAAATTAGAACACTCCCTAACACCATACACAAAAATAAACTCAAAATGGATTAAAGAGCTAAATGTAAGTCCAGAAACTATTAAACTCTTAGAGGAAAATATAGACAGGACACTCTGTGACATAAATCACAGCAAGATCCTTTTAGACCCACCTCCTAGAGAAATGGAAATAAAAACAAAAATAAACAAATGGGAACTAATGAAACTTCAAAGCTTTTGCACAGCAAAGGAAACCATAGACAAGACGAAAAGACAACCCTCAGAATGGGAGAAAATATCTGCAAATGAAGCAACTGACAACAGATTAATCTCCAAAATTTATAAGCAGCTCATGCAGCTTAATAACAAAAAAAGAAACAACCCAATCCAAAAATGGGCAGAAGACCTAAATAGACATTTCTCCAAAGAAGATATACAGACTGCCAACAAACACATGAAAGAATGCTCAATATCGTTAATCATTAGTGAAATGCAAATCAAAACTACGATGAGATATCATCTCACACCAGTCAGAATGGCCATCATCAAAAAATCTAGAAACAATAAATGCTGGAGAGGGTGTGGAGAAAAGGGAACCCTCTTGCACTGTTGGTGGGAATGTAAATTGATACAGCCACTGTGGAGAACAGTATGGAGGTTCCTTAAAAAACTACAAATAGAACTACCATATGACCCAGCAATCCCACGACTGGGCATATACCCTGAGAAAACCATAATTCAAAAAGAGTCATGTACCAAAAAGTTCGTTGCAGCTCTATTTACAATAGCCCGGAGATGGAAACAACCTAAGTGTCCATCATCAGATGAATGGATAAAGAAGATGTGGCACATATATACAATGGAATATTACTCAACCGTAAAAAGAAACAAAATTGAGCTATTTGTAATGAGGTGGATAGACCTATAGTCTGTCATACAGAGTGAAGTAAGTCAGAAAGAGAGAGAATAATACCGTATGCTAACACATATATATGGAATTCAAGGGAAAAAATGTCGTGAAGAACCTAGGGGTAAGACAGGAATAAAGACACAGACCTACTAGAGAATGGACTTGAGGATATGGGGAGGGGAAGGGTAAGCTGGGACAAAGCGAGAGAGAGGCATGGACATATATACACTACCAAACGTAAAATAGATAGCTAGTAGGAAGCAGCCGCATAGCACAGGGAGATCAGCTCGGTGCTTTGTGACCGCCTGGAGGGGTGGGATAGGGAGGGTGGGAGGGAGGGAGACGCAAGAGGGAAGAGATATGGGAACATATGTATATATATAACTGATTCATTTTGTTGTAAAGCAGAAACTAACACACCATTGTAAAGCAATTATACTCCAATAAAGATGTTAAAAAAAAGTTGATTTTCTATATACCAATGAACAAGTAGATTTTGAATTTAAAAACACAATTCCACTTACATTAGCACCCCCAAAAATGAAAGACTTCGGTATAAATCTAACAAAACATGAACAAGATCTACATGAGTAAAATGAAAAAAATTCTGATCAACAGCAACAAATAATTAAATAAATGGAGATATATTCCATGTTAATGGATAGTAAAACTGTACTGACAGGATGTCCATTCTTCCCAACTTGACCTATAAATTCAATGTAATCTCAATAAAAGTCCCAATTATTTTATGGCTTTCAATAAAATGATTCTAAAGTTTATATGGAGAGGTTAAAGACTCATATAGCCAACACGATATTAAGAACAAAGTTGGAAGACTGACATTATTCTACTTCAAGACTTACTATAAAGCTACAACAATTGAGACAATGTGCTTAATGAAAGAATAAGCAAATAGATCACTGAAATAGAAAAAGGAGTCCATAAATAGGCCCCATGTATATAATCAATTTATTTTTGACAGGAGAAAAGGCAATACAATGGAGTAAATATAGTCTCTTCACCAAATACTGCTAGCAAAATTGGGAATCCACAAGCAAAAACTTGAATGTAGACACTACCTTACACCTTTCACAAAAATTAACTCAAAGTGGATCACAGACTTAAATGTAAAATCCCAAACTATAAAACTCCTAGAAGATAACATAGGAGAAAACTTAGATGACCTTGGGCATGATGATGCCTCTTTAAATACAACACCAAAGATATTATCTTGAAATAATTAACTGGTAAGCTGGACTTCATTAAGATTAAATGTTTCTGCTTTATGAAAGACAATTTTAAGAGATTGAGAAGATACAGAAGAAGAAAATATTTGCAGAAGGCACATGTGATAAAGAACTGTTTTCCAAAAATACAAAGAATTCTTAAAACTCAACAACAGGAAAACAAACAACCCAATTAAAAACTGGGCAAAAGACCTTAACATAGACCTCATCAAAGAATATATACAGATGGCAAATAAGCATAGGAAAAGATGTTTCACATCATACATCATCAGGCAAATGCAAATTAAAAAATAATACGATACCTCCACACACCCATTAGAATGGTCAAATCTAGGACACTGACAACACCATATGCTGATGAAGTTGTGGAACAAAAGGAATTTTCATCCATTGCTGGTGGGAACGCAAAATGGGCCAGCCACTTTGGAAGGCAAGTTGACATTTCTTATAAAGCTAGACATACTCTTACTATATGATCCAGCAAACATACCCCTTGGCATTTATTCAAAGGAGTTGAAATTTTCTATCCACACCAAAATCTGCATATAATGTTAACAGCGGCTTTATTCACAACGGACAGAACTTGGAAGCAACCAAGGTGTCCTTCACTAGGTGAATGGATAAATAAACCATAGTACATTCAGACAATGGAGTACTACTCAGTGCAAAAAAGAAATGAGCTGTCAAGACATGAAAGGATGTGGAGAAATCATAAATGCATATTAATAAGTGAAAGAAGCCAGTCTGAAAGGCTATCTTCTGTAGGATTCAAAATATATGATATTCTGGAAAAGGCAAAACTATGGATACAATAAAAAGACGAGGGGTTACCAGGGAGCAGGGTGGTAGATAGATTAATTGGCAGAGCACAGTTTCACTGCCCTAAAGAGGATCTGAAATTGCTTTGTGTAATACCATAATAACGGATATATGTCATTAAACATTTGTCCCAAGCCCACAGAATATACAATACCAAGAGGAAAGTAAACTCTTAACTTTGGATGATTATAATGTGATAATGTAGATTCACCCTTAGTAAGATCAGGTAAATGATATTGATAATGGGGGTGACTACATATGTGTGGGGTAAGAGGGTATATGGGAAATCTGTACCTTCCTCTCAGTTTTGTTGCAAACTTAAAACTACTCTAAAAAATTTTCTGTAAAACAGTATGTACTTATTCGATTTAGATAAGCCTCAAATAATGCTTTAGATAAGCCTCTCCCCCACCATTCAAAACAGTCTAAACTGGATTATTTTGGCTCTGTCAAACTTTTACTATAATTTGAGCACTTCCTTTGCCAATTAACTTTTTCAGTAATTTTAGCTGTTCAAGTATGCAAAGATTATTCTCTGGTGTAAAACAAAATGCAGATTTAACCAATGTCGAATTATTTAGTAAGCAGAGTATTTTGTATTCAGCTTTTAACTACCTTTATCTATCATATTTATTATCGAACAAATTCATCAAGTTCCTTTGACAAGTATGTATCAAATGCTTGAATTTATTAATGGATGGAGTTTAGAAAGTTGAAATAGGATTGAGGAGGTGACTTAATCACATTGGGTGTGTATTTTCTCATTTATAAGGCAGTGGCTAGAACAAGGCATTGTCTAAGGTCATATTTACACCTAATATTCTGTTAAGAATCTGTCTAATTTTGACAATGCTCAGTTATTAAGATGAAATCAACCAATATCTGACCATTCTAGCCTTCTAGTTCAGACCTTTGTCTGAAAGATAGAATATAATTTAAATGATTTAAAATGTACCACACCTGGAAAGAATACTGCCTTGAAGGTAACCAGTCTAGGAATGATGGAACAAAACCTGCTAGGAACCATATTTAATAAAAATCTAACTCTATAAATGCAATAGGATAACGTGAGAAAATGAAATGCTATCAGGTAAACAGTGCATTAAACTCTGAAGTAAACTGATGATCAATTTTTTATTTTGAGATTAAGCAAAAGACAAAATGCTTTTACACTTCTGATTATTTCAAGTTAGAGGTAAATTTAGGTATGAAGTTACTCTAAACAAGTCCTGGTCCCTGAAAATTTAGCACTCCTATCTTCACATAGTAAATTCCTCTGTGCTCACTATATTATAATTGATTTATATTTCTTTTCTAAAAATCATAACAGCAAAATTGTATACCTTTATTACAATGCTATATCATCCATTAAGTTGCATATCAAATGGTGAATATTTTAACAACGATTTAAATTTTCCTATACCAAGAAATGTGTATTAATCTGCTAACAGATTATAATCCATTTTAAGAAATTTTGATTCTTCCTATATATCGTAGTAGATATGCATGCAATTGTATTGCATATTGGGGTTTTTTTAATGACATGTGATAAACTTTATAGATTTATAGGAAAATTAAATATTTTCATGTTTAACAGAATTTTCTTGGTTCAAACTACTCTGTTTACTGAATAAAATTATCTTGATCACAAACAGTGGGCTCAGACATTTCACATAATCTTGTGAAATTCATAAATAAAATATGAGAGGCCAAACAAGCTTTAGAAGCTTATGAAAATGAACAACACCTAATATATAATTTTACACTGCAGTTTCCAGCAGAATATATTTTATTATATTTTAGACCGTATGCCAATACAGATGGAGGAATCAGTGGTGAGAATTTTCTGGATAATGATTTATGTTTAGCCGTCAGAATTTTCTAATTATAACTGAACTAAGTTTCAGTGTAACAATTATGAAATTTAAATTGTTGATAAAGGCTCTAGAAAGCTTTGAAAAATGATCCTTGCCTGGTACTACTCATCATATTCTGATTTAATTGGTCTGAAAATGCAGCCTGGTAATCAGTATATTTCAAAACCTCCTCTGTATAAGTATGGCTATGTAACTGCTTGAGTGCTACGACGAATAAAAGAATAAGAGATACTGTGGTTTACAGAAAAATCCAGCGAACACTGGACCTCCTTATAGACATGTATGAAACAAACAAATGCTCAACAGGAGTCACACATCCCCTTAAATGCACTCTAATCACATAATTAATCACTGACTTTAATCTTTAGGTAAATTTTGTAAATTCTTTTAACTTTATTTTTTAAGGTATGTCTAGTTGTTCATAAGAATTTAAGCCAAAGTTACTAAATTATTATTTCTTAACAGATAAAAGAAATTTGGAAGAATAAATAAAAACTAGCTTTGTTATTATCCTTCATTAAAAGGTTGTTTTGTATCAATTCTAAGCAAAGATAAGAGAAACTGGTTATTGTTACATTCAGCCTAATTCCTTTGACAAAATACCCAGAAATAGAAGCTCACATTCCATTTGTCCCAGATGGTCTTCTGGGTTGCTTAAAAATACCCTTATTATTCTTGGGCCTGGTATAAGACCTGTTCATTTTTCTCAGATTACTCTGAGATTAATTTTGGCAGTATGAAGACCTACTCATTGAAATCTATAAATAAAATAGCATTACTAGGAAATGTACAATCGTCTTAATTTGAATAATATTAGTTCAAAATAAATAACTTGAAGATGTAATTCAGTTCTATAGAATTTGAAATTTCACCAACTTTCACAATTTTTTCCAACATCTTATGTCTGAAAACTTTCAAAACCTTGATTTTATAAGACTACTGTTTTACTAACCTTGAATATTCTTAGAAAATTGAATATTCTGAGATATTTTTGTGCTTTTGTCTTGATTAAAATGTTCTCAGGCAAGCTTGTACCCCTTGGGAAATCCCAGGCATATATATAGTCTTCTTCAGTGGAAAGACAGAAGCAGTGACAACACTCAGTTGTTTGTAAAAAAGAAGGAAGGGAATAAGGAAGGAAGGAAAGGGAAGGTGGAGAGAAAAGAATGTCAATAACAATATAATAATTTAGTCCCCTCAAGATAGCCAAAAAGTATACAAATGGATGACAAGCGTCTGAATTGACTAGCAGAACGGTGAATGTCCAAAGAACTTGGCAAATGGAAGTTTTGGGCATAGACAGGCAGTATAACCCTAAGTGTCCTATAATCTTAAGAAGGCCTGGTACTCCACGACTTGGGATATCAGAACAGTGTGTCTGAATCCAATGCTGTGTAAACATATGCAGGAAACCCACAAAACTGCTTTTCCACGCCTTGTGGGGAAGCTAACTTTCTTTGTAATCAAAAGGTTTGTAGGTTCTGTGATGCGTTAACAAGACAAAAGAATATATGTTTACTGAGATGTACATGAAAAATGGAACAATGCAGCCCCATATTTTCTATAAGTCATCTAATCAAGCTGGGAAGTGTGGATAGAATTAAAGTTTGTTTGAACCAGTTATTACAGTCCTCTCCATTTAAAACCATTTCTTTCGAGCTCTTTTGAATAAAGTCTAAATGGTTTAGACTGTCATTTCCTCCCTTGTCCCCTACAGAAAGGAGGCTATGGGGAACTTAGCCTTGTGATGCCAGGAAAGGGAGCCCCATTTTCTGCTCTGACCAACTGTCTAATAACGATTAGAAATAGTAAATGATCGCAAATCTTAAACATTTTTTATAGCACCAGCATAGAGAACATCCACTGTACGTTAAAGGGATTATAACTCGGGGGTATTTCTATTACTTCCTATGTAAAGACACATAAAAATGTCACCTGCGCGCTCAAACAAGGCACCACAGTTGTTGCATGCCATTGACCTAATGGCGCTTTGATTTGTTCTACCACAAATTTAGCAGTAGTAGCAGCACTCATCATCACCCTGAAAATGTTTTTATTTCTGCCATGTGGGAATGGGTGTCTAAAGTAAAATTTTCACTTGTATACAGAGAGTAAATCCCACAATCTCAGAGTTGTCATTGTGAAAAATAAGGTACAGTTCCTCAGAACTGACTTTTTAAGCTTCATGAAAAAAAGTGTTCCT
This sequence comes from Grampus griseus, assembly GCF_964374135.1. Lineage (NCBI taxonomy): Eukaryota > Metazoa > Chordata > Mammalia > Artiodactyla > Delphinidae > Grampus > Grampus griseus. The sequence goes on along the minus strand of NC_139019.1, from coordinate 98,223,817 downwards.
GTATCAAGCCACATAGTTATGAGCAAAAGATGTGCAATGCTGGTTCTAATAAATCAGAAAGTCATCACAGCCAGAAAAAGCTTTATCTCAAACTGTTTCAAAAGCATATGAAAGATAAGATACATTTTTGACGAGCTGACAACTTATTATGTTGTTACAGAGAATTTCTAAATTCCATAACCTCAAAATGACAATCTCATCGGAAGTTTCTACTTAAAGAAATATCTTAGCAAAAATGAACTGGCACAGACGAAGAACAGAAATGACATTTAATCGGTCATGTCAACATGCCCCTTGGGTCAGATTAAAATGTAAAGCTAAAAATAATGCTTTTAAAACATGTTTTACTCACAGGTCTGTCGCCTCAAGGGATTGTCTTAAGGAAAGGAGGGCTGATGATAGACATATTTATTTGAGATTGTAAGGATTTTCAGTGACTGGTGGAACAATACCAGCCAAAAAACTGTTATTAGTACAAGCTCTCCCACCTAGAAACCAAGATTTTTATATGGCAAATATAGCAACTTCTAAAAGGAATATTTTAGTGTCAATTTCAAAGACTTTTCAGAAATGACATTGAAATCAGAGTGTCTCAAAATTCATTTCAACTTTTAAAAAGTATTGGGTTGGCCAAAAACTTCGTTCAGGTTTTTCTATAAACCCAAATGAACTTTTTGGCCAACCCAATATCATGTACATGAAATGTGTTTAATATTGAACTTCATATATAATCTTAACATGAAATTAAAAAATAAACAATCCATTTTTAGTTTCTGTATTTGTAAAAATAATATGAGTTCTATTTTTGCAGCAGCTATACTAAATAACAAAAATCTGTTCTTTCACAGTGAAGAATAGCAGTGTATTGTCAGTTGTGTCTCTGTGGCTTTTACTAAAGTTATAAATTTAGCTTTGTATTGGGTCTGTTTACTATACCATGCACATTGTTTAGGAAGATGATTTGTGTGCTATAACTATAAATTGTATCTTTTACAATGTTTTTCTCTCTTATTAGGTATTTTAGGTTTTGATTTTTTTGGTTTTTTTCTTTCTCAATCCCTCTGTTGATGTCTTTTTCTTTGTAGTAGAGATATACATGTGTATGTATATACACACACACACCACATGCAAACACTTCTGATTTCTAAAACACGGTCTATCTAGGGAAGTCATAGATCATATATAGACTTTGAAATTAAGATCCCATCTCAGTTTCTCTATCCTAGTTCTTTGTGTACATTCTTCTAAAATGCTTTGGAAAACTTCAACCTTTGTCATATCTGGAAATTCCTATCACGTTAACTCTTCCAAGGAAAGTGTGGAGACAGCTATAAATAAAGAACTTGGCCATGTAAATAGATGTGTACTGACTATATTTTATCATTTTAGAGAATTTTTCTTTTCCTCCGAAATTTTTTAGTTCCACACTAATCTCTCAATTATATTTGATTTAAAAATGGAAACATTATTGATAAATCTCAAGTCGCCTATCCAGGAAAGAAGAAAGCACAGCTATTAGCCTATTGTGTATTTTTATAAATCTTATTATAATTGCTTTCTACATGTACTTAAATACTTTTAGGAATATAGGGTATTATTTTATATTTCTAAATCATAATTACACATTTTACACATTATTTTTCATATTGCTTTTTTCACTTCTCAATGTATTTTTAAAGATTAGCACATGTTAGTACAAACCGATTTATCTCATCTTTTAATCTAATGCATTATCTTCCAGAATATGGAGCAAGCATACTTCATCTAACCATTCCATCACTGAAGAACATCTTTGTAGATTTCAAATTTCTGTTTGGAAATATTTATTTCCAACTTTGAGTGGAATAGCTAGTGGCCATTTTCTGCTCCACACAGAACAACTAAAAAAGTCTGATGAGATACAGAATTCATATTTTAAAGACAGCAGAGAGCTGAGGGAGCAATGAAAACCACAAAGCTAAGATTCTTTCTATACAGGGGAAAGAAAAATTTAAAAACTCAAAGCTGATTTTTACTGTGAGGATATTTACCATTTTGAGCATGAACAAGAAGCTAAGATTCCAGTACCAAAATCCCAGGAAAAGGCTGCTGCTAGGAGAGAGAGAAACTAGCAGTCTTTCAGCATTCCAGATGGTTGGCAGAGACTTGGAGGATCTCTAAGACATGGCCAGCTTTCCCCTCAAGGCAATTAGTGATTACAGAGATTCACAGGGCACAAAAGCAGAAACATAAGCATATAAAACCTCTGAAAGCAGAGCTTTTCTGAAGTCTCCTGAAACAAAATTTAGAATTAAGGACAATCCAGAGTGTAGCACCCCACAAAATACATTTGGCCCTGAGTAGAAACCAAGAAAGACCAAAGGTAAACCAGAAGTAGATGACTCTTTGCAGCCTGAAACTCAACTTTGAGCCAGCACAGTTCCTTACTTGACTTGAAAAAAGTTAATAAACAAAAATCCCACACAGAGTCGGACGACCAGCAGGGGGAGCTCTCATGCCCTGCAAGGATAGCAGAGCCCAGGAGGAAAGAGAGACTCCTCTTTACTGGTATGGACTCAGCCAATGAAAAACCGTGGACGCATTCTTTACTATAGCCACCCAACTTCCTTTTCCTCTCTATAAAACTGTTCTCATTCCCTTGCCATTGGGGGACTCGTACATGGCTCGCCAGGGTTGCAGACCCTGAAATACAATTCTCTGCTAATCCTGAATAAAGCCATCTTTTTTGAAGAAATATCTGGCAAATGTTTTGTTTCACGTCAACAGGCTAAAGTGATAACTGCTACACTATCTTTCGTGCAGAGGGAAGAATAAACTTCCGCACAGGAAGATAATATTATCTGGAGCTTTTGTAACTTTTTGTTCAGATATGCAATCCAAACTACCAGAATGATATAAAACAACTGTATGACCAAAAACGAAGAGGAAAAATATGATAGAAACTGAGTTGCAGATAAATGAGGTATTAGAATTAGTTGAATATGATTTTAAAATAACTATGATTAGTATATTCAAGGAAATTTAAATATATAGAGAAACATGTTAAATGATTAAAATTTTCAGAGAATTTTTTTTAAAGCTAGTGGAAACCTGGAAGTGAAAAATTAAGAATTCAAATGATAGATTTTAACGAGACTATCCAAAGAAGATAAGGAGATAAAAAGAGAAATGAAACAGATAAAACAAATAGAATACAAGATTTACCCAAACACATACAGACTAAAATACATAAATTATAAAAGGACTAAATGTATCAAAGAACTAAGTTTTCCAGATGACATTAAACAAAATTCAACAAGATAATGCTTACAAGAAACATGCTTTAAGTATAAATACCCAGATTTGAAAAGGAAAAGGAGAAAAATTACATTGTAGAACACTAACCAAAAGAATGAAGGTATAGTTACATTAATATATGACAGAAAACTTAAGGGCAAAAAGCACTATATAAAATAAAAAGGACATTTCAATATATACAGGTTCCACCTACAAGGAATATATTACAATTCTAAATCTTTATGCACTCATTAACAGAGTTTTAAAATGGCTAAAGTAAATAACAACAGAACTAAAAGGAGAAATAAATCTATAATCATAGGCATAAAAACATTTCTCTCAATAGGTTACAGAACAAAGATACAAAAAAAATACAAAAATATACAGAAAAGAAATATCCAATGCATCAGAATTCACATTCTTTAAAGAACATAAAATTGACTATATTGTATATAAACGGCAACATTTTTCAGAGGTTGACATTTTTCTTTTCTTTTTTTTTTTTTGTAATGTAAGACATTTATTTTGGTTACAGTTTTAGTGTTTTAACACTGATTTGTGACATAACAGACATTAAGCTTCCTTTTTTTAAACCAATTTTATATCTTCCCCTTTTCTGTCCAGAAAATTCACATTTTCACAATCAAATTACTCTAAAAGCTGACAGGAGGTAAGTAAAGCTTCCAACCAATCTGCTCTCCCAATCGGAGATGGCCTCTCTTCCAATCAAGATAAAATCTGGACTTGGAAGGACTATCATTGTTGGCTCTTCAGTGATTTTTGTGCAGTTTCTATGACAGAAATTTCCTGCGAGAAAAGCTAGTATCTTCACATTTTAAGAACAGTGCTTATTTCGATTAAAAATTAGCATCTTATCATTAGCTTGTGACACAGAAGGCACCAACATTCCTTTTCCAAGCATCCATCACCACAGGTGGAACACATTGCCACCTACTGGTCATCATATTGTTACACACCCTATAACTTCCAGGTGACGGTCAATGTCAATGGGGATTCTTAAAGAACGCTATGGTGTCAGAGACAAAAGGGACCTTAGAGGTCTTCAGGTTGCTTGAGAGATGGTGATTTCTGCTCTCCAGCTAACTCAGAGTGGCAGAGAAACAGACCAGCCTGCGGAAGGTGTACTGCTTTAGAATTTAGAAGAAAACCGTTTGGTGCTCTCATCCGGCCTAGATGGGGGTTTGCTAGTCAAAGAAAGAGATCGGGTCAGAGGAGGGTGTAGAGGCACCCTGAGTTCCTATTCCATCACTTCCCAGGGGTAGAAAGCTATCCAGAAACAGCTTTCCACTCACAGCTGGGCACGTGTTGGCTCTTAAACAATAGAATTTGATTTTGAGGCGCTACATGTCGTGAAGTAAATATGGGGTTTCTGGGACTAAAGACTATCAAGAAAACCCAAGTTATCAGCCAAAAAGTAGCTCCAAAGTGAAGGCACTAATTCTTCCCCTGGCCTTTTCTCCAACATACCCCTAACAAAGAGCCCTTCAAGAGATCTTGGTCAGGGCTCCCCTGGTGGCGCAGTGGTTGAGAGTCCGCCTGCCGAGGCAGGGGACACGGGTTCGTGCCCCAGTCCGGGAAGATCCCACATGCCGCGGAGCGGCTGGGCCCGTGAGCCATGGCTGAGCCTGCGCGTCCAGAGCCTGTGCCCCGCAACGGGAGAGGCCACAACAATGAGAGGCCCACGTACCGAAAAAAAAAAAAAAAAAGAGAGATCTTGGTCAGCCAGCCTAAGTAGCTGTGGCTGTCCTGTGGAGGAACCACTGCCTGGGTGTGGGAGGGGGACCCCCACCCCAGCTCCTGGGCCTCTTCCGGAAGTGGAGCAGAACGCTCTGACTTAGGGATGCTACACGTTTACTAGAAGAAGAGCCACACATTCTAACCCAGTTGGGGACCCACACTTTTTACTTCCTTGTCCTGAAGCAGAGCCCCCCCTTGACACCACAGCTTGAACAGTTGTCCTCTGGCCACAAAGCTAACTGGCTCTTGTGCACACGGGCTGGGTCATGGACACGCCCGGGGGCTCATTTCTTGAGGAGGAGTGTCGTATGAGAGAAAGAATTCAGCTTCAGAGAGCAGCCAACCTGAAATCTCGCCTCAGCTCTGCCTTCGAGCTGGGAAGCCCTGAGCACCACACCCCTACTCATTCTGAACCCCAGCTCCTTTTCTTAAAGGTAGCAATACATGAATAAGCCCTACCAAGTTAATAGGGTTATTGTGAGGACCAAGATAGATTTAGTGGGAGAGTTATCCAAACACTGTGAGGGACACGGGAGAGAGGATGGCCGTTTCACTTAGGTGGGTCTATTGGGGCAGCTTCGTGTCTGAAAAAGAAGACAGATTCTAGTTCGTTCGGGGCTACTGAGGTCACAAAGCAAAGGGGACATCCAGGCTGCGGAGATGCTGCTTCTACTTCTGCCAAGATAGAGACCATTACACCTGGGTGTGAAGCCCGAGGCACACCTGCTTCTCCTCAACCTCGCTGGAAGCTTCTGGTCAACTCTGGAAAAGGCACATTCCCCACCTCCATAAAGTAATAACACTGCCGGAAATGAAACTTAAAACTGAATTTTAAATATTCAACGAAAGTCCCTGATATTTCCTTTCAGGTAAGACTCCTTTGCAAATCCTTGCAAGTGATCCTACCACCAAGTCAGGCTTCTGGGAGCTTGACACACCCACCAGGACAACACCCTGCATATATTTGGTGCTCAAAAAAAAGAAATGTTTAATTCCACAAACTTTTATCAGACATCTATGTGCTAAGTGCTGGGGGCAGAGCTGAGGACCACCTCTCTGCCATTAGGGAACCTGAAGATGACAGCACTGCCCCGCTTGCCCCTTTTTGTTTGCTCTACCACCAGTAAAGGCTCCATTTGGATGTTACACCACGTTTCCTTTCTGCCTGGCTGAGTCATTTTTGCTGCCAAGGCTCCAGGACCTTTTCTGGCAGCAGAGAGCTGTAAGAACTACCTGTGAGTGGGCAGGATGTGAGCTTGGGCCCGTTCATCCCCCTGCTTGTCCAGCCACTGGCTGTGTTGCTGTCTCTCTGTCTCTCTCTGTCTCTCTCTGTCTCTCTCTCTGTCTCTCTGTCTCTCTCTCTCTCACACACACACACACACGCACGCACGCACGCACGCACGCGCGCACGCGCTTTAACTGGCCAGCTTCCTCCTCCTGTTCTTGGAATAGCACCAAGACAAAAAGCAGTGAGCACAAGTGGCTTGGGCTCGCCAACACTATAATTCAGGACAAAACCCTTGTAATTCTCCAAATGCTGGGGTTTTTAAATAGGCTGGATTTCAACACCCTGTTTTCTAAAAAAGAAAAATAAAACCCTGCCCAAGGCATTGCTCTTCTAACCGACCAAGTGACGTCTGAGAGCCAGGTACCCCAAAGACACGGATTCTGGACTCCAGCCTTCCACCAAGGAGTCACATTTTTCAAACGATTGATTTAGGAGAGTCCTCCAGGGGCATGTATTTGCCCACTCAAGGGTCTCTTTGTTTCAGTATCTTTAATCCTAAAGAAATCATTAACATGCAGTCTCTTCATGGGGATTTCCACCCAAGGACAACTGACCCTGAGCCAACTTCAGATCTCATGACATGCCTCTGTCTAGGAGCAGGGTATGGACGGCTGTGCAGAGACACAGGCACTGTTGGGGGGAGGGGAACCCGCGTTTGCATAGCTCCTTTACAGAGTCGGGGTCCCCACTCAGGAGAGGGCCCAGGGGTGGGCAGTGGGGAGGTCAGGAGCCTCCCCAGTGGGGAGGTCAGGAGGGGCCCAGGGGTGGGCAGTGGGGAGGTCAGGGGTGGGCAGTGGGGAGGTCAGCAGTGGGGAGGTCAGGGGTCAGGAGGCCTGTGAGCGCCTCAGGTCTTACACTTCCACAGACCTCTTGCCCTGGGTCATCCAGAAGAAGCACGCCCGTCACAGGCCTTCCCCCACTCTGCGCCCCCTCCTCACGGTGAGGACATCATAAATTGTAGGCACCAGGGAGCAGGAATGCCCTCCTCAGCAAGCAAGAAAATGTACAGCCTTAAATGCATATGTTAGAAAATAACAAAGGAAAAAAAATCACAGTGATTTATGCTTTCATATAAAGAACTTTGTAAGGAAAGAGCAAATCAACCCCAAAAAAGTAGTACAGAAACAATTAACATAAGAAAAAATACATAATTAAAAAAATAATTAAAATTTTAATTACATTCCATTAAAAAATTTGACAAAGCCAAAAATTGATTATTTGAAAACACTAATAAAGATGAAAAATTCAAAAGACTTAACAAGAAAAAAAAACCCAACATATTACCAATTTAATGCACCAAAAGAAGATTTTGCTGTAGGCTTTACAGATATAAAAAGTTAATAAATTAAAATTATGGAAAGTTTCATACCAATAAATTTAATAATTTAGATAAAATGACAAACTACATAAAAACCACAAATTACCAAATTAAAGTAAAAGAAATTAAAGATATGAATAGTTCCTCATCTATTAAAGAATTTGAATCCAGCATTAAAGTCATTCCCATGATGAAAACTCCAGGCTTACATGAATATACTGGTGAATTCTTCAAAACATTTTAGGAATAAATTAAACCAATCTTACACTAACACTTCCAGAAAATACAAAGATAGCACATTTACCAACTATTTGATTAGATCAACAAAAGTCTTGATACCAAAACTTAAAAGGGATGCTATAAAAAACAAAATTTGCAGGCTAAGTTTTCTCATAAATATAATAAATGCAAAAATCTTAAACAAAATATTAGCAAGACAAATCCAAGAATATATAAGAAAGATAATATACCTCAAATGAGTAGGGTTTTTCCATGAAAGCAAGAGTGATTTAACATTAAAAAAAATCAATGCAATTTACCCTATTAATAGAAAATAAGTGAGAAAAATAATACCATCATCACATTAGATGCATTTGATAGAATTTAACATCCATTCATGATAACAATTCTCAAAAAATTAGGAGTAGAAAGGAACTTCAATAACTTAATGAAAACCATCTTGGAAAGATCCTACAATAAATATCTTAATGATGAATTATTGAAAACGTTCTATTGCAATCAGGAATGAGCCAATGATGCCTGTTATCACCACTTGTATTTAACAGTTTTGGAGTTCCTAAGCAGTAAGATGAGACAGTTGAAAGAAATAAAAGGCACAAAGATTGAAAAAAAAAGGAAAAAGGAAATAAAACTTCCATTATTGGCAGATGGCATATTTTTTCATGTAGAAAATACAAAAGGACCAAGAGCCAAATTATTAGAATTACTAGGTGAATTTACTAAAGGCACTAAATTTAAGGTGAGTATACAAATATTAATTGCACTTCAACATATCTGTCTCAAATAAATAGAAAATTAAATTTTAAAAATGATACCATTTACAAAAGCATCAAAAAACTTGGAACACTTAAGAAAAAAAGCAACTAACAGGTATGCAACACTGCTACTCTGCAAACAAGAAATATATTGACAGAAATTTTTAAAAGACAATAGATAGAGGGAAATCTAGGTTCATGGACTGGAAGACTCAAAAAATAATGTATAGATTTGTGCAATACCAACTAAAATCCAAGGTTTGTTCATAAATTCAACATGCTTGTTGTAAAATGTGTATGGAAATCCAAAGGGCCAAGAATATGCAATGAACTCTTGAGAACTATCAAAACTGAAGGACTTATACTATGAGACATTAAGACCTATTATAAATCCATGTTAATTAATTCAATGCAGTTTTTGCACAATATAAACCAATTGACCAATGGAATAGAATAGTCTAGAAATAGACTCACATAGATGCGGTCACCTAACTCATGTCAAAAGTAACATTTCAGTGCAGTGAGTTGTGGCCAACTGGATATCTTTATGGGAGAAAAAGAAGAACCTTTGCCTTTACTGTATTCCACACCCATATAAATCCTAGACAGATTGTAGATTTAAAAGTGAAAGGTAAAACAATAAGACTTTTAGAAGAAAACATAGGAGAATATCTTTATGACCTCGGAGTAAAGAGCACTTTCTTTATTTCTTAAACAGGACACAAACGATATTTAAAAATAAATAAAATGTAATAAATTAAATGACACTACAATTAAAGTACTCTGTCCATCAAATGTTATCAATAACTCCGAAGAATACATACAGATGGTCAAGTGGCACATGAAAAGATGCTCAACATCACTAATTATTAGAGAAATGCAAATCAAAACTACAATGAGGTATGACCTCACACCGGTCAGAATGGCCATCATCAAAAAATCTACAAACAATAAATGCTGGAGAGGGTGTGGAGAAAATGGAATCCTCCAACACTATTGGTGGGAATGTAAATTGGTACAGACACTATGAAGAACAGTATGGTGGTTCCTTAAAAAACTAAAAATAGAGCTACCATATGATACAGCAATCCCACTCCTGGGCATATATCTGGAGAAAACCATAACTTGAAAAGATACATGCACCCCAATGTTCATTGCAGCACTGTTTACAACAGCCAGGACATGAAAACAACCTAAATGTCCATCAGTGCAGGAATGGATAAAGAAGATGTGGTGTATATCTATCTATCTATCTATCTATATATACATATACAATGAAATATTACTCAGCCATAAAAAAGAATGAAATCATGCCATTTGCAGTGACATGGATGGACCTAGAGATTGTCATACTGAGTGAATTAAGTCAGACAAAGACAAATATCATATATCGCTTTCATGTGGAGTCTAAAAAAATGGTACAAATGAACCTACTTACAAAACAGAAATAGAGTCACAGATGTAGAAAACAAACTTATGGTTACCAAGGGGGAAAGGGGGCACAGGAGGGTAAATTGGGAGACTGGGATTGACACATACACACTACTATATATAAAATAGATAACTAATAAGAACCTACTGTATAGCACAGGGAACTCTACTCAATACTCTGTGATGACCTATATAGGAATAGAATCTAAAAAATAATGGGTATATTATATGTATAACTGATTCACTTTGTTATACAGCAGAAGCTAACACAGAACTGTAAATCAATTACACTCCAATAAAAATTAATTAAAAAACAATAGGACGTTGCTAAGATGCTAAGTATGATATGTCATATAATAAAATGACATTTTATTTGAATTTTTCTGAAAAAAGTTATAGAGTGAAAAGGCAACACAGAGTTAAGTATTTTTATTGTGTGTATGTATATACGGGTATGTACCTGACAAAAAAACTCATTCAAAATATGCAAAGAATTCCTACAAATTAATAAGGAAAATACTATCAAACTAGTATAAGATATATAAAAAACTTGAGTAGGCACTTCACAACAGAAAATATCCAAGTAACACATACACATATGAAACAGAATTCAAGTAAAGCACAAGGAAATACACACTAAAATCACAATGAGTTAACTTCACACCCATCAGAACATCTAAAACAAAGAGTGAGACAAAGTTAGGTATCGGCAAGATTATAAAGCAACTAGAATTCTGATAATTTGCTGGTTCTTGTATAAACTGGTACAACCCATTTGGAAAACTACTTGTCAGTGTCTAAAAGAGCTGGAGACATGCATGTTCTGTGATGCAGATATTACGCTCCTAAGTGCATACATAACGCAAATGGAAATGCATTTTTCATATAACAAAAGAAATGTACAAGATAAATCCCACAAATACACAATTTTAATACTGAGAGGGGAAAAAAGACAAAAGAGTACATCCTATATGATTCTATTTTTAAAATTTCAAAAACTTTAAAATTTAATATACGGTATTGGAATTTGGGATAATGGTTAACTTGAGGGTTTCAGGAGTCCTGGTAATGCTCTATGTCTTGATCTCAGGGCTGTTTATATGGGTGTGTTTATTTTATAAAATTCATTACACCCCACACAAATTATTTATACATTTTATAAGTAATCCTTCAATATATTTTACAGGGAGGAACTTTTATTTATGAGGCAGGGGGAGAGACAGAGAGGGAGAGAGAGGAGGTGGTGGAGGGGGCAATGGGGGCAGGGGGAGGAGATTAATAATTTCAGGTATACTTGCCTTTAAAGTCACTACACACTAGCTGAAGTACTGGGAAAATTTTTATGCGGGTATTTGAAAGGCAGATGCAGCTTCTCCTTGCCAAGATTAGGCTGTCACATTTGAGGCAACTTTCAAAACTGTATTTTGTACTGAAAAGTTGACCAGTTTGCCGATTTTCTTAGTTTCTGGCAGTTAGAAAATTCTCAAACGGTAATAATTATTTTAAATTTTGGGGTTTTGTTTCTGCTTTGGTTTTATTTTGTTTGTTTTGTTTTGTTTTAATATCTGGATACGTTGGTATGCAAAATCCTCAAAAATGATCAACTTACAAAACACACATGATTAATGATAGGTACATATTCAATCAAATTGTTTTTGACTCCTGAGAACTTGACTTCTAAAGTCAAGGACCAGTGGGTTGCACAATTGTACTCTACAGACTTTAAACAATAATTATTTTTCTTGTACTTGAAATACTGTAATGAAATAGCCATTCCTCTGAAAGATACAACATAAACTTCTATTCAGAGAAACTAAAACTGATCCACCTTCATTTTCTACTTCATGACAGATTTTCCATTACAGGAAAAGCTGGGGCAAAACATCTAAATTTATTTATCTCCTCCCACTTTTTTCAGTGACAACATATATTATTTTCCCTTTGTCTCTCAATAAACACAAAGGACTGTTGAATTTACTGGAAAATAATTAAGATGAATAACATTAAAAAGATATAAGAACATCTCCAAGTTATTCCTTCTACTAATAAAAAATACGATTCACAGAGTCTCACTTCCCATAATTTTTACTGCTTACTATCACCTAGGAGGATCAAATCTAAAAGCTGATTATAGAAAATTATTTACAACCTTTGAAACCCTAAAGGAATCTTTCATGCAATTCTACCACCTCAGTACCTGACAAACCTCTCTGAATGCAAAAAAAGAATAAAAAATTAACAACAAAAAAACTGTCTTTAAAGCTAATCTGTCACTTGATTTGACATGAGATTATTCTCTCAAGTCCAGGAATCCATGTAAATTCCCTCCAGGCATCTCTAGGCAAAGTTCTTTTTCATTTTACAACTTCTAGGCAGTAAGTATTGAGGCATACATCAATTCTATTATTAAAGGCTCTGCAAAGTATTGCTATACTAAGGAGGGAAAAGCAACATGTTGGGGTTATGTGTGCTCTGTACTATGGAGGTTGCATGCTCGTCCCAGCCCACTGATGATAAGGCTCTGCCCTAGGAATGCCTGCAGTACTCACCTGGGCCCATGTTACTGGGAGAAAAGCCCACAGATATTTCCTTACCGAGGTCAATGCTGTGGCTGGGCCGGCCCTTGTGGTCCTATGATGGTCACAGAGTGCACTTCAGCAAAATCCTATCAGGGAAATTTGAGGAACAAGATTTATTATCCACAAATCCTGAAGGGTACACAGCATGCCTGAAGACCACACAAGGGGGAGGTTGAGTAGGGGGAGAAAAGGGGTGAGAGGGAGGAGGCGGGGCAGGGAGAGTGAGAGAGAGAGAGAATGAACCTGGGGCTCTACATTTATTTGGGTCTAAGAGCAAGGTGATTAGGATTTCTCTAGGTCACTCATTATTGGCTGATTTGAAGCATAAGAGGAGGAATGAGCACACAGGAGCCTGGAAATGGGGTCACTCAAGCAGCCGGTTACCTATGTCACCCAGGACTTTCTGAAAGGGAAACTTCATGGAGTGGGTGGTCTAGTTCTTTATCTGGTTGTCTTGCTAGTAGCTGTGTCATACAGTTGGTAATGCGTTTATTCAAGATGGAAGTCTTTTGAACTGGATGCCTTGGCGATCAAAACAATGTCAGGCACTTACACCACAGAGATGAAGCCCAAAGGAGATACTGCTTGTGTACCTTGATGAGTATATTTCAGGTATTTCTATTTCTTTACCCATAAAGTGGATATGTTAACTTAAATATTGGTATACTGCAGGGGAGGTAAGATTACATAGGAAATAACTTAGCAAAAATGACTGCAATGTATCTTACACAATAGGTGAATATTCAGTGTTAGCTTTCACCTTCATAATAAACTATTCCAGTATTTAGCAGCTTAAAACAACAAACACTGGTTATCTTACAATATCTCATGAGGATTGCAGTCAAGCTGTCGGCCAGAGCTGTAGTCAATTCACAGCCTGATGGGGCTGGAGAATCTGCTTCTAACTAACTCATGTGGCTGTTAGCAGGCCTTGGTTCCAGGATGGCTCCTGGACTAGGCCTTCTGTTGAACACAGAACATTCCATAAAGTGTTCACATGACAGATTGCGTCTCCCAGAGTAAGAGATCCAACAGAGAGTGAGAGAACCATCAAGATGGAGGCTGCAGGGTCTGACACACATAATCTCCTAAGGGACATATTATCACTTTTGCAGAATGCTAACAGTCACGCAGCAGAATCCTCACAGTCACGCAGCAGAATCCTCATGTGCAATGAAGGAGGAGACTACATGAGAAAGTGAATATCAGGAGGTGAGGATCATTGCAGGCCATTTTAGAAGCTGACTCATCCAAACAATAATTGTTTATATTATACCTCATAGTTATTCATACTATTTATTGAGCATCTTAGTGTTGTGTTTTTATTAATTCATTTAATTCTCACTCTAACCCTATTAGATAGTATTGTAATTTCATTTTTCAAGTAAGATAAAAGAACATTTTAAAGGCATATTATAGCTAATAAGTGGTAGAACATTATGAAATGTAACAGTCATCTAGTTAGTGTTTCACAATGATATAAATAAAAAAAGCACATTTTTCAAAAGTAATAAAGGATTTCAGAAATGGTAGGCCTGCCTTGTGTAATTAACTCTGATTAAAAATATATTTTGCTAGTAAAATAAGATTCAGCCACCATTTCAGCTATTACTTCAGCCAAAGAAATTATACTATGCATGAACTATTTTTTAAATATCTATATATTGTGGAATACTTTTATGGATAGTATTTATAAATATTATATTTAAACATATTTATCTCTCACAATTAGTATTTTATGTCTTTCCTCTGTCCCCTGAATTGAGAAATACTTGTATCCCTGTCCTCATTTTTATTCTTTTAAGTTTTCATTTTTTTAAATATATAAACCTATCCAATTACATAACATTCTTCCATTTCCTAATTACATATTATCACTATTTTAATGGTGTATAAAGAGCAGTAGTATTCTTCAGGGAAAATATCCAAACTCAGTTCTTATCTGTGTACAGAAAGAAAATAATTACCAGATATTAGACATTGTAAAAAACCTCTATAATTCAAAGTCCTGAGTTTTATCTTATAATTCTACTGTTTTCTTTCATGCAGCTAAAAACAAATTATTCTTCCCTAATTCACCAAAGACTTTTTAATACCAAAATAATTTTGAAAACTAATTCCTATTAAAATTTCTTTCTGAGTTTATACCACTAAGATGAGACCCACAGGAATCCATAGAGCCTGTGAAAGAGGTAGGAATAAAGAGGAAATTAAGAAATTGGGTATCACAAGCTAATCACCACAACCTCCCATTGTTCACAGTGCTTTACTACTGCTTTTATTTTATGTCATTTTTTTTCATTTTTTTCCCTTTCAGAACTGAAGAATTTCTCTTTAAAGAATACATAAAATTTAAGTAACAATACTTGTATTTAAGTAACATTATTCTTTCCACATCTTTCTTACTCCAACTAAAACTATCAAAATTCATCCCTATCTTTTAATATAAAGATTAGAAATTGCTCTGCCTCCTACTACTCTACATTAAAGTTAAATGTGAAGAAAACTAGGAGCACAGCCCAAAGAGAGCTGATCCAAGTTATAAAGCAGGACATATTTATCCAACTATGCTGCAAATACACGTGTCAATTATGAACATCAGTGTGTTTCCTAATTTTTTACATCATCTAAATTTCCCAGGACTAATTAAAACCACACTTATGAAGGGCTCTAAAACTTGAAGTGTTTTTGTTTTTTAAATGAGCTTGGAGTAAATATCTTAAGTCTTGGAGTGCATCAAATGTAGACAGTAAAGCTACTACAATCTAGACTGAAATAGACTGCCTCTGATCTATTCCTCGTATACCAAAATTCCTCTCAGTGTCTCTTACTCTGCTGTCTGTTACTTTGAAAGTAACATATCAGGATTATTCCCATCAGATTGTTCAAGATGGAGGCTATTATAGTTTAGTCACCCTATCTCACTCATCAACTTTAAAGTATAAGGCCTAAATAAAAGCCCAAAGTACCTTTGTGAACTCCCCCAAGATAACAGAACTTGAAACACACAGCATTTAAATTTCTATGAAAGAGTGTATTGAGTATCAGTTGAGTTAGCTGAGGAATAGTTCTTGGCCTTCTTTGGAAAAGTACCTAAGAGTAAATAATAAAATTCATTTCCCACATTTGAAATATTTCATAAAACGCTGAGTGGAAGTGTGAAATGGACAATTCTTCTGGAAGACAATTTGTCAATATCAAGGACCTTAAAATTTTACATCTACACCTCACCTAGTTTTAGAAATTAGTATAAAAATATGACTAACACTAATTCTACATAGTTTATTTTTATAATAAATGACTAAAACAATCCATAAATTATGTTTCCATATGTTAGAATATTTTTTGGTCATTAAAATTATGTTTCATCAATTAATATTTAATTACTTATTAAAATATTAATGAAAAGGGGATAAAAAGTTCATAAACAGTATGTTTTAAATTCTGTTTAAAAATATTAGTGGTATTTGGTGTGTATACACACACACATATATATTTATAAACATTAGTAAATGATAAAATATTTTGTCCAGATTTGAAATATTTTGTAAAACATTGAGTGGAAATGTGAAATGGACTAATCTTCTGGAAGACAATTTGTCAATAATATCAAGGACCTTAAAATTTTATATCCACATCTCACCTAGTTTTAGAAATGTATGTATATATATATTATATACATATATATTAGGTATGAACATATGTATGTATGTATACATTTCTTTCTCTGTCTCTCTCTCTCTCACACACACACACACATACACACACACTGCTCATTCCATCACCATAATGTTAGTAATTTGAGATTAGGGAATCATGTAACCCCAAATCTCAAATGGAAACAGCTGTATCCATTCTACTTAAAGGCCTTCACTACATTTTATAGTTAAATTGCAAGCAGCCAAACTGGGAAACAAATACAAATATTGTTAATCTCTAACATTTTTGTTTAATATACTTGGATATGAAAGCCAAATTAATTATGAGAAATGAATGCTCCCATTTTCTCAGCTTGAGGTCCATTTTAAGTATAGATATCTAGCCACACATAATTGGGTAAGTTAAAGGTTGGCCTAGCTACTTTTGTTACAGTAATTCAACAAAGGGTAAATGTTGGAGTACCATGGAAACAAGGATATATTTAATTTTATATCCTGATCAAACCAATTTTGAATCACTTGTTATGCTGACAGATTTCCTTCAGACATATGGAATTAACTTAATAGATTTTGAAATATCATTTGCCCTATAAATCCATTAGTCATTTCACAGAGGTTTAAACAGCAAAATTAGTAAGCATTCCTTGGCATCATTTATACAGAATCTGATTTGGAAAAACTGGTCCTACCTCGCCCATCTTGTAGTGATAAATTTCTAGCAAAGAAAACATCCAGTAAAATTCATTTATAACCACGGCTTATAATGAAAACTGGCAGCCCTAGGAAAAAAGTTCCTGAAGAATGAGATTTCTGTAACTACAGAGCTACTTCTATGATATTTAACAACGCAACCCTTCATTACTTTTCTTTACCAAACCATTCTAAACTGAGTTGAAAGTGAGAATATGCATCATTAAACTTTCTTGGAACTAGTGTCATTGACCTTGACCACACGCACAGTTGAAATCCTGAACTATATGGATAATAGGGACATTAAGGTGAAATAAATGTCTTTCTTTTCAGTTCTTTGGTTAACCTCTAGATATCTAACAACATGGCAGCCGTTGATCCAAACAGAATTTCAGAGCAAATCTTGCCCTTTAGCCACTTGACAGCAAAAAGTAATTAGGCCCAAACTAGGTATAACTGTCCCTTACCTCAGTGAAAAAAGAGACAGAGGAAGATTAAGATGGAGTTAGAAGTGAGGTGGCCCTCTAACTATCATAAATAACCACATTTATAAAGATAACATATTAGGTTACTATTAACTGCAGTGATTCAATGTCTTTTATAACTCAATACTTTGTCAAAAATTTTAAATAGATTATGAAAAATTCTCAATTTCCAAAATCACAATAAGCCACAAGTATGTTATTTACAAAGGTATTGCTCCATTGAATAAACATTATAAATGATGACTGAATCTCCAGTGCATTCAATACAAGCCTATTTGAACCTCAATGTATAGAAATCTATTAGGAGAAACACTCTGCAAGCTATTCATCATGTGTAAGCACATTTCTCTTTAGGAAGTACATTAAAAATTTAATCTTGGACAACCAGAAATGGTCTTTCTCCACCTCCCTAACCCAGTCAACACCTGAGGCAAATCAGAATGGCTGCTAAGCAATATGGCTCACATTTTTAGGGTAATTTAAAGAGGTCATTTACCTGGACACAGTCCAGAGGTGAGGAGTAGAATGAATACTTTGGCTGGATAGATGAAGAGGAGAAAAAGCTGATAAGACAGTTTGAAAGAGATGAGACTGCTGCTACAGTAGAAGAGTTTAAACAGCACGGAAGCGGTGAACCATTCTCCATTCCTTCTCTTGCTCCCTTTATCATAAGTTGGACACACACGTACAGTAGATTCCGATGGACGGTTTTAGATTCATCTCCGTTTGCCACATGATATCTATAGTATTATAATATTACAAAACTTTTCTGCAGTTTACCTAGAGATAAATTATATTAAATATTTCATATATGTCATTCAGTACTGTTTCTATTAATGTACAGAATGTGTATCTCATGGTTCACAGATTTGGAATCATGTCCTACATACAATTTTGTATTCACTGTGAGCAAATAATGAGCATTTTCCTATGGGATATTCTCCTAATTTTAATTTGTGTACAGTATTCTACAATATTTCTTTACTGGGCATTTAGGTCATTCCCCACTTGTACTATTAAAACATTACCGAACATTCTTTTGTGAACTAATTTTATTCTGTTTTTAGTTTATTTTACTTATTCTAACTTTATTCTCATAAGAAAGAAATAATGAGTCAATATATTTCAAAATTGTTTATATATTAGTGTTTTTCAATCCTGGCTGCACATTGAGATTATTTTGAGGAGCTTTCAAAAAATATTGGCAGAGTTTCTCTTGCTTTTTAAAGTTCCCCAGGTGATTCAGGTGTGCAGTCAAAGCAGAGGCTGATATGTATATTACCAAATAGACATCCTTAACCTTAATACTAATTCACATTCCTCCAGCATTATAAACAATTGTCCACTCTGTCCAACACTCTATTGTCCTTATTTGAATCTTTGTCAAATGGGTGACAATGGTATCTCATTATCATCTTAATTTGCATTTTTGATTTCTAGTGAGAGTGAACATTTTTCAAATATACTACCCATTTATAATTTTCCTTTTATGAATTGGCTTTTAATATTTTCTGCCCATTTGTTCAATTGCAATATTCAAGTTTTATTATTGTAAATAATCACCCATGAGAATTAAATAATTATTTTGCCAAATAGAGCAAATTTGTCATTTAGCTTTTAATTTTGTTGACGTAGTAGATTATATAAAGATGTAAAATCACTAATCTATTTTTATAGTTTTCTATTATTCTTATCCTCATTTAAACTAAACGTCAACTGATGTCACTATACTTCTTAAAACTAAGATAAAACCACGCATTGAATTCATTTTCTTAGTCACCTCAGGCTCCAGTTTCCACTGAATTAGTTCAATGTAATGATCATCTTACCATCTCACTCGGGCTACTGTTGTTCTGAACTATATTTACCCAGACCAAGTACCCAGCCTCTTTCTTCAATTTATTACAAATTATTCACACATGGTAATTTTGTGTACAAATTTGGGGAAAACCATGTGACTAAATTCAATGTTAGATGTTCTTCTTCTTAAAACCCTCTTGGCTTTTTGATGGATTACATCTCCTACGTGGATCTAACTCTTTGCTCTCCTCTAATCCACAGATCTTTTTCTACAAACACCAAATTAATATTAATGCAGAATGGCTTAAATACTTCTTTTGTTGTCTTAGACCTGACTAAGTCCTACAACTTTGTTTTGGTCAGAGTGGACTACCTACTGTAACAAACACTTCCCAAATCTCAGTGGCTTAAGGCAACAGGTTTTTTTTAGCTATGATCAGTACTATGGTAGAGGTAAAAGGGAGGCTAAGTTCAATTGTTTGGGAACCCTGAATTCTTCCATCTTGTGTTTCTACTATCTTCTTTGCTTTCAAACCGCAGAGGTCAAAAGAGAGAAAGAGAGCTTATGAAAGGCATAAATGCTCTTAACTGCTTTGGTCTTAAAATAACATACGTCACTAACACACATATTCAATTAACAGGAAATAGTGATATGGCCCCGTCTAGATACAGTGGGGTCTGGATATGTGGTCTAAGTGTGCTCAAGTAAAAGAAGAGACATGAACATTGGTGGACAGTAGCAAATCTCACAGGCATATTAAAGCATTTTCCTAAATAAGTAGGGTTTCCTCTAGAAATAAATTCTCATCTCAGATGTTAAGAAAACTAATTGTTTGTATGCTGCACTGAAAGACATTCAACACTCTGAGATCAGAAAAATAGTCAACAATATTTTATCTATTTACTTCATGATTTCATTATCTGTATTTAAATACTTATATTCCTGGAATATATTTTGGAGTGCAATATGGATCAAACTTTATCCCAAAATGCTCACCAATTAACCAATACTATTTAATGGTTAATATTAACACTTGACATGCTATCTTCATCATACAGAGAGAGAGAATTTCTTAGATATCACTTCTATTTCTATATCTATATTACCCCTGGACAAACTATAGTTGACTCTTGAACAGTGTGGGAGTTAATCCGAGTATAATTTATCAAAAGCCCTCCATAATTAGGGTTCCTCTGCATCTGTGGGTTCAACCAACTACTGACAGTGTAGTATTGCAGTATTTCCTCTTGAAAAGTATATGTGTATAAAGTGGACCCATACAGTTCAAACCCACAGAGTTCAAGGGTCTACTGTACAATTGTTATTACTGTAGCTTTATAATTTTATACCATTAAAACAACCTTTTATCATACTCATAAAATTTTCCCTCCTCTGCTTATTTTTCATATATAGTTTATATAGATCAAATTTTCTCTCTGGAGTCATATTCCTTCTGCCTGAAGAACTTCTTTTAATGTTTCTTGTAGCACAGATCAGCTGGTTATAAATTCTCTCCACTTTTATATGTTTGGCCTTTATTCTCCTTCATTTTTTAATGCATTTGCTTTTGTTATTTTGGGGGGATTATTTTGTTGTTTTCTTTAGTTGAAATTGTGATTAAAGATATTTATAGATTCACTTGCAGTTATAATAAGTAATACAGAGAGAACCATTGTACACAATGCCCAGTTTCCCCCAATGGTAACATTTTGCAAACTATAGTATACTATCACACCAGGATATTGACATGAATACAGTGCACTGATCTTATTCAGATTGCCTCAGTTTTACTTGTACTCGTTTGGGTGTGTGTGAGTGTATGTGTGTATTAAGGTCTATACAATTTTATCAGTTGTGTAGGTTTGTGGATTTCTTTTCCATTTTTGAGAAGTATTTTTTCTGGATATAACTGACTTCAAAAAAAAAAAAATCTCTTTAAAGATGTCACTCCATTTTCTCCTGGCTTGTCTGGTTTCTGATTAGACGTCAGCTAATACTCTTATATTTTTCCTCCATATATAGTGTGTCTTTCTTTCTCTGTCTGCCTTGAAGTTATCCTTAATGCTTGATTTGTAGCAATTTGACCAAGTTTACATGGCTAATAAATAGATGAAAAAAGATTTAAACGCACGTCTAATTTACAACCAAAACTCTGAGTTCTTTGCACCACATGAAACTGGATAGGCTTTATGCCATTATTTGTAAACATTAACAGCAAAAAAAAAATCTAACTCTAAATAATTATTTATATTGTTCATCAATATAAAGCACAGTTCAGCAAATTTTAAGAAATACTCAGATTAGAAGCAAAGATTTAGTTGGTTCATCAAAATGTGAGATTAAGGAAACTGTGGTCTGGAGGAATGACCTGAGAAAAGGGACTGTCACAGGCTAAATAATGACTCCCAAAGATACCAAGGTCCTAATTTCTGGAACCTGAGGTTGTTAATTTATTACAGCACCAGAGACTCTGCAGATACGGCTAAGTTAAGGATCTTGATATATGGAGATTATTTTGCATTATCTGGATGAGCCATAAATGCAATTACAAGTGTTCTTATAAATGAGAGGCAGGGATATTTGAATACAGAGGAGAAGGCAATCTGACAAGAGCGGGGCAGGATTGGAAGATGCTATACCGCTGACCTTAAAGATTGAGGAAGGGGCCATAAGCCAAGGAATACAGCCTTAGAATCTAGAAAAGTTAAGGAAACTCTACAGGAAGAGTTATTTAGGTGCAAAGCCAGGTGAAGAATCCATACTATATTTTCAGTCATGTAACCTTCCTGAATACTGTATTAATCTCATTAGTTTGTATTCAGTTGTGCCTCAGATAAGTTATATAAAGACAAAATAGTATTAATATAATCACATATAAATATAATTAATGGACATAATTAGCTAAGGATAATTTTATTTTAAAATAATTACATAAAATGGTAATAAGGCATATGAAAATAAATCTTCCAAATAAATATCAACATAATATCTTTTATATAATATACAAAACAAATTATTCTTGGATTTTTACAAGTTCTTTTATTCATTCATTGTGGCAGAAGCAACTCACTGTCCAAAAAACATATTGCTTCCCATTCTTTAGTGTAGAGTTGTTAGCAGGGAAATAGCTGCCCAGCAAGGGACTGTATTTCTTAGTTGCCCTTACAGTTAAGTGTGTCCTTGTGACTGAGTTCTAACTAATGGAATATAAGAGGAAGGTATCACTTCCAGGCCCAGCTCATTAAAAACATGGCATATTCTCCTCCATGCTTTTCTCCTTCTCCCAGCGGGATAGATGATCATCAGTAGTTCTGGATACCTTCCGTGAGAGATGGTGGAGCTACAAGTTAGAGGGAGCCCAAGTCCATAAATTGTCACTAATTGATAGTTATACATGTTTTCAAGTATATGAGCAAGAAGGAATTTTATTTTGAGCCATTATATATATTTGTTATGATTTGTTTGTTAAAGTTGTTATTCTTACCCTAACAATACACTCACCACTTATTTATTTATTCAACAAATACTGAGTAAATACTATGGACCACATATGCCTCTGGATCTTGAGGACAAGTCAATAAACAAAGGCTTTTCCCTCATGGAGCTTATATCTACTGTCAGAAAAACAAACAAGTGGATCAATCAATTTCAGGTAAAGACTACAAAAAATTATAGTGGGATATAGGTACAGAGAAAAATGTAGTATATTTAAACAGGATGGTCAGGAAAGTTTCTACGGAGGTGACAATTAAATAAGGGCTGAAATAAATGACAGAGAGAGCATATGAATATTATCAAAAGGGTATTTCAGTAGGAGGGAAGCAGTAAGGCAAAGGCCCTGAGGTAGGAATGAGCTTGGTGTGCTCATACAACATCATACAATGAAACCAATATGGTGGAACTCCAGGAGTAAGGGGGAAAATTAGATCACCAAAAGAAAGATGATGTAGGATCTAGTGGGATTCTCATCCCAAGTGTATTTGGAAGCAGGAAGTCAAGAGGGAAAGGAAGAAAGTGATATGAAATGCTATACTTTTTAAACACCTCACTCTGGCTACACTGTGGAGAATACCCTGTGTGGGATTAAGAGTTTAGGTAGGAAACAAATGAAATAGCACACACAAAAGTAACAATGGATTAATCTGTGGTAGCACATATTCAGATTGTGAGTGTAGAAAAAAATGAGAGATCGAAGAGGTGAGGTATAAAAGAAAGATATAAATAAAGGATGATTCCAAGGTTTTTGCCTACAGTAACTGGATATTATGGTGGTGCCATTTCAGAGATGGGGAAAACTATTGGAAGAGAATGTCTGGGGAAAGAAATCAATAGTTTGATTTTGGATTTGTTAATATTGTAATGCCAAAGATCAGTCATTTGTAGATCTCCAGGGAGCAGTTGGATATATTAATCTGGCATTCAAGAGACAGATGAGAGCTGGAAACACTAATTTTGGAGTCATCAGCATGAGAGCTATGGGTTTTAACTAAGGACATAGCATCCCTTGGGGAATTTGGAAAATTTGTGGAGGAGTTTTAGGCCCTCTCACAATTTAGAAGGTGCTTCTAAAATTTAGCAGGTGGGGCCAAAATTGCCAGACTTTTAAATGTCAGGTATGTAGAAAACCTGTTTATAATGATTTGTTCCTAGATCCTAACTACTGATATAATTACATAAACACAAAAGTATATCATATGATTTGTATGATTTTACTACATAAACTCACACATATTCAGTCAACTAATATTTGATAATGGAGGCAAGGATATAGAATGGGGAAAAGACAATCTCTTTAATAAATGGTGCTGGGAAAACTGGTTATTTACATTCAGAAGAATGAAACTGGAGGTCTATATTATACCATTCACAAAATTAATTCAAAATGGATTAGAGACTTAAATTTAAGACCTAGAGGATCTCCTAGAAGAAAACATAAGGAAAAAACTCCTTGACACTTGGCGTGACAAGAATTTTATGGATATGACACCCAAATCACAAGCAATAAAAGCAAAAATAAACAAGTGGGAATACATCAGACTAAAAGTCTTCTTCACAGAAAAGCAAGCAATTAACAAAATGAAAAGGCAACATATGGAATAGGAGAAAATATTTGTAAACCACATGTCTAATAAGGTGTTAATATCCAAAATATATAAAGAATTCATACAATTCAACAGCAACAAAAACAAATAATTTGATTTAAAAAATGGGTGGAATACTGAAATACACATGTTTTTCAAAGAAGATACTCAAATAGCCAACAGGGACATGAAAAGGTATTCAGCATCACTAATCATCAGGGAAATGCAAATCAAAACCACAATAAGATATCACCACACACCTGTGAGAATAGCTATTATCAAAAGGGTAAGAGATAAGGGCTGAAGAGAATATGGAGAAACAGAACCCTGTATACAATCGGTGGTAATATAAATTAGTGCAGCCACTATGGAAAACTGTATGGAGGTCCCTCAAAATATTAAAAACAAAACTATCATATGATCCAGCAATGCCACTTTTGGATATATATCTAAAGAAAATGAAATCCCACTACCTCAAAGAAACATCTGAACCCCTATGTTCATTTCAGCATTATTTACAAAAACAAAGAAATAGAAACAACCCAAGTGGCCATCGATGATGAACAGATAAAGAAAATGTGGTGTATATACAATGGAATATTATTCAACCATAAAAAAGGAAATCCTACCTTTTGTGACAACATGGATGAACCTGTCATGCTAAGTGAAATGAGCGAGACAAAGACAGTTACTGTATGAACTCACTTATATGTGAAACCAAAAAAAAAAAAAAAACCCACAACAACAACAACCTAATAGGAATGGAGAATAGATTGGTGGTTGCCTGGGGGTCAGAGGGAGGGGGAGAATGAAGGTGGTCACAGGGTACAAACTTCCAGTTATGTCCTGGGGTTGTAATGCTCAGCATGGTGACTGTATTTAACAATACTATATTGTATCGTATATTTGAGAGTTGCTGAAAGTAGATTTGAAAAGTTCTCAACACACACCAAAAAAATGTAATGATGTGAGGTGACGGATGTGTTAACTAACCCTATTGTGACAAGCATTTTGCAAGATAGATAAAGTCACTACATTGTACATCTTAAAAAGAATGTGTAATTTTATGACTAATTATTTTTAAGTTTGGTTACTTATACAGAGTTCATATTTGAAAGAGAAAACATGTAATTGGTTGGTACAACAGGTTAACTGTGGAAATCCACATATTTGGAGCCTACCCAGCAGGTAATTGGGACACTGGTGTGGACTCCACCCTGTGGTAGTCAACACAACAAGGCCCCATTAGAGCTGTGGTCACCTTCCAAGCCAGTGATAAGTACAGCCTCTTTAAACCTGTAAGTCACAGCCTGAACATCACCAACTTACCCAAATTTCAGGGTAGCCAATTATCCAAATTGTAGGTCATGATCCTCCAAATAAACAAACAGCCTCAGTAGCATAATTCAGTAAACACAAATGTAGAAAATGACAGGAAATTACACTAGTAATACTGGGCTGTTTTACATAATTTGCAAACTTACTGAGTGCCTCATGGGAGTAAACCCCAAAAAAGGAGAGCCCTGATCTTCTAACGGCCAGGCTGTAACCTCCTGGGGAGGAGTGCCAAACCCTCCTTTCTGCTCTGAAGCAGGATTTCAAGCATGTTTAGACTCTGATGAAGCATCAGTCATTCCGTTCAACAAAGAGGAAAGCCTGGTCACAAACCCAGAGCATATAATGATTTTAATTCAAAATTCATAATTGGCTCCCTGTAGCCTAGAGGATCAACTCTACACTTTTTTATTGTGTCTCAGTTTGAAACAAGTATCTGGGTACAATTTGGTTTTTTGGAGTAAGCCCAAGATGCACAAATGATGAAATGAAAAAAGTGAGACAGGGAATGGAGAAAATTCTATAAAGGATGTGTTAACAAGTAGGTTAGCTCTGAAGGTACCTGGGGCTCAGTTCCACCACAGACTCTCTGTGTGTGGACCACATCTTAAAACTGTATAGGGACTGGGGCATTTAGTCATGGTCTACCCGCCCCATTTGCTGAGAGTGCTCCAAGACGTAGTAACACCCTTCCCAATCTGTACTGCTTGAAAGGGAGCCATGTTCCCTGGTTGTATAGACAAAGATCTCAGGCACAAAAGAGAGAAGCAGATACGTCTGTGATGGAAAGGCATCAGTGTTCCAGACACTGTCTCATCCTTCAGCTGCAGGTCAACTCAGGAAGGCTGAGGGAAGATGGGTGGGGCATTCATGAGTTTGCTTCACATGGCAGAGCAGACCCTTGTGGTTTGGCATGGAACTCAGCAAACTTATCTCTGCCTATTTGATCCTATAATTCACCCACACCAAACTGTCTGCAGTTTCTTGAATGGACTACACCTTTCCAAAATTCCAAATCCCCAATTGTACAATCTGCTTCTCTTCTCTCTGTGCCCACTGCAGCTGGTTCATATTTTATGAGGGTGCTTATCTAGCATTATGCAACAATAACAATTTACATACTGAGTCTATCACAGAGAGTGGCATAGAAGGAGCACTCATATGTTTGTTGAATAAAGACAAAAAGAACAGAACAATCCCTTGGATGGTGGTGAGATTGCTGACAGAACAAATAAACACACTTAGCCTGCTGGGATCACGTAGAATAATCCCATCTGCAAGGGAGGCAGAGAAAGCACTTTGCCAGTGTACTGAAACACAGTGTTCCAATACTTCTGGACAACACTGTGACAGGTAGACAAACTAAATCCTTAAATATGGCTAAGAGAAACATGGGTGAAGCTTTTTGAGCTCAAGTTTGGGGTCTGTCCTGAGTCTGAGGTTCTTAGAAGGACCCAAATGATATGTTGCTTTTATTTTATGCCTAAGAGATATTGCTAAATACCTACCAAACTGGATGTATTCTCCACCAGTAGATTTGGAGAGAGCTCCAGGGAGCCCCACTGCTCCTGCTACTAGGCAAAGTTATCACTTCTGCCTCCATAAACATACAATGGATTTTTCCCCCCTAATTCAATTGAGAGACTCAAATGTTCAGATTGAAATGCTACAGAGACAGGATGTTGTGTGAGATGTGTAGGGTGGCTCATGAACCTAATACCTTGCTTCTAAATCTAGGAAGCAGAGTTTCTTTGAGCTCATCTGAGTCTTATAAAATGGCCTGATCTCTTTAGGCTGGTGCTAGGTCTTGGCAGGATACTCATCTGGGCACCAACAGCTGTCACAGGACTCTTCTATTTCCCTGGGACCTATTCAGAAGGCATGCTGTAAATTTGTAGCAATAAGATATACTGATACTGGAGTTTTGTGAGGGTAAAGACAGATTTTAGAATTGATGTATCTTAAATACACCTTTAGCAGAAGTGAAAGCAAGCTGTCAAAGCCAGTCTTTTTAGCCAATAAACTGGAATTTCTTTTTTTAATTTTCTATTTGGAACTAAAACATCCTTTTGCCACATAGGCAGCAGCGTGTTCACAAGTTGGTGATTTGGGGTCAGGGTCCTGAGCTATGCATTGGAGGGTGTCTCCAAGGTTTCTTTGAGCAAACAGA
Source organism: Grampus griseus (assembly GCF_964374135.1). Classification (NCBI taxonomy): domain Eukaryota; kingdom Metazoa; phylum Chordata; class Mammalia; order Artiodactyla; family Delphinidae; genus Grampus; species Grampus griseus. The sequence continues at coordinate 98,195,951 of NC_139019.1, read as the reverse complement.
AGAACAGCACCTGTACTTTTTTTGCAATGGTACATATGAAACAAGAGCTGCCTAATGATTCTGTGAAACACTTTGCTGAAAATAAACTCCCTATACTAAGTGCTCAAAAGCAAAACATAGCCAATGAAGGTGACAAGGACTTCTATAGATGACACTGAAGAACCAGGCCAAGATCTTCACACAAAATTAACTCTTTTATTCAGAGACAGCCTAGCTCAGAAGGTAAAAGAGGAACAAATGACCCGATGCTTGTGCTAAACAAATGATAGAACACAATAAAAAAATCGACACAAATGATTGCTTTTCCAGCTATGGAATGTTTAGGAGTTATAGTACAGAAGGCCAACAGAGAAAATTGTTTTACCAATATGCCTCTTAACAGTCAAGTGAATGTTAATCCTCCTCATTTATAGAGTCTCATAAATACATATGACTGAAAAGAACAGAATGTGTTAATGACTAAACTCTGACTCATTTCTCTCACTCTGTATATGGAGTCTGTTGCCAAAATCTATCATTTCTTAAATGTCTCCTATAATTATAACTTTCCTATTTACTATCTATGTGGTTTACAACACACATACACGATGTCCGTGGAGTCACAACAGCATCGGGACACCATTTCACAGAATAATAAAACTGGCCCGGGCTTCCCTTGTGGCGCAGTGGTTGAGAGTCCGCCTGCCGATGCAGGGGACACGGGTTCGTGCCCTGGTCTGGAAAGATCCCACATGCCGCGGAGCGGCTAGGCCCGTGAGCCATGGCCGCTGGGCCTGCGCGTCCGGAGCCTCTGCTCCGCAACGGGAGAGGCCACAACAGTGAGAGGCCCGCGTACCGGGAAAAAAAAAAAAAAAAAAAAAATTGGTCGTCAGCAGCATTAGGAAACTGGTTCAATGTGACTCAGATAGTAAAAGGTATAATCTCAATTTCTCATCTGGAAGGTTATCTTTAAGGCACTATCTAACTCTAAAATGCTATCTATGGTTTGATAATTCCACACCCTCCTTTTCTTCATCAGTCTGCCACTGTCTCAGCATTAGACTTGACCATTTCTCACCTAAGCAACTACAATTTCCCCTTTATCTTCTTCATTTTGGCCTCCTACAGTGTCACACTGTACTCTCGACATGAAAATAACTCTCTTGGCTCTTGTGTTCATAGCCAAGATGCTCAGCCTATTTTCTCAAGTCTCCCAACAAAGACTGAATTGTATGTCTGGTGCCACGTCGTTTGGGCCTGGCCACTTCTCCACAGCTTATCATGGGTTCATTCACAGCTTTCCCTCTTCCTGATCTCCCACCCTGAGGTTCCACAAAGCTGTCTTATGTGCAAACATACGCATTTTATTTCACTCCACCTAGCTGCCTACAGCTTCCTCTGCTTCTGTTTTCATTTAAACAACTTTTAAAGTTCCCCTCAGAAAAGCAGTTTTCCCAGCTCCCGACTTGGCGTGGCCTAGTCCTGTGTGAAAATGGAAATGGCACATTAGCACTATCTGCTGCAGACAGCAAACTCCTGCAGGGCAACGACAAAGTTTAATTATCCGTACTTTGTAGAAAACAAAAAATTAGCACTCAATATGTGTTAAATAAAGGAAAACAAACATTTTTATTTTTGTTGCCATTTGATATTTTTATGGGTCATGTTTTGAAATCATTTTGCAGAAAATACAAACTGGAACAAATTTCAGGAGGCTTTTACAACAGTTACCTTAAAAATCATCCCCACCCCCAGAAAATGAAGCCTCTGGATATTTGACTTCGATGACTTGACATTTAAGGGAAATGTATGGAAAGTCACGTTATTTTTAACGTGTTCTTATATGTTCTTTCCATTTTGCACTGTGGGTCTGTGTGTCACAAAGTACAAAGAAATCTTCCAAAGTAAAAGTGAAGGTACACGATTTTTATTTTTTGGCCACCATTGTATCCCTGGCACCTCACTGACTTAGCATAAGCCCACAATGAATATTAAATTGAACTTTAATAAAAAATGCATTTTTTATTTCTAAGTCATGAGCAGGATATGAGTTTTAATTGTATAATTTCAATTCTGTGCATGATACATTTCACGGTGAGGGAGGGCGGCTGCTAATTTGAAGGTGTTTGGCCCAGGCAACTAGGCTCAGCCCCGCCTAAGAGTTCATGAACCTCCTGGAAACAGAATTGAAGGCCCTAGTGATTAAAAACTATATCCAGGTCACACAAAAGTTTCCACAGTTGTCTTAGGTACACGCTTCTGATTCATTTCTCATTTCCAATAAGCTTCAAAAGACAAAAATCTTCCATAACGATATCCTTCATGGCTATGTTTTCTTTTCTAATCCCATGGCCATTAGCCTAACCCAAGCCCCTAGCTTTTCACAGAGGATTCACTGTAGCAGACATCACACAGACTTTCCTGATTCTCAGATTTTGCAATTCTGGTACAGTATTTCCTGTAACATAACACATCTTTTTTAAACAAGCATATTCTATCACACTTCCCAAAATTACTGTGTTCCTTGATTTTCCTGTTTATCAACACAGACCCTCGCTATCTGACATTTAATACTTTCTGTAACCCAGCTTAAGAAATCTGGCACCATTCTTGACTTCTCCCTTTCTGTTGCCAACTCCCCTCCTAAATTAAGCTCTAACCTATCACCAAGTCCTATCTGGTTTACTCTCATGTCCAAGATACTAGCATCTCCCTCTCAGACTACAGCAAGCCTGTATAGGTAGTAGCTTGATGATGACAGTGATGATGATGAGTGATCCACCCAATTTACTGTATACACAAGAACCAGAACAATCTTATAAAAAATAGGTCATATTTGATGATCTTGCTTAGAAGTCTCCAAAGAAGCTCTATTAATTACCTAAGAACGAAATCCAAATTCTCTACTCTGATCCTCAGTGCCCAGCATGATCTGGGTGCTGTCTGTCTGTCTAATTCATCCTGAGCCACTTGCCCCCTTCCTTACTTGGCTTCAGGCTTTAACTTTCTGTTAGTTTTCAGAACCCATCAATCTCTTTCTGTGTTATCTGTTCTCTCCTCACCCCCTCACCTACTTGGCTCCTTCTCAACTTTTAGATCTTGGCTTGAAGGTCAACTCCTTGGAGATGTTTTCCCTTACTCCTCCACCTGAAAAATCCTCCATCTCCAATATTCACTGTTGTAGCATCTAGCTCTTATTGTCTTCATCACACTAGTAGCATTACTACTACCATTACTTACCACAAACTTGCTTCTTATATGTATTTGCTTGTTTGTTTGCTGCACTCAACTAGAATGTAAGTCCTACAAGGGCAGTATATCACATCTGTCTTGTCTACCACTGACTCACCAGAACTGGATAGAGCCTAGTGCATGGTGCATGCCATCATTTTTTGTGGAATATTCTATCAGTGGTTTTAATTTTATTCAACTAATTATTTGTCTCTACTCCCAGATTCTTGCTCTCCACTGTGTTCATGACAATTGCCTCGTCTTTGCATCAAGGTACACTATTTCCATCTCTGAGATTTCACTCATCCCCTTTGATGAGAATATTCAACCCTTCCAGCTTGGTCTGCCAAAATTCTGATGAAATCATCTTGCCCTCACTGATCTTTTTCTCCTTAGCATTTCTCTATCACTTAAATATTCTCCACAAAATTCTAATTCTTATATATGCAACATTATATATAATACAATACAATATTCTAATTCCTTAATATGAATTGCCATCATTTCCTCAACTAAACTCTGAATACATATGTTTGTATATATATTTACTTATTCCTAGAGTTACTATGTCAAAGAACACAACATTGGTTTAGAATCAATTGATTAGAATCAGATAACTTCATATGTATTAGATATATTTATTAGATATCTTAGATAACTTCATAAGAAGGATCTTAAAGAAAGCTAAGACCCATGTGTATATACTAAAATTCTAAATATCCACCCCAGCAAAGCTTTCATCTTTAACATCTTAACATCTATTTTTTAAAAAATAAATTCATTTCTCTAGTCCAAAAGACACTTTTGTAAGTTTTATAAGAATTGGGTTTTGCTTGGGTGGTGATGACACCTAAGCTTCCCAAAGTATTCCATACTCTAAAAATTGCAGGAACACAGCATACTGGAGACCATATGGAAACAAGTTCTGCAAGAATTCTGTATAGTTAGCATCTGCTTCTGTCATAACTGGTACAGAAACTGAAACTTGGCTTTTGGTTTCTTCTCTCCGGCTAATGCTTCAAGGACAGTTTAATCAAGGAATACTACTAGAAAGTGTTTTGCCAAGATCTTAATAGCTGAGTTATTTTTCAGTACGAACACCTGTAATTCTGAGTATCGGTGCTACTGACTCATGCATCTTTATATAACAAACTCAGAGATCAAGTGTAAGAGTAACTTTTATAAACATTCTTGACCCTCAAAGCCAAAGGAAGATTTAAATTTGGGACCAGGGCTGTTTCTGAAGCTCTGCATAGCCTCAACTTCTCCCATATACCAATTTTGCTCTAGGGGCCACTTATTCTCCCACTCAACAAAAATTATGGGCAGCCAGCTCTTTGCCAGGTTTTGTTCTGGGTGCTAGAGACATTGAGGTAAAAGACGGGCAAGGTCAGTGTTCTTCAAGGGGCTTTGTAGCATTTCACTGGTTATCTTAGTGCATTCTTTTCTGACTGACAAACGTACTTCAAGATCTCTATTTTTCTCATCCTTTCCCTCTCTCAATGCTGGAAGGCAATACAAAATCTTTTTTTGCCATAATTTACCTCCTAATTCTCTTTTTAATTCTTAATATTTCGTCTAAATTCTCAAAAATTTCTCATCATACTTAATAATACCATGTTTATAAATCTAAAATGCCATAAATTATAAGAACATACCACTATTTTATGTACCACTAAGAGCAAAAAAAATACCTTTGATAATTAAATTATGTTACAATACTTTTTATCACTTGCAATTTTTTTTAAAATTTTTTATTGAGGTATATTTGATTTACGATATTATTCACTTTATTCATTTTTAGTGTGATTCATTTTATATTACAAAAAGAGCCCATTTGAATTTATTTAGATGTAAATGTTTACTAAATCACTGGCATTTATGTAAAAAGAAATATAAACATAATGAATTATTTCTAAAATGTCTTCACATTTAGAATCCAAATTACTGATCAATTCAGAATCACTAAAGTCCATAATTTTCCATATAAAATATCCCTTTGTGCCATCAAGAGCCTTGGTGAAACAGCGTTTTTTAATTGTGCCTCATTTCTGTCTTCAGGATTCTCTTGTAAGCTGCAGATTACATATCGATATTTATATATCTATTTATTGATATAAATTTGTACGCCCAAATACGAGCAGTAAGAAATACATCACAATTGCTGCCTACATGACCGCAGTCGCATGACACCTTTTGATCTCACACATGTTAAAATGTACAAAGAAACACGGTTCTTAGAAATGATGAAATATATCACACCAAAAATGTAAGCCAATTTTTTTAAAATGTGCATTATAGCTACAAATTTTAAAAGAAAAATACTCCTGATTCTATCCACAAGTATCTTCAAGGGCAATGTTAGTCTCACGCAGATAAGCAGTGAATGTATGGCAAGTCCCAAAACTGTGAAAAACTGCCCAAAAGTGATCGTTCTCATCACCTCCTAAGGTAGAAACAAGAAATGTGTTCCCATTCAAAATTACCAGTGTCTGCTGTTTGCTCTGTCTGAGGAAATGTCTTGAAACTGAAACGAAGATCCAATACTGCCTACAGAATCAGCTTTGCCAAGAACCTTAATTTAGCGCTGTAAAATCCTAGAGCCAGGAGAGAATTTGTAGAATGTCTAGTCGCAATATCCTCCTCTGGCACTGAGGAAACCCAGGCCTGCAGTCACAGAGATAGACACTAGACCTCAAGCTTCCTGAGTCTTGTGCCATAGCTCTTTCTCCCACACACTGCAGCCCTTCTTCTCTGGGAGCCATTCTAGCACTTCCAGAAGAGAAGTAGTACCCCATTCATGCTCCCGATGTGATACTGTTTGGCACTGAAAGGACACACTGCAATACGGTTCTTCTGGGTTTGATTGAAAAGGACTGAAAAATGTCTTTTCAAAACATTCTTAAAGCAGAATTTGAAATGATCTAAGGACCTCTAGGAAAGACAGAGGTGACTAATGGGTAGGAATCACCAATCTGTAACAAAGGTCGGTGAACTATACTTCTTGGGCAAAAACCCCACCTGCCACCTGTTTTTAAAAATAAAGTTTTGTTGGAACACATTTGTGCCCATTTGTCTCTGTATTGTCTATGGCTGTTTTCAAGCTATAACAATCGTTGAGTAGTTACAATGGAAACCACATGGTCCATAAAGCTGAAACTATTTACTATCTGGCTTTTTACAGAAAAAGTTGTCTATCTCCTTACCTAGAAGATAGGCTTTTAAGGACAGAGGCCAGGAATAATAACAAGCTGCAGCTTCAGGCTCCAGAATAGATTTTATGGGTTGATGGTACAGAAGAAACTATTCTTTTTAAACATCCGTTTAACCAGGGCACTCATTATCCCTACCTCATATTCATACTTCATCATCCCATAGAATAGAACACGAACACACAGAACATACACACAAACACACATGCACACTTCCAGAAAAAAGGGAGTGGCTTTTGTCCAGTTATCTGCCAGGGCTAACCTTGTTGTCACAATCTAATTAAGTGATACATTTATTTCTTCAGCTATGAAGAATTCTTCAATTACCCTCTTGATTCATTCATGTTTCCCAAAACCCATGTCCAGTGTATTTGAGCCCTGACTCCAAATTTTCAACACTCCCACTCCTGAGTCATCCAAAGCAGTAACCTATTCCTCTGCATTACTACTACAATAAAATTCTTATCTGATAGACACTGATAATGTACTGAATACATCCTGCAAATAGTAAATCTCCATAAACATAATTGGGCTACAGAAGTTCTATTAATAAAAATATTATAAATGAAGGTACTGATTTTATTTTTGTCCAAAAATTAATGAATATATATGACTTTTTTAGAATATAATCTTATAGTTATCAGGAGCAGAGACTTTGGAAATAACTGTGCTCTTCACTTAGCACAAAATTATCCACTTATGCTAAACAAATCAAGGGACTGCCTTGATGGTGAAAACTCAACAGGATTCTTTTAGCATTATCCATATAAATAAATCAAGAATTTAGCTCACAAAAGAAGAATCAATGGATTTATTTGTAAATCAATTTATAGATAGTGATTCTAGATAAGAAGTAAAGATTCTTCTTTAGAAAATGTTGTAGAACTTATAAAGTTAGGACTTGGGAAATAGTACAACCCCTAAATTGATGTGGTAATCTACTAGATGGAAAATATACACCCAAATAAATGCCTATTTAAGTGAACAATCTCCTATGGCCTTAATGTGCCACCTGCTAATTTATTACAGGCAGTCCCTACAAGAATAGAAACATCTTGAAATGCAATTCATTAAATGAGTCCCTCAACCATACTTAAAAATATATATATATTGTGAACTCTAATTGTCTCTGTAAACTTTCCAACAGAGAGCTTTATGTATGCTAATAGTGTTGGCCAGAGAACATCCCCAACAATTTTGCCTGGGTAAGTAAACCTAAGAGAGACGTTGGCATTCATCCCCACTGAGGTTCTCCTAAGCCTGCAAGAATACCTTTAAATGCTGGAATTGGTGAAAATACTTCTTTAGATATTCACACTTTCCAATCCCTTCTCTTGCTCCCAGCTTGATTTGTAGTATTTTGGTTCATTTGCTCTCAATCCAAAAGAAAATAAAATAAGCTTACTGAGGATTTAGGAGAAAATATAAAAGACCTGGGGATGCTGAGAATACAAGAGAAACAAATATGGCAGTGGGACATAGAGTTGCAGAAAGAAGGAAAACAGATTTACTTGAAGAAAGAAAAATAGTATCCAAAAAATAAGAAGCTGGATGGAGTGGGAGAGGAGAAAGCAGGGAACAGAGGAATGAGGGTAAATACGGCTATCAGACGGAGAACTCCTAGCTTTGAGAGCTTATAAACATTGGAATGATTTAACAATCTCCTTGAGAGAGTTGTGAAATGTTTTGTTCCTGGAAATGTTTAGACAAAATGTAGGTAAATTGATGCAGAGAAGTAATTTAGTTGACACCTCTAGATGTCCTTCCAACTCTGATTCTATGATTTTGTAACTTAAGAATGACTGAGGTAATGCCAAAAAAATAATAAAAACCCAAGCTTATGTTAAGCATACACACAAGATTTATGGTCTGCCTCAGAACTTTTTTCCAGAGTAACACGGAGTGAATTTCAAATGCATCATTCTCTGCCGGCAATCATTTGTTTAAGTGCTAAGAGTGACAGTACAATTGTGTAACAATATTCAGTCTATACATGTAACTGCCCTTCTGGCTTTCTTTGTATTCTCAGTCCAATTTTCTTGAACTCCAAATCAGATAAATGTCTCATCAGCTTTCCAGTAGTCTTCCTAAAGATATCACAATTTCTTCAGATTCTACTAGATTATTTCTATATCCTTTTTTTTTTTTTGCGGTACGCAGGCCTCTCACTGTTGTGGCCTCTCCTGTTGCGGAGCACAGGCTCCGGACGCGCAGGCTCAGCGGCCATGGCTCACGGGCCCAGCCGCTCCGCGGCATGTGGGATCTTCCCGGACCGGGGCACGAACCCGTGTCCCCTGCATCGGCAGGCGGACTCTCAACCACTGCGCACCAGGGAAGCCCAATTATTTCTATATTCTTAATGACAGACCCAGCCTCAGTTAAACAAGCTAAAGAATTTTTTTCAAATTTCACAAAATGTTGATCTATTCTAATGCAATTTTATTCTACATTATGAGGTATGCCTTCCTGGGAAGCAGCAGCATACTTATGTTTTCATTTCAATATGATATAATGGGTTTGATTTGGGGGATGTGAGTTAATTCTGCATTTTCTCTCATTTATCTGAGTTTTCAATGGTATTCTATATATTCTCCTTTTGGTCCATCACACACAAAAAATGGTCATGTTAATTTACCACCATGGAAATCAAAGGGAGGCTCTAACAACAATCTAGCTTCGTGGCAGCAGCATTCTTCAGAATGCTATCCTTCATTACTCCCTAATGTATAGGCCCATTTTTTTAGGGGTAACATTGTATCTGAAGGCCGACTTTCAATTACATATGGTATTCAAAAGCTGTGCAGTATTCAAACCTGGCTGAAATTTCCACCAAGATTATATTTAGACTATTTCCCACTATCATTTTAAGTGAGCATTTTTTTTTTACCCACTCTGAATAATACTGAACTACCCAGTCATTATTCCTTTGGCCAACCTCTGCTATTTTCTGTTCCCCTTTTCCTTTTACTCCAGTAATTGCTTGCTTTCAGTTCTTTTTATAGGCCAACCAATTCATCACATGTATTCAGTATTTTCTCATAATTTTCACTCTAAATACTGTTTCTGACATCTCGCCAATATCCTATTGGGTCTCCCTATTTCTGCTTTTATTTAAATGCTAATTATTTCAGTCTTGGGCATTTTGGAAGAATTAATGAGTACATGAGAAAACTGATGTTCCTAAAATTTTAAGATCATTAGCCCAGCTAGTTATTAACTCTCAAAAAAGGTCCTTATAGGAAAGAAGGTGATTATTGTTCCTGTAGCATCTTTAATTAAAAAAAAAAAAAGGAACTATTTTCTTTGGTACAACTGGTTTTCAGACATAATAGGATTCATGAATTTAAAACAAATTTAGGAAATGTCAAAGAATAATTTTAAGACATTATCTGTCAGTGAGCCATTTTATTTTTATACAAGGGAAACGAATAAATAGATTAATTTCTTTAATTACAAACAAAAGCAGAAGAGAGAACAAAACTGTCTGAGAAGAGTAAACCATTTTTCCCCCCCTTGGGTAAGCGACAGCTAGCAAAGAGCCAATCAAGATATTCACAAGGAGACAATTTCACCCATTTAGGGATTCTCTGAAAAGCACAGCGAGTTCTGCAGTGAGGTGCAAGCAAGCCCATCCCTGAGTAATGGCTCTGGGCTCTTTCTCTTATGAGCATTTCTCAACTCCCCCCAGTTGGATCAAACTCAGCTCCCTAGTCCATCTGGCTGTCAGGGCATCCCTCTGATACAGAACAATGACCTGAAGATTACTTGGGGGAAAGTGGCTTTCTATTAGCATGTAAGTATGTGAATATAAACAGCAAAGTTGGACAAAAAGCTGATGGATTTTACTTCTTGTGTCATTTTGATATGACCTCTTTAATCTTGGAGCACTTTCTTGCATCTGGCACAAGATGTGACGGGATCTCCTTGTACTTTTCTTCCCCTGACCTGGGTCAGCCATTTCTCTAGAGACCCTCATTTCTTTCTCTTGGTGAGTGTATTTAGAAAACAAATTCTGAGCACTAGGTGTGCTCATTGCTATGAGTATTCTTATATCTAGACCTTTCCAGTTCATAGAGCAAGAAAATACACCTATGCTTTCAAATCCAGGTCAACACCACCAGATCAGTTAAAGGTTCACTGTGAAGCTAATGAGCTCCTTCTAATGTTCTATACCTAATTTTGTTATTTCTAATTTTTCTTTTAAAGAGATTCTCCACAATTGTATAAGCTTCAAGCCTCAAAAAAACTGTATACCTGTATCCTCATACCCTAACAGAGGGTCGCCTTCATATTCTACAATACCATTCTTGTCATCTGCCTTCTTTAACAGTGAAAACCCTGATTCCTAAAAAGATCAATATATAAACTCACCTTCTTTATCTTCTAATATACATAAAATAGTTTTGTAATTACAATAGCAATACCTACAGCAAACCTGCTAAGTTTAAGATCTGATTGCCATTCTGCCCTTTGAATACATTCTACAAAGGGTTGTTTAAAGTTATTTGAATTTTTACTGTGTGTAGTTATCAATTTCATAACACATTAGGTTCATTTATATGTGTTTCTATTTAATTTTAGGGATTTTTACTAACTATATAATAATTTAATCTTAGTTTCATTAAATATTTACATGACTCAAAACTCAAAATGATAAAACTAGAGATAGCATTCCTATCCTTAACCTCTCCAATCTGTTCCTACCCATCTTAAGGCCTGCTCTGAAATCTCATAGTATCCCTGGCTCTTATGGGGAAGAGTAGCCATACTCCCTTAACTTTATCATACTTAACTTGCTTTATTGTCCTTAATATTACCTATCACTACAGGACATAATTTTATTTATTTATTCATTCATTTATTTATTTATTATCTGCTTCTACTAGAATATAAATTCCCTGAGAATACTTTGTTTCATTCACTGCTATACCCCACGAACCTAGAATAATCCCATGCATAGGTACTCAATACATATTTGTTGCAGGAATTTCACGAATGAGTAACATATTTATTTATACAAATTGGAGCCACCCTTTAAAGACTGTTCCAAAACTTGTCTTTTTTACACAATATTTCCTGGAGATCATTCCACATAAATTTTTCCCTTATTTGTGGAAGGCTACATAATATTCCATGGTAAGGCTATAGTGTATTTAATCTATCCTCTGTTGAATGGCATCCAGGTTGTTTCTAGTCTTTCACTGCTGCAGACCCTGCTGTAATGAACATCCATTTACTTACAGTTGAGTTCATTTTTATATTTAATATATTTAAAATATTAATCTTCAACAAAAGTTGGTGTATAATAGAGAAGAAAGAAAAATTGAGATCTATTTTACAAGTTAAATATGATTTCAAAGACATTTCCTACTTATGGTAGCTTCAGATTAAGCTGCAGACTTACAGATGATATATATTGGCTTTACGCATTCTAAATGGTATTTGGGTGCAAATGCTTGAGAAGAATAGAATAAAATGATTTCTAAGATCCTGTGTAACCCCAGGTTTACTCCAGGGTATCCTATGCTCTTTTGGCTCTATAGAATATACCAGATTTATTTTAATCCATTTTTCCCAGATCTTTTAAGATATTAATGTGTAAAATGATAGAAGTCTTTTGAAATAGAGTATTTACATCTACAGGTAGTACTAGGGTTCTTTAATTCACTCAGATGTTTACAGCAAAAATAATGACAGTAATGGACCACATACTGAATTAAAAAAAAAAAAACTGAGTTCACAATGATACTGTGAGAAAACAAGAGAAAGAGGACAAGCTGTACATGTGTAAAGTGAAAGTCCAAAATGTGAACAATTTGGAAATCTAGGAGAAAGGTATTCAAGTGTACTTTAAAATTTTGCAAAAATTTTAAAAATCAGGGAAAAGGAAACAAATAATGAAGATGAGTCTGAAAGGCAAGGAGCAGGTACATGGCGAGAGGCAGGGACATCTACGTCTCTCTCACCCTTCTGTTCCTCAACCTACCTTCCCTCTAAAAAAAAATAAGTTGCACAACTACCTGTTCTGACAAAAGCAAACATAATTCCATATACAGTTTGCTATGGATAATGCATTCTCAAGAACTACTTTATTTTAAAATACTAAATGTTACATTTGGGGATTTCCTGGGAAGTGGAAGTGACATTTGAAACTAATACAAAAATAAATGAAAATACTGTAATAGCAGGATATTTTATGTGTCTATTTGATAGGCAAACTGCAACACAATCCTAATTAAATATAGTCTCTTAGAAATACATACTGATGACAAAGGAGGCAAGAATATACAGTGGAGAAAAGACAGTCTCTTCAATAAGTGGTGCTGGGAAAACTGGACAGTTACATGTAAAAGAATGAAATTAGAACACTCCCTAACACCATACAAAAAATAAACTCAAAATGGATTAGAGACCTAAATGTAAGGCCAGACACCATAAAACTCTTAGAGGAAAACATAGGCAGAACACTCTATGACATCAATCACAGCAAGATCCTTTTTGACCCACCTCCCAGAGAAATGGAAATAACAACAAAAATAAACAAATGGGACCTAATGAAACTTAAAAGCTTTTGCACAGCAAAGGAAACCATAAACAAGATGAAAAGACAACCCTCAGAATGGGAGAAAATATTTGCAAAGGAATCAACAGACAAAGGATTAATCTCCAAAATATATAAACAGCTCATTCAGCTCAATATTAAAGAAACAAACAACCCAATCCAAAAATGAGCAGAAGACCTAAATAGACATTTCTCCAAAGAAGACATACAGATGGCCAAGAAGCACATGAAAAGCTGCTTAACATCACTAATTATTAGAGAAATGCAAATCAAAACTACAATGAGGTATCACCTCACACCAGTTAGAATGGGCTTCATCTGAAAATCTACAAACAACAAATGCTGGAGAGGGTGTGGAGAAAAGGGAACACTCTTGCACTGTTGGTGGGAATGTAACTTGATACAGCCACTATGGAGAACAGTATAGAGGTTCCTTAAAGAACTAAAAATAGAATTACCATATGACCCAGCAATCCCACTACTGGGCATATACCCAGAGAAAACCATAATTCAAAAAGACACATGCACCCCAATGTTCATTGCAGCACTATTTACAATAGCCAGGTCATAGAAGCAACCTAAATGCCCATCAACAGACGAATGGATAAAGAAGATGTGGTACATATATACAATGGAATATTACTCGGCCATAAAAAGGAATGAAATTGGGTCATTTGTAGAGACTGTCATACAGAGAGAAGTAAGTCAGAAGGATTAAAACAAATATCGTATATTAACACATATATGTGGAACCTAGAAAATGGTACAGATGAACTGGTTTGCAGAGCAGAAATTGAGACACAGATATAGAGAACAAACATATGGACACAAAGCGGGGAAAGCGGCTGCGGGTGGGGGGGTGGTGTGATGAATTGGGCGATTGGGATTGACATGTATACACTGATGTATATAAAATGGATGACTAATAAGAAAATAAATAAATAAACAATAGAAGAATGTGTCTTGGTTTAACAACAACAACAAAAAAGACATACTGAACACACATTACTTTAACATTAGCATTTATTCTAAATCCAAAGGTGATTTAGGTAATGTAACATAACATACATTTCAGGAAAGTGTCATATTAAACTAAGCAGGGCTGGCCTGTTTATCCTTCATTCTCAGGCTTCTCTCCTCCCTTTTAGAAGATTCCCACATCTTCAGGGGTTCGCCATCCAAAGCACGTGTTATTTACTCATTCACTTTGTTTCTCCTCACTACCGAAATCTTACCTCTGCCTTGTATCTGCTCTACTCAACCCTCTGCTTCCTGATTCTTAAGCACTGTACGGAAATTCACCTTCTGTATCCCTTTCCTTCATGGTCCACAGTATTTGCTAGCTAGCATTATAAATCATTCCTGCTTAGCATGCTAATTAGAACAAGTGGACCCCTCCATAAGTATGTGAACTGTAGCCTTCTGACAAAACCACGGCTTTCTAATACCTCAATTACATCAAAGTTATTCCTCAACTTCCTCTGTAAACCTATAGCCCTGTGCACATCTTTGTAAAACGTATTACTTAATAGTGAAATTATTTCTCTAGGTCTTTATCGTATCCCAATCAGACCAAGTTCCTTAAGAGCCCAGGTCATATCTTGAACATTTTAGTATCCCTATACATAACCCAACACTTAGCACATTATAAATGCTCAGTAAAAGACTATGTGACTTACTTATCAAATTGAAAACAATTTATTTCTGGAAACACTTTAGCCTGGAAGTAGACAGTACATTTCAGAGAGAATTCTTTAAGAAAAACCAAACTAATAAGAGGAGTAACAAGCAGGGAGACCAAAGACCAGAGCCTTTTCCAGTTGCCAGAAAAACTCCCTGTTGTTGAAAGCAGGTAGATTCAAAATAGCCTTTTGCTTGAAACAAGGGTAGCCTTATGGGAGAAGTGTGCTTAGTGCCCAACCTTGAGATAATCCAACAAAGAACCCATTTCAAAAGAACAGAATTTGAGCCATTTCTGTTAAGCCTTCACTTTTACCCAGGTGATTCTTGTTACAGTCAGAAAGCCGGGGGGGGGGGGGTGGGGGGTGGAAATAACTTTACCCCAAACAATTTTCAAGAAAAAGAGTACAATAGATTATATATGACCACAAATCTCCTCCTGGAACTTAAAACCTTAATCTATTTAATATCCTCGTCCTACAAAAAGGAACAGTGCCTCTCAGAAATAAGGGGGAAAGAAGAAATTGTCCTGAGAGGCAAACACAATCACGGAGTTGACATCTATTGTATACTGCAGTAAAGATTAAATTCTAAAACTTTCAACTATGGGAAACAACTTACAATATTATAGTTCTCTAGACCTAACTGATTATAAGAGTGAAAGAAAACTGGGGTGAAGGCAGAGAACCAGAACTCTAAACCCAGCATCTGTATCTTCTGTTCGCCCAAGCAAAGCACTTGACTTACCTGCACCTCCGATTCTTAATCTGAAAACTGAGTACGTTGAACTTGCTGTGATTTTAAGGTTCTTTCGAGGCATATTATTAAATAATTCCATGTTTGATTTGTTTTTTTCTGAGAATAAAAATAAAATGGGGGTGAAACTGCCCATAAACTGTATTAGTATATATGAGTTTTGAGTGATTCCTTGGCTGCACTGCCCAGAGCTTGCTCTCAAGACCAAAGCTGGGCTCTCACGCTGGGCGGGCGTTATTCTCGGGGGTGGGAGTGCTGGCTGCAGATGGCTCACAGCTGAGTCTCTAACCTCAGGTGCAGGGTGTTGACTGGTAACAGACACTTCTTCCCAAGGAAAAAGTAGCTACCAATCAATGCAGAGATACAAGGACTCAGCCCTCTTGCCTCAATTTGGGACAACTCTGAAAGACAATCCCAGGTCTAGAGCACCCCAAGGACTCAAATAAAACCCATTACAACCACAGTGCAAATTCTCCCCCAACCCAATCCTGCTTCCCTCTCTCCCTTTTACGTATTGTGTCCAAGAGTATTCCCCAGTGTCCTCCTAACAGCACATCTCCATCTCAAGTCTGTGTCCTGGGAAATCCAAGTGGTCCTAGGAAGCAAATTATAAAACGGAATTTGGGGGAGCTGATAATGAGGATTCCTTCATTGGTGGTAGATAGAATACTTATTCCTGGCATGCTAAAGTGGTACAATTATTAAAACTTTTACCTGTGGTAAACTGAAATGAGACAGTGTGTCAGAAAGCACTGGCAGATACAGTGTCTTAGGTATTTGAGAGAATTAGGGAAAAAATAATTATAAGAACTGTAGAATCTGACTTTTGCTGGCTACTACTGATGCACTGTAAAAATTCAAGGATACTCTGAGAGGGATTAACCTCAAATTTAAAACTACCAAAATCAAAGGGCCTCCTTGGAAGCATATAAAGTAGATGCTTATCTACTGCAGCCAGAGGGCAGAAAAAGCTTAAGATCAGGTTCAACAATGAATTATAAGGAAAGCAAAAGTCCAGAGAAGAGAAACTGAATTCTCAATCACAGCAGGTATGCCACTAAAGATAAAACCCCGAGACTTGGGGCTTCCCTGGTGGCGCAGTGGTTGAGAGTCCGCCTGCCGATGCAGGGGACACGGGTTCGTGCCCCGGTCCGGGAGGATCCCACATGCCGCGGAGTGGCTGGGCCCGTGAGCCATGGCCGCTGAGCCTGCGCGTCCGGAGCCTGTGCTCCGCAACGGGAGAGGCCACAACAGTGAGAGGCCCGCATACCGCAAAAAAAAAACACCTGAGACTTGGAATGGGGACATCTGGGTTGAGGCACTTGAGAATCTTGACCCCTCAGATCTGTCTAGCCCTGCAGAAGTAGCTTACCCTTCTCAAAGAGAACACCCACCCTCCTCAGATTCTACCCTACTGACACTCCCGGCTACAAGACTAATAACTAGGGTCAAATCACTACATAACCCAGCCAAGGACATTCTCGGCCTGCTGAGGAAGAACAGGGATGCGAAGAAGCTGCAGGACCTGGCGAATGTGAGTCGGGAGGAGCCAGGAGAATATGTATGGAGCTGGAGACTGAGGGTGCTGGATCAATGAGTGTGGAGCATGAAGGTAGGTAAGGGAGAGTTTATCCATACGAGGACACTATCCAGTGACACAGGAGTTCGTAATCTGGCAGGACCCTGGGATATGGTGCTAAGACACTGTTATCCACATCTTGGATGCCTAGAAAAAGCAATGGCCCACACTAAAAGAACAAGAAATGGGAGAACAGCTGGGCTAGTGGAAAAGGGTGCAAAAAGATTAGGAGAGGTAATATGCCAGGGAGGACATTCTAATACAATGGGGGAAAAAAAAAAAAAAAACTAGTCACTGACCAGCTGTGCTCCATGGATGCACTTGAAGGACAACACTGTTTCCTAAAGCAATAAGGAATGCGTTGGTGAAAGAAGCACCAGAAATGGTGAGAAACTTACTGGTAGCTATTCTTTCTAATGCAGGGATAATTGTAGGAGATGCTGGATAGTTACTACTGGATAGTAACCAGAATTTTATAATCCTAAAATAATACAGGACAGGATGCAATTGATGGAATTCAGAGTACACCACCGCAAAATATGCCAGTCTGGCTTGTGGATTATTTTGAGCAGAAAACAAACACAGCCCAAAAGACTCAGGAAGAACCTTTGAACTCCACCATAACTGCCTAAAAGAATTTAAGATAGGGCTTCCCTGGTGGCGCAGTGGTTGAGAGTCCACCTGCCGATGCAAGGGACACGAGTTCGTGCCCCAGTCCGGTAAGATCCCACATGCCACGGAGCGGCTAGGCCCGTGAGTCATGGCCGCTGAGCCTGCGCGTCCAGAGCCTGTGCTCCGCAATAGGAGAGGCCACAACAGTGAGAGGCCCGCGTACCGCCAAAAAAAAAAAAAAAAAAAAAAAAAAAAGAATTTAAGATAGAAGGCCTCTTCCAGGAAGGAGCTATCACTAGAGTAAAGTATGGACTAGGTGTGGTAGACAGGGTGGAACCAAGCAAGACCCATTTGATCAAAGTCCTCTCTGTGTTCCATTGTCTCTAGATGGCCCAGCAAATATTTGTTTACCAAACATTAACTCTTTTCTTCTTCCTGTGAATTACCTCACCTCCCTTTGAAGTCCCAAACCCCTACCTTCTTCTCCTTAGTCAAAATGACATACATAATTCATCTTACCTTACTGTCTTTGGAATTCTTCATGCTTATGTGTATTCCCCTACAAACATAATAGAATTTGATTTTCTCTTGTTAATCTGCCTTATGTTATTTTAATTATTTGACCAGCCACGAGGGGAAGGGGGAGAATATTCCCCCTTCAGAATACTTCAGAAACAAGGGGTATGCACTTATCAAAATGAGAGACAGGGCTTCCCTGGTGGCGCAGTGGTTGAGAGTCCGCCTGCCGATGCAGGGGACACGGGTTCGTGCCCCGGTCCGGGAGGATCCCACATGCCGTGGAGCGGCTGGACCTGTGAGCCATGGCCGCTGAGCCTGCGCGTCCGGAGCCTGTGCTCCGCAACGGGAGAGGCCACAATAGTGAGAGGCCCACGTATAGCAAAAAAAAAAAAAAAAAAAAAAAAAATGAGGGGCAAAGTGGAGTTGCAAATTTTATTTTATCTTAAGATGGCATCTTAGGTGCCAGTACTTTTTAAAAGATTTCCAAATCTCTATTCTGGGATGCAATTAAATTGCTTTAAAATATTTGATCTTTGTAAGAATTTATTTTAAACTTTGTTAGAAGGGACCAAAGCAGTCTTTAGAGTTAATTTTGCCTCACTGATGAAGCAACAAATACTCTTCTGGGTACCCCACCCAACCCCCGCCCCCATGTGGCTGATGGGAATTCCAACAATTTCTGGCCCTCTCTGTACTCAGGGGATTGTTTTGATTGCTCCCTTTTGGTGTTTTTTTTTTTTCCCCCTGCTTTGAGAAGTCAGCTGAAGATCCCAGACTCTCAAAGATGTTTGGAGCACCCTCTCTCTCTCTCTCTCCCTATTTCTCTCTCTCTCTCTCTCTCTCTCTCTCTCTCAATCTCTCTCTGCAGCTCTCTCCTGTCCAGTATTTTTCCCTAAGAACTCTAACCACATCAGCCCTCCCAAACTCCCAAATCTGTCTCTTTAGCTCAAAATACATGTGAGAACACAAGACTGTATTAAGGAAATGAAGCATCATGATCAAATTGACCAAGTTTATGCATCAATCCATACAATCTGTGTGAATTTTCTCAAATAATTACAAGTTGGTATGATCCCCTTTCCTAGAAACCCCAGACATTTCTGAAATACAGAACAAGTACACTTCCCAGGAAGTTTTATTAAGATGTTTAATTAGCAGAATATACTATAAAACACATATACCTATAACCATTGAGATTTCTGAGACAATTTCAATGTGCAAAACCCAATATTCTTACACCTCAGATAAACTGCCAATACCTGGGTTCCCAGCATTCTTCCTGTGGCCTCTATATTGCATGCTTTGGTAGTAAACAAAGATGGAATTCCTGGCCAACAAATGTCCCTATTTTCAGAGAACTTGTTGCTCTCCCACAGTTGTGGGTCCTGCAGTCATGTTGGAATCATATACCCTTGTACCCATAGGAGTAGAGTTATACAAGTCAAGATAAGCTCAGAGAATTCTCTACCTACCAAAATTTGGAATGAAACCTAGAGATCCCAGTTAATTTCTTTCATGCCTGAACTGAAATGACCTTTACAATAACCTACAGCTGTTACATGGAAAAGCCAAGAAAGTTGATCTAAAGAGAGAAGAGAGTAAAGATGAGATGCAAAGAGAAACAGATGATTTGGGAGAGAGTAAATGAGGTTATAATAGCCTTACAGTCCTCAGTAATCTCTATGTGTGAGACACATCTGTTTCCTGACATTGAGTTCCAATAAGAAATTATTTTAATAAATTCTCCTTTTTCATTTAAACTATTATAACAGAAAAATTGACCTAGCATGCCTTATGGAATGCAATCAAAGTGCAACTTTATTTATCTCCCCTTGTCCTTTAAAATTCATTCAGTGAAAGAAAATTTTTCTCTTGTCCTTGCATGAAAATTCTTTCTCTAGTAAACCCCATAAGTTTTTGTTCTCATTTAAAGTATAAAATGACCTCCAGTAACTTTAAAATCCAAAAACTGCCTCACTTCTCTAATTATCAAGGCGTAGGTAATAATTCAAACTCAGTTTTCCTCTCAGGCTACCACTGATGGTTAGCAACTTACAAGTGGAAAGGGAGAGAAGCTGAGGGGGTGCATCATCTTTCTTTGTCTACTCACCATGTCTCCTCTGCTAACTGCAGTTTCTGACATCCCCAGGTTTGAATCCAGTTGGGAAAGAGGGCCTGGGGTCACGAGCAGTCACACCGAAGTGCAGGGATCATCTGGCAATAGGCCCCTCTCAATGACAGATGTACAGATGCTGACCTATTTCATCAGAACCTTTGTGAACTTTCTAGAGGAATACCCTTCTCACCTCATGCTTAATCTCTTGGGCTGCAATACCTGCAGTGTGACAAATACACATATTCTTTTGGTAGTTGGTTTCTATTACTATCCTTCCCACCCTTGACAAAGAACCATTAATGAGGCACTCACAGTATTCATGGAAAATGTCTACATTATAGGCTTTACGAACCTGAAGGTAAATCTCACTGTGAATGTTCATGGAATGTAACTATTTGCTGAATCAAGAATTTGAATCACATTAGCTAATAAATGATCTAGCAAACTATTCCACATCCTTATCCATATGTTATCTTGATTTTCTTTACCCCGAGAAAAATAGAAAGTAAATCTTATGGAATGGTTTAAGGAAAAGATCATTCTTATTTAGAAAACAGAAGTTGTAAAAGTATCAAAAAATCAAAGGCTGGGATTGTAGAATATGACTGTGGCTTAAATCTATGATTATTAGAACCCACCAGACCATTCATTGAACAAATATTAATTGGGCAGCTAGCATCTGCAATCCATTATGATGGGAGCTAAGTATAAATGCTGAATAAAATGAGCATGGGGCTTCCCTGGTGGCGCAGTGGTTGAGAGTCCGCCTGCCGATGCAGGGGACACGGGTTCGTGCCCCGGTCCGGGAAGATCCCACATGCCGCGGAGCGGCTGGGCCCGTGAGTCATGGCCACTGAGCCTGCGCGTCTGGAGCCTGTGCTCCGCAACGGGAGAGGCCACAACAGTGAGAGGCCTGCGTACCACTAAAAAAAAAAAAAAAAAAAAAAAATGAGCATGATTCCTGCTCCTTTGAAGCTTACTATCTATATTCACTCTAGTTAAAAACAAGAAAAAAAATTCATGAAATTATTTCCTCCAGCACCCTACTTACTCATCAAGAAAGAAAGAAAATTGTGATTAAAGGTAAAATCTGCTTAATTTATGGTGTGCAAATATGCACAGGAAACGTGCCTTTAGTCAAAAATGTGAATCCTTAGAAAGCCATCTGCCATACAAGTTCTTTTCATGGGGCAAACATAAAAGAACTGACCTTTAACAGAGTAAAGGTATAGAAAGGCAAAGAAATATTTTTGCTGTGTGTAATATGAAGTTAACAGGAAAAAGAATAAAAATAAGGTAATCACATTTCTGCAGAATTGCTCTCCTCCAATCTGAAGAAACTAACGAAGGATGAAGGTTGTAGCCTGGAACAAGTGCTCAGTGTCCGCTGAAGAAAATGCCTGCAAACACACACCCACAAACACACACACTTCATATGTAGTACACAGAACAGCTCTCATTCATCAATGCTGCTTTCATTTTGTACACCCAAGGAGGATGAAGGTTGATAGTATAATAATGATGACACGTAAGATACTATAGGGTTTATTTTGCTAGCAGAAATCTGACTTTAAATTTTATAAACTACCTTATTCCTCTATTTATGGGTTACTTGGACACTTCATTTATATTTTGCTTTATTAGAGAGATATATAGGATATGGATTCTGAAGAATTATTCTTAAGATTGTCAAGAGACCTACCAGTTGCACCTAAAGTCAGCTGATATACCTGGCTTCCACCAATGCTGATACCTAGGAGCAGTCAGACAAACTCATGAATCATGAATATTTAGAAACCTGCTTTAAAACGCTTTATCAAAAATGAGTGTCGGTAACCTGCATTGTTATTTCTGGATATTTTGCAGGTACTTTGCCAGGGTCTACTATGATTTAATACTAATTGGTGATTCTTTTCTAGATTTTGGAAACCAGAACAGCCTCTTGAGGAACAATTCCCCATTAGGGTTAATTTATAATCCAGCTCAGGATACTCTTGAGATCAAAAGGAGGAGCTATTACAAGATATGGAAACAACCCAAATGCCCATCAACAGATGAATGGATAAAGAAGATGTGGTACATGTATACAATGAAATGGTACTCAGCCATAAAAAAGAATAAAATAATGCCATTTGCAGCAACATGGATGGACCTAGAGATTATCATATTAAGTGAACTAAGTCAAAGAAAGACAAATACCATATGACATCATTTATATGTAGAATCTAAAATATGACACAAATGAACTTATCTATGAAACAGAAACAGACTCACGGACATAGAGAACAGACTTGTGGTTGCCAAGGGGGATGGAGGATAGGGGAGGGATGGATTGGGAGTTTGGGATTCGCAGATGCAAACTATTACATATAGAATGGATAAGCAACAAGGTCCTACTGTATAGCACAGGGAATTATATTCAGTATCCTCTGATAAACCATAATGGAAGCGAATATTAAAAAAGAGCATATATAGATGTATACCTGAATCACTTTGCTGTACAGCAGAAACTAACACAACATTGTAAATCAACTATATTTCAATAAAATCAATTTTTGAAAAAGGAGGAACACTAATAAATATGCCAAAACAAGAGTTATAAACCAGCAAGCAGCAACTCATGGTCACTCTAGCTAAGTTTTCAATCTCTGAAGGCACAGTCTAGGATATTTGCTTTTCTTGAATAGAATAATAAAAATGCAACTTCAAAGGTAGCAGAGATGTCACAATGTGAGGAGATACACAATGTGTGGAGGCTCATGGCTGAGCCGTGTGTATCTTCAGCTGCTTAAACTGCTAAAGATAGTAGCAATGGAAGAGAGGAAAAAGACTTGATCCGACACCTCACTGACCACACAGTGTCTACCTCCCCCAGATGGCGACTAACTCATAGGCTCTCTGAGTTAATAACTAGAGTGCTCAGTATGACATCAACTCATGAACTATGCAATCCCATAATAGGAACAACCAGACCATGTGGGAGCAAGAGCACATCCAAAAGAGCAAATTTTGCCAATTCACTTATCTAGAAATTGTGATTTTATGGGATTGCTTTGGGGAAACTTAGACTTAGCATAATTTGCCAGTTATTTGTCTTTAAATATAATTTATTTTCTGTATTTATATCTATACCACAGAACCTTTTATGTCACCAGGACTCTGACATTAGGATTATTGATGTAACTTAAGGTTATCTCTCTGATCTACCCAGCAGGATCCTAGGTCACCTCTCATATCCAGAAGGCTATAAATAAGTGTAATTTTCTCACTAATGATCTCTCAGAAATTTTTGTGTTATGCCAAGAGTATTTGTCTTTATTATTGGTACAGAAAGGCATGACTGTATTTGAATAAATTACTTTCTGGGAATTATCTTTGCTACTGATACATTATCAAAATTTAAAATCATGAGTTTATAACACATTCTTTCTACCCATTCATTCATTTGTTCATTCATTCATTTCTTCAACCAATATTTGTGCCTACTATGCACTAGGCATTGTGCTCTGTTGTAAGGACACAATGATGGATAAAGCACAGCATGGCTTCTGCCTTTGTAAAGCTTTCCACTTAGTGAGGGAGACAGACCACAAACAAGTAAACAAACCTACAAGTGAAGGCTACGGTCCAAGTCACTAGAAAATAAAAAGGGGATATGTTTAGATAGAATAGTCAAAGAAGGCCCTTGGAGAAAGAAAGTCTTCACTTGCTCCATTCTTTCTTACTATCTTTAGATTCTCTCTCGTTTTTTTTTTTTTTCATTTCTTCAAATTTCTAATCTTAAGTGACATACCCTTATGAATTTGTTTTCTTTCTCATCGTATTTATTTGGTTGCCTTATTAATTTATTCTACACTTTTACTCCCTCTTATCTGTGTATGTGGCCTGTCAGCTAGGAAATCTTATGGAAATTCACCATTTTTCTCTGGTATAAGGAAATTTAAGCCAAAACTATTCGTCATTAACCTCATGTTCACAACTTTGTCACATTATACTATTTAAGTATTTTAACAGTATTTAAAATACTGTTTAAGATGTGAAACAAGGGTCAGAGCATATTCTGTAACATTTTATTTGAACTTTCTTGTATGCCCTACATTGTTTTCGCTAGAAAAAATAATTGACTCAGTTAGTGAGGCTACTTGTCCCATGAACATAACTTGGGTTTCTTTTCTTTTCCCTCTCGCTCAAAAGTGTTATGGGAGACTTCTGAACATTGACAAAGCATCTGCAACATCACACAGAGGCATAAGAAGATATTTCTAATCGTTTTATGTAGCCAATTCAACAAATTCATTAAACTGCATTCAGTGGGGAATACAAGCATAACCTTGTCCCTCCAAGCTCATGGGCCAGCAGAGTGGAGAAATGTGTTTTCATTACTATGTAACACAAATTTGTCCAAGCTTCATTAGTCTACTGGTAGTAAATGGAGTTCATATTAAAAATAATAACTCTAATTTCACTAGTTCTTATCTGATTGCTGAAGCACGGCCTTCGACTCCATGCTGAGGCCCCACTAATATTTCTGGTGTCTGCCAGGTACTCTATTCTGTTCTTCCCAGATGGCACTTGTGTTCTGCAGTTTCTGACAGGCACTGCGATCTCACATCCAGAACGTGGTACCTTCAATGTTTATTTATAACCTACTCTTTTCCTAGTACCCAGCTTTGTTATCGACCTGGCTTACTGTGCCTGTATCATTCTATCCTCAACATACATCCTCTCCAAAGAGGCACCTCAGGCCCTGTGCAAGCAGATGTGAGCTCTCAGGTCATCCAATCAACTGGAAATAATTGGCTAAACCCAAGATAGATGGTCTCTGTTTACTTGGACCACAGCACCCCTAGGCCTTTTACAGCTGTGGTCCGGAGTTAAGAGAGAACAGCACAAGGGGGAGTGGGAGAGGGAAGGACTGGGAGTTTGGGATTAACAGAGGCAAACATTATATATAGAATGGATAAACAGCAGAGGGAACTATATTCAATATTCTGTGATAAACCATAATGGAAAAGAATATGAAAAATAATATATATGTATATAACTGAATCACTTTGCCGTACAGCAAAAATTAACACAACATTGTAAATCAACTAAACTTCAATAAAAGAGAGAGAGAGAGTGATGCTCAGCTTCCCCAGCTATCAATCTCATTAAAGGGGTTAAGGTGGAGCCTCCAGGTTTGGTATAAGTTTGTTCCTCAACTAAATGACTGGAATTAATACCAAGCCTCCTCTAGATCTTCTACCCCCTTTACCAGAGGTCAAGAGGAAGTCTGTGTAATGAGGCTGACTACATCTCAAGATGGCTTTAACTATCATCTTGATCCTAGATCAGTGGATTCAAGAAGGAACCCCAAAATCTAACCACTTCCTATCCCCAAAACTCACACCTTTGCCACAATGTGTGTTGATTCCAACAGGACTAATCACATTATTCCCTTTATTCTCTATAATGTTACCATGAGAATCCAGAATCCCAAGATATCATCCATCACCTGCACCCTAATCTCCACTAGTAGATACAAAACACATCCTCTCTTTCCCCCACTTCCACCCAAACTTCAAAAACTCTTCCACCCTCTCCTCTGAAATTCACCACTCAGCATCATCAAAACCCCCCATCTTAATATTTCTGAATATTTTCTTCATTTTCCAGCTTTAACAAAAGGCTGATTATTCCCTTAGAATACTCCTTCCCTTGCAAGCATTTCAAGTGTTGGATTTTTTTTTTTTTTTCTCTTTTTGCTTCCCACAGTCTTTACAGTATTGAGCTTGGAGATTCTCTGGGTTCTAACCGCCACTTCTACACTATTTTCCCTATGACCTCCATGTTAGTAAATCCAGCACTCACTCTTAGTTTTCATCCCAAGTCACCCCTATTGCAGTGAATAACTTGCATTCCCTCCATGTACTTATTTCACTTGTCATCCGAGACATCATCTTCTCTTGGTTTTCCTCCAGCATCACTAATCACTTCTTCTCCATTTCCTTTGATAACTCTTTTTCTTCTCACTGATTTCTTAATGTAGAAGAGCCCCAAACTCTCTCCTTCTTGGTGACTTCATTAAGTTCCATGGCTATACATTTTATGTATGAGATATATATATATCCATCTCAGCTCAGACCTCTCTCCTGAATTCTAATCTCATACATTCAATAATCTTCTCAGCAGCTTCACTTGGTTGTCTAATAGATATCTCAAACTTACTATATCCAAAAAGTTACCATATCCAAAACTGAACTGTTAATCTTACTCTCCACACTTGCTCTATTTACAACTTTCTCAAGTGAGGACAATTCCATACTCTCAGGTGCTCAGGTCAAAATTCTTGGAATCATTGTCAATTCCTTCCTTTCCTTCACAACCCATATCCCAAATACCAGCAAGTCCTATTGGCTCTGCCCTCAGAATATAATTAGAATCTGACCACTTCTGAACTCCTTCATTGCTACCATCCTAGTTCCATTCTGTATCATGCCTAGCATGGATTTCTGTTTTTCCCTTTGCTCCCCTCCTGTCTGTTCTCAACACAGCAACCAGAATGACCCCTGCAAAATGTAAATGATATAATATTTGTCATTCCTCGGTTCAGAATCCTCCAACGGTTACCTTTTGTTCTAAGTACAAGCCAGTGTCCCTGAGGGCCTATAGGGCCCTACATAATGTAGCCTCTGCTATCTCTCTCACTTCATCTCCTAGTTTTCTTCCCCTTGTTACAAACTGGGCACATTCAAAACTAGGGTCTTGCACTATCTCTTTCCTTTCCTTAGACGTTCATTCTCCGGAGTGTCCCATGGGTGATCCCCTCACTATCTTCATGCTTTTGCTCAAATTATCTCCTCAACAAGGTCTATCTTACCCATTCTATTTCAGATTTAACCTGTCCCCCAATACCAGCCAGACTCCTGACTCCCTTTGTCCAGCTCTCATGTTTTCTCTTTTTCAAAACCTTATCATTTTTTAACATACCATGTAGCTAACTTACTTATGATGTATATTACTCATTATCTGTCCCCCTTCCCATAAGGGCAGGAATTTTTGTTTTGTTCACTGACATATTCCAAGTTCTCAACATAGTGCCTGGCATAAAATACCTGCTCAACAAATATCTGTTCAATTGGATTAAATTTGGGACCCAACAAAAGTACTGTAAAATGTGGTCTGTATTTTCAAAAAAGGATAAATAGAATATTCTAGGGAAGAAGATAAAGGAGATTATATTTCTTCTAGAAACACTGAGTAAAGCTTTATGAATAGGTAGAATTAACAAGTCTTGGTGACAGAAAAAATAATTCCAAAATATGAGAGAAATGGAGATTACAAGGATTCTATTCTTAATGACTTTATAAAGTATAATAGAGAATGCAAGATGAAGATGCATGCAAGATCTCTGATTTGAAAGTATATTTGAGAAATTCATGAAACGTGTTGGAAATTTGTGTTTGTAGCTCAGGAGAGAAGTTTAAACTGGAAATGTATATTTGTGATTTTATGGTTACTGGGTACATCTATGAAGTATGTGACCATTAAGTTCAGAATATACAGAGAGAAGCAAATAATAACAGAAGGAAATGTCTTGGAAATATTTAGAGAGGTGAGGGAAATGATGTCATAATGCACTTGAAAAAGAGGAGGAAAAAATGGAAGTAGGAGAAATATAAGAATGGTCAGAGACATAATGTCAGTGTTCCAGATCTTTGGTAAGTCGAATCTGAGCTATAGAAAAATTCTATACACTTAATAAAGAATAGATCAAGATCATTAGAGTGGAAGACATGAAAGACTGATGAGATCAGAGTGATCAGAGTCATTAACATGAATGCTGAACTTTGAAAGGACAATGACAGGTCTTGGCTGAAGAGAAACCTATATATTTGCAATGTATTACGGCTACGAGTGCAGAAGATACCAAGCAAAGTGATAGAAAAATGTGGTATATTTCTGTGTAATTACTTAAGCAGATGACACAATAGTAACCAGTTTTTACATGTTTAGTTAATGATCTGACAAATAAGTGGTGGAGCTCTGAAAGGGTTGCAGGGCTCTATAATAAGCCAAGTACATGAGAAAATAATAAATTAGCTACCCATAGAATCAAAAGGAGAAATTATCATCCACTGTCCTTAGGTGACAATAGATTCAAAAGTCAGTTTTGTTTCATATGATTTAATATCTTATTATGTGGTGTTTCATTTATGTGAAATAGTTAGACTTCCTTACTGGGACAGCAATAACTGTTACGACGTTACTTGCTATGAAAATAAAACAATAAACTTGATAGTGATCAGTGACTTCCATTACATTCAGAACCTAGGCTCAATTGCTGGCTCAGGACACAGAGGTATACAAAGTCTACAAAAGATGAACAAACATTTTAATATGTTTTAGAAGTCCTATATTTGTATATGAGTACTTCACTTGCAATTCACTTCTCTATATCTATTTTAAATGAGTAGGTCCTATTTCTGTAAAGATTAAAAGATTAAAGATTTCATCTTTGTTCTCTATAAGAGTCAATGGCCGAGTTTTTTTCTTTTTTGTCGTCATAAATCTATTTTCTATTTGATGTCTTGGGGTTCAGCCACATGATTCCTTACACTATGAATGATGATTTTACAGCTGAACCTTGGAACTATCTCTCCAAAAGCACATCTCAACATTAAATATTAAGACATTACATTAAAAAGGTGAGAGACACAGGCAGCAGCAAAGATAATTAAAGTTACAAAGAAAAAACTAGACAGGAAAATAGGTGATCTAAGGATGATTCTGGGTTGTCAAGAATTTTTTAAAATTTATAAGAACAGAAAAATCCAGGTCCCTTTGCACTCATTTCTCTCTTCCTTTACTCTGATGATGTAATATCTGCTATCAGTCTCAGTCTCTAGCACTCAAGGCAATCCTTAAACCTCAAATGAAGGTATACGGATTTTCTTTAAAACTTTTGTTTGTGATTATTTTGCCTTCAGAATAGAGGAAATGGGAGTTTCTAGTTGTCAAGTATATTTATGTAGCAAGTGTTTTGTTTGTGAATATCTTGCCTTGAGAAGAGATGGGAGTTTTGAGTTATCATGTTGATTTTAGTGTTGAATAGATTGCTTTAAGGAGACAGGCATAAGCTTGCATTTGTTAGCAACTGCTAACAATAAAATATGTCCATTTCTAGCAGGGTGGTACTTTATTTCACTAAGAAGTCAAAAGTTAAAGATTTAATAAAAAATAAATCTCCCACTTGTGGTGACTGAAATAGAAAAGGCACTCAAAGAAGATCAAAACCAGTGAGAGGAGCAGAACTTCACCAAAGGGCCAATCCTGTTGTTCTGGAGCTTGTTAGAGAACCAACACAACTCCTTACCTTTGGATGAATTCCAAACTCCAAGAGGAAAGGGTCGTATTTAAATATTGAGAAAATTGGGCGATATTAAATTTGTATAAATCCCTTGGTTGAGGGAGGTTTAAAGAAAAGAGGCTTCTGTGATTGGAACATTCATCAGTGCACCCTCTAAACTCCTTTATCAGGACTATGACTTACTTTTGGTAGTACACCTCAGAGAGGTCAGCAGTATACTTAGTTCCCTGAGCGTAGCTGATGGCAAATGACCACTAAAGAGCGCTGTACTCCCCAAGGGGCATCTATTAGTGCACAAGGCTCTGTAAGCAACAGGGACCAACTTCAGAGGCTGCGAAAACTATTCTTATCTTTGGTAAGGCATGTCTGGAGACTCTCTTGGATCAGCCCCTGACTCTTATTTAGGGACTGGCTTCACGTTCTGATGGTAAAGCCCTTCATTTTCCTAATTTATTCTTGAAACTTAACCAGGTGAAGAGGCAACTCCAACAACAAACTTGTCTCACTAACAAGAATTTTTGTTATTCCCTTCTCTACTTTTACTAAAGTTAGAAATCATACTCAAATGAGAATTTAATATGTTTTTCTAATCGCAAAATGAAAATGAAGTATTTGTAAATCCACAGGATTAAAGAACACTCTCGAAGGTAGAGGATACAGTGTTTCGTACCTGACATTATTCCATTACACAGCAGTGTTATTAATCTTTCTTGCTTTTTCACTGAACTTGAGTGATCAGGCATCCTGTCTGTTGCTTCATTATAATGTGTTCTTCAACAGTGAGCCAAAGATAGATGTCAAGCTTCAAGCAGAGGTTCATTTACCTTCATGTACTTTGCAGGGAAAGCCTCTGATGATTATGTTAAGATGCCATAAGAATTAATTATCAAATGGATGAATGAATTTTAAAATGAGGTTATAATTCATTGACCAGATTCTTGTTCACCATTCTTCAATTAGGGTGGGTGTATTCCCACCCAAACATTCTTCTTTCTTTTTAATTGATCTCTTGTCATTCTTGAACAAAAAGTCATTTGTTAGTGCAAGAAGCGAAGTTAAACAAGGAGCCTACTGATGTTGAAGGATCCTATCTCATAGAAAACATGGCATGCAGAGTGCTTGCACTAGATAGAAATGGATTGCACATACACATACACACACAAATACACCCTGTTGGAATTATGTTAATCAGGGTTGATATTCAAAATATGTTACAACTAGTACAGTATAGACCGAACAACTAGAAAGAATGAAATGCCTAATCAGAATGAGCACAACATACCCATTGGTATAGCCAGATTTATATATTTTGATTGAATATTAGCTTTGGGAAATATGATTTATTCTCCTTATCTTTCAATTTAAAATTAAAATGTCATTTATAACTCTCAAGCAGGAAATTCTATAATTCTATAATCTTCATTGATATTTGCAGTGTAAACTAGGAAATACAACCTCAAATGCTAAGGGGCAAGGCAGGAAGTCAAAGCCAGGAAATAAAGCTGGGAGGGAGTGGCAAAGTGTAAAACAGGAGAATGCATTCCCCAACCAAAAATATTCAAATTCAAATACTTATAAAACTTCTGGCTAAAAAAACAACATGCTCAGATTCTGTCTCATGTTCAGACTTATAAGCATTCCTAAGTCCAATAAATATCTTCAAACGTTGTCATATTTTCCAATCTAACCATCTATTTCTGAAATACACTGCATTCCTCATGATGGCCTATGTCTTTATGTCAAGAAAGTAAAATCATTTATAATAAAAATAAATAAAAATCAAAGACAAAAATTTCCCTCATATATCTCTTAGACTATAAACTGGGAGGTCAGGGACCATCACTTATATCATCCTTACACCTAACATTTTATGTTACCCAATGCAGAATGAATTTTTTAAAACTTTATTAGTTCTTTTAATATTTTAAAATAAGAAGGCTATAATTTTTCCAAATGAATGATAATAAAGTATAAATATAAGACTACTTCCCAAAAGTCACTATAAATTATGAAGGGCAACAGAAAAGTGTACAACATTGTTACTAAATTATACGTCAAATTACTCAATACTAATAAAAGCTATATGGAGAAAGAATAAGTATGACCGCAAATACCACCCACAATTTCTTTACCCTATCAAAAGATTTTGCCAACTTAGTATAATTCATGAGCATCTTGAAACCTACAAAGTTATCCAGAATTGGCAAACCAACCTATTCATTCATTCAATGGGATTTCATGAGAACCGTAGCAAATTTGTTAGAGTACCATGGAATCAATGCAGAAATTCCTTGTGTATGCTTTGATTCTAAAGGGACTTCAAGGAAATTCTTTCAAGTATTGATGAGGAAACACACAGTTCAAGACTGACCACTGGAATAGAATATAGTACCCAGTTTTCCTTAGGCTTGATACTTCTCCAGCAAACCACGCACAATGGGGTCATTCCTCAAGATCATGTATACACTGCTCTCTTTGTATCCTCATCCTTGAGGAGGTTGGTTCCAGGACCTCCACAGATACCAAAATTTGCTGATGCTCAAGTCCCTTATATAAAATGGCATAGTATTTGCACATAACTTATGCAATCCTCACAAATACTTTAAATCATCTCTAGATTACTTGTAGTATCTAACACAAGGTAAATGCTATGTAAATATTTACCAGAGCATGGCAAATTTAAGTTCTTTTTGGAAAGTTCTGGAATTTTTTTCCCCAATATTTTTGATCTACCAGTTGGTTGAACCCATGGTTGCAGAACTAATAGATGCAGAACCTGTGCATATGGAGGGCTGACTATATAGAGAGAAAAATACAGTGCATGTTATATATACCAGTTCTCAAATCCCAAAAGTCTAACTATTTCTTCATTTGCCCCCAGTGTCCTATTTGTGTATCTCAAACCTCGATATTTTAATTTTGTGGCTAAAAATTAATTCAAGAATTTGAAGAAAGCAGGCTGGGAGCAATAGATATAAAAAGGCAAGAGGATTAAGTTATAACACAGTGACATTCATACCTGATGACCACATTCCCAAGGTCACTGGACAAATGATAAAAATAAAATGCAGACACTAATGGGAGTTTTCTCCAAGGCAACAGGAAT
Source organism: Grampus griseus (assembly GCF_964374135.1). Taxonomy (NCBI): domain Eukaryota; kingdom Metazoa; phylum Chordata; class Mammalia; order Artiodactyla; family Delphinidae; genus Grampus; species Grampus griseus. The sequence goes on along the minus strand of NC_139019.1, from coordinate 98,163,247 downwards.
TAGGACATACCTCATACCAAGAAAATGCATCAAACAACACACTTTGTAAAGCTTGATGGCACAGAATTAGAAAGTATGCCATACACTACTTATAATTCACATTTTTAAAGGTACTTTGAGATAACACTGGTCTATCACACTAACTGATGACAGTTTATTTCTTGCTGCTATGGCAGCATGTATGTGGTGGTAGGTGATTAAAGGCCGGCATCTCCCTGTTTTGACATTTGATGAAGTCTGAAAAAATATTTCTTAAACAGAATTTATAATAGCAGCATTAGTCAGGTTTTCAAATCACTTGATTCTCAAGATGATACCACAATTTTTTATCTTTCCACTGACTACTAATCTCTTAAGGAGAAAAATGTCATGTAATAGGTAAACTGTATGTTTATTTACATTTCTCCTCTTAAATAGCTACCAACTTTTAAATGCCCTGATATAAGAGAAACTATTAATTCCTTCAATAAAATCTATCTCAAAGATAAACTTTTAGCTAGTGAAATGCAGGGTAAATCAGAGAATAAATATATTTATTCCAAAAATATTAACAAAAATCTATTGAGAAGTCCCATTATATCTTGAAATAGGATACGTAGATAGATAGAGATATGTCTTCACAGAAATCATTACTCAGACTCATTTCTATTGATGTCAATGAATTCTTGATTAGAAAAAAATCTTCACATACATTCTTCATTCTAAGGTATCAAGAATATGATTCTATCTGTCATTTAAACTAAATAATAACATGATAATTCTGGTATAACCAAAGATTTTATAGTCAATCCTAATTAATTTAATCTCTTGAATGTCTGTGGATTGAGTGAGGCAAAGATTTCTACAATCTAGACAAATGCAACATTGAAAGCAATTTTTACATGCAGGCTACCAACTAAACCTTCAAATGAAAATGCAGACAGCCAGCCTTGAATATAGATCGCCTTGTAAGCCCCTAAACGGAGGATCCACTTGAGCAATTCCCTGACTTCTGACCCATGAAAATTGTTAGATTAAAATGAGAGTTGTTGTAACCTTACCTCAGGAAACAAGAAAAATCTCAAATAAAAATAACTAACCTTACACTTAAAGGAACTAGAGAAAGAAGAAGAAACAAAACCCAAAGTTAGTAGAAGGAAAGAAATCATAAAGATTAAAGCAGAAATAAATGAAATAGAGACAAATAATAGAAAAGATCGATGAAAATAAAAGCCGGTTCTTTGAATAGATAAACAAAATTGATAAAATTTTAGCCAAATTCATCAAGAAAAAAAGCGACAAGGCTCAAATCAATAAAATCAGAAGAGAAAAGGGAGAAGTTACAATGAACACCACAGAAATACAAAGGATCAAAAGAGACTACTATGGGGCTTCCCTGGTGGCGCAGTGGTTGAGAGTCCACCTGCCAATGCAGGGACATGGGTTCGTGCCCCGGTCTGGGAAGATCCCACATGCCGCGGAACGGCTGGGCCCTTGAGCCATGGCCACTGAGCCTGCACGTCCGGAGCCTGTGCTCTGCAACGGGAGAGGCCACAGCAGTGAGAGGCCCGCGTAAAAAAAAAAAAAAAAATAGACACTACTATGAACAACTATATGCCAATAAAATGGACAACCAAGAAGAAATGGACAAATTCTTAAGAAGGTTCAAGCACCCAAGACTAAACCAGGAAGAAATAGAAAACATGAACAAACCAATTACCAGTAATGAGATTGAACCGCTAATTTAAAAACTCTCAACAAATCCAACTCCAGTACCAGATGGCTTCACAGGTGAATTCTACCCCAAACATTCAGAGAAGAGTTCACACCTATCCTTCTAAAACTATTCCAAAAATTTGCAGAGGAAGGAACACTTCTGAAATTGTTCTATGAAGCCAGCATGACCCTGATACTAAAACCAGACAGAGATATCACAAAAAAGAAAATTATAAGCCAATATCACTGATGAACATAGATACAAAAATCCTCAAAAAATATAAGCAAACTGAATCCAACAATTCATTAAAAGGATCATCCACCATGACGAAGTGGGATTTATCCCAGGGATGAAAGGATTTTTCAATATCCACACATCAATCAGTGTGTTACACCACATTAACAAATTGAAGAATAAAACTCATTTGATCATGTCAATAGGTGCAGAAGAAGCTTGTGAGAAAATTCAGCATCCATTTATGATAAAAATTAGTAAAGAAGTAACAAGGTCTTTTCAGCTCTGAATTCCCTACCTCTGGCTACAAGGATGTCTCTCTGCCTCCTGGTGCAGGGAGGGTACCTTTCACATGAAAGATTATTTTGTGATTTCATACAGGCAGGGTATCTGTCAGAGTGTCCTTGCACTGGCTGTTTCTCAAGTAACTTTAACTCAAATAATTAATATGCCATTTTGGCATATTTGTGGGCAATCTGCCCTGGGCCTCAAAAGTTCCCTCCTCTGAAATTTCCCTGGAAATTTCACGTATTAAAAGCTGAGCTGGTAGATTGCTCTATGATTTCACTGAATCAGTGATCCTAAGTAATTCAGTGATTTCACTGAATCCTAGTCCTAAAAATAGGTCCGTTCAGTTAAATTCATTTCAGGAGGCTCCCAAAGTTAGGCCTACATTACACATGCATTCAGGTATTTAATAAGAGGCATGTCTATGGAAACAAATAATAAACAACAAAAAACCAAAGGTTACTGATTGGAGTGGACTATAAACCAGCTTCTGAACCCAGGGAGCAGCTAATCAAGAAAATTCTAGATATCAGTGTCAAAGCATGTTTTGTAGTTTGAAATGTCTCTGATGATGTTATCAGATATTCAGGTAAACTTTCTAAGTGACCCATACAGCAACAGGCATGAAGATTATTTAAACATGAGCTGTTCTGGCAATTTCTCTGAAGTTTATATCAAGTCACCTAGCTTCCCTTTGCAGGGCTTCAGGAAAAAGGGCAGTTTTAAGTTCTTAATGATCCCAAATCAAAAAGATATAAGAGGAACTTCCCTGGTGGGCCAGTGGGTAAGACTCCATGCTCCCAATGCAGGAGGCCTGGGTTCGATCCCTGGTTGGAGAACTAGATCCCGCATGCATGTCACAACTAAGAGTCCGCATGCCGCAACTAAGAAGTCTTCATGCCGCAACTAAGAAGACTGCATGCCGCAACTAAGAAGCCTGCATGCCGCAGCTAAGAGTCTGCATGTCACAACTAAGAAGTCTGCATGCTGCAACTAAGGAGTCCTCATGCTGTAAGTAAAGATCCCATGTGCTACAACTAAGACCCAGTGCAGCCAAAATTTAAAAAAAGATGGAAGAGCATTGGAAACATTAGTTTGGAGAGTCATAGCCAGATATTGAAGGAAACTAGAATAATTCAGGATTTAGTCCAGTTTACAGGAAAATAACAAATCTCAAAGACAATTAATAGAAGCAGAGTCTGATATTCACATGCATGTATTATAGATTCTACTGAAACATAATTTTTCTCTCTGAAATCACTCTCATTTTCTATGAAAGATAGCCAAATTAAGACAAATTTGTTTGCATGATAAACCTAGATTCAATCAACTTGGCCTGGTTATTTGCATAAGTGCAGCAAGAATAGCAATTGATCATATAGGCTCTTTTAAATCTTCTTTGCTGGACCAGTTCAAAAGAAATTTCAGACTGAACTTTTATTTATTATTTTTTTATTTTTTGGTTGCGTTGGGTTTTTGTTGCTGTGCATGGGCTTTCTCTAGTTGTGGCAAGCGGGGGCTACTCTCCATTGCGGTGTGCAGCCTTCTCATTGTGGTGGCTTCTCTTGTTGCGGAGCACAGGTTCTACGCATGTGGGCTTCAGTAGTTGCGGCATGTGGGCTCAGTATTTGTGGCTTGAGGGCTCTAGAGCGCAGGCTCAGTAGTTGTGGCACATGGGCTTAGTTGCTCCATGGCATGTGGGATCTTCCCAGACCAGGGCTCAACCTCATGTCCTCTGCATTGGCAAGCAGATTCTCAACCACTGCACCACCAGGGAAGCCCCCAGACTGAACTTTTAAATGTCTCTCAGGGCCGGGAAGATGAGCCAAGTCAAGGACTTGCAATCAGACTTGCCTGCAGTACCTATAGATTTGAGTAAATTGCTTTCTTTGCAAGGTCCCCAAAATATCTTGAGGTTCCTGCATCTTCCCGGAAGTGACCTTCCTTACTCACCTGGTAAGGCTGCTGGTAACCATATAAGTAAGGTATTAGGCTGTTTTTCCAAGGGGCTTTATTGGCTTAATAAAGACAACTTTAGTTCCTTAGAGCTGTCTGGTCATACATGAGTCTCCATGTGTCTCTCTCAAATATGACACTCCAGTCAAAGCCTTGCTGATATAACCAGTTTCCAATTGTGTCCTGTTAAAAGGGGAACAGATTCTTACTGAACTTACGCAAATAGCCATATTGCCAAGAAAATAAGAATTCTCATTACAAGTTTCAGAATTGTGGAGGGATCAGGTAGAAAGAAAAGATATGGAGATCTTTTCATCTTTGTTTACAAAGGTATACTTTATCAAATTACTCTGAGTCATATTTAGCTTAAGAGGAAATATTTTCTTATATCTGGAAAACAAGATTAAAGAATCAGCAATTAAAAAAAATTAAAATTACAATCATCCTCATCAGTCTATTTAGTACCATTTCATTAGTTCTTGCTCTCCTTGATCTTTTTTTTTTATGAAGCTATCATTTTCTCCGTTAGGTTCTATAAATTTTTACCCAGTTCAGTGGTATGATTTGAGAGTTATCAGAAACTTGTATTCTAGAGTACTTGTTCCTTTCCATGAATTTCTCTGAAGATTTAACACATTTGCAGGAAGCTTTTATAAAAGCATCTGAGTAAAACAATAACTGTCTGCAAATGATAAAAGACTTAAAATGCCTATTATTAAAGATCTGATTAATCATAATGGAATTGACAAGGAAATTTCGTTATTTTTGTGACATACTACATTTAAGATAATAACTACAACAGAATTATGATTGATAACATCATACCAGGACATATCCAAATTTTAGGAACTGCACATAATTTATAGAATATTTATATCAACATTTACCCATGCAATATAACCTAAGGTTTATCATCACTTATTTGAGAAGGCTCCCATGTAATTTAACATATCAAAATAAGCCTAACTGGTGGCGCAGTGGTTACGAATCCACCTGCCAATTCAGGGGACATGGGTTCGAGCCCTGGTCCAGGACGATCCCATGTGCCACAGAGCAACTAAGCCTGTATGCCACAACTACTGAGCCTGCGTGCCCTAGAGCCCGTGCTCTGAAACAAGAGAAGCCACCGCAATGAGAAGCCTGCTCGAAGAGTAGCCCCAGCTCACCACAACTAGAGAAAGCCCACACGCAGCAACAAAGACCCAACGCAGCCAAAAATAAATAATTAATTTTTTTAAAAAGCCTAATTAACTTAATACCTCTCTTTTATAAGGAGAGAAAAAGAAATCTTTTGAGGTATTCCAAGGGCCCTCAGGAAATCCCCAAAGTTATTAGGTCAATAAGACTTCATTTAGAATTTGATTTGGGGAAATTTTTCAAAAATATAAAAAGCCTTGGATACTTGACTTAACAGAATCACAGATCATTATGAAATAATAATTATCTATTTGACCAAAGTGACAATAAAAAATGTCAAAGGAAAATACAAAAGGTTACAGTGTCATAAGTTAAAGTTAAACTTACCTCTTTTAATATTAAGATGACTCAATTTTAAACAATCAAAGATCTGATGAAGACAGTGTGAAGCACAGTTAGTAAGACTGTGCTTACCCTTGCTTTTTAGGGAAAACAGAAACATTTTCACAAAAATCTTATCAGGAGCAGACCAATAATCTACTTAAACTTTATCCTTTTAGCAGATGGAAGAAAATCAAGTTTTTGTTTTATATTCATATATTACTAATATTAAAGCTTATTTTTATAACCTTTGTAATACATTTATTCAATTTCAGCTAGCTTGACAACAAAAGGTAAGACTCTCTCTCTTTCTCTTTCTCTCTCTCCAACTTTTTGTCTGCATTTAGTTTGTCCTTCATAACCAGAAGTTCTAGTTTAGACAAAATTACTCTCATTTTCCTTAACAAAAATATATTTCCATATCCGGTACCCTTTTTTAGGCAAAAATGTATCTTACTCTCCTTGCATACAGAGTTGTTTTCCTAATTAATTCTAGTTGTTTTCATTACATACATTAACTAGAATTTTTAACCCTTAAAAACCTTAATTTTTAGTGAATTAAAGAAGTAAACAATTGGGAATTCCCGGTGGTCCAGTGGTTATGACTCCACACTTCCAGTGCCGGGCGCCGGGCGCCCGGGTTTGATCCCTGGTCAAGGAACTAAGATCCCACAAGCCACATGGCACAGCCAAAAATAAAAAGAAGTAAACAATTATGAACTATCTTTTACACCAGCATTCTGTGGATCACCAAATTTATGAATACATTTCATAATTTCTAGAAACATATGCTACTTCATATACAATGTTTCAATAAAGTACAAGACTTGTTTACTAATAATACCAAATTTATTTTTAGTTTCTCTGTAATAGGAAGTCAAACATAGATAAACCAATGTTCATTACTTAAAGTTTCATAATTTTATATTATTTAGAAATTGTCTAGATAGTCAATGATTTTCCATCTCTTAACCTAACTTAGCAAAATTTGAAGGGTGGCAGTTACCAAAGAGACTTGGGAAACTATTTAACTAGACATATTATAAAATAATCATTGCTTAAAAGTTCACCTAAAAACTCTTATCTCATTTACATCTATTTAATTCAGTTGTTTTTAACAATTATACGTAGATTACTCATGAAAATTTCATGAGACATTAGTCATCATATTAAGGATTTTTTTTCTTACTGACAAATTTTGTAACAGATAACATGAGCTTATTTGACTTTTAGTAAACTTAGTTAGAATAAAAGTATTGTATGTAATGCTGATAACTCTAAACACATGTCTGTATTAAATAAGCCTAAATTTAAACAAGCTTGCATTTACTAAAGATTAATGCTAGGTCATGTGAACTTGAAAATCATTTGGGTTAGTTTCTGTTATATTTCAATTCATTATAAAATTGTGGTTGTTTTAAAGCCAGTTAAATAGAGCTCTTTTACATATTAATTTTGACAATACCACCCAGAGATAGAAAAATACCATATTTATAATATACATAATATAGACAAATATACAGACACAAACACATAAATAACAGTTGGAATAAATTAAATTTGCTTGCTCAGATGGCTAAAGTTTTTTACTACTTGGGGAGAAGACTTTTAAGATTTATATTTGCCCTTGACAAACAATCTTAAGGAGGTTGTGGTTCAGAGTTTGGGCAAGGAAGCCCTTTTAGCAGTTTGTGTTTAAAAAGCCTCTTTCCCTCCTTTTTTTTCAGTCTCAGGCAAGTTTTTGTTATCTCCTGAGGTGTTTCCATTTCAAATATATGGTAATATTTACACCTGTATGGGACAGAGAAAGAAAATGTAAGTTTTCTCCTACGAGTTTTGGAATATGTTTGTCTAAAATCAGAAATCTTAGGGCAACTACTATTTAAATTTTTTCTTCTTTTTCTTAAGTACAGGACAATTTTGTTTCCAATATCCTGATCTTATAATATCTACAAGTATTTTGAGAGGAACAGGTGATTGGTAAAGGGAACAGGGATTGGTAAAGATAGGTTGGTCTTAACTTGCTTCTAGAGCTGCATTTCTGGTTTTACAGAGATTTATAAGACAAAGATAGTTGCTTCTATTAGCTCTTGAATATTGGCTTCTAGCTGACCAACTTCCTGATTATTTCTAAGAGGGCCTGGAGAATTGCTGAGATGGGGCAGTTTTTAAGAAGGGGAAATTACCTTGGATTTTTCCTTCAAGTCTAATTTGTGTTCTTTCATCTTGTTAAGGAGTCCCTAAAACTAGCTGTTTTATACATACATACACATACACGCGCGCGCACACACATACACACACATATCTATATATATAATGTTAATCCACTTTTTAATTTGTTTTTAGAATGAAAACTCTCTATAATTTCCCTTCCAAGTATAGTCAACTCAAAGGATCCATCATCTGGCCATTAATGAGTAGGATCTTATATTAATGTCAAATAGCTACTCAAACTAGTAAGTCTTTTTATGGATCAACCAAAGACACAGGAGGCATCTCACAAGAGAGCATGCAACCCTCACAGGATCTGAAAAGTTTGCTCCCAGAGTTAGTTTAAGAAGGTAAAAGCCCTTCATTGCTCTAAGTGATAAGAATAGTGTAGTGAAAATGGTGTCTTCAGTTTCCCAAGAGAATGTGTGGAGTCAAGTCAGTTTAGCCAGAATCCCCAATTACCCCTGATGTTTTCCCTTAATAATTTTCCATTCACTTATCCTCACCCTGCTTCTTAAATATAAATCTCCATTTATCCTTGGTGTATTCAGCGTTGAGCCCAATCTCCCTCCCCTACTATAAAACCCATTATAGTAGTCTCCCTGAATAGAGTCTGTGTTAATGTTCTTTACCACATGTCATAATAATTTGTTCTTTAACATGTTAGTAGTCTGAATGAATTGGTAAATTTTCATTTTATGTGTTAATTATTGTTTTAATTATATATAAATTATATAATATATATATAATTATATGTCTGAAAAAGCATTATGTGGTTTTGCAAAAAAACTTCTCAATAATCTCTCAAAGCAGATATTTAGGGAAAATCTGTGGAAGACTTTGAAATGTACCCAAAAAGATTAGTGAGAGTCTTCAATAAAAAGCAAGCACTTTCTAGGACACAATATTCCTAGTTACCTAATTCTATTGGATCTGTGACTTTTGTTGACTTTCTTTTTACAACTCCATAAATTGTAGACAACTGACTGAAATGAAAATGAGTCTTGACAATAGACATGCAGATGAATTCTTCCAATAGAGCACTTCCGCCAACTTGCAGAAAAAGCTAACATTGCACCTATTTGTAAATTCATTAAAACATTCCTGCCTACCTATTTCTGTGTGTTATTTTGAATTCGCTTTTGAACCTACTGTAGCATCGTTTTGGTTTCCTCAATAATGAATGAGTAAATAGGGACTTCCCTGGCAGTCCAGTGGTTAAGACTTTGCCTTCCAATGCAGAGGGCGTGGGTTGGATCCCTGGTCAGGGAGCTAAGATCCCACATGTCTCACAGCCAGAAAACCAAAACATAAAACGGAAGCAATATTGTAACAAATTCAATAAAGACCTTAAAATAATGGTCCACATAAAAAAAAAATGAATGAGTGAACAAAATCTTTGACATTTTATATTTGTACAAGAGTCATGATTTTACCTTAAAAAAAAAATTCTTTAACAGGTATTACGGTTGACCCTTGAACAACACAGGTTTGAACTGTGTGGGTTCACTCACATGCAGATGTTGTTTCAACAGTAAATACTACCCTACTACACAATCCATGGTAGGTTGAATCCATAGATGTGGAACCACAGACACAGAGGAAGCACATACACAGAGGAACAGCATATAGAGACGGTCGATATAAATTATATACGGATTTTCGACTGCACGGAAAGTGGGCACCCCTGACTCCCACATCGTTCAAGGATCGACTGTATTATTATTCTCAATTTTACAGATGGAGAAATTGAAGTTCAGAAAAGCTAGATAACTGGTCCACAGTGGCACCACTAATAATCTGACTCATGATTGTGGAAGTCAAAATGCATACTTTTCCCATACACTATACCTGTATTAATATAAACAAAATCACATGGAGTTTGTGTGCTAGAGCACTTCACAGGACACTGAATCATATGCAGCATGAAAACCCAGCCAACTAATAATTACTACTGATTAGACAATTAGTGACTAGAACTGCTAATTACATTTCAACATTGTTGCTGTATGGTAATAAAAACAAAAATAATAGCTCAGTGAAGCATACACAAAAAAGCATTATACAAACCTAGCCATCAAACGTGCCAGTAAATCATTTCAATTATAACTTTAAGAAGTCTCAGGTATATTTTTCTTCTCTCCACTGATTCCTAGCATTAGCAGAGATCATTAGCTGATTTTGATTGGTTTCATACATAGTAAAAGAAAGAGAAAAGGGGATAAGGAGGAAAAGAAAGTGGAGAAAGAGGAGGAACAGCAGGTTTCAGCATGTGATAAGCTAAAAATTGTTTACTTATGAGATATGAAATTCTGTTTTGCAATTGTGTGACACTGGGCAAGTTTTAATCTCAGTCAGGTTCTTTATATTGTATATAAAATGGGCTTAAGACCACCTATCATTAAGCTATTTAGATAAGATGAGATAGTTACTATAAACTATCTGGCACATAAGACTTCAATACATTTTAATCCCCTTTGCTCAACTCTACCCCTATCCAGATCATTCCATAACCCCCAAAACACAGTGAAGCAGTAAAGAACAAGAATTTAGAATACACTTTACTGTTAATTAATGCCCGAGAGTAGACGGTGAACCTAAACGTTCAACTAGATTTTGTTTCCAATGTATACCTGTAAGATATGAATCATTAATGACAATTTACATAACAAGTAACTTCAAGACTTACATTTTGAATGTAATGAAAATGTGTTTGCCTTTAAAAAATGTAAGACAAGCAAATGCCATATGACTCAGAAGTTCTGATCTCCATCAAATAGCATCTGAGAGAAAGATTAATAGTGGTAAAAGTGTGACATCCTGGAGGGACAATTTTATGCTATGGTTATCTTTGTACACAGCTGAAGTGACAAGCTAATATATAGTCTTAAATCCATTTAAGATGACAGAATGCTCTGTAGCTACAGTTTTTTGAGGCGGGAAAGGATGCGTGTTTGTTTTAAATCACATTCCCAATTTAGTTCATGGAGGATAATGGCAAAACATTGAGAAGATTAATTTTTATTTTCCTAGCTTCTTACATCTTCCTCAGTGATGTCATAGCTCATCCCCCAACTCTTCCAAAATGTTTCACCTTCATGAATTCGCTGAAATAAAAAAACATGGAAACTGAATATAATAACTCTAAACTTTCTGCAAACAACCCAAAACTCTTCATGCTATATACTAAATATAAAACGTAAATGTAAATATAAAATACTAAGTAAATAATAAAATAAATATTTTATTTTTTTGAGCGGCCAATTCATAAATTGTTAAAAACTGTTATAAAGTAAATGGAGAGTTTTCCATCATACAGAGGGAAAAAGAATTGCCTTAAAGAGAACACAGAAAGAGAGCATAGATGATGAGCCATTCTCTGGATCTCTGGCAATCAACAGAAGGTTAAAAATCACCTTGGACATAGAGATATCAAACATGAAACAGTTTCTTCTGAGCAGAGGTCTATTTCAGGTTTACTGTGATTCAACTGAGTTTGAACACATCACCATGAGGCCACCATAAGACAATCTACAGGTATGTGCCGACAGCATGGCCTATGTCTATCTTTTCAGACATTCTTAATCACCTGGAGAGTAATGAGAATTAGTCATATAGTCCCATCACCATCAAATGCCAAGAACCAAAACTCTGTCACTCGCACCCCTTTCCTAAGTTACTAAATACCTCGGCAAGTTCACATGGGCACTTAACATGATGCTGATTATACTCATAATGCTTATCACTGAGTCAGTTAGTATAGATGAAACTATCCCACCTATACCCAGGCAGAGTTAGTCCCAAAGACAAAACTTACCCCAATAAATAATTGAGATCAGAGAAATTAAAAGTCCAAGATTTAGAAAATAGCTTGACCTGCCACGTGTAACTCTCAATTAACAAATTATGAGTCAGTGGGTAATTTAATAATACATCACCCCTTTTGAGGTCCTCCACTTCAACCCCAACTGGTCTAACGTCAACTAGTATACTGAAAGTCATTCCTGACACTATCTGTAGTTAATGTAGACCCCACAAGTTAAGGGCTGAGTCCTTGGAAGACTGCCCCTACTTAAGATGCCAACCACAAGTTCAAGTGATCCCCAGGTCATCCTTACTACTGACAAACTGGCCACAAATCTGGGTTCCCATTAGTCTTCTCACATTTGATAATTTGGTAGAACTCAGGAAAGTGCTATACTTACAATTACAGTTTTATTATGATGGATACAACTCAGGAGCTGCCAAATGAAAAGCCACAAAGGACAAGGTCTGAGAGCGTCCCCAGTACAGAGCTTCCATGCTCCCAAACCATGGAATCAGGGCACATCATCCTCCAGGCATACTGATGTGCTCACCAACCAGGAAGCTCCACTGAACCTCATGTAGAGTTTTTACTGGGGTTTCATTATATCCTTGGCCACATGATTGAAATCAATCTCCAGTCCTATTCCTCAACCCGGAGAGCAGGCTGGCTCAAAGTCCCAACCCTCCAATTACATGACTGCCTATGACCTGAAGCTATCTAGAGGGCCACCATGAGTCACCTTATTAACATAAATTCAGGAATGATCCACGGGGATCATGAATAACAAGGACACTCTTATTCTCAGGAAATCCTAAGGATTTACAGTCTCCCTTCCAGGATTCAGGGACAAAGGCCAGCCAAATTCTTTATTATATAACACAGGGACATTATACATGTTGTAATATGAAATGAGCCAAACAAGGCCTGAACGTGGAACTGATGATTGAATAGTGTAGTACAGGGAAACATAAGTGACTTGCTTCTTCTGCACCAGAACCACAGATCAGCTTTAGTACTTAATTAAAACTGTCAGCTCTCTCATTTCTTATCCTGTTTTTAGAAAATAATGGGACTTGCAGCCTGAAAATGAACCACTCCAGGGGTACTGACACCATGTGGGTGGACCTGCATAATCTACAACATTTAGCACTTTCACATTCATATTAGGAGTCTACTTAGCAGTCTAAAAAATTCATGATCATTAGCCAAAAGGGTTTTCTCCCTAAGCATTTATGGGCTTAAACAACACTATTCTCTTAGTGTTACCAAATTTGAAATAGCTGATGCTCACAGCAAACTCTTCCAGATAAATGTACCTATGAAATCTGCAACAAAAAGGTATCAGATCATCTGGTCCCTCACTGTACCTCAGAATGGACAAGATGCCAATCCTTCCAAGCTATAATTTGTCTCACATGTTTTCAATACCTCTTCTGGGGATGAGGTCTGTGAAACAGTTTATCCTGTCCAGCCCTCCAATTCAGATAGCACATAAAACACTGGAGCTGGAATTGGCAAGACGAAAAGCTAAGTACCAGCTACACCACTCACTTTGAAAATTTTATTTGACCTCTGTACTTCAGATTTATCATCTGTAAAATGAAGATAATGACAATATCATAATCATATAGTAATGATAAAATGTGATAATACATGTATGACTTTAAGGTACTTTGGAAGATGAAATTGTTAAAAGAGGGAGAATCCTGGTTTATATTCTGACATCATTTTCATCAAAAAAATTATCATTGGCTTTTTTTCTGATACGCTGTCCTTTAGGAACAATGTACAATTACACACACACACACACTCACCCATGCAGACAGCGATGCCTCTTGACTCTACAAAAGGCTGCTTAGAGACCTAATATGCATAGTCATATTAAGTCATATCCCTACCATTGGGCAAGGGAGGTAAGGATGGAAAATAACCTGACATATTTAAAAAGCCCACCAAAAGGAATCCAATACTATATAATGCCCAGAGCTTGACCGTGCCTACAGCTCCTTCAGCTTACCTTCCTGCAGAGATGAATGGCTCTCCATAGTTAAGTCAGATACTGCCATTTGTGTGTTAAAACTGCCAAATTTGACCCCCAGACTCCTGACGGCTAAAGTGAAACATTCAGGAACACCAAATACCTATATTTAGAGCATTCTCCAAAGATTTCATTCTAGAATTGACAGCCATACGGTTCCAATCCAAAGACTAGATAAGACAGTGCATATTTGACAATGATAGTCAACCAGTGTGTTTTGATCTTCTTTAAGTCATGCCTCTTGCCATGCTTCCTCCCATAACTTCTGTGTGTTCATAACAAAGATAGTTATAAAAGTCTTGGCTTTCTATTATTTGCAAATTATAATCAATAAATATTGAATATGTTTGTTAGACAGGCTACTTTCTAGCACCACATCAGCTCTCACCATTTCAAATTCACCAGAGTCCCTGAATTCCAACTCTCTTTTCATTAAGTTATTCCTAGAACATATGATTTTACCTTCTAATGAAAATGCTGCCACAGATTTGTATAATAATTTCATATCCATAATTTCTATGATTCTTGAATATATATTCATATTCTAATAGTCATGTTGCATATTTCTTCAGTCCTCAAATAATGTATGCCTGAGTGACCAGCACCACGCTAGGTATCAGAGGCACAGTAGTGAAAAAAAATGAATGTGGTACCTGCCCCCAGGAAGCTCACTTTCTGTTGGTGAAGATACACAGTAAAAAAGAAAAAGAAAGCAAAAAAAAGAAAAAAGTAAGCAACTGATATAATTTAATTTGAAAGAGGTGCTACGAAGGAAACAAATGGGCCTGGGAGAGAGAATAAGGAAGCAGGAAAGCTCTCTTAGAAAGAGAGCCTCAAGGAAGGATTGCATAAGGAGGTGAAGTTTAGGCTGAAGAATAAAGGGTAAGGAAGACCTTGCTACTGAAATTAGAATCTGCCAGCAAGAAGGAAGTGCATATATAAGTCTACAAGATAGGAAAGAGCTTGGGATGGTTTAAGAGAAAAAAAAAAGTTCGGTGTAGCCAGGGGATAGGGATTGAAAGCAGAGTGATAGACAACAATCTGGAAGGGACAAAGAGTGGTTAGGTGGATAATGAAACTATTTTCAAGCCCTGAGATATGAGCTACAGGGATGTAAGAGGGGAAACTGCCTCTATTTACGGCAAGAAAACCAGCACCCTCTGAAGCTAGATTTCAGTTTAGGCAAGGAAGCCAAAGGAATGCTTTGTGACAGACAACATGAGGATGAAGAGGGAATTTGCTGACAAGCAGAAAGAGTTCTGGAGGCATTGTGGGAGTTTGGGTGCAGAGTGGGGGTCAGCTCAGGGCTGTGCTGAGCAGTACAGGGAAAAGACTCCAGGTGGTGAGAGATGGCAGGAGAGACTTGTCCTTCTGGTGGTAACTGGGATAAATAGGGATGTGAGGCAAGAGGGATTTGTCCTTACAGTGCTGTTGATGACAGAGAACAACCAATGCTGCTATTTACCTCCACAAGGAATCTCCAGGGATACCTGCCCATGAGACTGTGGACTGTTTCAGTGAGATGGGGTTGGGGACTACAGTTAACTTCTGAAGGCTATTCCACTAACTCATCTAGTGGCAGCTCCCACAATGCATAACAACTCTCAAAACTACTGAGATGCAGAAGGCAAGAACGTGGGGAGATTCAGTCAATGTAATGGTGCTCGTGACCAGAGGCTATTTTATGTTTCTTCCTTTTATTGCAGTCCAGCTTTTTAATTATTCCTGTAATTTGACGGTATCATAATACATAAGATAAAAAATATGTATTTTTGAACTACACAGAGTTCATCTATTTGCATGCTTTCCAACTGTGGGCCGACAAAGAAACTAATAAATTCAGTGGGTTGGAAAAATTTACCACCTAAGAACAATATCAGTGGTTGATTTAAAGGTTGAGAAATGGTTAGGAAACAGATTAATAATTGCAAACATCCCTATAGAAACAAAGAAAATACTCTGAAGTTAAGGAGGAAAAATATAGTCAGAAGCCATCATGATTGAGGGAGATAGTAAAGCTGCAGTTTTGGAAATTCCCAGCTCCATTAGGATGAAAAATGTCTTAACAGGGCTTCCCTGGTGGCGCAGTGGTTGAGAGTCCGTCTGCCGATGCAGGGGACACGGGTTCATGCCCTGGTCCGGGAAGATCCCACATGCTGCGGAGCGGCTGGGCCCATAAGCCATGGCCGCTGAGCCTGCATGTCCGGAGCCTGTGCTCCACAACGGGAGAGGCCACAGCAGTGAGAGGCCCACATACCGAAAAAAAAAAAAAAAATGTCTTAACAGCTTATATATCATTCAACAGTTCCACCATATAGGTCTCCTGAAAAAAGCATTCCATTCCCATTCCCCAGCACTTGTTTTAACATATGTTTCATACATGAAAATCTCTACCCCATGATCAACACTTATCATCAGTTTTCCAAAACTGAAAAAATGCAGAAGTATTTTTTCACCTTTAATTTTGCATATTTGTCAACTTAGAGAAGCTACCATGACTTTATGTATATACAGGAAAGTTTAACCTAGGCAGCTTCTCATAAAACATAAATATAGTGTCATTGTACAACTCTTCTATTGGCATGGTGTTTGGTGTTAAAAAGAGAGCTTATATATTAAATACCTAAGTGTGTGTATATATATATATATATATATATATACACACATATATATATACTTCTGTATATTACGTCTTATATCCTTAGGTATTTAATCTAAAAGTGCCCTTTTTATGTCTATATATGTATGTGTGTATATATATATATATATATATATATATATATATATATATATATATATAGAAAGAAAGAAATAGAGACAGAGACAGTGAAACAGAGACAAAGAGACAGAGACAGAGACAGAGAGAGTGTAAGCACACCACAAATGACTCAAGTTATGAAGTCTTGTCTCTCTGCAAGAGTCCTACTAGGTTAGGCTGCCCTCACTCAGGCTCCTATTTCACCTAATATTCCACAGCACACATTGTGAGGATAGGGGCTAAGGATGCCTTGAACAACTGAGGAAATAATTCTCTGAATGCCTTCCTCAGCAGTACACATTGCCTCTGTCCCATTTTCACTGTAACAACATTATGAAGCAAGATCTTCACAGCAATTACTTGGCTTGCAACTTGTGGGTATGGTTCCTCCCCTTCCCCATACCCCATCCAAAACTCCCATTACCAGGGACTGAAGCAGTCAGCCTGCGCTAGTCCACACTAGAGAAGACCGACCTGCAGCCAAAGAATTGCATACACAACATACAAGGAAAAACGCTACTGCATTCAGCTGCTAAAGCTGAGCACTGGTCAAATGGTGTTTGCATCATCAAAGAGGGAGAGAATTGAAACTAGGAGGCCCGGTCCCTGTGGAGAGACTGATAAGCACAATGTGGCTCTAATGTGGCAAGGGGCATCAAGATGCACTCCAGAGTACAGGGCTCTGATCATATGACTTCCTAATTACCTCTGCATGGGTGAGACATTAACCAAGCTGCTTCCACAGAGAAGCCTTCAGCCATAAAAAGAAACGAAATTGAGCTATTTGTAATGAGGTGGATGGACCTAGAGTCTGTCATACAGAGTGAAGTAAGTCAGAAAGAGAAAGACAAATACAGTATGCTAACACATATATATGGAATTTAAGAAAAAAAATGTCATGAAGAACCTCGGGGTAAGACAGGAATAAAGACACAGACCTACTAGAGAATGGACTTAAGGAAATGGGAAGGGGGAAGGGTAAGCTGTGACAAAGCGAGAGAGTGGCATGGACATATATACACTACCAAAGTAGATAGCTAGCAGGAAGCAGCCACATAGCACAGGGAGATCAGCTCAGCTCTGTGGTTTGTGACCACCTAGAGGGGTGGGATAGGGAGGGTGGGAGGGAGGGAGACGCAAGAGGGAAGAGACATGGGAACATATGTATATGTATAACTGATTCACTTTGTTATAAAGCAGAAACTAACACACCATCGTAAAGCAATTATACTCCAATAAAGATGTAAAAAAAAAAAAAATCTAATGGGGAAAGTAACACCTTCCCCCACACCAGGTCAGTTCCTGCTGAAGTGACTGGTGACTAATGGGAATTCTATCCTCTGAGCTGCGTGTACGGAAAGGGTAGAGAGAAAGAGACCACCATGGCAGCTGAGATAACAATGAGATCAAAAGGTGTAGCTGTAAGAGGAAGCAGAAGTGATGCCCTGAAACATGGCTGTAGGCTTGCTGGATAACCACGTCACCAACAGGCTGATTGCGCAACAGCCTCTAGAATGTGTGTGCCTCTCTTGAGCCAAGCTTCAGGTCAGCTCAGACTCTAAGTATTATTAAGTCACATATGGCAACCAACTCTTGAGAAAGTGAAACACTTTAATCACAAAATAAACTTCAGGTGCACAGAGAGAGGAAGAAAACACAAAACCAACCAAGGAATCACTGACAATAATCCTGTTTTTGCAAATGAGAGAAAGCAAAATGATCCAAAACACTGCTGCTTTATGATGATCTGAAATGTTGCCAATACCACCATCCAACAGAGATATAAAATAACTTTCACTTTCAAGAGAGCAATAATTAGATGATGTTGTTGAATTGAGAAGGCCATACTGTCTTAAATATAGTTTTTATTACTCTAAAAGACATTAATGTTGTTAGCAGAAAAATTATAAAGTTCAGATTAGTATGAAAAAAAACATAGTGCTACCTCCAGAGGTAACCACTGTTATTATTTTGTCATTCCTCTCTTCTCTTTTCTATACATATTTTTAAATAGTTGATATACTAAATATGAAACATTATACCCTGCTTTTTCAGTTATTATAATGTTTTCCAACCGACTTTATATTTTAATATACCTGGTTTACTTGTTACAAATGATTTATTTTAGGTCATATAAAGTGCAATATAGTCTACCATGTAGATGTACTACTTAGTGATAAATTTTAAAAATATAGTTTATGAGGGCTTCCCTGGTGGCACAGTGGTTGAGAGTCCACCTGCCGATGCGGGGGACATGGGTTCGTGCCCCGGTCTGGGAGGATCCCGCATGCCACG
The DNA here is from genome assembly GCF_964374135.1 of Grampus griseus. Lineage (NCBI taxonomy): Eukaryota > Metazoa > Chordata > Mammalia > Artiodactyla > Delphinidae > Grampus > Grampus griseus. The sequence continues at coordinate 98,144,445 of NC_139019.1, read as the reverse complement.
GAGCGGCTGGGCCCGTGAGCCATGGCCGCTGAGCCTGTGCGTCCGGAGCCTGTGCTTCGCAATGGGAGAGGCCGCAACAGTGAGAGGCCCGCCTACCACAAAAAACAAACAAAAAAATCAAAACAAAACAAAAATATATATATATATATATAGTTTATGAGCTCTTACTACGTTCAAATAACTGAGCTAAACAAAAAAATCTAATGAGTGGAATTTCTGCCCTCAGCAGAATCAGAAACGGGGAACCCCAGTGACACTACACATAAATGAAGAATTAGAGCTGCAGGGAGCGTCCGCCCTTACATTGTGCCAATCATCATTTTGATTACTGTTTGCAAATGAAAGAAAGCAAAACGATCTAAAAACAATTCTTTTGTGATTGCTCCTTCACTCCTCTACAGTCTCCTGGTGTCTATTAAGACCCACTTCAAAATCACATTTCCACAACTCTCCCCATTTCCCTCTCCTCTAGGAAAACTCCATCGTTCCCCACTTGTGCTCTCATGGGACTTTAAATAAAACTCTGTAATTTAGCACATTTATTATGTTATTAATTTACTGTAATTGCTTGACCCCTTCAGGAGTCCATGAACTCTTTGTAGACAGAAATATTTTATATTTATTTGTTCCTCAGAATCTAGCAATGACTAGTAGAGAGCAAGGGTTCAATCAGTGTATTTTTGAGTGATTGCAACTGAATAAATCTAAAGTGAAACACTTTTTTTTTCTGAAAATTATTAATAGAGATAATAAACATATCTTAAGTCTAAAGTTTTTTTTTTTTTTTTTTTGGCAGTACGCGGGCCTCTCACTGTTGTGGCGTCTCCCGTTGCAGAGCACAGGCTCCGGACGCGCAGGCTCAGCGGCCATGGCTCACGAGCCCAGCCGCTCCGCGGCACGTGGGATCTTCCCGGACCAGGGCACGAACCCGCGTCCCCTGCATCGGCAGGCGGACTCTCAACCACTGCGCCACCAGGGAAGCCCCTAAAGTTGTTTTTAAACTATGCTCATGTATGTACTTTTATAGAATTCTCAAATCAGTGTTTAAGATATCATCTCTTTCACTTTCTGAAACGTGCAAAAAATGCATAATAATATTTGTGTTTCCAAAGAATGGAATACCTATTATTTTTGTGAGTATATCAGCAACTTGGTATTGTGGTGGTTAAAACTACAAATAGAGTCAGGTAATGACAGAAGTCACAGGAGAGACAAATTAAGCTCTAGCTTAAGAGAGGTTTAAGAAGATTTCCCTTTAAGTCAAGAGTACCAAGGAGAACTATAAAATTATTCATCCTCTTTTTCAACTGTCAAACATCCATGTCAATAAATTCTAGGAGACAGCATAGGAGAACAGAGGACAGCTCAAATGGTTTATCCACAATCACAAAACAAATCAGAAAGGAAGTGGTAATCCGTGATTATACAACATTTCCTCGCAAGGATTTGGGACATCTTGAGATTATTTGAAAAGCTTTTTTTAATCCTTGGGGGGAAAAAATCTGCTCTTAGAGTTAATGGGAAAGATTCCAATACTGTTTCTTGATTCTCTTTTTCTCTTTCTTTTTTCTAACTTTATTTCATATTCTTTTCTATGTATTTTAAATTTATAGAACCCACAAAAATAATTTTTAAATAAACTGCCATATAGTATAAATGCATATTTTATAAATAACATTAGAATGTTGGAAAATTAAAATAAAATATACATTCAATATGTATGACATACTGTGCAGGAATACATGAGTTTCCTCACAAACAATTCAATTTAAACTTTACTAAATAAACACAATTTGAATTTTGCTCGGTATTGATCCCAAGGGAAGTTAGTTCAAGCTCTTTGGAGGGGAGTTATCCATTACAGCAATCACCACTCCAGAGAACCAAAGAAGCAATTGAATCAGAAAAACTATTTGCAAATGGCCAAATTGAATGGACTCTAACACAGAGAACGTATAAGCCCTATTTTTTTTTTTTTCTGCTAATATACAGTGGTTTCTCTTTAGCCAGACAATCAGAGGCCGGCTGTGTTGTTAGGAAAAATCCATTCAAAGGCCTGGAAAATGTCTTTCTAGAAACACCCTTTCATTCACTAGCCCTGGCAAAAACATCCCTGGATAGCCTGAAGCTGAGATCATTCTTTCAAGCCACCTGATCTCCTTAGGCAGCCTCCTGTTGGGGATATTATGAAGACTCCCAATCTGGCCAGAGTTACACTTTCAGGGTTCGATATAGATACAGCTCTCCCAGGGAACACTGATTGCCCTAGAGCAATCATTAAAGTGTGGATGCATTTGGGCAGGGCAGTTGGAAAACAGGTGCTAATTGCTGATTAGACAGCCCTGGCTTGGTTTAAGCACAGAAGGTTACAGCTCTACTGTGACATTTCACATAGCAGAGAGTATAAACCAACAAACAACTCACCTGTATTTTGTTAGAACTGCAGCCATTCTGATTGTCCACTTGGAACCAAAGCTAAAAAATATAGCAATCTGATATAAAGCATTCAAATTTACACACCATTTCCATCACTTTTTAAAAATTAAAAATATTTTCTTGGCCCTTATGAAGCTTTTAATGGACCTTAAAAAATTTATCTCAAATAATAACTACGAATTTTCAGGAATGCCTCATTTAACTCTGTTTGGAAAACTTTATTCAATTATTCTCCAATTCTGTAAACCGCAGAAAGAAAAACACACCATTATTCCTGTTTTCGTTTATAAAAATGTTTTATTAAATACACACAAGAAAGATTTATAAGTATATATTTTAAAATTAATAATGAAATGAACACTGTATACCCTCCACCCAGCTTAGAAATAAAACACTACAAATATCTTTGAAGCTCCTTGTGTAGCCGTTCCCAGACCCAACCCTTTTATTCCTTGCCATTTTTAAAGTAAGTACCAATCTGAATTATGTATTTATCTTTCCCTTACTAATCTTTATAGTTTTACTATACAATTATGGATCTCTAAATAACATAGTAAGTTTTGTATTTTACATATTGCAACAATTCTACATGTATTCTTTTGTGGTTTTTTTAGCTCAGTGTTGAGAGATTCATTCATGTTGATACTTATAGCTGTAATTAACTCATTTTAACTGTGCTATATTATCCCACCATATGATTATACTAATATATTTATCCGTTATGGTATTGACAACATTCAGGTTATTTTCAGTTTTTTGCTATAATAAGCAATGATACTTTGAACTTCCTTCTTCTTGACACTGGCAATAAATTTTCAAGGATACATAACTAGAAGTAAAATTTCTAAGACATGGAATACCTTTTTTTTTTTTTTTGCGGTACACGGGCCTCTCACTGTTGTGGCCTCACCCGTTGCAGAGCACAGGCTCCGGACGCGCAGGCTCAGCGGCCATGGCTCACGGGCCCAGCCGCTCCGCGGCATGTGGGATCTTCCCAGACCGGGGCACGAACCCGTGTCCCCTGCATCGGCAGGCGGACTCTCCACCACTGCGCCACCAGGGAAGCCCACCTGTCTCTTTTTGTGTATTGATTTCATATGATATGTTTATGACTTAAGTGGAGTTGTTTTAATCCACTTGTTTATGACAAAGACCACAAAAAAAGTTTTTAAAAAATCATTTTATTGAGGTATAATTCACATAGAATAAAATGCACACACCATTTTATAAGTTTTGACATATGAATACACCCATGGAACCATCACCAAAATCAAGATAATGAACATACCTTTCACCCCCAAAAGTCTCCTCATGACCTTTTGTAATACATCCCCCCTCCTGCCTACCACCCCACTCCCAGGCAACCACTAGTCTGCTTTTGGTCTATAGATTAGTTTACATTTTCTAGGAGTTTTAATAAATGGAGTAATAGAATGTGTACTCTTTTAGTCTGGCTCTTTTTTTCCTTCCAATTCTGAGATATAATTGACATACAGCACTGTATAAGTTTAAGGTGTATAGCAAAATGATTTCACTTACATACATCATGAAATAATTACTACAGTAAGTTTAGTGAACATCCATCAATTCATATAGATACAAAATAAAAGGAAAAAAGTTTCCCTTGTGATGAGGACTCAGGATTTACTCTTAACAACTTTCATTTACATAACACAGAGCAGTGTCAATTATATTTGTCATGTTGTACATTACATCCCTAGTACTTACTTATAAGTGGAAGTACCTTTTGACTAACTTCATAAAATTATGCCTTCCCAACCCCCCAACTCTGGTAACCACAAATCGGATCTCTTTTTCTATAAGTTTGTTTCTTTGTTTCTTCATTTTTGAAGTATAATTGACCTACAGAACCATGTTACTTCCTGCTGCACAACACAGTAATTCAATACTTCTATACATTTCAAAATCTAGTTACCATCCGTCACCATACAAAGATACTACTTTATTAATGACTACATTCCCCACACTGTACGTTTCATACCCGTGACCCATTTAGTTTGCAGCTGGAAGTTTGTACCTCTTATTCTCCCTCACTTCTTTCTCTCATTCCTCTATTCCCACCCCTCTGGCAACCACCTGTTTGTTCTCATGTCTATGACTCTGTTCCTCTTACGTTTGTTCATTTGTTCTGTTTTTTAGATTCCACATACAAGTGAAATCATATGGTATTTGTCTTTCTCTGTCTGATTTATTTCACTTAGCATAATACCCTCTAGGTCCATCTACACTGTCGCAAATGGCAAGATTTCATGGTTTTATATGGCTCAGTAATATTGCACTGTATGTATCTTCTTTATCCATTCATCTATCAATGGACACTTACATTGCTTCCATTATCTTGGCTATTGTAAACAATGCTGCAATGAACATAGGGGTGCATATATATTTTTGAATTAGGATTTTCATATTCTTTGGATAAATATCCAGAAGGGGGTTAGCTAGATCATACGGTCATTCAGCTGCAGCTGGAACTCAGCTCATGGTGGTTTACACCAACTCTCCTGAGAACCAATCTCCTAGAAAAAGTACAGCTCAACTGGAATTGGACTTCATTTCTGTCATTTCCTTTGCCTGGAACAATAGTGTAACTAATTTATTCTTTGATAGTAGTATACTATTTCTTTATTGGTTTATTAAGAGACATTATTGGCTTGTGAAATCATAATTCCCACATTGAATCTGTAACCAAGCAGGACCCTATGGGCCCTTGCCAGGACAGACCCCTCCCCAATATCCTCTGTTTTAGCTCCTCTCTGAAGTACCCAGGTAACTGTCTTATGCACATTTCCCGAGTTGTTTAACAGATGCTAAAACCCCACCAAATGGAAGACATTAACTACTTGATGACTATGACCTTGGGCACATCACCCCCAGACCTACTGGAGCCTGAGGATTGATAATGTTAACTCCTGTGATACCACCCTGTTGCCTCACCATCAACCAATCAGAGAATTGTGCATGAGCTGATCACACACCCTGCAATTCCCCTCCCTCCCTTAAAAAGCATTTCCTGAATCCCATCAGGGAGTTTTGAGCTGCCCTGGACTCCTTCTGGCACCTTACAAGAAACACCGCACTTTCCTTCACCACAACCCAGTGTCAGTAGATTGGCTTTACTGCACATGGGTGAGCAGACCCAAGTTTGGTTTGGTTATAAACCTGTTTTTTTTGTTTTGTTTTGTTTTGAATTTTATTTTTTTATACAGCAGGTTCTTATTAGTTATCTATTTTATACATATTAGTGTATATATGTCAATCCCAATCTCCCAATAAACTGTTTTGGCAAAGATAATCTCAGTCTCTGAGCATAATATGCTGCCCTACAAAACAAAACGCTCTTCAACTTTAATGAATAATGCCAAACGTTGTCACAAATGATTGATATTTCTACCAGCAATGTTTATAAAATTTTTATTTTTCTACATCTTCATCGACACTTGACAGTAATAGACATTTTAACTTTTGCCAGTCTGGCATTTGAACTCATTGTGGGTTACCATTTGCACTCAAGGTTGATCAAAGTTTTATTTATTTTATTGGTCATAAAGTGGTTCATCTTCTTTCAAATGTCTTTTAATATGCTTCTGCCTATTTGATCTTGTGTTATTTGACGTATTATAATCTGAATTTATTTCATGTTTGTTAATTACCATATCAATTTTTTTTTTTTTTTTGCGGTATGTGGGCCTCTCACTGTTCTGGCCTCTCCCGTCGCGGAGCACAGGCTCCGGACGCACAGGCTCAGCAGCCATGGCTCACGGGCCCAGCCGCTACGCGGCATGTGAGATCTTCCCGGACCGGGGCACGAACCCGTGTCCCCTGCATCGGCAGGCGGACTCTCAACCACTGCCCCACCAGGGAAGCCCCATATCAATTTTTAACTAGAAAAATATTCTTTTGTTAGTTTTATGTGTCAGAAGTACCTTCTCAGTCGGTGGCTTTTTTCCCCTTTTTTTGATTCTTTCCTTTTATAAAATTCTTAACTTTAAGTTAAATAAATTTACTAATGACTTTCTTTGTGATTTGTGCTGTTCCTGTCTTCTTTTAAAAATTCTTCTAAATTCTGAGGTCATAAAAGTACTCTACTATATGTTCTACAAATATCTCAGCTTTTCCTTTCTTATTCAAGCATGCTTCCTTCTGGAATTTCTCTTCTGCATTATATAACTTATAGATCCAACTTTATATTTTTCACATAGGTAATTAATCCCAGCACCATTTATTAGACAATCCATCCGTTACCCACTGATCAACATGCCCCCTCCACCATAAGTCAAATTTTCATATACACAGGAACCAGTTCTGAACTCTTTATTTGGATTTACTGTTCAATTTGTCTTTGTGTGAGTAAATATAGTACTACCTCATTGACTACAGGTTTTAATGTCTTGATTTATGGTAGAAAAAAGCCCCTATGTTATTCTTCATCTATTTTAGCCCATCTTAGCCCTTTACTATTCTGTAATTATTTTAGAATGAGATTTTCAAGTTCTATGAAACCTTTTGTGATTTTGATTCAAGCTGTATTAAATCTATAGATCAACTGGGGATGAATAATAATGTTCCCTTCATAAACATGGCATATCTCTACATTTATTTTGATATTTATTACTACATTTAAAGGATTTTCTATAACTTTCCACATAAAAGCTTTGTACATCTCTTGTTAGATTTCTTCTTAGGTTATCTTACATCTTTTGTTCCTATTTTAAATAGTAACTGATTTTAAATGATATTTCTATTTCTTCCTGGTGTATGAAATTAATCTTTTATGTTTATTTTGCACCTAGAAATTTTGCTAGAATCTTATTTATTATTCTAATTTTCTAAGTATAATTTTATTTTTTCATGTAGACAATCACAACACTTTTAAATGATATTATTTTTGTTTCTTTTCTTCTAACACTTAAAACCTGTATTTTTTTCTCTTGACTTGCTTCATTATTTAGGATTTCTAGTACAATGTTGTGTGAAGATGGTAGTAAGAGCCCTTGCCTTGATCTTAAATTTAAAGGAAAGTATTTTAATATTTCATTATTATATACAATCTTTTCTTTAATATTTTCCTTAATCAAATTCTCTTGGAAGTTTCCTCTATACCTAATATCATAGGAGCTATTAGTACAGTGTATTATAAATTTTATTGTACACTTTCTTCACATATTGAGAAACTGTTTCCTCCTTAAAATAGAAATAGACTTTCTAATATTAAACCAACCTTATTTCTGGGCTAAACCTAAACTGATCATCATGAATTATCTTGTTTACACAATGCTGGATACGGTTTGCTAGTAAGTTATCCAGGATTTTTGCATCTTTGTTCATGCCTGAGATTAGCCTGTGATTTTTTTTTTCCTGTATCTCTTTTCTGGTGTGTATCAAGGTCGTATTAACCTTATAAAGAGAGTCAGAAAGCGTTGCCTCTTTTATTATCCTCTGGATAAGTTTGTATAAGATTGGAATGAATTTGTTTGATGGAATTTGCCTACAAAATCATTTGAACCTGAAGTTTTCTTTGTGGGAAGGTTTTAAATAATTGATTTTATCTTATTGATAGTTACAGGACAAAGTTTTACCTATTTGAGTCAATTTTGGTGGCTTTTCTTGAAAAAAAGATTTTTCTAAAAATTTTTCATTACATAAATTATAAAGTTCTTTAAAACATTGTCTTTTCATCTTTTTCATCTTTATTGCATCCATACTTATATCCTCTTTTTCATTCCTGGCATTTGTGTCTTCTTCATTTTGCTAAATGGAGTTTGCCAAAGGTTTGTCATAACTTTTAAGCTTTTCAAACTACCAACTGTGGATTTCTTGGATCTTTTCCATTGCATTTTTGTTTTCTTTTCATTCATTTTGGCTCTGTATTTGTGATTTATGCTTGAATTGGTCTACTTTTCTTTATTTTTTTAATTGAAGTACAGTTGACTTACAATGTTTCAGATGTAAAGCAAAGTGATTCAGTTTTTTATATATATACATATACATGTATATACATATATATATGACCTATAATGGAAAAGATTCTGGAAAAGAATATATATATGTGTAAATAGAATATATATGTGTATGTATATTCTATATATATACACATATATAAAAGAATATATATATTCTTTTCCAGAATCTTTTCCATTATTGGTTATTACAAGATATTGAATATAGTTCCCTGTGTTATAAAGTAGGTGCTTGTTGGTTATCTATTTTATATATGGTAGTGTGTATCTGTAAATCCCAAATTCCCAATTTATCCCTCCCCCTCATCTTTCCCCTTTGATAACTGTAAGCTTGTTTTCTATATCTGTGAGTCTATTTCTGTTTTGTAAATAAGTTCATTTGTATCATTTTTTTAGATTCCACCTATGAGTGATATCATATATTTGTCTTTCTCTATCTGACTTACTTCACTTATATGATAATCTCTAGGTCCGTCCATGTTGCTACAAATGGCATTATTTCATTCTTTTTTATGACTGAGTAGTATTCCATTATATATACATATATAACTATACATATACATACATATATATATATATATATATATATATATATATATATATATATATACACACCACATCTTCTTTATCCATTCCTCTGTCAATGAACATTTAGGTTCCTTCCATGTCTTGGCTATTATAAATAGTGCTGTATGAACATTGGGGTGCATGTATCATTTTGAATTAGAGCTTTCTTCTTTTCTGGATATATGCCCAGGAGTGGGATTGCTGATCATATGGTAACTCTATTTTTAGCTTTTTAAAACCTCCATACTGTTCTCCATAGTGGTTGCACCAATTTACATTCCCACCAACAGTGTAGGAGGGTCACCTTTTCTCCACACCCTCTTGTTCTACTTTTCTTTAACTGCTTCTTTTATACATTTTCTAATTTCTTCAGTTTAATTTCCAACCTTTCCTCTTTTCTAATACAAACATGTAAGGTAATAAATTGACCTAGAATTATTGCTTTAACATTTACTTTTTTGTTGATATAAAATTCAATAGAATAAAATTCACAAATCTTTAATCTTCATTTTGATGTTTTGACAATTGTATATGTCCATGTGATATGATTCATATCGAGATCCAGAACATGTTCATCACTCTAGAGTATTCCACGATGCTCCCTTTCATCAGTCTTCCTCGCAAAGGCACCCTATATTCTGATATCTTTCACTATAGATTAGTTTTGCCTGTTCTTGAACTTCATATAAAAAGAATATTATAGTATATATTCTCTTGTGTCCATACTGTTGCACGTATTCTCTTGTGTCCATATTGTTGCATGTAGGTTGTTCCTTTTTATTGCTGAGTAGTATTCTGCAATATGAGTATATCACAACTTGTTTATTTATTCTTCTGTTGATATATACTCAGGTTGTTTCTGGTTTAGGGTTCTTATAAATAATATTTTTTGTATAATGTCTCTTTTTTTCATTTTAAAAAAGGAGTTTATAATCTTGGCATTTACTGTAAGAAATTTTTATATTTTCTGGACACAGTTCTTTGTCAGATACTTCCACAGTCACTGGCTTGAATTTTTATTTCTGAATGATGTATTTTAATTAGCAAAGTATTCAATTTCCAGGAATTCTAGTTTGATTTACCTTCTTTTTGATTTAGTGTTTTTTCCAGTCCATCAAAATATCTTTGACCACCTCCAAAGACATGAATATATATACTTCTATTTTTTTCTTCTGGAAGCTTGATGATTCTAACTTTCATGTTTACGTATATGATCCACCTTAATGTGTGCAAGGAATGAGATATAAGTCAAAGTTTTAACTAGTCTATTGAAATTTTTATTTGATTACATTTAATTTCTAAAAATTTTAGTTTTTTATTTTTAATCTGCTTATGAGTTTCATAATATCTTCATTAGTATTTTTGATATACTTGTTTTTCAAAGGTTATTTTTTCTTCTGTGGCTGTTAATTCCAATAACTGAATTATTTGAAGTCTCATTCTTGTCATTTGCTTCTTCTAGCGTTTACTCTTTGGCTTTAAGGGGTATTGTGTTTTGTGATTTTTTTTTTTTCTTTTTAAAATCTGAGCTAGACTTTTCTTTGGGGGAATTCTTGGAGCCTGGATTGAAAGTGTGTTCCTTGTTCCTATTCTTATTTCTGCCAGGTCCTCAGGAGCACTCCTAATCGAGTATCGTCCAAACTAAAGCTTTAGATGAAGGTTTTTGTTCACAAATGAATAGTGTGAATTTTAACTTTAAACCCACTGGGAAAAGGACTTGGGTTACAAATTTTCTTCTTTGTATACTATCATGGTTGAGATAAGAGATTATCATTCTTGTCTCCCTCAGTGGGTGAAGTTTTCCTTTCACTGAGGATATAGTTTTGGGGGGGTCCCACGTTTGGGCAAGAGTTTCCTTTTAGATTTTCCAATGTGTGCCGGCTAGTCTTTACATTCCTTTTCCCAACATTTTTAAGATTATAAAGGGAGTCTTCAGTGTCATTATTAATTAATAGTTGCCCCAAGATAACCAGCTATTTTGTGCTTGCTTACCTTTCTGGATTCCAGGTTATATTCTGTTTTTAGCATCTGAATATTTTTTCTTACTTTCTTGTTAGTTTGATAGCACATTTAAAATATAGCTAATATTTTTCAATGTCTTATTTTACTTTGAAGTAAAAAGTTCGTTGAGGATTTCTACTCCACTATACTGTCAGAAATTGAAAACCCATATTTTCTTTCAAACTGTTTACAGTCTCATCAGCTATCAATGATGCAATTCATATAGTTGGCAACAACAAGAGTAAAAGACAAAATTAGAGGTATACTGCACTGATTAATAGTTCACTAATTTTGATCTAAATATCTTAACTTCTAATTATCATGAAGAGTATTTTTTAAAATAAAGGATCATTTTCTGCAGTCAGTATATCCAAAGATAATTCAAAAATGGCAAATGTACCAGCTGACTTAGCAGGAGAGAAACCAAGTCAAACAAGCGAAAGAACCAGACAATAATCATACTGGTGCATACTTGCTGAATGACAGTCTGAGTACATGAAGTATCACTGTGGACCAGAGCACCCAAAGAGTTCTGTTGATTAAAATCTTTAACACTGCATTTGATGCTTAAAGTAGCATAGAAATGAACAGAGACCCTTTAATATTTTAAGGCCATGGCCTCTTACCAACCTCAATGCAAGGATTTGTTAGAAAGCCACTGCATTTGTAAACTTAATGTCCACTACCAGAAGAGAAATGGAATCAAATATCCTCTAGAAATATGCAAAAACTTGGTCAGTTTAGGATTACAGATTGGTGGCAGGAATGTCTCAAAGGAAGAACTTTGGTAGAACTAATGCTTCAGAATATCTCACTGAAACAAGCCATTGACAATCAAATGGTTCAAACATTTTAAATTAGCCCACTTAAATTTATTTAAAAAGTATTATCGAGTTCTCACCAGTTCTCATGTGGTAGCAATAATGTCAACACTGCCTGCAGACTTCTCTTCATCTTTCTTTTTTTTTTCCCCCTGAATCCTGTTGAATAGTATGTGTTTTCCAGAATTCAGTGACTTAGAACATTCTATTTCAACTAAATGATCATAAAACAGAAATATAAACATACTTAGCCACACATTTTTACCTTTCTTTTAGTAAAACCTCTAAGCAAATATATTTTCTTTATACTTACTACTTAATCTTTTCTATTTTCCTCCCTCAACTTAATAAATTATCTTTCTCATCAATACTATTCACATTTAGCTCACTTTTGAACTCTGTTTTGTAGACTGCCTTTTAGGTGCATATTTCTCTTTGGAAATGTTTTTGGGGGTATCTTGATGTTTTAATGGGGGTAGTATGTGTAATGGGCAGGTCCCTCTCCCACTTGGGTGTGATCTCCTATCCAACAAAGGTCTATGAATGAACAGCTTATAAATTCTGCTTTAGACCTCAGGAAAAACACTGAAAAGACACTCTATTCCTTTGATCTATGTTCTGCTGACCTTCTGAATGCTAGGACCACTAGGACCAAGATTAGGAGGTAAGCCTAAAGGAAATGTGCCGAAGAGATCTTTTATATCAAGCAGGAAGAAACACTCTTGGTTCACATGTACATCTTCTCAATTCACCAGGACCAGGGGAGTCTTCTCGGTCTTGAGTCAAAGCCCTGTAGCAATATGTCTCCACTGGGGGACTAGGAAAGTGGAAGGGAGAAGGGCACTCCCCATGCATCCACTCCCCTCCAACTCCAGAGATTCTGACTATGTAAAGCATTCTGGCGAATAAAGGTGAAAGAAGAAACACAAATGAATAATAACTTTGCCCAAAGCCTCCTTTTTACATCCCATGTGAACCTGAAAAGGAGGTAGAAGACTGACTGAGAATTTGTAGCTCCAAGGTCCAAGCCATCTCTCATTCCTTCATACACAGGCTGTGTATGAAAAGATGATTCATGGCAAGAAAAAAAAAACAAATAAAACTATCTTCACTGAGTTATTACACACATAAGCAGTTACTCAATACATATTTTAATTCACAGTTTTGCATTTATTTTTGCTTACATAGAGTACGTTGGGTGACTCAGACAATTAATATTCTAATTTTAAATGTTTTAATGTGTTGCATCAAAAAATGAAGAAGACTCATCTTACTGTGCTCTAAGATGGTCTCAAAAGAAACTATCCTCAATTCTTTCTAATCTTCAACCAGCTCACTGTTTACAATCAATTAACTTTTAACTCCCATGAAATAGTTAGCACCAAGATCACTTTCAGAGATATACACATCACACTCAGGCAATCCTCATTGCTCCCTTTGTGCTATACCTCATTTCACTAACAGGACAGAAGTTTGGGGAGCTGCCACATTCCAACAGGAACCTGACCAGGGTTAATGAGGCTTTTTCACGGTAGCCCAAATTCCACTGTACCACTGGACCTCATCATCATGCTGAGAAGCCAACACTAATAATAACCATGCTGCTATCCTTGAAACTGCAATATAAAGAATCAAGACTGAGCACAGGACAGCTATCAGTGGACTCAAGTGCCACCTATAGGCTATATCTCTATTTAGTTCTTTTCCTAGGACAAAATTAAAGGCAATATACCAAAAGAGGTGATAAATCACATGGCTCACCAGAAACTAAAGCTGATTCTTATGCTTGGGCTCTCCTATAGTTTAACTTTAATTCAGTGGTCCATAATTACTCCACAAAGGGCATAATTTAAAATATAACAGAGACCAAAGTTTTTATATTATTATCAGAGGAAGTGAATTACTTATTTATTCTATGGTATTGTGGTGATATTACAAGCTGGTATGTTTAAAAGATGATAAAATATTAAGAAGCTAATATATTAGCATTAGTATTATTTCCTTCTTGTGCTTTTTAACTTGCTTAGATCATTAACATTTGATGGTTAATATAAAGTATCTTATTACACTATGTCTACATAGTAGTCAATGAGGTGCTTAGAGAGCATTAGAGAAAATTTGTCTGTATAATAATTACCTAAAATTATCATATTCATTAAGTACCTACTTTGAAATGGGCACTGTGATAATAAAAAAAATCTATGCTGGGAGCCTTGCATTATGCAGTTTGGCTATCTAACTGAATTGAAATCACTTGCATTATAAAATTTGCCTACATTAATTGAAATTAAATGATTAAAATTAAATAACTAAGAAATATTTGCTTAGTTTCTACTATATCCTCAACACTGAGCTAGTTAGGAGCAAAACAAGGAAATGAAAAGGATTTTTCCCTATTATCAGATTGTTAGCAATATAATTGGGGAGAGGAAACATATACTGATGAAAATGTAAAGGAAAGTTTCAGGGAGTAGGTGTTATAAGAATTGAAAAACATAAGAGATAGTAGAAGAGCTAGGAATTTAACTGAGCCTAGAATGAATAAATTGAAGTGGAGAATAGGGGAAAATGGAAAAAGAGGTACGGTAGTATAAATGCATAAGGTATATGTTCTCAAAAAATATTTATGGTCAAAACCATATTTCTTTAACATCTGCTCTGTGATAGAACTTCTATATACTTCTTCAGTTCTCATAATAACACTGTGAGTTGGCTACTATTATTATCCTTATTTTATAGATGAGGATACTGAGGTTGAGAGAGGTTGAGTAATTTGATCAAAGTCATTGAACTAAGTAGTAAAATCGGGATTCAAACCCAACACTTTATCATTCCAAAGTGGCTATTCTGAACCACTATGGCAATAATAAATAAACCATCTATCTTTAAAGGATACAGTGTATGGCATGAAATAAATTTAGGAAGTATAACATCCAGGAGACAGATGGCATATTCAAATTGGGTTGCTGAAGTTGAGTTTGATGCAGAGGATATTTACAAAGGTGTGTACAAGGTGTAGAGAAGCCACAAGAATAAGACTGGATCCCAGCACTTGCAAAACTATTCCCACCCTTCAGCCTGAAAGGTGGAGTGGAGAGTGGTAGTTACCAAACCCCAAAAGGACAGAGTCTTGTAGAGAGGGATGCCAGATAAGATGCATGACTTTTAGTAGAAAGGAGGAATCTGGGGGAATAAATTCCCTGACTTCATTCTCCTTCCTTCCCATTTCCTACCAGGGTTCCCATTGTAGTCCATGCAGATCAGCCGCCAGGGCCACAGAGTCGTTGAAGAGAGGTGGAGAATGGATCTGGAGAAGCAAATGGAAGACAGAAGGCACAAGAATGTTCTGTGAGGTTCTTGAGTGTTAGGCTAAATTATTTAGACTTTGTTCTGTTGAGGATAAAGGATCAATAAATGTCCAGGGGTGAGGGAACTGCATATGAAAGAACTGCTCTATGAACACTACCTTTTCATTAATGTGGACAGAATGAAAAGCTGGCAGCAAGAACACTTCTCAGAAAAGCCTTTGCAGAAAGTTCTGCTAGGAGACTTTATAAGCTTAAGAGTGAGCAGTGGTCACACAAGAGAAAGGAAGAGGCTTAGTGAGCGATGATATTTAAAAGGAATGGACCTCCAGTCACACAGATCATATGGTCCATTGATGAGAGAGTCTCCCCTCTGTTTTCTATTTTGTCCCTTGTTGGATTTATTTTAATGGATTCCTGCATTTTGGTCCATCAGCAAAGCCCTTGGGTAACTGATGTCATTCATTACAAGAGTAATATATGCTGAAGGGTTAAGACAGTAGATCTCAGCAGTGATGACCTTACTTGAGTTGTTGAGGGGGAGCAGGGAAAAAAATGAAAAGAGAACACATGCCAAAAGATTACAACATGCCATTGGCTATGCTCAGCTATTTTACATTTAAATTTCCCAGTACAACTGGGAGTACATATTAGTATCATTTTACAAAAAAAGAAATTTGTTGAAGTTCACATAGACAATAATAATCATTATAAATAACAACTATAATAATATGTTATATATAAGACTTTAGGGTATGTAAATGTTAATGAAATCTGAGTCTGTATCCTTGTTGTATTTTATGTTGTGACTTAGTAAACCTGACTGAAACAACCTCAGTATCACAGTTTATGACTCATTTTAAAATACATTTTTCAAAATACATTAATTTGATTTCTAAAATAATCAATTTGGTAAGGTAATATAAACAAAAGAGGTCCAAGAGATAGATAGTGTCTTTCCCACAAATGGAGTATGTCAGAGCCAGTATCAAACTTTGCATCTTGTATGTTCTTCTTTTAAATTCTTAACATTATGTCATGGTCTCTTGATTTAATACATTATGTGAATATGTGCATTTTATGCACGATGAAGTTAAAAAGGGATAAAAGCCTCAAAACCAAAGTTGTGGGTGAATACCTATAAAAGCAGCGTAGTTTCATAGATATTTCCTAAATACACATAAAAAATAAGAGACTAATGGTGGAAGTTGAAGTTAAGAGAGAGAAAGTGAAAGGTTCATTTCAGGACTATAGCTTTTACTAGTTTCCACACCTCTCAATGATGCCACCAAAGTGAAGAGATTCCTGGAATGGCAAGTAAAACAACAGAAAATTGAGTGGGCTCAAACCAAGTAATCTGAAGTGCTATTCGTTCAAAGTTCCACCTTTTGGGAAGAACAACCATGTTAAGAAATGAATCGAAAGGAATAACACTTGAATAGAACACCTAAGCAATATTTTCAGCTCAAATTCAGAAAAATGCAGCCTGTGTCAGAGAAATTTTTGTTTGTAGAGATAGAAACACCATAATCCAAAGAGATCAAAGCCTGTTTAGGAGAATCTAAAAGTTGGAAGTTTTGAACTTTTCTATGTATCTAAGTAAGTTTGTCCTTTAATTGAGAGCTATCACCATTAAACAATGGCACTTTTCCTTCACTTTCATAAATTATCTGTGTAATTATTTTTAAATAATACATCAGAAACCAACAAAATTAAATAATGCCTCATGTAGGTCCCTACCTCTATTTCTAGCTGCTTAGGGATGTATCAAATTATCCTTGCTTTTTTATTCAAGAGTTCAGGGCACTCATTCCTGTGTTCAGAACATTCAGAAACAGTTAAACAAAATAAGTTATTCCTAGTAATCCAATAGTAGCTGCTAGGTGCAGCCCAGAAAGTAAAACTTCAAGCCCGTACAACTAGAAGAATGACTTAGGTAGCAAAGAATGGTTAGGTAACAAATGATACTAAAAAGCAATTGCCAGGAAAGCAAATTAATATTAATTCTCAGCAATTCAAAGTTGACAGCTTTTCCTCTAAGAAACAGAAGCACCAGGAGAGAAAGGGAGTTTTCCCAACACCAGAAAATAAAAGAAGTTCTCAAGGTTTTCACCAAAAAATGCAATTTCAGGCTTATGTTCTTTAAAATTCCCAGGTCATGTCCGTATGGTGAGTCTACAGAGACAGAAATTCAGGCACAGAACTACACTCCCAGCCTTATCAAAGACTCTGATGTACACAGGTAACACGGAAACAGAAGAGCTGCCTAATTTCAAAGAATCCTGTGAGACTAGACAACGGACATGTCAGGAATAAGCAGTATGGGCTCAATATGTATATATTACTATACATGTGACAACATTTTAAAATAAAGTTGTATGTGGTATTGGATTTTAACTCAAAATGTAAAGTAAATATACTGATGAATAGATGGTTGAATAAATAAATGGGGGAGAACAGGCAAATCATCCTTAGAGAATTCCAAATAATATATATATAAAGATACTCCCCTGTCCAGGAAGTAGTTTAACTCTCCCTCCCCACAGATGAGCTGGACTTAGTGATTTGCTTCCAAAAGATAGGTTAAGGAACAGGAAAAACAGTAACTTTGTAGTAGAGAAATCTAGCAATCATAAAATCTAAGTATGAACACAAGGACTTCTACTTCTTAGCCAAATGAAGCAATGAGGGCCAGAGCTACCCAACTGGCAGAAATCAATTAAAATGCCGGACAGAATAATTGAAACAATGGCTTTCAAAACTCAGGTAGCAAGCAAAAACTGTCAGTGATCCCAAGAGACATGAAACAAATTATGAAACACCACAGTTGCCCATCTTACTACCTACAGATAATTTACAGACCACAATACAGAGACAGTGAACCTAGGCCGAGGTTCACAGAGACCACTAGATCTCCCTGAGTTGTGGGGATAAATATGGAAGTCTGGGGAGACAAAACTGGCTAAAAATCATAGCCACAGTATCTCAGATGAGAGGACTTCACAGAGAGAGTATTGGAGCTCTTCAGAGGGTTACCCTAAAATCTTCAGCTAAGTACTGACCAATACATACATGCGCTAGATCTACCTGAGGAAAGAACCAACAAAAAAGAATTCGAGAGATAAATCTAGGGAACTCACATAGAATTTTCTGTTTCCATCCAAGAAAAAACTAAACACACTGACCAAATTAAAGGTCTATGAGAGAAAAAATAGTTTGCTTTATATCTGGATCTCACTAGCAGTCTTGATGTCAATATGTCACTTAATACATGTAAACTGTGAATAGAAAAAAAAAGCTGTTAAAGGGAATTCTCCTAGGGAATTAAAATTTTACTGTTTTACCTTATAGGTTTCAGCAATATTTGACTTTTTTAAATAAATAAGTGATATTTCCTTGCTAATTAGGAAGAGAAATCATTATAGATTGAATATAATGAAATAAAATTGAAAACAGAAAAATCTGGGAGCCTAGAATGGATTCAAGAGTTAAACAACAGGCTTTGAAAAACCACTTTCTTTCTTCAAGCATCATAATCTCATATTAAAGGGCCCTTAACTAGAGCCAGGGACACACTTGCTCAGCCATATTCAAGAGGCTAAACTATATCCAGCACAACTATCAGTTAGAAACCAAAGGTTAGAACCTGGTTCTGTGAGAGTGAAAATCAGCTTTGCCATGACAGCACTTTGGAGAAACACACCAACTTCTGGGCAAGAGGCAACTGAAGATCAGAACTCCATTATTAGTTGGAAAGCAGTGAGGTAGAATACAGAGAATCCAGAATCACAGCATGGAAAACACAGAAGGTGAAGTAAATGTCTTTGGAACAAGACTCCATTCTGGCTAGAGCAGTCAGAAGCAACCTCTCTTAGAAAAAGTAGAGGTCCACATATAAAAGTCTATGGGAATCCATTTATCCAGTGAGCTACTTTAAATGTTACACTAATCAGCAATACTATATACTATTACCCAGTGTGATATTCTGAATTAAGCTGAAAATTGATGCAGTAGCGCATACTTTTCATGCCCAGATTTACTCAGAGGCATCATGTTTAAAACATCAATAAAAATTACTAAGAACCAGCTTCAGAAGGATGCAACAGGATAACGATTTTCTCCCATTATTAACCACATTGATAAGGAATTACCTTGTCTAGATGTACTAAATGTCATCACCTCTAGATAATTTGTATACAATAAAATGATAAAGCAAAATATTTTCATTTTTAATGGGGTACATATATTGAAAGTCTGATTGAAATATTAGTGTTTATTGAAATATTAGTGTTTCACATATGCTAGAAATTCTGAAATCTTATTAAATCAAGGCTAACTATGCTTACAATGTCTCACCCAGTCAGGTTTAAACTAGTAATGCAGAGAGATAAAAAACAAACAACAGGAGTTCTTGTACTGGGGATTTGAAAATTAAGTCAGTAAGTTGGATATTTAAGCACATAAAAGAATAATCAATGACCTGAAAATTTCAATAACATGTATGAAGAGAAAAGTAAAAGCATTCCACTGACTTTTTATCAAATATTAGAAAAATAAATATATTTGTAGGACTGGTAAATGGATGAGAGTCACTTGTTTAGAAAAGCTAAAATTAAATTCCTGATAACAGAAATTGCCACTTATCATTTGGAAGTGATCCTATGTCTTGTCATGGGAAGATTGGAGACTGGACTCCCAGAGAACAGTTTGTTTCTGGACCTAGAGATGGGAACACTGTCTGGGTGCAGTGAATCTAACGTGTCAAAATTAAAAGAAGGTACCAATCCAAAATCATGCAAGAGAGACATGATTCAAAAAGGCAGGAAGGGAACCCAGAAAGCCCCCTAAATCAGAGGAAACCAAAGGCAGATATGAAAGATCATGCACAGTAACAAGCCTCTGAGCCCAAGCTGCTGAGAGCACATGCAAAGCGTTGAGGCACAAACGATGTGGGACAGGGGGCCTGAACAATCAGTAGAATGGTTAGGTAGGGTTCTCTCTGGATATCTACTAGTGTGTGATGAAATGTGGTGCTTTCTGTACGACAGGTATGGATGTGGGAAGTGGCTTCAGGAGGACTTACACACATTTACCAAATGCTTAAAGAGAATTCTTGGACTGTTTTTCCAGGAATCAGGGGAAAGAAGGAACTCTCCACCTGTTATCACAACCTGGCACAGGCTAGATTTGAAATAGCACATAACATACACAGTAATAGAGAATTGTGTTCTCTGTAGAGCACAGAACCAATATTTCATATAAGATACATGGTCTGATAAGGTCTTTTAATTACTAGAGCTATTTATACCAAATTTTCTTTCTTTTTATTCTGAGGATAAATGGACATTTATTTCTAACACGCACTGATTATATGCAAATACAAGTGAGTCATGGCCCATTGCTGAAAAGCACAATTTCTGGAAGTAATGCATGCTAATTACAGTACTTATTGAAAATCACTATTTTGACAACTATAATTTTGCCACCACCTTTCCAAATCCTAAACTGAAAAGTATCTTGTAGCAAACATATTTTAACTAAAATATACTTTTTAAGGCTGCTAAAAATCTCTGAGGCTGAGTCCTCTTTTATGAACCATGTTGATTGATCGGGCAAACAAAATAAATCATAGTAAGGGATACCATATGACACTTTCAAAATATTCTGTTGAATAGTGCAACTGCCCAGTAATTGTTTTATTTTTAAGATTATTACTTCCCCATGGTGCATTCAATAATTAATAACAAACTTCTATAAAACAATACCCAATTAATATTTATTGAGGGCAAACTATATACCAGGCATTGTGCTAAGCAGTTTACATGCAACTATCCATTTTCCCTTCTTTCTATCTATCTATCTATCTATCTAATCTGCTTATATAGCTACTAGAACAACTATGTAATTGTGTTCTAAATTCTACTCCTTTCAACTAACATTATGGTATGAGCAATTTGAAAAATATAAATTAGAAAAAATAATCTAGCTCTATATAAGTTAACAGACATAAATTCACTAATAAAGCTCAAACAACTTAAAGTGTTCAAATATGCCAAGCTTACTTGATGATAATTATGTGATAATAAACTATAACTCATAATCAATTTCAAAGTGAAAGGTTTGTGAAAAGACTTGTAGTAGTCATAACATTTTACAAAATACAAGTAAACGTTTCCATTGTTTATCTTCAAACAGAATACTATAAAATAATCCTGAGGAAATGTAGGTACTTTGCATTGTTATAATTAAGGATTTATTCTAACACCAAATGGGAAAACCATTATTACTATACATAAGGAACTAATTATGTAAAAATTGTGGGGGGGAAATATTTGTTGAATGGGGTATGCTCTTTAGCTATTGTTCCAAACGAAAACTCCCCAAAACTCAGTGATTTATAACAATGAACATTAATTATTGTTTATAAATCTATGGGCCAGTGAGGGAGTTCTACTGAACTGAGCTGGACTCAGCTGACCATGGCTGGCCTTGTTTTTTATATCTGTAGGCAGCTAGTATGTTGGCTGGGAACTGGTGCTCTAGGAAGGCCTCAATCACACTGCAATTATTGGCTATTGGCTGGACAACAGGGCTGTGAGGATAATGTGTCTTTAGCATCTAGCAGGATAGCTTGGGCTTCTTCACATGGCATGGACAAAGATTCAAGAAAAAGAACAAAAGCACCAGGCCTCTTGAGGCCTCAGAACTGACACAGTATCACTTCCAATGTCTTTGGCCAAAACGAGTCACAAGGCCAGCCCAGATTCAAAAACACTCCGTCTCTTGATGAGAGGAGCTTCAAGGTCATGTTGCAACGGCTGTGGATCAGGGGTGGGTAAAGTATTTTGCTCTGTTTCTAATCTATTTTATCACATGGTGGATGAAAAGGAAAAGAAGGTTGTTGATTCCCCATGTGTAATGTTAACATAGGTCATACAGGGGATGTATAACACAGCACTTTTTTCTGAGAACTTCCCACCCCAACTATAGAGGTATCCTGTTTAGCAAGGACTTTTCTTCTGTGGTATCCTATTTAGCAAGGACTTTTCTTCTTTGATGAAGGGAACATGGTCTTCTAGACAGAAATAATAGAATAGGGGGACATATAACTCAAGATGGGCCAATCAAATTAGTACTCAATAATTGAACTGGGTGATTTACAGACTAGTATTTGAGATTAATAGCTGAGCCCTAGATAAGGGAATCCTGTGTTGAGATTCACAAACCTGGTCTAGACTTCATCTTTCATAATATCTAATTATTAGTATTTCCTTAGATTGTGTGGAATAAACCTAGACCATTCCATTCAATTCCCTTTCTTGAACAACCATGCTTATATTGATTTATATTAGCTAGAACCAAAGTAGCTTTAAAAAAAAAGAAACATGGTGTTGAATAAGCTTCTTTTTATTTTTCAATCTTCTCTTTGTTTTTAAATTTTTCTCCTAAAGCAAAGCATCTTCACAGACATTAAGAGACAACAAAGACCAAGAAATACCTAGTTTTTTCATCTATTTTTAATATCTTTTATGGGTAGTGGTTTTTTCCCCAGGACACCATAACAGAATTCACTTAAAGCACTGTATTATTAAATAATCACACATATTCCAAGAGTGAGAGCCATGAAATGGGAGAATTTTATAAATAAATGGGACCTTAGTTATTAAAGACAGGAAAATCTTAGTGATTTGCTCAAAATCACATAAGAAATTAGTGAAAGAACTGCATTATATTTCACTGATGTTTCTACTATCCTCATGAAATGAAGTGGTTTTTATAAGACATTGAAGATTCCAACTATTAATTTGGCAACTAAAAATAAACTGTGCTGTGACAACCACTCTACACTTGCATTACATGTAAAATAAACAATAATAATACCTATATATTATAGGGTGTTTTGAGAATTATAAATGAGTTAATACATGTAAAACTGATAGAACAGCAATGGTTCGTATAACAAGTACTCAATACATATTAATACTAAGCATTTTCACCTGTTATTTAAATATATTATTTTTAAAAATCAACTGATTATAATTTACATAGAATAAAATTCACCATGTTAAGTAGAAATTTCAGTGAGTTTGGACAAATTTTTATACCTGCATAAACACCACCACAATCAATATAAGCTACACTTCCAACGATCCAGACTTTTATCATTGTACTTCCCAGCCAATATTTACCCCAGGAAACTATTAACTTGGTTTTTTGTCACTATAGATTAGATACCTGTTCTCTAAGTTTCAGATAAATGGAATGACACAACACTCATTTGTGTCAGACTTCTTTAACTTAGTATTGTTTTTGAGACTCATCCCTTTTTTTATATGTTAAGTAGTTAACTCTTTCAATTGCTAACTAGTATTACATTATATGTATGATCATACCATAATTTAAGCATTCACATATTGATATGTAAGTCCTCCAACTTTGTTCTTTTTCAAATTGTTTTAGCTATTCAAACTCCTTTCTCTTTTCATTTGAATTTTAGAATCAACTTGACATTTTAGCAAAGACAGATGTGGTGGTTTTGATTGGAATTGTGTTGAATCTATACACCAATTTAGGGATAATTGTTATCTTAACAATAGTGCATCATGAACACGGTATATCACTCAATTTATGTAGGTCTTTATAAAACTTCTCTCAGCAATGTTCTTTAGCTTTCATCATACAGGTATTGGATATGTTTAATTTGGTTTTAAGTCTTATACTTATCAGATGTTACTGTAAATGATTTGCATTTAATTTCTAATTGTTCATTGCTAGTATAAAGAAATACCGTTTTATATTGACCTTGTGTATTTCAACCTTTCTACAATTACTTGTTAGCTCTAGTAATTTTGTGAATTAAGACAATTTGACTCCATTCTTTCTCATTTGTATGTCTTTTCTATAATATTCTTGCCTTATTATACCAGCTAGGATCCTAGTAAAATAATGAATCACAGTGGCATTACCCATGTTACAGTATAAGCATTCATTATCTCACCTTTAAGTATGATGGCTATTGTGAGTTTTTCATAGTGCTCCTATCAGATTGAGAAAGTTCTCTTCTGTTCCTAGTTCATGAAAAATTTTTATCATAAATGTGTTGCATTTTTTGATGAAAAAGCTCCATGATGTTGGGCTTGGAAATGATTTTTTGGATATAACACTAAAGGCACAAGCAACATAAGCAAAAATAAATAAGTGGGACTACATCAAACTAAATACCTTGTACACAGCAAAAGAAACAATCAACAAAATGAAAAGACAACCTATAAAATGAGAAAAAATATTTGCAAAAACACATATCTGATAAGGTGTTAATATTCAAAATATATAAGGAACTCATACAACTCAATAGGAAAAATATAAACAATCTAATTTAAAACTTGGCAAAGGGTTGGCAAGGATGTGAAAAAAGGTAACCCTTGTGCACTGCTGGTGAGAATGTAAATTGGTTGCAGCTACTATGAAAAATAATATGGAGGTTCCTTAAAAAATTAAAAATAGAACTACCATATGATTCAGCAATTCCATTTTTGGGTATTTAGCCAAGGGAAACAAAAACACTAACTCAAAAAGATATAGGCATCACAATGTTCATTGCAGCACTATTTACAATAGCGAAGACATGGAAGCAACCTAAGTGTATATTGATGAAAGAATGGCTAAAGAAAACATGGTATGTACAGATATTCCTCAACTCACCATGGGGTTCCATCCCAATAAATCCATTGTAAGTTGAAAATACTGCAAGTCAAAATTCATTTAATACCCTTAATCTACTGAACATCATAGCTTAACCAAGCCTAGCTTAAACATGCTCAGAACACTTATGTTAGCCTTTAGTTGGGAAAAATATCTAACAAGCATATTTTATAATAAAATGTTGATTATCTCATGTATCATATTGAATATTGTACTGAAAGTGAAAAACAGAATGGTTGTGTGGGTAGTGAATGGTTGTAAGTGTATAATATTTACCCTTGTAATTGATCACAAGGCTGACTGTGAGCTACAGCTTGTCGTCCCTGCCCAGTATCATGAGAGAGTATCATACAACATATCACTAGTTCAGAAAAGATCAAAATTCAGATTTGAATTTTGAATACAGTTTCTACTAAACTAGTATTGCTTTTGCACTATCATAAAGTTGAAAATCAGTAAGTTGAAATAGTAACTCAGGGACCATCTGTATATACAATGGAATACTATTCAGTCACAAAAAAGAAGGAATTCTTACCATTTACAATAATACAGATGGACCTTGAGGCATTATGCTAAGTGATATAGGCCAGAGAGAAAAAGACCAATACCGCATGAGCTCACTTATAAGTTGAATCTAAATTTTAAACAAAGAAAATTATATTCATAGATACAGAGAACAGATTGGCGGTTACCAGAGGAGGGTAGGAGGTGGGTGAAATGGGCGAAGGTGGTCAAAAGATACAAGCTTTCAGCTATAAAATAGTCATGGAGTTTAGTGTACAGCATGGTGACTCTAGTTAATAATACTGTAGTATATATTTGAAAGTAGCTAAGAGTAAATCTTCAAAGTTCTCATCATAAGAAAAAAAATTGTAACTACATGTGTTGATGGATGTTAGCTAGACTTATTGTGGTGATCAGTTGCAATATATACAAATATTGAATCATTCTGTCTTACACCTGAAACTAGTATAATGTTATAAGTCAATTATATCTCAACAAAAATTAATTACACCTAAAATATTTAATGTATGAAGAAATATCAGAAAAAGAAGATAAGTTAAACATTGCTTATATAATCTAAATCTAAATCAGTTGTATTTCATTATACAGAATAATGTATAAAATTCAGAATTCTCAGTAAAACTAGAATGAATCAGGATGGGGTCTTCTTATGCAAAATTCTGTTCTGTCAGGTCTATTTTCCATTGTTCTCAACCTCATTCACTTACCACATGGGCTGGGTTCTGGGAAATTTTAAACTAGGAAAGAAGAGAATTTGGCAGCTATGTGCTTGCAGATGCTATACTGAACTGGAATATGTATACAACAGACTCTAACACAGGGATTAGGGGCTCCTACCCTCTATGCAGTCAAAAAATCTACATATAACTTTACAGTTGACCCTCTGTATCAGAGAATTCAACCAATCTTGAATAGCATAGTACTGTGGGACTGTCTTTACTGAAAATACATCCATATATAATTGGACCCACACAGTTCAAAGCCTTGTTGCTCAAGGGTCAACTGAGGTTGCTTCTCTGTAAACTAAAATAACTGGGAGAGAATTCCCTGGTAAAGGCCACCATGAAAGTTATCATAAAGTTGACATATTTGGTTTCTGAACTTCTTTCCAAATCTGACATTCCCATTTCTTTGATTCGGCTCTGAAAATAGGTAAGTGGAACTATATCAAGGAATCAAGAAGAAATAGTGAAAGACAAAAAACACACACAGAATAATTCCTACTTGCTCACTGGTATAACCAATGTGTTAACTAGGTAGGCTAAATTGAGAAGATTCTATGCCAATATAGAGTATTCTAGACAACAAATTTTAATTTTATCTAATTGAAATGTGTCTTTAGTTACCAAATAAATTTTTTAGTCTTTCTGAACTACACTTAATTTATAAAAATTATTTATGAAGTACCAATACTTTACAAGACTCCTCTAATTACAAATAAAATATATCAAAGAAATCTTCAAGTTTAGAGAAATCTTTACAATTTAATTACAGAATATTTAATGCTGATTAATACAACACTAAAAAGTAATTTCATAATAGGTTGTATGCAGAAATATGTAATTAAATTAGAGACAGAGAAACTATTTCAGAAAGTTAAATCATATATTAACCTATGGAATGGAGGAGAACAGTATTACAGTGAATAATGGTAAAACCACATTTTTATAGCTAATTAATTCATTTACTGCCCCTCACCTTTCTTTTTAATGCATAAAATTAAATTTTTAAAATAATGTAAAAGAAAAGTCAAATAGAGATCTGTTATTTTTAATGAGACCTACATGTGCATTTGGTTAAGCAATAAATTCAATTTCCATACTACTGTCTGTAGAATCTTTTATTAGGGCAAGGTCAAAAACAGGGAATTTGGAAATAAGATTCCCCAAATTGTTTCAGTGCTGAATGATATCACTGTTGGACAAATTTGATCCAATTTGCAAGATTAAAGTTGTCTTGACTGATAAAGACGTAAGCCCCTTTTTGTTCAATACTGATGATAGGCTATTCTAAAAACAATAGAGAAATTATGATCTTTTTTAAAATCAGGGTTTTTTTTCAAGTTATTAAAAACAGCTCTTCATCTTCAATGGGTGAATTTAATATTTCAACAAGCAATATTTAAAAAGCTTAAGTAATGAATAAATTTCACATTGTTTCTTTGCAATAATTACTGAAAATGCTACAAACACCACTACGATGTAAAGCTCATTTTTTATGTTTTATGGTACTGAAAAATAGCAGCTAATGACTTATATTGATGAAAAATAATTTTGGACAGAAGACTGTTTTATATAGACTGATTTTTAAAACTCTCCCACATCCTCATCCAAAATATATGCACAGAAATTCACAATGATCAGTAAGTCTTTTAGTTTCAATGCTGTGGTATTAGATTAGTCTAGTCTTATGTGAGGTCAATTTCCTTTCCAAACATTTTCAATTAATGTCTATGTACTCCGATAAATATAGAACTCTGGAGAAATATTTAGATAAATTAAATTTAGCAGAGATCTGACTAAAATCACAAGCCACTCCTACCAACATAATCACTTCCACAATGACCTGGAAACTGGTTCCATATTTCAGCATATAGCCCTTGAACCTTTCCCATAACCATGTGTGGCATATTCCAAAATGTCTAAACTCAGCCTAATCTGATACAGTGTTGTGATACTCAAGAGCTGAAACACTTGAGCAAAACATATATGCCAGTAAGCAAAGTTAAACCAAGTAAAGCGTTCATAGAAACAAGGGTTATCTAGTTAACTACTTCCACCTGGGATTGTAAGAGGGAAAAATGAGAAAATATGAATCCAGGATATTACTATTCCATTCCACTTTTTAATAAATGTCCATCAGATAGCACAACTTCCTCTGGCATTTTGAAAAATAGGTCTATTAACAGCAACGTGAATTTTTCCTCCTCCCGATGAATATTTTGAAAAGCTTTGTCATTACACTAATGGAAAATACCTTTCAATAATCAGAGAAAAAATGGCTTTTGCAATGACGAATTGCTTAAAGCAAAACTAAAGTGTTTGCATATTATTTCTCAAACCTGACAAATATTGGGCAACTTGAATATGTCAATACAAAGTACATCCTCTGATTTTAAATTTTATTTTATGGCTAGAAGGAGGAAGTTTTAGATGAAATAATGCCACTGTAACAATGAGACTACCAATTTGATAAAAATACAATTTGGCTGGGGTTTAAGTACAAGCTTTTTATAAGCACCAGTTTTGAGAGTATAAATATGTGTAATTTACATTAAATTGATTCACAACTGTGTATATGTTGATCATGTGCCAAATTCCTAAAAATACCTAAAATTTATTTTATTTGTAATCTATCCACAGATCTTACAAATTGAATTATTATATAAGTATTAATTTTCAGTGTTTTTGAAAGCACAACAAAAGTAGCATTTTTATTTAGGTACTAATTAACCAGAAAAAAAAGTTAGATGTTTTCAAAAGCCACTTCATCGAAATAAAATATTGATGTTACCTTGCTACCAAGAGTTAATTTGTATTGTCTCAAATGGCTTTTCCTTTCCTAAGCAATTCTACTTTTCCTACCTCTTAGGAATCATTCAATGAATAAAAGGACAATGTTGTAAATATACATATTGTTATTATTTTTAAAATTTCCCTTGGGTATTATCTTAACCATCTTACTGAAGAACTACAGAAAAAATAAATAATAGTTCTCTAATGACAATAACATATTTACTTCTAGTTTCCATAAGTCTACTTATTACTGGACTGAAAGTTGGTATAGGGTGATATAAGAATTACCAATTTCCACAATTTTCCTAGTGATAAGAATGCTAATAAGCTAACTTTTACTATTCAACTTAAAGAGCAATATTATTTCTCTACATCTAAGGGAAAATGTACAAGATATGTTAATTGTGCTTTTTCATTTTCGTGGTGTTGGAAGACTTATTATCAATAAGTCATGATGACAAGGACTGAGAATAGATTCTGCCTTTAAGATCTTCAAAAGCTACTAGGGAAATCAAATAAGTACACAGACAAATAAATTATAAAGCAAAATAAGAAATGAGAGACATGAGTACCTGCTACAGAAATTCAGAGATGAAAAATGCTTTCTGTCTGAGGGGAAAGGAAGGGAAAATCAGGAGACCCTTATCGCAGATATCAGTTTGCAGATAGCCTTAGTACATGGGAAGAAAGGAAGAATCTAAAAATTAAAGTTAAAGATAGCCAAGTATATACTGAAAAAAAACAGAAAGAAAACTTCATTGGTATACATACAAGTTATTTAAAAGTTTTTTATGGCCTTTTTTGTGTTTAGGAAACCACAATTTAAAATGCCCATTTTCACCTTACTCAATAAGGACCAAAAAACATATTTTTTCACTTTTTTATCTCTTACAAAGCTATACCTTGCATATAGTAGTTGCTCAATAAATAATTGCTAAACTAATGAAATACCTACAGTGAACCTACTTCATGGAATACTTATTTAATGGCATAAATAAATGGTATAATCTGTACCAAGAAACTGGATACTTCTATCATAGACATCAGTTTTTCTATGCTAGGCAAATAAATTAGTTATCAAATGCTTTATAATACTGTATTCCTAGTTTTTCAACATATAAAAACTCCATGGATTTATTAAGCAAACTGGATGTTCAATAGCTCAGACATTGTACATTTTATGTTGCACAGTGTTTTATAAAGTGTCAACTTTGTTCCAAGCAGGTAAATAGACAACTAAGCTCATTTTAAAACAGACTTCCATGTCTCTGTGTGCAAAATGTGTCACAAATGAAGAAGAGTTGTGGGTATGAGAAGTAGAAGAATGTTAACATTAAAACATAAAGAGCAGTAGCAATCAGTTCAAGAGCTGTAAGAGAGATTATAAGAAATTTAACCTCAATCACATTTATTAATCCCATAAAAAATAAAGTCTACCAAATCATCCCTTAAGACAGTCTCTGTACTATTTCTCAACAAGAGTAAATAAAACTTCCATGGTGGACGCTATTTTTATTTTGAAACATTTGCAATTTCCCACTTGTTCAATACTTCAAGCACAACAAATGGGATACCCATTATTAATCTAAATAATAAGAAAAGAACTATAGTATTTTACTAACAGTAAACTTTCGTATGAAATACCCCATTTAAATGGCATGTCCTTTTTCATTTTTATTATTTAAATCACTTTTTTTCCCTTAAACTTTAGAATTATTTAAGAGGTTACAGTTAAGAAGAATAACCATTTCTGTATTTTCCTCCAGATCAAATGACTCAAACAGACTTCCTTTTCAGGGAGAATTGAAGACTAGGTAACATAACTGAGTCTGCCACTGAAACAAATGTTTTAATGTAGGCTAAAACATTAAAAACATTATTTAAAATATATTAATAACTGGCAAAAAAAAAAGAAGTTTGAAAGGTTTCACCATTTTCCCCACTCCTCCCCAAATAAACCTGACTATGAACGGGAAACAAGAACACTGAATGCAAATATTCCACCGGGGCATTTGTCATACATGGTTGGCCTTGAAACCTGGTTATCAATGACATAATGTTCAGGGGATCCAAGATAAAAAGTAGGCCCTGCCCAAGATGTAGATGTCTAATTCAAGAGAGGATCTTATCATTAATTTATCCAACAAAGAATTACTGACTCTTTGGCATCCCTCTATGCTCTGAAAATATAGCCGTAAGAAAAATAATCAAAACCCCCTCCAACAAGGAGATTGTATCAATACAGATAAGTCTAATATGTTTTAAAATATATTTTAAAATATTAAGTATAAAATCTTCAAACATAAAAAATAAGAAAATAATTTAAATATTAAGAATAAAAGGCAGAACTGATACCGTAAATAAGAAGTTATTAAAAATGAACAAATAGAACTTATAAAAATAAAAAATATATTAAATGAAAATTTTTAATTGATGGCTGAATTAAATAGTTGATTGTAGGTATAAACATAATGCTCTCTCTATATATTACCATTTTTGTGTGTTGTGTGTATAATGTACAAAGAAATGAAGATATAAAAAATAATTTAAGAATAATGTAGAACAGAGAAAAAAGGTTCTGGAACATAAGAGTTCAAGAATGAGAGAAAAACTAGAATGTAAAAAGATAATTTTTGAAAAAAAATACTGAGATTTTTCCAAAACTTTTGAAGGATACTATACTGCTGATTCAGGACACCCAGTGAATCTGGAGCAGAATAAACAAAAACAAATCCATACTATTACTTAACACAGTGAAAAACCTCAGAGCACCAAAGACAAAGAGAAGAATTTAAGAACAGTGAGGAAAAAAATTTTGAAAAGACAGATTCCCTACACAGGAATAACAACAAGACTAAAAGCTGGCTTCTCAATACCAGGAATGAAACCCAGATAATAAATAAATATGCTAAGGGAAAATAACTGTCAACATAGAATTATATTCCCAGAGAAAATAACTTCCAAGCACTAGGGTAAAATATAGGCATTTTTTGAACACACAAAAACTTAAGAGTTTGCCATTAATAGAACCAAGAAATTCTAAAATTTTCAAGCAGAAGGAAAGTAATCCAAAATGGACATCTGAAATGCATGAAGGAGTACTGAAAACAAGATAAATTTGTAGATTAATCTAAACAAACATTGACCATATAAAACAAATAATGTTGTCATGTGGGATGAAAAACAAATGGGATAGAAATAGAAGTCACATGTGAAAGGAGAGAAGTGTGATAACTTTCTAAGTGTGTTAACCCTCTAAGATCTTCACATTAAGGAAGAGTGTAAAACTGCTAGTTGCCTTTTGATTTTGAAATATTAAGTATAGTGTTAAAATGTCTAGGATAGCTATAAATAAAAAGCACAGGTAGTATATAGCTTCTCAGTAAACAGAGGTTTAAAAAGATAAGAAAAAAAACAAAATTAAGTAAAAAAATATAGAAAAGCAAAGAAAATATACAAAAAGTGGAATGAATAGAAAGCATGAAATAAGATAGAAGAAACAAATCCAAAATAAAAGTGACAACAATAACTGTAAATGGAGAAAATGTTCCATTTATAGAAAAACTTATCAGACTGAAGTATAAAAAAATACAACTATTGTCATTCATTTAAAACATAATGATAAAGAAAGAAAAATAGAAGATATATATCAAGCAAATGTTAATCAAATAAACTTTGTGTGCTTTTATCAATATCAGAAAATATAGACTTTATGGCAAAAAAACACTTCTAGAGATGATGTAGATAAGGAAGATTTAGCATTTCTAGACTTGGATGCATCCAAGGCAGCTCCAAAATATATGAAGCAAACTGACAGAAATTTTAAATAAGGAATTGAAAAATCACCCATCATGATTATATTTTCATACACATTTCTCTTTAATTTATAAACCAAGCAAAACAATAAAAATCAGTAAGTGAGAGAACAAACCATAATTTACAAATTTGAACTAATGGCACACATTAAATGAAAAATACACATTCTTTTCAAGGATGCCTAGAACGTTATAAAAATTGACCACTGGGTAATGCAGCAAGTCTCAAGAAACTGGAAAGATTTATGTTATAAAGACAAGCTTTATTTCCACCTGTTTATAAGAAAATTAATTTTAAAATCATATAAATCAAAGATAACACTCTTCTAAAAATTTACGAATCATAGAAAAATTATAATTTAAAATAGAAGATATTTTACCACTGAGTTTTAATGAAAGTACTACATAAAAAAATTTATAGGATGCAGCTATCATGGAGATGCATAAAAATGTACAGTTTCAAACACATATTAGGAAAGAAGAGACTGAAAATTACACATTAGGCACCCACTTTAGGAGATTAACAGATAACTAACAAAGAAAGCCCAAAGAGAATAAGAAGAAATTAAATGATAAGTGTAAGAGGAAAACCTAACAAAAAACAATATATATAATAGAAAAGATAAATAAAATGAATAACTGATTCTTTGAAATCTATAATAAATTTGACAAACTTCTGTCAAAATGTACCATAATGAAAAGGAAATAAGGCACAAATAAACATTAGGAATGAAAAAGAAAAATCCACATAATTATGAATGCAGCAGATATTAAACAGATAATAAAAGAATATTACGACTACTTTATCTCCATAAGCATAAAAATGTAGATGAAACTGACAAGTTGCTGGAAAAGTTTCTTTTTTTCAAAATTTACTCACAAATAAATAGAAACCACCAAAATCCTATAAACATTAAGGAAAATGAACTAATCATTTAGTTCATTAGATAACTCTCATGTTCCTATAAACGCTCTACTTGACCAGAAATGCAGTGTATTAAGTCAGCCAATCCCCAAATGTCAAGCCAACACTGGGCCTTCCCACCCTAAACAGGACTGACTCTGTGGCCCAGCCAATCAGATATTTTCTTCCACCTCATTTTGCAATTCTCTAGAAGGAGTCAGTCTGTTTCATGAAGTGGTAAATGTTTGTATCACCTAATTTGTTTTCTTTAACCTTTTTTTTTTTTTTTTATCAAGAAAAGCCTTGAAAACCAAAAAAAGAATGACAGAGAATAGATGATATGAACAATGACTGACTACTCATCAAAAAATAATGAGGGACCAAAGACAATGGAATAATACCTTTATAGTACTGGAAGAAATAAAAACTGTCAACCCAGAACTTTATCCTTTAATGAGGGTAAAATGAAGACATTTAAAACAATTCATCACCAGCAGACCTTTACTACAAGAAATGATAAAGAAATTCCTTAAAAGAAAAAGTAAACTTCAAGAAGAAAAATATTACTAAAAATTAAGAAGGAAATTTCTCAGTACATAATATTAGTTCTTTTTTTTTTTTTTTTTGCGGTACGCGGGCCTTTCACTGTTGTGGCCTCTCCCATTGCGGAGCACAGGCTCCGGACGCGCAGGCTCAGCGGCCATGGCTCACGGGCCTAGCCGCTCCGCGGCATGTGGGATCCTCCCGGACCGGGGCACGAACCCGTGTCCCCTGCATCGGCAGGCGGACTCTCAACCACTGCGCCACCGAGGAAGCCCAATATTAGTTCTTAATAGTAACATTCCTAAATATATATGCACCTAAGTGAGCTTCAAAATACTCAAAGCAATACTTGTCAAAACTAAAGGAAGAAACAGACAAATCCATAATCATAGTTACATTTTTTAACACCTATCTCTTTGCAATTGATAAAAGAACTGAACAAAATAAGTCAATACAGATATAGAAGATGTGAACACTCGCAACCAACTGCAATATGTTTTCAAGAAACAGAACAGGTTGTGCAATGAGAAGGACATTATCAAATAAATATTTTAAAGAAAATGCCCAGGGCTTCCCTGGTGGCACAGAAGAAGAAAGTAAATGCCCAGAATTTAAAAACATGAGTTTCTAAATTGATAAGGCCTATCATTTTTCCAACATAATGGGTGCAAAAACATCCACACAAGTCATGTCATCATGAAACTTCAAAACCCTGCAAAGGCATGTGTCCAAAAGTTCTCAGAGACAAAGCAAAGAGCAAATAAAACCAAAACAAACATTGCATCAGGAATCAGAAATCTATTTAAATGCACAGTTTCAGACATAATGGAGTAACTAGTATTGGATTTAACCATCTTGCTATAAACAATGTAAAATTAAACAAAATATATGAAGTCACTCTTTTCAGGGTTTGAGCAATAGTCATATAAATCAATAATCCTTGAGAGAAGGGAAAAACGTAAGGTAAATCACATTCTCCCCAGGGGCACTTTCCATACATGCTACAGAGAAGTGGAGCCCAAACAGAGCAGGGATCTTACTGGGAAAAAAGACTGGAGCTCATTGTTGCTGCAACAAATTACCATAAACTCAGTGGCTTAGAACAACACCCATTTATTATGTCATAGTTTCCACGGATCAGAAATCTGGGAACAGTGTGGATCTTAGCCAATTCTCTGCTTAGGATATCACAAGGCCAAAATCAAGATACTGACAAGAGCAGGGTTCTTTTCTTTAGACACTCGAAAGAATGACCCTCCAAGCTCATTTAGGTTGTTGGTAGAAATGAGTTTCTTAAAGAACTAAGGTCCCTATTCCCTTGATGGCTGTCAGCCAGGAGCTTCTTCAAGCTCCTTAAAATCATCTGCATTCCCGATCACATTGTGCCTTCCAGCTTAAAGGTCTGCAAGGGTATGTCAAGTACCTTTCATACTCAACTCCTTCTCAAGTACCTTTCATACTCAACTCCTTCTGACTTTCCCTTCTGTCACATCTGACTAAATAGATATCTATATTATGTATAACCATCTTCAAATAAGATACTGGTGAACTATACCCCATTTTCACTGAAGAAGAAGCAAG
Source organism: Grampus griseus (assembly GCF_964374135.1). NCBI lineage: Eukaryota > Metazoa > Chordata > Mammalia > Artiodactyla > Delphinidae > Grampus > Grampus griseus. Next base: position 98,108,752 of record NC_139019.1, on the reverse strand, counting down.
AAATACTGGTGAAAAGAAGCTATATTATAATTAAAATAGCATAAGCATTAGCCAGGGGTCTAAGGTCTGTATACTAGAAGTGCATTTGGTAGTAACAGAAAACTCATGTATACACTGTGGGCTGCAAGTAATCAAGGGATAAGCAAGAAAAACATTTAATTATCTTACCCAAGAAAAAAATCCAGAGATAGACAGTTTTGCATGATGTCATCAAATACCCAGGCTCCTTCTATCTTTATGTTCTACTATCCTTTCAAGGACTTGCTTCTCCCCTCATAACTGCAAAATAGCTGCTGAAGCCTCAGGAATTAAGCCTAGGTTCACTGCAAAAATAAGAGGGAAGTGGAAAACATCAGATGCATACGTTCCTTTTATCAATAAGCACTTTCCAAAACCCCCAACAAGAGTTCTGCTTAAATCTCATTAATACAAAGTGTGTCGTATGCCCACTCCTAGCTGCAGTAGAGATGGAGATCAGATATGAAGCTGTATAAGACTTGCACGGAGGGAGAGAAGGGGAGAGGCAATTAGGAACATGTCATTTGTTTTTCTGCCAAAATGTCTGCTACAGGTAGAACACTTTCATTTTTACTTTGGGTAGTTTAACATCCCAAGCCTTAATCTCCACATATGGAAAATATCGAGCTCGGGAGAAGATGGCGGAAGAGTAAGACGCGGAGATCACCTTCCTCCCCACAGATACACCAGAAATACATCTACACGTGGAACAACTCCTACAAAACACCTACTGAACGCTGGCAGAAGACCTCAGACCTCCCAAAAGGTGAGAAACCCCCCAAGTACCTAGGTAGGGCAAAAGAAAAAAGAATAAACAGAGACAAAAGGATAGGGACGGGACCTGCACCAGTGGGAGGGAGCTGTGAAGGAGGAAAGGTTTCCGCACACTAGGAGCCCCTTCGCGGGCGGAGACTGCGGGTGGCGGAGGGGGAAAGCTTCGGAGCCGCAGAGGAGAGCACAGCAACAGGGGTGCGCAGGGGAAAGCAGAGAGATTCCCGCGCAGAGAATCGGTGCTGACCGGCACTCACCAGCCCGAGAGGCTTGTCTGCTCACCCGCCGGGCGGGCGGAGCTGGGAGCTGAGGCTCGGCTTTGGTCGGAGCACCGGGAAAGGACTGGGGTTGGCGGCGTGAACACAGCCTGAAGGGGGTTAGTGCGCCACGGCTGGCCGGGAGAGAGTCCGGGGAAAAGTCTGGACCTGCCGAAGAGGCTAGAGCTTTTTTCTTCCCTCTTTGTTTCCTGGTGCGTGAGGAGAGGGGATTAAGAGCTCTACTTAAAGGAGCTCCAGAGACGGGCGCAAGCCACGGCTAAAAGCGTGGACCCCAGAGACGGGCGTGACACGCTAAGGCTGCTGCTGCCACCACCAAGAAGCCTGTGTGCCAGCACAGGTCACTATCCACACCTCCCTTCGGGGGAGCCTATCCAGCCGGCCACTGCCAGGGTCCCAGGATCCACGGACAACTTCTCCAGGAGAACGCACGGCGCGCCTCAGGCTGGTGCAACGTCACGCCGGGCCTCTGCCGCCGCAGGCCCGCCCCGCACTCCGTGCCCCTCCCTCCCCCCAGCCTGAGTGAGCCAGAGTCCCCGAAGCAGCTACTCCTTTAACCCCGTCCTGTCTGAGCGAAGAACAGATGCACTCCGGGGCCTACACGCAGAGGCGGGGCCCATTCCAAAGCTGAGCCCCTGGGAGCTGTGAGAACAAAGAAGAGAAAGGGAAATCTCTCCCAGCAGCCTCAGAAGCAGCGGATTAAAGCTCCACAATCAACTTGATGTACCCTGCATCTGTGGAATACATGAATAGACAACGAATCATCCCAAATTGAGGAGGTGAACTTTGAGAGCAAGATTTATGATTTTTTTCCCCTGTTCCTCTTTTAGTGAGTGTGTATGTGTATGCTTCTGTGTGAGATTTTGTCTGTATAGCTTTGCTTCCACCATTTGTCCTAGGGTTCTATCCTTCCTTTTTGGTTGTTTTTTTTTTTTTACTTTTTTTTGCTTAATAATTATCTTTTATTTTAATAACTTTATTTTATTTTACTTTATCTTCTTTCTTGCTTTCTTTCTTTCCTTCCTTCCCTCCTTTACACAACGAATCAACCCAAGTTGAGGAGGTGGACTTTGAGAGCAAGATTTATGATTTTTTCCCCTTTTCCTCTTTTTGTGAGTGTGTATGTATATGCTTCTGTGTGAGATTTTGTCTGTATACCTTTGTTTCCACCATTTGTTCTAGGGTTCTATCCGTCCGTTTTTTTTTTCCTTCTTTTTTAATAATTGTTTTTTTATTTTAATAACTTTATTATATTTTATCTTACTTTTATTTTACTTTATCTTCTTTCTTTCTTTTTTGCCTTCCTTTCCTCCTTCCTTCCTCCCTCCCTCCCTTCCGCCCTCCATCCTTTCTTTGTTTCTTTCTTTCTACTTCTACTAATTCTTTCTTTCTACTTTTTCTCCCTTTTATTCTGAGCCGTGTGGATGAAAGGCTCTTGGCGCTGCAGCCAGGAGTCAGTGCTGTGGCTCTGAGGTGGGAGAGCCAACTTCAGGACACTGGTCCACAAGAGACCTCCCAGCTCCACATAGTATCAAATGGCGAAAATCTCCCAGAGATCTCCGTCTCAACACCAGCACCCAGCTTCAATCAACAACCAGCAAGCTAGAGTGCTGGGCATCCTATGCCAAACAACTAGCAAGACAGGAACACAACCCCACCCATTAGCAGAGAGGCTGCCTAAAATCATAATAAGTCCACAGACACCCCAAAACACACCACCAGAGGTGGACCTGCCCACCATAAAGACAAGATCCAGCCTCAACCACCAGAACACAGGCACTAGTCCCCTCCACCAGGAAGCCTACACAATCCACTGAGCCAACCTTAGCCACTGGGGACAGACACCCAAAACAACGGGAACTACGAACCTGCAGCCTGCAAAAAGGAGACCCCAAACACAGTAATGTAAGCAAAATGAGAAGACAGAATAACACACAGCAGATGAAGGAGCAAGATAAAACCCACCAGACCTAACAAATGAAGAGGAAATAGGCAGTCTACCTGAAAAAGAATTCAGAATAATGATAGTAAAGATGATCCAAAATCTTGGAAATAGAACAGAGAAATGCAAGAAACATTTAACAAGGACCTAGAAGAACTAAAGAGGAAACAAACAACGATGAACAACACAATAAATAAAATTAAAAACACTCTAGATGGGATGGATCAATAGCAGAATAACAGAGGCAGAAGAATGGATAAGTGACCTGGAAGATAAAATGGTGGAAATAACTACTGCAGAGCAGAATAAAGAAAAAAGAATGAAAAGAACTGAGGACAGTCTCAGAGACCTCTGAGACAACATTAAACGCACCAACATTTGAATTATAGGGGTCCCAGAAGAAGAAGAGAAAAAGAAAGGGACTGAGAAAATATTTGAAGAGATTATAGTTGAAAACTTCCCTAATATAGGAAAGGAAATAGTCAAGTCCAGGAAGCACAGAGCGTCCCATACAGGATAATTCCAAAGGGAAATATGCCAAGACACATAGTAATCAAACTGTCAATAATTAAATACAAAGAAAACATATTAAAAGCAGCAAGGGAAAAACAACAAAAAACACACAAGGGAATCCCCATAAGGTTAACAGCTGATCTTTCAGCAGAAACTCTGCAAGCCAGAAGGGACTGGCAGGACATATTTAAAGTGATGAAGGAGAAAAACCTGCAACCAAGATTACTCTACTCAGCAAGGATCTCATTCAGATTTGATGGAGAAATTAAAACCTTTACATACAAGAAAAAGCTGAGAGAGTTCAGCACCACCAAACCAGCCTTACAACAACTGCTAAAGGAACTTCTCTAGGCAAGAAACACAAGAGAAGGAAAAGACCTACAATAATGAACCCAAAGCAATTAAGAAAATGGGAATAGGTCCTTACATATCAATAATTACCTTAAATGTACATGGACTAAATGCTCCCACCAAAAGATACAGATTGGCTGAATAGATACAAAAACAAGACCCATATATTTGCTGTCTACAAGAGACCCACTTCAGACCTAAAGACACATACAGACTGAAATTAAGGGGATGGAAAAAGATATTTCATGCAAATGGAAACCAAAAGAAAGCTGGAGTAGCAATTCTCATATCAGACAAAATAGACTTTAAATAAAGACTATTAGAAGAGACAAAGAAGGACACTACATAATGATCAAGGGATTGATCCAAGAAGAAGATATAACAATTGTAAATATTTATGCACCCAACATAGGAGCACCTCAATACATAAAGCAAATACTAACAGCCATAAAAGGGGAAATCGACAGTAACACATTCATAGTAGGGGACTTTAACACCCCACTTTCACCAATGGACAGATCATCCAAAATGAAAATAAATAAGGAAACACAAGCTTTAAATGATACATTAAACAAGATGGACTTAATTGATATTTATAGGACATTCCATTCAAAAACAACAAAATACACACTTTTCTCAAGTGCTCATGGAACATTCTCCAGGATAGATCATATCTTGGATCACAAGTCAAGCCTTGGTAAATTTAAGAAAATTGAAAATGTTTCAAGAATCTTTTCCGACCACAACGCTACGAGACTAGATATCAATTACAGGAAAAGATGTGTAAAAAATACAAACACATAGAGGCTAAACAATACACTACTTAATAATGAAATGATCATTGAAGAAATCAAAGAGGAAATCAAAAAATACCTAGAAACAAATGACAATGGAGACACGACGACCCAAAATCTATGGAATGCAGCAAAAGCAGTTCCAAGAGGGAAGTTTATAGCAATACAATCATACCTTAAGAAACAGGAAACCTCTCGAATAAACAACCTAACCTTGCACCTAAAGCAATTAGAGAAAGAAGAACAAAAAAAACCCAAAGTTAGCAGAAGGAAAGAAATCATAAAAATCAGATCAGAAATAAATGAAAAAGAAATGAAGGAAACAATAGCAAAGATCAATAAAACTAAAAGCTGGTTCTTTGAGAAGATAAACAAAATTGATAAACCATTAGCCAGGCTCATCAAGAAAAAAAGGGATAAGACTCAAGTCAATAGAATTAGAAATGAAAAAGGAGAAGTAACAACTGACACTGCAGAAATACAAAAGATCATGGGAGATTACTACAAGCAACTCTATGCCAATAAAATGGACAACCTGGACAAATTCTTGTAAACGCACAACCTGCCAAGACTGAATCAGGAAGAAATAGAAAATATGAACAGACCAATTACAAGCACTGAAATTGAAACTGTGATTAAAAATCTTCCAACAAACAAAAGCCCAGGACCAGATGGCTTCACAGGCGAATTCTATCAAACAGTTAGAGAAGAGCTAACACCTATCCTTCTCAAACTCTTCCAAAATATAGCAGAGGGAGGAACACTCCCAAACTCATTCTACAAGGCCACCATCACCCTGATACCAAAACCAGACAAGGAGGTCACAAAGAAAGAAAACTACAGGCCAATATCACTGATGAACATAGATGCAAAAATCCTCAACAAAATACTAGCAAACAGAATCCAACAGCACATTAAAAGGATCATACATCATGATCAAGTGGAGTTTATTCCAGGAATGCAAGAATTCTTCAATATATGTAAATCAATCAACATGATACACCACATTAACAAATTGAAGGAGAAAAACCATATGATCATCTCAATAGATGCAGAGAAAGCTATTGACAAAATTCAACACCCATGTATGATAAAAACCCTGAAGAAAGTAGGCATAGAGGGAATTTTCCTCAACATAATAAAGGTCATATATGACAAACCCACAGCCAACATCGTCCTCAATGGTGAAAAACTGAAAGCATTTCCACTAAGATCAGGAACAAGACAAGGTTCCCCACTCTCACCACTCTTATTCAACATAGTTTTGGACGTTTTAGCCACAGCAATCAGAGAAGAAAAGGAAATAAAAGGAATCCAAATCGGAAAGGAAGAAGTAAAGCTGTCATGTCACTGTTTGCAGATGACATGATACTATACATAGAGAATCCTAAAGATGCTACCAGAAAACTACTAGAGCTAATCAATGAATTTGGTAAAGTAGCAGGATACAAAATTAATGCACAGAAATCTCTGGCATTCCTATACACTAATGATGAAAAATCTGAAAGTGAAATCAAGAAAACACTCCCATTTAACATTGTAGCAAAAAGAATAAAATATCTAGGAATAAACCTACCTAAGGAGACCAAAGACCTATATGCAGAAAATTATAAGACACTGATGAAAGAAATTAAAGATGATACAAATAGATGGAGAGATATACCATATTCTTGGATCAGAAGAATCAACATTGTGAAATGACTCTACTACCCAAAGCAATCTAGAGATTCAATGCAATCCCTATCAAACTACCACTGGCATTTTTCACAGAAGTAGAACAAAAAATTTCACAGTTTGTGTGGAAACACAAAAGACCCAGAATAGCCAAAACAACGTTGAGATAGAAAAACGGAGCTGGAGGAATCAGGCTCCCTGACTTCAGACTATACTACAAAGGTACAGTAAACAAGACAGTATGGTACTGGCACAAAATCAGAAAGATAGATCAATGAAACAGGATAGAAAGCCCAGCCCACACACATTTGGTCAGCTTATCTTTGATAAAGAAGGCAGGAATGTACAGTGGAGAAAGGACAGCCTCTTCAGTAAGCGGTGCTGGGAAAACTGGACAGGTACATGTAAAAGTATGAGATTAGATCACTCCCTAACACCACACACAAAAATAAGCTCAAAATGGATTAAAGATCTAAATGTATGGCCAGAAACTATCAAACTCTTAGAGGAAAACATAGGCAGAACACTCTATGACATAAATCACAGAAAGATCCTTTTTGACCCATCTCCTAGAGAAATGGAAATAAAAACAAAAATAAACAAATGGGACCTAATGAAACTTCAAAGCTTTTGCACAGCAAAGGAAACCAGAAACAAGACCAAAAGACAACCCTCAGGATGGGAGAAAATATTTGCAAATGAAGCAACTGACAAAGGATTAATCTCCAAAATTTATAAGCAGCTCATGCAGCTCAATAACAAAAAAACAAACAACCCAATCCAAAAATGGGCAGAAGACCTAAACAGACATTTCTCCAAAGAAGATATACAGACTGCCAACAAACACATGAAAGAATGCTCAACATCATTAATCATTAGAGAAATGCAAATCAAACCTACAATGAGATATCATCTCACACCAGTCAGAATGGCCATCATCAAAAAATCTAGAAACAATAAATGCTGGAGAGGGTGTGGAGAAAAGGGAACACTCTTGCACTGCTGGTGAGAATGTGAATGGTACATCCACTATGGAGAACAGTATGGAGGTTCCTTAAAGAACTACAAATAGAACTACCATATGACCCAGCAATCCCACTACTGGACATATACCCTGAGAAAACAATAATTCAAAAATAGTCATGTACCAAAATGTTCATTGCAGCTCTATTTACAATAGCCCGGAGATGGAAATAACCTAAGTGTCCGTCATCGGATGAATGGATAAAGAAGATGTGGCACATATATACAAGGGAATATTACTCAGCCATAAAAAGAAACGAAATTGAGCTATTTGTAATGAGGTGGATGGACCTAGAGTCTGTCATACAGAGTGAAGTAAGTCAGAAATAGAAAGACAAATACCATATGCTAACACATATATATGGAATTTAAGAAAAAAAATGTCATGAAAAAACTAGGGGTAAGACAGGAATAAAGACACAGACCTAGTAGAGAATGGACTTGAGGATATTCGGAGGGGGAGGGGTAACCTGTGACAAAGCGAGAGTGGCATGGACATATATACACTATCAAATGTAAAATAGATAGCTAGTGGGAAGCAGCCGCATAGCACAGGGAGATCAGCTCGGTGCTTTGTGACCACCTAGAAGGGTGGGATAGGGAGGATGGGAGGGTGGGAGATGCAAGAGCTAAGAGATATGGGAATATATATATATGTATAACTGATTTGCTTTGTTATAAAGCAGAAACTAACACACCATTGTAAAGCAATTATACTCCAATAAAGATGTTTAAAAAAAAAAAAAGCTTATCTCTATCAGCTTTGAACTGTAGAAGACATTAATTTATTCTTTCCCAGAGAAAAGGAAATATGTGCTGGTGGATAAACAGTTGTTATCCACCAACTACATTGCTATAGAGTATCATATTACTACAATGATTAACAGTAATTAAGTTATTTGAGAAAATGACTGACTGCAGTGATTTGTTCTAAAATCAGCCTAGACCTAAGTTGTTAATTATTTCCACTATGCCTAACAGCAATTCCAAAGGCTCTAACTTCAATCAGAGAGCATAATGTAATGAACTTGCCAAAGAGGCACTTTTACGATGCATATTAAATGCGATGAAAATGTGAGAGTTGGAAACTTAAAAAAATTAACACTGGGAACACTGCAAGTTATGGGTCCCACACTATTGCTAATTTTCACATTACGCATTTGTCAGATTAAAGGAATGAAATAAGTATTGCTTACCTATGCAGTAATTGAGGAACTTTATACAAATGCATATATCTGTAAAGGGCACAAAACTCAATAAAAAACATTATTGAGTATTATTGTGAGGTGAGTTTTAATTAGAAACATTAAAAGCGCACTTATTACAAAAACTGATGGATGAGTGCTAAGTTCTAGACTTTTTTTAAGAGCTGTCATCAAATCCATTTTACTTCCAGGCTTCTAATAAGCCCAGAAACCGCATAGATAGGCAGTAGGCTCAATGGAAAAGCACAGGATTTGGAGTCATAGAACATTGGAAATTCTAGTCTGGCTCTACCATTTACTTACTGTGTTAGGCAAGTTATCTAGCCTCTCAGACCCTCAGTTCCTTCAAGCATACGCAATAGGAATAATAACAGTACCTACCCCCATAGGATTGTCATTCAGACTGAATGAAATAATACACATGTGAAGTACTTAACACAATGCTTGCCAACAGATCTCAGTAAACGGTACCTGCCTTATTGTTGGGCTATTTTCAAATTGCAGAAACACACTGTTGCGCCAAAGCAGAATGACAACTAGACTTTCGAGATCCACTTTATATTCTGAAACACTGAAATATTTAAATACAAGTGCTCAAATAGACAACTATGTTTATCATTTAAACTCGTTAAGAAAAAATATTATTTCTTATACTTTTTTGTAGTCCAATAGTAGGACACTTCGCACCAATTAAGTGCTTAGTAAATTTTGGTAAGTTTTTTTCCAAACAAATCATAGTTCATCGACTCTCTATAAGCAAATATTCCTCCACAGTTTTATAAACTTTGTAAGAGGAAAATATGCATAGGAAAATATGCAAGAACATATTTTACAGTTATCTCAGGAATTTACTGGAAATTCAGATGTGCAAAGATAGATTGGGAATTCTACAAGTCTATCTGTTCAAGTGTCGGTACACAGTTTAGATATTACAAAACATTCTTGATTTCTCCATTTTCTTCACCCTCACATGCAATCAGTTACAAGCTCATGAACATCTCAGACTCTACCCACTGCTCTCCAGTTCCACTGCCACTTCCCATGTCAGGGGCCATAACTTCTCACCCAGATTTCTATAGCAGCCTCTTACCTAGTCTTCCCTCCTGGCCTTCTCTCTCTCATAACAATTTTATATGTGGCAGCTGGTGTAATCTTTCTAAAATGCATGTCACTTCTCTCCCTAAAACCCTGATTTAATACCAGGGCAGCTATTTCCCTCAGATAAAATTCCAAAGCATTAGCATTGCATATAAAGTCCTCATGGTGAGCTGCTCTGTACTTATGTCTTCAAACACATCTATGGCCACTCACTCATCCCCACTCCCTGTTCCAAATACAAATCACACTCCAGTTGGAATAAACTGCTTCAACTCCTCAAACACACCATTCTTTCTAACATACTCATTTTCTTCCATCTTGAGCACTCTTTTTCTACTTCTTCAGCTGGTTAACGGCTACTCATCCTTTAGGCCTAGGCTTAGAAGTCACTTCTTTTTACAAAATCTCTCCAGAGCCCCTAAGTTTGGATTAGGTCCTCTCTTATAAGTGATTTTAGCAATATATGTTTCTTTATTTAACCATTTATTCACTCAAGAAACATTTGTTTAGTGCCTACTACTTACAAGCTCTGTTCAAGACACTGGGATTCAGTAATAAAGCCCAAATTCTCCAAGAACTCGTATCATAATGGAGTAGGCAGAAATTTTTTAAATAAGCAACATTTATCAGATGGTCATAAGTGGCTTGGAGAAAAACAAAATTAGAATAAGAGGAATAAGATGTGCCAAATTGAGGTGTGATATTTTCTGACAGGATGTCAAGGAAAGCTTTAGAGAGAAGATAACATTTGAACAGAGACCTGAAAGAGATGAGGGAGTGAGCACGGTGAATTCTGAGGAAAAGGAGCTGCAGGCAACGGGAAGAGCACATGGTATGACCCTCGGGTAGTGAACAGCTTGGCTGCATGCCTTACTTGAGGAACAGCAAGGAAGCTAGTGAGACTGGAACAGAGTAAGGAAGGGAAAAGAAAGGAGGTCAGAGAGATAACAGGGAAAGGCAGATCATTTCAGGCTTCGGTGGCATTGTAAGACCTTTAGATACTTCACCACACGAAATAGAAAGCCAAAAGACAGCTTGAGGAAAGCATAAAATGGGGACCTATCTGGTATGAGTAGAGCACAGCATCAGCAGTAGAAACCAGGAGACCTGTTAGGTTATTGCCATATACATGATGAGAGCTGATGGTGACTCCACGTAGCAAGGAGTGGTCAGTTTCAGTGGTCAGAGGTACTTTGAAGATAGGACCAATAGCACTTACTGATAGATGGGATGTGAGAGATGAAAATCAAAGGTGTCTCCAAGTTTTTTGATCTGAGCAACTAGATGGATGGAATTCCCATTACTGAAATGAGGACTGTTGCAAAAGAAGGTGGAAGCATGAGAAAGGCATAGAAAGTAAAGTGGGGTACTTGACAGTCATTCAAGTAATGACATCAAGTAAGTAGCTGTATAAACAAATCTGCAGTTTGGTGGGGAATTCAGGATATAGACATTCATTAGTGACTAATCAGCAATCCTATATGAGACCACCTAGGAAAGGAGGGGAAATAGAAAAGAGATGAATCCCAGGGACTGAGCCCTCATTTAGGAAGATGTGGAGAAACTAGTGAAAGAGACTGAAAAGACATGACCTATGAAATAAATATAAAGAGAGCATGAAACTCTGAAAGCTAAATGAAGAAAGTGTTCTAAGTAGGAGTGATCACTGTCTCGACTAAAGTTTACAGGTCAAGTAAAGTAAGATTAAGAAATTATCATTTAATTTGGTAACATGGAGGTCATTGGTGATATTTATACGAGGTATTTTGACGGAAATGTAGGGTGAAAATGTAACTATGTAAGGTTTGGGAAAGAACAGAAGGAGAGAAAACAGAGTCATTGATAATTGGCCAATTTTTCTGAGGAATTTTTCTATAAAGAGGCCCAGAGACAAGTAGCATGGCTGGAAGAAAACATGGGTTCAAGGGAAGGTTTATTTTTGAGTTAGGGGTTTGTGTGCTAATAGGAATAAATGAATGAATATTCTGTAGCAAGAGGATCATTTATAATATTTATCAAAGGGCACACTAATATTGAACATTTGTGATATGCCAAAAATATAAGAATATCCTGTGATCAACTTTCAGGTACAAAGGTTTTATCTGTGAAGCAATAATAGTAAAACAAACAACAACAAAGAGACCAGACTTATAAGTAGTTTCAAACATTGGTACCTGTTTTTTTATCATGAGGATTAAATAGTTCATTTTCAAATATTAAGGCAATATATTCATAGATTTCACTCCTGCTACAATTCTCTTTAAAACAGAATGAAGAATAGAATCTGTATACTACTCTCTTTTGTCTTCCATAGTGAATTTTTTTTATTATCTACACCAAAGACTTGGGGAGAGAAAAAGATCAATGGACAAGAGAATATAAATATGAATATTCATTTACCTTTGGTTTTATAATGCTCTGTCCTTCCAAAGGATTTCTTAGTGATTAGCTTAAATTTTTGATATGAAGATCAGTACAAATGTTTTTGTGAGAACCCACAATGCTGTTCCTTCCAGGAATAAGGGGAAGGAACAATAAGGGTATCTGTCGGGGACTGGTAATAACTCAGCATGTAGAACAATAGAATGACAACCATAACCCCAACAATGATTACCAGTTACCAAAGAGCTGGTACCTGTTCCCTGTCGTGCTTGGTGCTTTCCAAGCATTGTCTACTTTTCACAAAAATCTCTGACTCAAAATTATTATCCTCATGTAAAAGATGAGGGAACTGATACTCAGAGAGAATATATAATTTGACGAATCCTTCCAATTTAGTAAGCTATAGAGCTGGAGAATCAAACTCAGGACTGATGGCTTCCAGAACATACCTCTTTCCAACATGCCAGCTGCTTCTCTACTACCAATGTTCTGCAATTTAGTAGGTTAAATCTATGTATAACTTTAAAAGAGCTCTCTCTCTCCCTTTATATTTTACCCTACTATCCATATTCTCCTAAAAATGATTCTATCATTACCGCAGATATATATTAAACAAATATACTAACCCCTAATAATAAGTATCTGTCCTTCTAGGTTTCCATTGCCTTGAAAAGTACAGACTAAAGGCAATTCTGCCTCACACTTGACCCAAACAAAACTGTGATGCCTATAAAGGGTATATAAGTAAGAATTCTTATTAGTATGCTGTGTACCCTTTGCTTAACTATTCTGAATTTTTCTTTCTTACATAATTGCATGTAAATGTAATGTTAAACATTAACAAGCATCACATTGCTGTGACAATAAAAGATATTTTTTGATTCGGTAACAATGAGAGAAGTTGCAAAATGGGAAAAGGAAGGTCTGAGTGGAGTCTTTTATAGGCATATAAAATTAAAATGACAGAGCCCTTTATAATCCTGCCAAAATGTAAATTCTTGAGTATACGATAGACTAAAAGCTTCGTCTTTTTAAAACTGACAAAATACATCAGACTTTGATTGACAGTAGAGTGATAATGGAAAGGAGATGTGGCTTAATTGGAGTTCTCTCCCTGAAAAGACAGAGCTTTGTAGTGTCATTTTAATTATTTCTAGCCATTAATCCTGCCGTCATCTACTACTTTCTCCATATATTACACCAGGAAGCACTCCCTGCTGTAAATGCTATGATATTTAAAAAGCAAATGCCCACTGAAAACAAAAAGGCCCAGACTAGATTCATTGCCGTAGCAAACTGCTCTGGAGTAACATAAACTGACTTTTACATCATGAATGTTCAGGATGGAGAACATGGCTAATTTCATTATTAACAATAAACACTCTTGTTCAGATGCCCATTTAATCTAATCATGACTCATCTGTTGCGTTAATTATTTAAGTAGTTAATTAGTTAATGTGATACTTAAGTTTCCTTTTAGTATGAGTCTTTGATTATCACTACACCGCTTTTACACAGCTGGATAAACACACTACATTAATGGTCACTGGTAGCAATTGTAACTGACAGTCTTCACCAAAATGTGAAGTACTATAAAAGGAAGGCATGGTCTTAAGCCTTCTATGAACCATTCATTTCAGGTATAAGTCACAGTCATTACTTTTTTTTTTTTTAAATTTTCCTTCTTCAAGAACCCACTGACTCAATATATTCCTTTTTTTAATAGATCCCTTTTAAAATTTTTACTACATATAACTACAAAGGCTGTATAATATTTTGATGCCCACTGACCTGAGTAAGTAATTAACACACACTGAAGTCCATGCATTTATCTATCTGTAGGATTCCCATTTTACCCACCCATTTTCTGAGGTTTTAATTTAAATTTAATTCACAAACAGTTAAAATTATACGTTTAGCCATTTTTAAAGGTAAATGTATCCAATTAGTATTTTACTTCCAATCATAATTTCTAAGTATCATGCTATGTAATTAAAATCAATAAATGAACCATTACAGTCTAGCCCAGAAATATGCCAAAAAGTGTATTCTATGGGGAGTTGAATATAGCCTCAAAATTGTAATTATCTTAATTTTTCAAGTTCTCTCTTATTCCTCCAGTTCTTTTTATAGACATTTACAGATTACAACTCTCTGATATTAAATTAAAAATTAATTTTTATTGAGTTGCATAGAGTTGACTGATTTTCCCAAGTGCTTTCAAAGCAAAAATGTATTCCACTGTATTCCTTTGTAACAGATTACCAAATGTAAGTTGTTGATAGTCATTGGAGATCCTTTTAAGATTGGAAGTTATGTAACATTGAATTAAAAATGCAATGCCAGAACCTATCCACATAGGACTATCCTCAAATAGTAATGTTTTCTAAGAACTCTACTTTTAGGATAAAAATATTAGGAATTTATTTTAATAGCTAACTTCCAAGATAGCTGCTTGTATAACTAGAAATTCAACCTAGGTTCCTATACGTGTGGTCTCTAGAATAAGAACAGATGTCTAGACATGAACCTTACATGAACTCTATGCCTAGATGTGGAAAAATCTTCAGTGGAAGCAAACTTGAGTTATACTCAAAGAATTAAGGCACAAAAGTGAAATCATCTTACAGAAATTTCCAACGACCAAGACTAAAGACAAGGAGGATATTTCTGGCCAACCAATCACAAACAGAGAATAGAGTGGTAATTAGGAGTATGTGTTCTGGAATCTAAACACCTGAGTTCAAAGTCTGAACCACCACTTGTTGGTGACACCACTTGACAACTTAGTAAGAAAACAAACTTCCCTCTGCAGCAATTTCTTCATCTGTGAAAGAGGATAATAATTATCTCTACTTTATAGGATTGGTGTGAGAATTAAATGGGATAATAAATGTACAGCACCTACAAGAGTTATTAGCATATAATAGATTTTCAATAAATGTTAGATATTTATAATAATTATTATTATACACTTTTCCTTTACTCAATCCATTCTGCATGTACTCTGACTACTTTGACCTAGTATGTGGGTGTGGTACATTGCTGGGCTATATATAATTCTTAGCATTTATACTTCTGGAAATATTAACCCATACCACATTATGATACTTTTTTTTTACATTCCAAAAGTAGCTTCTGAACATTGGAAATAAAAATAAATAAAAGAATTTCCCAGGGACTTCCCTGGTGGCACAGTGGTTAAGAATCCGCCTGCCAATGCAGGGGACACAGGTTCAAGCCCTAGTCCGGGAAGATCCCACATGCCGCGGAGCAACTAACCCTGTGTGCCACAACTATTGAGCCTGCGAGCCACAACTACTGAGCCTGCGTGCCATAACTACTGAAGCCTGCATGCCTAGAGCCCATGCTCTGCAACAATAGAAGTCACTGCAATGAGAAGCCCGTGCACCGCAACGAACAGTAGCCTCTGCTCACCACAACTAGAGAAAGCCCGCATGTGCCAACAACGAAGACCCAATGCAGCCAAAAATAAATTAATTAAAAAAAAAAAAAAGAATTTCCCATCCTCTGTCTCCACTGCTATTCCTCATATGTAACCAATATAATAAGGGTTTGGTGTACATCCTTCCAAACATTTTTCTAGGCTCTTCGTTATCTTTAAATATCTTTTCTAGGCTATGGTTTGTTCTACAAATAAGGAACGACTTAGATTATGGGAATGTTAGATTATATGTGCTGGGCATAGTTTATATTCTCATGGCTTGATTTTTTCTAATCTTCAGTCATCTTTTTTTTCATCTCTTCACTGAAACACAGATAAAATAGTCTAATTGATTATGAGAGGAGGTTGATTGGAATGGGTATATGGAGAAAGGCAGGAAAAAAGTAAGACTGTATGATGTATATATAATATGGATGTATATTATATATATATACATACAGAGGCAAACTAATACCAGAAATTTTATAAACGGACGATGTGCCTGTGAAGGGAACATAAATTCATAATCACTCCAACGCACTTCATCAGACATTTAATAAACACCCAACGGTTCTGTTAGTACCAGGACAATGAAAAGAAAATAGAGCAGCAAGCAGGAACCACTCCCATGAAATGAAATTACCAGCATAAACTTGATGATTAAAAGATGAAGCACTGCAGCACAAAGCTGCATAAAATAGATTATTGTGTGGCTTGGAAAATTCATTGTAAGAAAGCGAGATGGAAGCTGGGTACTTGAATTGACAATCACTTGTATGATTTCAAATATCTCTGACAAAAGAGACTGAACCCCAAGAACACCCTCTAAATATCCGAAGCTACAAGTGCTTACAGAACAAAAAGAAACTTCAGAGTTTGCCTTTATTTTAGCAAAGGGGAAAAATTACATTTGAAGCTCAAAGTAGTTTTCATTTTAAATTAAATTCACTAAATATGTATATAAACTATATAAATATTTGATCTCAGTGAAATGCAGTATCTATGAACTATTTTAATTAGTTATATAACATAGTATTCGTTCTAGAGAAATGAAATTAATCTTACTTTTCTTTCTCTCCCTTTAAGGTTTAGTTCAAATATGTGCCTTCATAATCCTCAGAACCCTGTGTTTCTAATTTAACTCAGGAAGAGAAATCTTTTGAGAAGGTATACCAGCATTTCTTAAAGTTAAAAAGGGGTTTTAAATATTGGATTCACATATAGTTTCATGAATTTTGACAGTTAAAACAAATGATTGAAAAGCATTTCTCAGTGTCAGCAAGTCTTTTTTTAGAGGCTTTGATAAATTAGTTGAACTAAACAGTTTTAAAGTGGTATGAAATGTGGAATTTTACCATATCTCTTCTAAGATTTCTCTTTATGCTATACTTTAAGCTGACTTCCCCAAACTTTGAAAGTTAGTAGGATAAACACAAATAGTATTAAATCTGTTAGTTTCAAAACTCACGTGACCTTTACAAACCCTTATATAGCCAGGTTTTAAAAAAAAAGCAAATTGATTATCCTTCAACACACAATGTCTTTCAGCCCGTTGGTATTATATAATAAATTTAGGCATTGCTGCATTTAATGAAATAAATCTTAGTAATTGACAAGATCAAGGCCAAAATGTTTCATGCGTTGTTACTAAAAAGCAACTAAGATGAAAATCATTTATTGGCTATTCAGGATAATCTAAACAAAACAAGGAACACTAATTTTCAAAGCACTGAATCTGCTCAGACATCAGGCTCTCTCCTGCCATTAGAGTACCATCTCCTCCTACATTCCTCCCTGCCTCTTACCTTAGAAGTGCCCCAAGATGCCACAGTGGATCAGATGATCCAATGGTCCACTGGGTACGATTTGCCTCTGCTGTGCTGTTCCCCTGAATTTCATGTTAGAGAAATAGCACAGTTTCTTTCTTCACTTTTGCTTACTGTGCTTGTTCTTGAAGGCTCAGCTGAAAGTGCTATCTCCTCCATGAAGCCACTCTCAACTACAAATTGGCATGTTCCATTGGCACTTGCCATCTGCCTCTACAAGGATTAAATCATGTGCTGCTGCAGCTGCTGACTTTCAACACCCCCTGTAAGGAGCTCAGAGCAGAAATGAGGTGCTCTGTGCTCTGGCAAAAACTGGCAGAACACGTCTTCAGATAGTTAGATAATTTCAGGAGGAGCCAATTTTATGAGCCCAATTCTTGTATCTCCTCGTATCTAGAAAAGCACTAAAATCCTTCATGGTGACGACTGCTCCTCGTGACTAGCAGAAACCTTCTGCAAAAAAAAATGTGCTCAATTGCATGTACTCCCCCTTCACCAAACATATATATTGACCTTCCCCCCTACATCTTTGGAGCAGTTTCTCAGAGCTATCTGAACTGTTGTCTCCCGGGATGCAGTCCTCATTTTGCCCCCAATAAAACTTAACTCGCTACTCTCGCATTGTACACTTTTTTAAGTCGACACCTCCCAAATTTCCTTGGTGCCTCCTAGCTCTGAGCATAAAACCTCATTCATTTCTTCCTGTATGAAGCCACAGCACTTTGCTCATGATGCTTTTCAGGCACCCCAAGGATTTCTTTGCACAAAGACCTGCAATAAAATATTTTTTGATCCTTTCAAATGGGGGGAATAAAGACTGGTCATGACGTATCACCCGTTTATCTGCTTTGAGTTGCACAAAATTTGAGCGGAGGTTACTGATTGTACAGGTAAGTGGCACAGGAAGAAGAAAACTAACATTTCTTCAGCATGAACTTTGTGCCAGGATAGCTATTTTATGACTGTTGACAACTTTAACTCTAAAAATAACACTTTATGTTAGGTATCATTATACAGCTGAACCCTGAACAACTGGGGGAGGGGAGGGATTTAGGCAGACCCACCGTCCATGCAGTGGAGAATCCCCATCTAATTTACTGTAGTCCTCTGTATACACAGGTTCCTCACTACGTGCAGATTCCTCCATACCTGTAGCTTCCTCCTTATCCACCAGTTTCGTATCTGTGAATTCAACCAACCGTGTATGGTATTGTATTTACTACTGAAAATAAATCTGCCTATAAGTGGACCCACGCACCTTCAAACCCCTGTTGTTTAAGGATCGACTCCGCACATTTTTCTGATTTTTTTCTGATTTGAAAATCAGGAATTCAGAGAGTCACTTGCCTAACCTAGTAGTAAATCTGGGTTGCTAATCAAATGAGTTAAAGTGTAAATCAGCTTATTGAAGGTTGATAGGCAGTATGGCATAGCAATTAAAAGCATATGTGATTTTTGAAAGCAAATAAATTTAGGCTTGAATCCCAATTCTGCCAATTATGAGCCAAGAAACCTTAGACAAGATCTATATCGCACTCAGCCTCAGCTGCTCCAAGTGCACTATGGGGACAATAGTGGTATCAACCTCCCAGAGATTGTGTGTAGTGTGTTAAGCTCCCATGAGACTACTGGCACAACGCAGTTATATAATGTCCAGTCCATCCTCTTGAAATTATACAATTTCCTTCTTGTAAAACTTCTTTCAAAGGAGAAGTTGCTATTCTGAAGTGTGATTTATTGTTTAAGTATGAGGAATTTTAAAGGACTGTGGTCTCTAAAGTTATAAAAGAGAGGCCTTATTTCTTAGCAATTCTGGGCCCATAACCTCCTTCTCACTTCTTAAACTAAATGTGCAAACTTCTCCCTGAATTCAAATTACGGTTGGTGAAAGCAGGATGGAAGATAAGACATGTACATCCCTAAGAAACAGAGCAGGGGATGAATTTATTTGAACTAATTTTATGGTGGTTTTCAAAGCTTTAATTTCATGTTGACTTTAGTCCTTTGCTTGTAATAAGGAGGATTCCTCGCGAATCCAGAAGTTCACACTTTAAGAACTACATTTACTGTAGGCAGGTTGAAACATAAAGCAGCCCAGTAAAGAGTGGCTGGGCTCCCAATACAGTTACCTTACAATGTCTCCAACTCCTAGGATAGTAAATAAGAGGACACGTCAGAGACTGCCACCCTGCCACAGGATTAATGTACAACCAAGGAAACAACAAAGTTTAATCCAAGTGATGAAAATGTGCTTGTGCCACCAATTCATAACCATTAAACATTCATTTTGAAGCCTGGATGCTACTGAGAGCTGCTGAATGATGACCTTTCATCAGCTCATCACTCTGATCCTATATGACTTCAAGAAAATCCTATAACTATACTGCTCTCCAGTTTCCCTCTCTTCTATTCCACAAAGATCTTGTAGGTAATAATGAGATCGCCTAGGTTGTGTCTTAGCTTTCTTTTTACAAGCCATAAAACTGCTTTACTGTTGTTAAAAGATAAATTGAGACATCTTAAATTTTCAGAATTTATTTGAGCAAGAATTGATTTTAATTGGTCAGTGCCAAACTGGTAGTGGTTAGGAACAAACAGGAGCTGGGGAAAACTTTTATAGAGAAAAGATGGCAGCAAAGTAAGGATATTATTAATTGGCAATAGCTTAGCACCTAGTTGGCTATTTGAGATTGGTTGTCCTTAGGTTTTGATTTCACAACCTTGAGGTATTTACATTCTTAGATTTTGGTTTGCTGAGGTAAATGCCATGGCATTAGAGCCACTTCAGTCTAATGGCCTCCTTGTTTAATTAATTGAACATTATTTAAAATATGTTTGCATTTTCTAGTTATATTAGATAAGACCCAAATTAATTTTAACAAAATAAAAATTTACAGGTGTCATAATAAATTAAAAACAGTACTTCTAAGAAGTAGGAAAAAATATGTCATACTTAGGGAAGTACACAATAAAGAAGGACTGAACTTAAAATGTCTTGGCTCTTTCTTTATAATATTAAAAGAAATATTTTATGGAAAAGATAGTCAGGTGGATTTATTCACTTTTGTATCTACTTAATCATGGTCAGAGTCTCTCTTTCACTTTCCGCTCTTAAGCAACCATTTTGCCAAGCTCCATTTGAAACATAAACCACAACTGTGCTAGTACTTTTCCCCTACAATTATCTGCTTTACCCAAGTTTAAGTTATTCAACAGCTATCATATTAATTATGTCTATCTGTTACATTATTCCCACAAGTCCCATAGACATTCTTTGAAATGGAGCATTCATTTTGTATTTGTACATATTTCATTATCTTCCAGAACATTTCATTAAGAAAAGCAATCATAAGGATTGACTTTCATGATAAAAAGCTTTATATTCACAGTCCTTCCTTTATGCTTGTTTAGTCATACTCATTTTCATAATGCTCTGTGATGGAGAATAGGAAAACTGCTGCTTATCTAGATTGCCAATATTCTGCGACCTCTGCCACATTTTTCTCTCACTTAAAGCTACAGTGAGGTTAATAGATATAACTTTTAAAATGCAATTATTTAGTTATTTAAAGCACAGAATTAAATCATACAGAAATCTAAAATGACCAGTTGAGCCTATTTTTTGGCGTATTTTAGACACATGATGCTTCCTGTATATTTCTTCAATGGCAGAAATGGCAAAAAATAATACATATTTAAATTATATGATATATAATGTATGATATTATATGTGTGCATGTGTATATATATATAAAAATGTATTTATTTATATACTCATATGCTCTTAAATGCTTAAATCAAGCTTACTTGAAGCGAAAAGGTGGAAGACGTTTCAGTCAACCAGTATTCTTTCACTTAATGCTTAGAGTTTGCCAAGCATTTTTCCAGGCTCCAAGCAAAAGGGTTACAAAGTTGAAGAAGATGCAATACAATGACAAAGATATGCACAGAGTATTTGGCAAAACAAAGTGAAAATTCTTTTAGCCAAAGGAGGAAGAGAAGTTTTCTATGGCTCTCAAACTGAGACTTAAAGTTTAAATAAGAGCTGGACCAAAAATCTGGGAGAGACATTTAAGGCAAGGAACTATAAAAGTATCCATTGTTTTGAGACTCAACACTGTCAATAGTAATTTGGCAAAATCAAATTCAGCGGGATGGTGGAGGCAGAAATCAGAACGTAGAAAAGTGTTTGAACAGTGAGGAAAAGAGGACAACAAATGATGACTACTGCTGCTGTAAGAAGCTTGGCTATGAAAAGACAATGAAGACAAAAGAATGAGAAGTTTTGTGTTTGTCTGCTGAAGATGTGTATTACTAGGGTATTCTTCTATGCTAAGGTGAAAGAACCAGAAGAGGAACAAAGGCTAAAAACCTTGTTAATTGATAAAGTTCCCAAGGATTAAAAAAACAAAAAAAGAAAAGGAGGGGATTGAATAATTTGCTTTAAGGGGAAAAGAATAGTCCTCTTTTCATTAGGAGGGAAGAAATCACAGTAAATGTCAATAAAAAAACTTATGTAAAGAAAGAAAGTTAAGGTACTCAACAGATGATTTTGCGTTCTAAAAAGAGGCAAAGTTGTCTCCTGAGATAGAAGGGAGTTTGGATGCTTAAGGAGTGTTGTGACAAGGTATAGATAAGAAACCTGAAAGATGAAAGATTGTTAACCAGCACTAGGGACCCAAAGCCACTGAGGAAGTAAACCATGAATTCACAGGGGCACTAACTTTCATATTTGGGTGATTTCCTCAAGTTAATTTATAGCTCAGCATGTGATAAATAGGGTGGATGCTTTGAAAACTTGGGAGGTTTAATGTTAAGCCTATGGTAATACAGTGGTTGAACTCATTATGGAGACATGGGTGGATGGAAAATCAGTAAAGTCATAATGAAATGATGACTCTGGAAAACAAAATGTTTGACACTTGGAGATCTTGATAGGATTGGTGATAGAGCTGAAAAGACAGAAGTTCATGATGAAAGTTTGGTGTGTTGTAATAGAAGACTTCAGAGGTGATAGGACATGAGTGCTACGGGCTGTGCTGTGTTCATATGTTGAAGTCATAGCCCCTACCACCTTAAAATATGACTATATTTGGAGATAAGTTCTTCAAAGAGATAATTAAGTTAAAATGGGGCCATAGGTGGGGGGTTGGCTAATGTAATATGACCGCTACGCTTATAAGAAAAGTTGATTAGGACACACTCATGCACAGAGGAAGACCATGGGAAAACACAGGGAGAAGATTGTCATTTACAAGCCAAGGAGAGAGGACTCAAAAGACACCAATCCTGCCAACACCTTGATCTTGGACTTCTTGCTTCCAGAACTGTAAGAAAATTAATTTCTGTTGTTTAATCCACCCCCTCTGTGGCACTTTGTTATGGCAGCCCAGCAAACTATTACAATGAGCAACAGGGACTCCCACAGCAGTGATGAGGACGTTACCCCAAAAGACCCTCCATATCTCCTGCCACCATAAGCAAGATCAGAGACATTTACAAAAGCAGGCATGTTAGAAAAAGGGTGTATCAGCTGGAAATTCTAACCATTAATTAAATGTAGTAAACATGTGTTTTAGGCTAAATATATGCAAATTAAATGTGTTAATACAACTTTGGGTTTGAGTGCTATTTTTTGTTTCTATATCCATCTTGGTTATAAGGCTAGAAGCTCCTTGAGAGCAAGGACTAGGTGTTACTATCTTGGTATTTCTGATGTCTTCATAGTGCCTGCACATAGAAAGTGCTTTGCAAAATTAGTTAAGGTAAACTAAAAGATATAGTCCTTGGAATATAAAAGACAGTGTGCTTTATTTTGCTATATAATCTCAGAAAAAACACATGCAACAATACATGCTAAAGTGCTTATATGTGTAAAGTTTATTATCTAAGTTCCTCTTGGCAGCAAGTATAGGCAACAGAGGTTGTAAATATATAATTTGATATTATAAATTACAATAAAAGAAATTTTAAAAGATAAGTTGGTTATGATTACCATAAAGACAAAGTGTGTATTTCTTCATGCCTTTTAATGGTAAACAGAGCAAGAAAGACAGAATGGTGAAGTGGTACTTTCATTGTTGCCATGTTTCTAGGCACCCTGGATAGTGTGCCAAAGTAACAAGAGGTCAGGTGCTAGTAAAGACACATAGCATAAAACCACAGTAGAACTGTTCATTAGCTAGAGTGCTTGGAAAGTGTGTAGCTTTCTGAAAGACCATATAAAATACCTTTGATCTCACAATTTATGGCCAAAAAGTCCTTGATCATATTAACACTTTTGCTTTTAGACTGTGTTTCACTGTAATCAGGATGGATTTTCTTAAGATGTACCTTTTATGTTCAGGTACAAATAACATAAGATATGATTAATGCTTGGCACTAAATCGGATTTTTTTCATACGTGGGAAAACACTCATAAGGCAGACAGCAGCCACATTAACATTCACAAGAGAGTGGGTTTTTCAAGGAATCAGCATAAAATAAACTATTGAAAATCTAGTGCAGTGTCAAGTTCATATGGGCGAATGAGAAAGTAGCTGTCTCAGCCTAAGTCTCATGGCTTTAAAAGTTTACTGCTGCTATTTGGGATAAAGTCTGAATGTTAGAACTGTATTGAAGAGCCATGAGCACTAGATGAGAGGCAAGGCCCCTGGAGACCCTTGAATCTCACTCTGAAACACTCATTTAACATTGAATCCCTGTATTTACAGTTAAGGTGCCCGCAATGAACTGTCTGCTTCCTAGTAATTCTATCAAACCACTGAACTAATCAAAAACAAGAAAACAAACACCTATAGGGTGTTTTCCTTCCTAAAATTGATTCAAACTTAAATACAGGAAGAATAAATAAAGTTATTTTGGAAATGGAGGTTGCAGAAATTTTTATATGATCATGGGATTTCAGCATTAGAAGACATTTTAAAAGGCATTTAGACCCCACCCTCATCCAAAGATCAAACAACTCTTCTGAGATAGGCATTCTCAAACTTAGGTTGTCTCAGAATTAACTGGAGGGTTTCTTAAAACACAGACCGCTGGACCCCACCCCTAGAGTTTTTGATTTACTAAGTCTGAAACAGGACTGGAGAACCTGCATTTCAAACAAGTTCCCAGGTGACACTGAAGGTTCTGGTCTGGGGGATCACACTTGGAGAACTTCACGATTTTTAGTCTTTGATCATCGTTAGTGGTAAGAAATCACTAACTCAATTCAACAAACCAGTAACCCACTGTCTGCTCTCTGACTGGCATTGTGCTAGAGTGTACAAATGTAGAAAATAATTACTGATCTTGAAGAGATTTAGTTCAGTGGGAGAAACAGATATATAGAGCATTTCAATATAATATTAAATAACAAACTAGACATAGACACAGGGTGTTATGAGAGTATAAAGGAGTGCCATCTTCCCAAACTTCAGTTCAGGGCTGCCTTCCTGGAAGGCATGTCAAATGAACATGGCCTTGAAAGGGGGATGTTGAGTAAGGAACTTCAGTCTGAGGGAACAGGAAAATAAAGGTACAGAAATATGAAATAGCCAGGTATAGGAATTGTAGGCAACAGGGGTTTCAAAGATACAATTTGTATGACAAATTATAATTTAAAAAATTTTTAATGAGTTGGCTACCCTAACCATAAAGGACCTGTATGCATTTTCTTAATTCTTTTTTTTTTTTTTTTTTTTTTTTTTTTTGCGGTACGCGGGCCTCTCAGTGTTGTGGCGTCTCCCGTTGCGGAGCACAGGCTCCGGACGCGCAGGCTCAGCGGCCATGGCTCACGGGCCCAGCCGCTCCGCGGCATGTGGGATCTTCCCGGACTGGGGCACGAACCCGTGTCCCCTGCATCGGCAGGCGGACTCTCAACCACTGCGCCACCAGGGAAGCCATTAATTCTTTTTAATAATATTTAAAATATCAAATATGACAGAAGGTTCTACATACGTCTATTAGTTAATACTAATAAAACACATGACTATTAGAGATCTCATTAGAAAAACTACCTGATTATGAGAATAAACATACTATGCATAAAGAGCACCTACTGTATGAACGTCCCAATGGCCTAGACAATTCCTTTCTACTTAAAGGGACAGGAGTGTTGTTTATATGTTGCTTTCCCAAAGTAAGGCAAAAGCATTTCACCTTGTTTTCAAATGAAAACAAAAAGAAAGGTGGCTTCCCATAGGCACTTTTAATAAGACATACAATTGACCCTTGAACAAGGAGGGAGTTAATCCGAGTATAATAATATATAGGTGGCCTTCAGTATCCGTTTCCTCCACATCCTCTGATTCAACCAACCAGGGATCATGTGGTACTGTAGTATTTACTATTGAAAAATATCCACATGTAAGTGGACCCAGGCAGTTCAGACCCATGTTTTTCAAGGGTCAACTATACTTATAGTTGAGTCAGCCTGCAGCGGCCTTTAGAAGTCTAGTAATGACGGGTCAGTTATACTCTTTGTCAAAACTTTTAGAAGGGAAGTAGACCACGGTACCCTACCATCCTCAGCGCCCTTTCATCAGGCCGCCTCCTGCCCTGCTGGAACCCTAGGGGAAGGCAAAAGGGCCTTTTCACCTATGAATTTCAGTGCCATGGTGGAATTTGTTGTGACAGAGAATAATAAAAGAACAGAGAACTATTAAATGAGTCAGAAGTTCTCAGGGCCTGAGGGAAGCCAGCAGTCAACCCAATTCATACTCAAATTGAGCATGATGGTATGACAAGGGGAGAACTCGTAAAGCGCATACAATGTTGAGTTCTAGACACTATTGCATTTATACAAAGATCAAAAATAAGCATAACCAAATTATAGAGATAAGTGTCAGAATAATGTGTTACCTTTGGGGAGGAAAAAAAGATTGTGATTGAGAGGGAAGCTCATGGGGTGTGGCAACATTCTATTCTTTCACATGGGTGGTGGCTGCATGAGCATTACTTTTTGACAGTTCATTGAGCTGCAAATTTGTTTTTTATACTTTTTCTATATGTGGGTCGTATTCATAATAAGAGTTTCAAAAAACTAAAAAACAACTTGTGTAAACTTCCCTTCCTCTTACTTGGTCAGAAGCTTTGCTCCTAAATATACGTAAGACCTTCAATCCTCACAACTCACATAAACACAGGCCACGGTGCATATTATATTTGGGGTAAATGATCTGTTTTCCAAGTGAAACAGAAAGCTGTTGTTTTAATTCAGATAAGGAATGATTAGGGACAGAATTGAAGCAGAGAGGTGGGAATAGTGAAATAGGATAAATTCAAGAGAACTTGCAAAATAGCCCTAACAGAACTTAGTGACTAATTAAAAAGAGGTTAGGGTAAAAGTTTCAAATAACTGCAAAATTTCTGACTTGAGTGACCATGGGCTGGTGATGCTTTTAAACAGTAGAGAAAATCTGGGATGCCATTTCTCCTCTCTAGGCTATATTACCTGCTAAGCTAGAGATGTGCATAAACATAAATATCTCCTTTAACAAGGAAAGATTCCATTTCTGTGTTTTCCTGCCTTAATTGAAAAAAAATTTTTTGACTGTTGTCTATACAGAACTTGAAAATGCTTTACCAATGACTAAGGATCACTGAAAGAAATTTTTCTTTGTTTTGTTTTTTACCTTCACGTTTTACAGATTGATGTGCTGACACTAAGACATCAGACTAATTTAAATATAAAACTAAGGTAAAACCGATTAGACTTGGCCATCAGTTGAATAAGGAGAAGAAAAGGAGGCAATGACAAATAGTGGCACTAAGATTAGATGTGAAGTCCTTCTCCCTAAAAATATTGTTCTGCCTGATTGGTGGCTGAAGTTCCATTATCAAAGACCCATCTATGCTTAAGAATTTTCTTCTCCCTGATGTTTTCTTTGAAATTTCAAATTTTCATGAGAGTGATGTGATGAGTCTATCAAATGACTGTTATCTTTCATTGGCAAGTTGGAATGACTATACACAAACATTTGTGGAAATTAAAATTAATTTAAATGTATATTTAGCACAATGCCAGGGATATAGCAAGTGCTAACTACTGTCTCTGGCACTGAGGTCAAAAAGTAGCAGTTACAATGATTTTATAAGCTTAAACTCCTTGAATTTATGGCCAGGATTGTTTGAGTGACTTCTCCTCTGAAGAAATTAAAGAGTGAACAACCGCCATCCTTTTGAGTTTATTTGAGCTATATCAAAAATCACGAACACCAATTATCTGTTCTAAGCTCCCACTCATAAAAACATGCAGTAAACCCTTAGCTAATTACAAATAACTATTTAGAAGTCACACTGGGCTGATATAATGATAACAGCTAAATAAACACCAAAGTAGTTTGTACACTGGCAAACAAATATATTGCCAAAATCTCTGCAGGATTTTTGATTCCTACCCAGACAGACTAAACTATACAGCAAAATTTTGGAGAGCAAAACAGTGATTCTAAAACTGCTACACAGTTGAATTATCTGGGAAGCTTTTCACAATCCCAGTGTCAAGTAACAGCTAATACCAATTAAGTCAGAATGTCTGGGGTAGAAGCTAAGCATCAATATTTTTTAAGACACCCAATTGATTCCAATGTGCTGCAAAATTTGGGAGCCACTGGAGTAAGGTTACAGTTTTATATCCAACATAACTGTTTAAAAAGCATTAGAAGATGTTCATTACAAGTTTAATTTGTGAAGGGAATGGGAATAATTCTTTGATCCCTTTCTCCCACTAGTCTATGATCATCATTCTCCCTAGCCTATTCCCTTAACAATCCAACATTACCCACCTTTTGAGAGAAGAGCAGTGAGAAAGGTCTTAAAATATTAAAATTTGCAGTCATTCAGCATTAGAAGATTTGAGTATTACAATTCTGATTCTCATTATCTCAACCGTATACCACCCACTTTGTGTTCAACACTCTGGTTGAATATCGGTACCATCTCCACTTGCCTCTGATTAAGGTCAAGATAAGAGGCTCTAGGGCAGCAGTCCCCAACTTTATGGCACCACGGACCAGTTTCATGGAAGACAATTTTTCCACAGATGGGGGGTTGGGGGGCATGAGGGTGGTGATTGTTCAGGTGGTAATGCGAGTGATGGGGAGTGGCAGATGAAGCTTCGCTCACTCGCCCGCCGCTCACCTCCTGCTCTATGGCCCAGTTCCTAAGCAGCCCGGGGGTTGGGGACCCCTGCTCTAGGGCACTAATGGCTCCCTGCAAGCTCAGCCTAGACTGAGAAGTGAGAGAGACATGATTAATAGTAAGTATAAGGAGTCATTCCTTCCTGCTTCCTATACCTCAAGGGTCTAACTCCCTCTTCAGTCAATCCCTTTCTCAGGATCAGAAGCCCCACTTAGGATTTCTGCTGTCTTCGTTGTGTCATGGAGCTCTTTATTAGGGGTTCCCCACAATTTTGAGTGCCTTTATTCTAGGAACTCCAACAGATTCTCACAGTGAAGAAACTAGAAAGCTCCCTGTGTGGCTCCAACAGCGTGAGACAAAGAGTAATCATTGTGAAATATGCCCCAAACTAACTCCATAACCAAGGCCTACTGTCCAGGGGAAAGGATATTTCCATAGCCTTTTACAAGCTGGAAGAAGAGAATTCCTCCCACTCCATCCCTCTTTGGTATTCCTGCCTTCCCAAAGAGAAAAAAAAAAAGTCAACAATGGTTGGGAATTCAGTGAAATACATTGGGAATACCGCATCCAAGGAAGGCAGTAGAGAAGAGGGGTAGTGGAAATCCATACCAGTGGAGAAACAATTGTGAAGATCACAGCCCTGAGACACAGGTCCACTAAAACACTGAGATTTAACCAGAACACTATGGAGCACACTTTCTCCCCAACAGCTTACTATAACACAGGGCTCCAGTACAGTAACAGTGGATTACAACTGAGAGAGTTGCAGGACAGATTCCCCATGAGGAGGAGTACTTAGGAAAGCCCAAAGTCAAGAGGGGATAAAAAACAAGGACGGTAGAGGAACTTGAATTCTCTGGCATCTATAGCTACAGAAACATTAAACAAAGACAAAATTCTAGCCATATTAACGTATGTCCTCTTACTAAAGGCCTATTTACCTCAGCCCCTATTGCCCTATCCAACAAGTCTGGCTTTCAAAAAAGATTACACAGCATGACAAAAGACGAGAGAAAACACAAAGAAAATCAACAGACTCAGATGTGACAGAATTGTTGAAATTACCAGCAAGGGAATTTAAAATAACCATGATTAATATGTTAAGGGCACTGTTGTTATAAGTAGACAACATGCAAGAACAGATAGGAAATATAAGAAGTAAGATGAATACTCTAAGAAACAAAAACAATGTTAGAAATCAAAAACAACTTGGCAGATATAAATAATCCCTTTGAGGAACTAATCAGTAGAATCAGTATGGCTGAGGAAAGAATCAGTGACCTTGAGGAACTTTCAAGATGATGGAGAAGTAAGACGTGGAGATCACTTTCCTCCCCACAAATACATCAAAAATACATTTACACGTGGAACAACCCCTACACAGCACCTACTGAACTCTGACAGAGGAATTCAGACTTCCCAAAAGGCAAGAAACTCCCCAGTGCCTGGGTAGGGCAAAAGAAAAAACAGAGACAAAAGAATAGGGACAGGACCTGCACCTCTGGGAGGGAGCTGTGAAGGAGGAAAAGTTTTCACATACTAGGAAGCCCCTTCACTGGTGGAGACTGCAGGCGGCGGAGGCGGGGAAGCTTCAGAGCCACAGAGGAGAGCGCAGCAATAGGGGTGCGGAGGGCAAAGCGGAGAGATTCCCACATAGAGGATCGCTGCCGACCAGCACTCACCAGCCTGAGAAGCTTGTTTGCTCATCTGCTGGGGCGAGTGGAGGCTGGGAGCTGAGGCTCGGGCTTCGGAGGTCACATCCCAGGGAGAGGACTGGGGTTGGCTGAGTGAACACAGCCTGAAGGGGGTTAGTGCGCCACAGCTAGCTGGGAGGGAGTCTGGGAAAAAGTCTGGAACTGTCTAAGAGGCAAGGGACCATTGTTTCGCGGTACACGAGGAGAGGAGAGTCAGAGCACTGCCTAAAGGAGCTCCAGAGATGGGCACGAGCCACGGCTATCAGTGCAGACACCAGAGACCGGCATGAGATGCTAAGGCTACTGCTGCAGCCACTAAGAATCCTGTATGCAAGTACAGGTCACTATCCACACCTCCCCTCCTAGGAGCCTTTGCAGCTTGCCACTGCCAAGGTCCCATGATCCAGGAACAAGTTCGCCGGGAGAACACAGGGCATGCCTCAGGCTGGTGCAACGTCACGTGGGCCTCTGCCACCGCAGGCTCACACTGCGTTCCGTACCCCTCCCTCCCCCCGCCTGAGTGAGCCTGACTCCCCTAATCAGCTGCTACTTTAACCCTGTCCTGTCTGGGGGAGCAACAGACACCCTCAGGCAACCTACACACAGAGGTGGGGTCAAATCCAAAGCTGAAACCCAGGAGCTGTGCGACCAAAGAAGAGAAATGGAAATCTCTCCCAACAGCATAAGGAACAACAGATTAAATCTGAACAATCACCTTGATGTACCCTGCATCTGTGGAATACCTGAATAGACAACAAATCATCCCAAAATTGAGGAGGTGGACTTTGGGAACAACTGTAGACTTGGGGTTTGATTTCTGAATCTAGTTTGTTTCTAGTTTTATGTTTATTTTAGCTTAGTATTTAGAGCTTATTATCATTGGTAGATTTGTTTATTGATTTGGTTGCTCTTTTTTTTTTTCCCTTTTTCTCTTTTTGTGAGTGTGTATGTGTGTGGTCTTTGTGTGAGTTTGTCTGTATAGCTTTGCTTTTACCATTTGTCCTAGGGTTCTGTCTGTCCCTTTTTTTTTTCTTAGTATAGTTTCTAGCACTTGTTATCATTGGCAGATTTGTTTTTCGGTTTGGTTGTTCTCTTCTTTCTTTCGTTTTTTAAATTTTTAATTTATTTTTTAAAATATTTTTTAATTTTTTTAATTTAATTTTTAATTTAATTTTTTTAATTTACTTTTTTAAATTTAAATCTTTTTATTTTTAATAATTTTTTTTACTTTTTATTTAAATAACTTTATATTATTTTATTTTTCTTTCTTTCTTTCTTTTTCTCCCTTTTCTTCAGGTCCCAGTGGCTGACAGGGTCTTGGTGGTCCAGCCTGCTGTCAGGCCTCAGCCTCTGGGGTGGGAGAGCCGAGTTCAGGACATTGGGCCACCAGAGACCTCCCAGCCCCACTTAATAACAAATGGCAAAAGCTCTCACAGAGATCTCCATAACAATGCTAAGACCCAGCTCCACACAACAACCAGCAAGTTACAGTGCTGGACACCCTATGCCAAATAACTAGCAAGACAGGAATACAACCCCATTCATTAGCAGAGAAGTTGCCTAAAATCATAATAAGGTCACAGACACTCCAAAACACATGACCAGACACGGTCCTGCTCACCAGAAAGATAATATCCAGCCTCAACCACCAGAACACAGGCACCATTCCCCTCCACCAGGAAGCCTACACAACCCACTGAAGCAACATTACCCACGGGAGGCAGACACCAAAAACAACTGGAACTATGAACCAGAAGTCTGCAAAAAGGAGACCCCAAACACAGTAAGTTCCGCAAAATGAAAAGACAGAGAACTATGCAGCAGATGACAGAGCAAGGTAAAAACCCACCAGACCAAACAAATGAAGACAATATAGGCAGCCTACCGAAAAAAGAATTCAGAGTAATGAGAGTAAAGATGATTCAAAACCTTGGAAATAGAATGGAGAAAATACAAGAAACGTTTAACAGGACCTAGAAGAACTAAAGAGCAAGCAAACAATGATGAACAACACAATGAATGAAATTTAAAATTCTCTAGAAGGAATCAATAGCAGAATAACTGAGGCAGAAGAATGCATAAGTGACCTGGAAGACAAAATAGTGGAAATAACTACCACAAAGCAGAATAAAGAAAAAAGAATGAAAATAATTGAGCACAGTCACAGAGAACTCTAGGACAAAATTAAATGCACCAACATTTGAATTATAGGGGTCCTAGAAGAAGAGAAAAAGAAAGGGACTGAGAAAATATTTGAAGAGATTATAGTTGAAAACTTCCCTAATATGGGAAAGGAAATAGTCAATCAAGTTCAGTAAGCACATGGAGTCCCATACATGATAAATCCAAGAAGAAAACACCAAGAAACATATTAATCAAACTATCAAAAATTAAATACAAAACGAAATATTAAAAGCAGCAAGGGAAAAGCAACAAATAACATACAAGGGAATCCCCATAAGGTTAACAGCTGATCTTTCAGCAGAAACTCTGTAAGCCAGAAGGGAGTGGCAGGACATATGTAAAGTGATGAAAGGGAAAAACCTACAACCAAGATTACTCTACCCAGCAAGGATCTCATTCAGATTCAATGCAAAACTTAAAACCTTTAAAAGCAAAAGATAAGAGAATTCAGCACCAACAAACGAGCTTTACAACAATGCTAAAGGATCTTCTCTAGGCAGGAAACACAAGAGAAGGAAAAGACCTACAATAACAAATCCAAAACAATTAAGAATATGGTAATAGGAACATATATATCAATAACTACCTTAAATGTAAATGGACTAACTGCTCCAACCAAAACACATAGACTGACTGAATGGATAAAAAAACAAGACCCGTATATCTGCTGTCTACAAGAGATGCACTTCAGACCTAGGGACACATACAGACTGAAAGTGAGGGGATGGAAAAAGATATTCCATGCAAATGGAAATCAAAAGAAAGCTGGAGTAGCAATTCTCATATCAGACAAAACAGACTTTAAAATAAAGACTATTACAAGAGACAAAGAAGGACACTACATATTGATCAAGGGGTCAATTCACGAAGAAGATATAACAATTGTAAGTATTTATGCACCCAACATAGGAGCACCTCAATACATAAAGCAAATGCTAACAGCCATAAAAGGGGAAATCGACAGTAACACAATAATATTAGGGCACTTTCACACCCCACTTTCACCAAAGGACAGGTAATCCAAAATGAAAATAAATAAGGAAACTCAAGCTTTAAATGACACATTAGACAAGATGTGCTTAACTGATATTTATAGGACATTCCAACCAAAAACAACAGAATAAACTTTCTTCTCAAGTGCTCATGGAACATTCTCCAGGATAGATCATATCTAGGGTCACAAATCAAGCTTGGTAAATTGAAGAAAATTGAAATCATATCAAGTATCTTTCTGACCACAGCACTATGAGACTAGATATCAATTACAGAAAAAAATCTATAAAAAATACAACCACATGCAGGCTAAACAATACGTTACAAAATAACCAACAGATCACTGAAGAAATCAAAGAGGAAATCAAAAAATATCTACAAACATATGACAATGAAAATACGACGACCCAAAACCTTTGGGATGCAGCAAAAGCAGTTCTAAGAGGGAAGTTTATAGCAATACAATTCTACCTTAAGAAACAGGAAACATCTCGAATAAACAACCTAACCTTGCACCTAAAGCAATTAGAGAAAGAAGAACAAAAAAAACCCAAAGTTAGCAGAAGGAAAGAAATCATAAAAATCAGCTCAGAAATAAATGAAAAAGAAATGAAGGAAACAATAGCAAAGATTAATAAAACTAAAAGCTGGTTCTTTGAGAAGATAAACAAAATTGAAAAACCATTAGCCAGACTAATCAAAATAAAAAGGGAGAAGACTCAAATCAATAGAATTAGAAATGAAAAAGGATCAGTAACTGACACTGCAGAAATAAAAAGGATCAAGAGAGATTACTATAAGCAGCTATATGCCAATAAAATGGACAACCTGGAAGAAATGGACAAATTCTTAGAAAAGCACAACCTTCTAAGACTGAACCAAGAAGTAATAGAAAATATAAACAGATCAATCACAAGCACTGAAATTGAAACTATGATTAAAAATCTTCCAACAAACAAAAGCCCAGGACCGATGGCTTCACGGGTGAATTCTATCAAGCATTTAGAGAAGAGCTAACACCTATCCTTCTCAAGTCTTCCAAAATATAGCAGAGAGAGGAACACTCCCACACTCATTCTATGTGGCCACCATCACCCTGATACCAAAACCAGACAAAGACGTCACAAAAAAAGAAAACTATATGCCAATATCACTGATGAACATAGATACAAATATCCTCAACAAAATACTAGCAAATAGAATCCAACAGCACATTACAGGGATCATAAACCATGGGGGTTTATTCCTGGAATGCAAGGATTCTTCAATATATGCATATCAACCAATGTGATACACCACATTAACAAACTGAAGGATAAAAACCAAATGATCATCTCAATAGGTGCAGAGAAAGCTTTGGACAAAAGTCAACACCCATTTATGACAAAAACCCTCCAGAAAGTAGGCATAGAGGGAACTTACCTCAACATAATAAAGGCAATATATGACAAACCTACAGCCAGCATCGTTCTCAATGGTGAAAAACTGAAACCATTTCCACTAAGATCAGGAACAAGACAAGGCTGCCCACTCTTACCACTATTATTCAACACAGTTTTGTAAGTTTTAGCCACAGGAATCAGAGAAGAAAAGCAAATAAGTGGAATCCAAATTGGAAAAGAAGAGGTAAAAATGTCACTGTTTGCAGATGACATGATACTATACATACAGAATCCTAAAGATGCAACCAGAAAACTACTAGAGCTAATCATTGAATTCGGTAAAGTAGCAGGATACAAAATTAATGCACAGAAATCTCTGGCATTCCTGTACACTAATGATGAAAAATCTGAAAGCAAAATTAAGAAAACACTCCCATTTACCATTGCAAAAAAAAGAATACAATACCTAGGAATAAATCTACCTAAGTAGACAAAAGACCTGTATGCAGAAAACTATAAGACACTGATGAAAGAAATTAAAGATGATACAAACAGATGGAGAGATATACCATGTTCTTGAATCAGAAGAATCAACATTGTGAAAATGACTATACTCCCCAAAGTAATCTAAAGATTCAATGCAATCCCTATCAAACTACCAATGGCATTTTTCACTGAACTAGAACAAAAAATTTCACAATTTGTATGGAAACACAAAAGACCCAGAATAGCCAACGCAAGCTTGAGAAAGAAAAACGGAACTGGAGGAATCAGGCTCCCTGACTTCAGACTATACTACAAAGGTACAGTAATCAAGAAAGTATGGTACTGGCACAAAAACAGAAATACTGAACAGGATAGAAAGCCCAGAGATAAACCCAGGCACATATGGTCACCTTATCTTTGATAAACGAGGGAAGAATATATAATGGAGAAAAGACAGCCTCTTCAGTAAGTGGTTCTGGGAAAACTGGACAGCTACATGTAAAAGAATGAAATTAGAACACTCCCTAACACCATACACACAAAAAAGCTCAAAATGGATTAAGGACCTAAATGTAAGGCCAGGCACTGTAAAACTCTTAGAGGAAAATATAGGCAGAACACTCTATGACATAAATCATAACAAGATCTTTTTTGACCCACCTCCTAGAGAAATGGAAATAAAAACAAAAATATACAATGGGACCTAAGGAAACTTAAAAGCTTTTGCACAAAAAAGGAAACCATAAACAAGACGAAAAGACAACCCTCAGAATGGGAGAAAATATTTTCAAACAAACTGACAAAGGATTAATTTCCAAAATTTACAAGCAGCTCATGCAGCTCAATATTAAAAAAAAAACAAAAACAACTCAATTAAAAATGGGCAGAAGACCTAAATAGACATTTCTCCAAAAAAGATATACAGATTGCCAACAAACACATGAAAGGATGGTCAACACCACTAATCATTAGAGAAATGCAAATCAAAACTACAATGAGGTATCACCTCACACCAGTCAGAATGGCCATCATCAAAAATCTACAAACAATAAATGCTGCAGAGGGTGTGGAAAAAAGGGAACCCTCTTGCACCGTTGGTGGGAATGTAAATTCATACAGCCACTATGGAGAACACTATGCAGGTTCCTTAAAAAGCTTAAAATAGAACTACCTTATGACCCAGCAATCCCACTACTGGGCATATACCCTGAGAAAACCATAATTCAGAAAGAGTCATGTACCACAATGTTCACTGCAGTTCTATTTACAATAGCCAGGACATGGAATCAACCTAATTGTCCATTGACAGATGAATGGATAAAGAAGATGTGGCACATACATAGAGTAGAATATTACTCAGCTATAAAAAGAAACGAAATTGAGTTATTTGTAGTGAGGTGGATGGACCTAGAGTCTGTCATACACAGTGAAGTAAGTCAGAAAGAGAAAAACAAATACCGTATGCTAACACATATATATAGATTCTAAAAAAAAAAGAAAATGGTTCTGAAGAACCTAGGGGCAGGACAGGAATAAAGATGCAGACATAGAGAATGGACTTGAGGACACGGGGGAAGGGTAAGCTGGGACGAAGAGAGTGGCATGGATGTATATACACTACCAAATGTAAAATAGATAGCTAGTGGGAAGCAGCCACATAGCATAGGGAGATCAGCTCGGTGCTTTGTGACCACCTAGAGGGGTGGGATAAGGAGGGTGGGAGGGTGACGCAAGCTGGAGGAGAAATTATGATAAATGCATATGTATACCTGATTCACTTTGTCATACAGCAGAAACTAACAGAACATTGTAAAGCATTATAGTACAATAAATGTTAAAAAAAAATCAGTGAGCTTACAGATAGATTAATACAAGCTTCCCAAACTGAAATGTAAGAGGAAAAATGAACTAAAAAACAACAAAGCAGAGCATTTAAGAACTGTGGGACAATGTCAAAAGGTGTGACATGCACCTTTAATATAACTGGAATACCAGAAGTGGGAAAAGGAGAAAAAAGATAACTGGGAAAAAAAATAATAAACTCCAAGTATTTGGAAATTAAATAATACAAATAACTCATGAGTTAAAGAAGCCTCAAAAAGTGTTGAAATATACTTTAACAAAAGGAAAATAAAGTACATATATTAGAAAATAGGAAAGGTATAAAATCAATAACCTAAGCCTCCACTTTAGAAAACTAGAGAGAGAAGAGGAACTTAAGCCTAAAGTAAGTAGAAGAAAATAATAATAAGTTAAAAAGCAGAAAGCAATGATATTGCAGACTTGAAAATAAAAGAGAAAAATCAATAAAACCAAAAGGCACACTTTGAAAAGATCAATTAATTGATAAACATCTCTACTCAGACTAACCAAGAAAAAGAAAAAAGAGAAGACACAAATTACCAATATCACAAATGAAAGAGAGGTCATCAACACTGACTGCATGGAAATTAAATACATAACAAAGGTCTAATATGAATAACTCTATGCCTACAAATGTGATGACTTAAATGAAATAGACTATATATGGATGGTAGCATATTTAAATGGATGCAGAAATTTGTCAAAGCTCATCAAAATTTGTACTTAAAATGTGCACATTTTATTGCATGTAAAGTGTACTGAAATAAAATAGATTCTTTAAAGGACAAATTTCATGAATTTGAAATTTGAAGAATTTCCTTCACCTCTGAATCCCATTTCTTCTTGTTTTGAGTGGAAATATTAGAGGCAGTATATAAGAAAGTACCTCACAGGATAACATTTCACATTTAGGGCTCAGTGAAAGTGAGTTTCCTTTTCTGTTCCCTGAATAAAAGTTATCACTTAAAATATAAGAATTTTAAAACTAAAATTCCTGCAACAACATTAACTTAATCACAAAACATTTTATATTACACACCTTAATCTTTAGCACAGATTTTACAAATAAAATGGCTGACTTCAAAGATAACTTCTTCACCTCCCTAATCCAATTCACCCTTGAAGACTATATTTAGGAATTATTTCATCTAGGAAGCCTTCTCTCACCAGTACCATCCCTCAACTTTTTCCCGCCAGGGGAGTGTAGGTGTCTCTCCTCTCTGCTTCCATGCTGATATCTCTCCAT
This sequence comes from Grampus griseus, assembly GCF_964374135.1. Lineage (NCBI taxonomy): Eukaryota > Metazoa > Chordata > Mammalia > Artiodactyla > Delphinidae > Grampus > Grampus griseus. The sequence goes on along the minus strand of NC_139019.1, from coordinate 98,070,463 downwards.
ATCAATAACGTTAGCCTGTTACCACCTGTCTGTTACCTAACACAGAGTCTAAGATGGAGATTATTGCCTAAGTAATTTATCACAGGTTTTTCACAGAAAAAGGGGAGAACACATAATTGTGCAGGGGAAAAACCCAGGAGAGAATTTGGTCTTGGGTCTCAGCTAGCACCTAGCTTCGATCCCGACCCCTGGGGAACCCCAGAGTATTAATTGCATCACAGGGTTGATCCCACCCTAAGGCAAGGGACCATCCTTTTCCCCCTCAACAACCCACACCCTCCTGCCTTCCAGTCAAGATCACTACCCCTGGCCTGTCCTGAGAAAGGGCATAACCTCTGTGATAAGATGGCAATTCTTAGAAGAAAGAGGCAGCTGTTAGCCATTAGCAGCCATACTCACAGCAACTGGGGGAGAGTGTACCAAGCCAGCAAAGGGTATCTATGCTGGACATCAAAAGTAACCATTACACCACATAACATTTATCACACTCTAGTAAATGTTTAAAATACTGTGCTAGAACATGAGCTTTTAAATCAGAGTGCCTGTAGATTTGAATCCTACATATAGCTATGCATCTTTGTGCGAACAACTTAACTTTTCTAAATGTCAGTTCCCATATCTATAAATAGGGATAATAATAGCAATATCTATAGCATACTGTTGTCATGAGAATTAAATGAATAATACATGTAAAGTGCTCAGAAATAATATATGTAATATATGAAATATATATGTAAAGTGTTCCAGTGTCTGGAACATAAGAACTTAATACATGTTAGTTGTTATTGTTTTTACTGCTGCTGCTGTTGTTGCTGTTACTATGTTAATATTTTAGTTATCAGATTAAGGGCCTATATTCCTCACTAGCTAATCAATCAGATAAGAAAAATAAAAACGAACTCTGACATACAAGAACTCACCTAACACTAACAGCTAGATCTAGATGCTATTACAAGATGACCTGGCATTCACAGCTAAACTGTGGCATTCTTTTCTTGAAATTAACCTCACAGAGCACTGACATCAGATAAGGTAGCTCTGTGACTGTAATAAAGTAAGATGAAAATGACCATTCCGTGATCTTGTCAGAACAGAGAGCAAACAAGATCATAGTGTGAACAACAAAAATTACACCCTCGTCTCCAGGCTAACATGACTAACAAATGCTTCTTTGCCAATTATAGGCTTAGCCTCACATTATTCTTCCTGCCGTCTGGATGAGATTTATTTAAAAATCCAATTATATAATCATCCTGCTCCCAGACAGCACCCAATTCATAGCGAACCCCACTTCCTTGAACCTTCCTCAAAAAATAACCTGACACAAGCACAAAGCCTATAATAAATCCTTCTTAACCCTCTTCTATTGTGAAGTCCCATGCTTCTCCATAGTTTATGATCTCCCCCATTGCAATAAACCAATAAATTAACCTTCATTTGACTACAGATATATTTCTGATGATCTTTGGTCAGAAGGCTTTGACACAAAGATTATTCACTCCTGTACTCTCAGTGCCTAAGATGTAGTAGGCATTTCGTAAAAGTTTTTTGAATGAAGAAATTAACCCCAGATACAAGTTTGTTCCAAAGATCCTGATTGTGTTTAATGGCTGATACCGGTGCTTTTCACATTTGTAGTCAGTACAATAACTGAGGATACACAGATACCTACTAAGCACAGGACAAGAATGTTAGGTGGAATTGAGATACACATCTAAATATCATAGTTTTAAGCATCTGGCCATCAGTAGCAGTAATGAAGAACAATAAATCAAAGGCTCAAGTACAACTCCAAAATGACAAATTGGTGAATAGTACAGATTCTGCAATGACAGATGCTACTACAAATCAAAGAACCATAATCATCTTATGTGCATTGTGTAAAGAGGGCTGTCCCAGGTTGTCACAGTACTCTTGGAAATCAAGTTTGGACTATTGCCATCTTGGTGCAATGCCCTATTTTGCTGTACAATTGTATGTAGAGAAGAGAAAACTGACATAATGAAATTCCAGTAGTAACTTAACCTGGCAGCCAATCCAGCTGATAGAAAATAATTTGATAGATTGAAACAGTGTAAATGGTCCATAGAACACAGATATTTTTGTGATCGTTGGAAGAAACTCTCATACACACATTAAATAATGAGGCTCTGTATCATTTCTAGGAGAAATAAAAAATCTCACCATCTACCTTTATACTAATCTTTAAAGCTGATTGTCACTTTTTTTCCCTTCAAGTCTTTAGTATAAGGTAAAATGTGATCTACATTATAGTTTGATCCCCACTAAATCTGACTCTATGAGATGGCCTCATTGATGACATTATTTTTAAAATAAATTATTCGTTATAGGTAGAAATGAGAATTATTGCCATTTTTAATTGATGTCAATATTCTAATATAAGCCCACGTATATATTCAGAATAATATTTTCTTGGAGGAATATATGGAGTAATGATATAACACCTAATTTATACTTTAATCTAAGCTGTTATGTTTTTGACATGAATTCTGCACATTGTAATTTGGGGCATGGCAATTTTACACTAGGAATACATGATTTTTTCTATTTAAAAATTACTAAAGAGAGGTTATCACAAAGAAGAAAACTGAAATCACCCATAAGTTCAACAGTCAAACATGCCCATAGTTAACAGTTTGATGATAGTCTCTCTCACTTTTCCTTCCTCATTCTTCTTTACTATATTATCTAAAATAGTATCTACTATAAATGCCATTTGTAACCTGATTTTTTACTTAATAAAATCATATAAATGTCTTTATCTCAATAAAGGCATTTCTACACCATTACTTTAATATATGTACCCCCTTCATATTAAGACACTTTAGCTTCCAATTTTTAATTTAAAAAAAAGGATAGTATAGCTGATTCACTTTGTCATACAGCAGAAACTAACACGTTGTAAAGCAATTATAATCCAATAAAGATGTAAAAAAATAAAATTTAATTTAAAAATTTTTTAAATGACAGGATTCCAGAATGAACAATTTTTGTAAATCAATATCTCATATTCTCCTTATAGAAATCATCCAAAACCAACAAGGAGAATTTTTAATGCAAACATTCTTTCCATTGAAGACTGAATAATCTCCAGTTTCTAAACTATATGTAAGGATCATCTAAAGTAGCTAAGGTTAAGAGAGTGGACAGTGAAGAATCTTGGTATAAAATTCAGAGTGGAATTTCCTTAATGGAGAACATACCTAAAAGTGCTCTCAAAATGCATTTGTAAAAGTTAGAGGTACAAATTGATGTTCAAAAACTGTATCTCCTGATATATAGGGAGTGCAGAACTGGGTATAAATAGGTTAGTAACTGAATTTCTCCTCCACTGTACTTGCTTCATTAAAGTAGAATAAACAGGCTACTAAAAAGAAAGAAAAGAAAAAGCTGTGGTTAAATGAAGCAGACTGCTCTTTGGCAACAGAAAGGAAGAGAACTTTTGCATTGTGAACAAAAGTAAAACTGGAACACTATCTTGACCTCCATCTGGCCCTCTCAGGGAATTTCTTGAAAAAAGCTAATGTAGGAAAAAAACATTCATTCAATGATAAAACACAAGGAACTATAACAGTATCAAAAACATATACTATAGATTTTTATTCTTGACCGAGATGGAGTAACAGGGACCAGATTTATTTTCTCACCTTAAATAATCAGAAAACCATATAAAATACAGAAAACAATGGTTTTTCAAGACACTGCACAACAAGCAACAAAGGGCAGTGCCCCCTGAAAGACAGGAAACAAATAAGATGAGCCCTGTGATTTACTGCCCAGTTTACTGTGCTGAGAGTTTTCAAGCACAGAGGAAAGAAACCCAGAAAGCTAAGGAGACAGAGTTGGGGTTCAAGGATACCAAGGCAGCTAGAGTTCATGAAACAGAGTACTTGAGGGCACATAGCCTCACAGCAAAAGAATTCTAGAGATCTGTGCATATGTATAAGGAAATTACCAAGATTGAGGAAGAAGTCCATGGAAGGATTAGAGGTAACACTGCCAAGCTCACAGAATCTAATAACAGTGCTTGTTCATACCAACCAGATGGAAAGTCTCAAGATTCATGGTGCATAGCGTAGACTATACAAAATCTTCTTGTCTCAATAGTGGAGAATAATTAGCCCTAGAACAAACATTGCTCTACTATCTAAAAAAGCTTCCAACCTAACAAAGCTTAAAATCAAGGCCTAAAAGGATGAAATCCACAATGTGAATTTCAAAAGTTATCAGACATGAAAAGGAGGAAAACATGAGCTGTAATGAAGAGAACAAAAAGATCAACCCAGAACTGACACGTGTATAAGAATTAGTAGACAACGACATTAACACACTTATTATAATTGTATTCTACATGTTCAAAAAATAGAAACATGTAAGATATAAAAAAGGGCCAAATCAAACTAATAGAATTGAAAAGTACAATGTCTGAGAAGAAAAATACAATGGAAGGGAATTGCAGCCCTGGCAACCATGGATCTGTTTACTATCCACAGTTTTGTCTACTCTGGAATGTCATATAAATGGAATCATTCACTATGTAGCCTTTTTGAGTCTGGCTTTTCTCACTTGGAATAACACTTTCAAGATTCATTAGTATTCTTAGACTTATCAGTAGTTCATTCTTTTTACTGCTGAGTTATATTCAATTGTACAAATGTACCTAAATTTTGTGTACAAAACTCATCAGCTGAAGGATATTTAGGTTGTTTACAGTTCATGCAATTATGAATGAAATTACCGTAAACATTTATACAGATATTTTTGTGTAAACCTCTATGCAGACCTTCATTTCTGTTAGATAAATACCTAGGAATGGAGTTGCTGGATCATGTAGTATGTGTATGTCTAACTTTATAAGAAACTGCCAAATTGTCTTCCAAAGTAGATATACTATTTTATATTCACAACAATAATGAAAGATAGTTCTACTGCATATATATATATACACATATATATATATTTTTTTTTGTGTGTGTGTGTGTGTGGTACGCATGCCTCTCACTGTTGTGGCCTCTCCCGTTGCAGAGCACAGGCTACGGACGCGCAGGCTCAGCGGCCATGGCTCACGGGCCCAGCCGCTCCGCGGCATGTGGGATCTTCCCGGACCGGGGCACGAACCCGTGTCCCCTGCATCAGCAGGCGGACTCTCAACCACTGCGCCACCAGGGAAGCCCCTGTTCTGCATATTAATCAGAATTTTTTGGTGTTAGTTATTGTAATAGGTATGTAGTGGTTACCCCTTGAGGATTTAACCTGCATTTCCCTAAAGCAAAATGATTTTGAATATGCTGAAATGACGTTGAGTAATGACATTGAAAATCTTTTCATGTGCTTGTTTGACATTCCTATCTCTTTGATCAAGTGTCTGTTCAAATCTTTTACTCATTTTAATTCAGTTTTTTTTTTTTGGGGGGGCTGTGAGAGTTCTTTATTATACTTATTAAAAATATTTTATCAGATCTATGTTTTACAAATATTTTCTCCAAATCTGTTTCTATTCATTTTTGTAACATTTTATATCACAGAGGAAAAGTGGGTTTTTTAAAATTTTGATAAAGCCCAATTTATCAATATTTCTTTTTGTAGTTTATGGTTTTTGAGTCCTGCTTTAAAAAAATTTATCTCACCACATGCCAAGAGGCTTTATTCTACATTACCTTCCGGAAATTTTATAATTTTATCTTGTACATATACTTCTATTATTCATTTTGAGATAATTTTTCTATATGGAGTGAGGCACATGTCATTGTTCATTGTTCTCCATATGGATGTCTAAATAGCTGAGCATTTTATGTTAAAAACTATCATTACTCCATTGACTTGTCTTGACATCTTTATAAAAAATCAATCAACCATAAGGGCAAGTCTGTTTCTATATTCTCTATTCTGATTCATTAATCTATGTGTCTACCCTTGAAAAAGTACCACATTGACTTCATGATTGTCACTTTATAATAAAAATTGAAATCAGGTAACATCAGTCTTCCATCTTTGCTTCCATTCAAAAAATTTGGATGTTCTAAGTTCTTTGCTTTCCATATAAAAATTAAAATCAGCTGGTCAATTTTTACACTCTCCCCACCAAAAAAGAGCTTGCTGGAATTCTAATTAGAACTTCATTGAATCTATAGGTGGATTTTTGAGGAAGTAGATATTTTAACAACACTGAGTCTTCAACTCCATGAAAATGGTTTAACTTTCCACGAAAATAAGTCTCCTTTGACTTACATAGTTGAGTCCGTGGCATGCGGGATCTTCCCGTACTGTGGCATGAACCCGCGTCCCCTGCATCGGCAGGCGGGCCCCCAACCACTGCGCCACCAGGGAAGCCCTGTAGATTTTTTGATGATGGCTATTCTGAGCAGTGTGAGGTGATATTTCATTGTAGTTTTGATTTGCATTTATCTAAAGATTAGTGATGTTGAGCATCCTTTCATGTGTTTGTTGGCAATCTGTATATCTTCTGTGGAGAAATGTCTATTTAGGTCTTCTACCCATTTGGATTGAGTTGTTTGTTTTTTTAATATTGAGGTGCAAAAGATGCTTGTATATTTTGGAGATTAATTCTATGTCAGTTGCTTTGCTGGTAAATACTTTCTCCCATTCTTAGGGTTGTCTTTTCGTCTTCTTTATGCTTTCCTTTGCTGTGCAGAAGATTTTAAGTTTCATTAGGTCCCATTTGTATATTTTTGTTTTTATTTCCATTTCTATAGGAGGTGAGTCAAAAAGGATCTTGCTGTGATTTATGTCATAGAGTGTTCTTCTGATGTTTTCCTCTGAGAGTTTTATACTGTCTGGCCTTATATTTAGGTGTTTAACATATTTTGAGTTTATTTTTGTGTATGGTGTTATGGGATGTTCTAATTTCATTCTTTTATATGTAGCTGTCCACTTTTCTCAGAACCACTTATTGAAGAAATTGTCTTTTCTCCATTGTATATTCTTTCCTCCTTTATCAAAGATAAGGTGACCATATGTCCATGGGTTTATCTCTGGGCTTTCTTTCCTGTACCATTGATCTATACTTCTGTTTTTGTGCCAGTACCTTACTGTCTTGTTTACTGTAGCTTTGTAGTACAGTCTGAAGTCAGGGAGCCTGATTCCTCCAGCTCCACTTTTCTTTTTCAAGATTGCTTTGGCTGTTCAGGGTCTTTTGTGTTTCCATACAAATTGTGAAATTTTTTGTTCTACTTCTGTGAAAAATACCATTGGTAGTTTGATAGGGATTGCACTGAATCTGTAGATTGCTTTGGGTAGTAGAATCATTTTCACAATGTTGATTCTTCCAAACAAAGAACATGGTATATCTCTCCATCTGTTCCTATCATCTTTAATTTCTTTCATCAGTGTCTTATAGTTTTCTGCATACAGGTCTTTTGTGTCCTTAGGTAGGTTTATTCCTAGATATTTTATTCTTTTTGTTGCAGTGGTAAATGGAAGTGTTTCCTTCATTTCTCTTTCAGATTTTTCATCATTGGTATATAGGAATGCAAGGGATTTCTGTGCATTAATTTTGTATCCTGCTACTTTACCAAATTCATTGATTAGCTCTAGCAGTTTTCTGGTAGCACCTTTGGGATTCTCTATGTATAGTATCACGTCATCTGCAAACAGTGATAGTTTTACTTCTTCTTTTCCAATTTGTATTCCTTTAATTCTTTTTCTTCTCTGATTGCTGTGGCTAAAACTTCCAAAACTATGTTGAATAAAAGCAATGAGGGTGGGCAACCTTGTCTTGTTCCTGATCTTAGAGGAAATGGTTTCAGTTTTTCAACATTGACAATGATGCTGGCTGTGGGTTTGTCATATATGGCCTTTATGATGCTGAAGCAGGTTCCCTCTATGCCCACTTTCTGTAGCCTTTTTATCATAAACCAGTGTTGAATATTTTCAAAAGCCTTTTCTGCATCTATTGAGATGATCATATGGATTTTATTCTTCAACTTGGTAATATGGTGAATCACATTGACTGATTTGTGTATATTGAAGAATCCTTGCGCTCCTGAGATAAACCCCACTTGATCATGGTGTATGATCCTTTTAATGTCCTGTTGGATTCTGTTTGCTAGTATTTTGTTGAGGATTTTTGCATCTAAGTTCATTAGTGATATTGGCCTGTAGTTTCCTTTTTTTGTAACATAATTTTCTGGTTTTGGTATCAGGGTGATGGTGGCCTCTTAGAATGAGTTTGGGAGTGTTCCTCTCCCTGCTATATTCTGGAAGAGTTTGAGAAGGATAGGTGTTAGCTCTTCTCTAAATGTTTGATAGAATGTACCTGTGAAGCCACAGGGTCCTGGGCTTTTGTTTGTTGGAAGATTTTTAATCACATCCTCAATTTCTGTGCTTGTGATTGGTCTGTTTATATTTTCTCTTTCTACCTGGTTCAGTCTCAGAAGGTTGTGCTTTTCTAAGAATTTGTCGATTTCTTCCAGGTTGTCCATTTTATTGGCAAAGAATTGCTTGTAGTCATATCTCATGATCCTTTGTATTTCTGCAGTGTCAGTTGTTACTTCTTCTTCATTTCTAATGCTGTTGATTTGAGTCTTTTCCCTTTTTTTCTTGATTAGTCTGGCTAATGGTTTATCAATTTTGTTTATCTTCTCAAAGAACCAGCTTTTAGTTTTATTGATCTTGCTATTGTTTTCTTCATTTCTTTTTCATTTATTTCTGATCTAATCTTTACGATTTCTTTCCTTCTTCTAAATTTGGGGGTTTTTGTTCTTCTCTCTAATTGCTTTAGGTGTAAGGTTAGGTTATTTATTTAGATGTTTCTTGTTTCTTGAGGTCGGATTGTATTGCTATATACTTCCCTCTTAGAATTGCTTTTGCTGCATCCCATAGGTTTTGGATCATCGTGTTTTCATTGTCATTTGTTTCTAGGTATTTTTTGATTTCCTCTTTGATCTCTTCAGTGATCTCTTGGTTGTTAAGTAGTGTATTGTTTAGCCTACATGTGTTTGTATTTTTTACAGATTTTTTCCTGTAATTGTTATCTAGTCTCATAGCTTTATGGTTGGTAAAGATACTTGATATGATATCAGTTTTCTTAAATTTACCAAGGCTTGATTTGTGACCCAAGATATGATCTATCCTTGAGAATGTTTCAAGAGCACTTGAGAAGAAAGTGTATTCTGTTGTTTTTGGATGGAATGTCCTATAAATATCAGTTAAGCCCATCTGGTCTAATGTGTCATTTAAAGCTTGTGTTTCCTTACTTATTTTCATTTTGGATGATCTGTCCATTGGTGAAAGTGGAGTGTTAAAGTCCCCTATTATGATTGTGTTACTGTTGATTTCCCCTTTTATGGCTGTTAGCCTTTGCCTTCTGTGTTGAGGTGCTCCTATGTTGGGTGCATAAATGTTTACAACTGTTATATCTTCTTCTTGGATTGATCACTTGATCCATATGTAGTGTCCTTCTTTGTCCCTTGTAATAATCTTTATTTTAAAGTCTGTTTTGTCTGATTTGAGAATTGCTACTCCAGCTTTCTTTTGATTTCCATTTGCATGGAATATCTTTTTCCATCCTGTCACTTTCAGTCTGTATGTGTTCTTAGGTCTGAAGTGGGTCTCTTGTAGACAGCATATATACGTGTCTTGTATTTGTATCCATTCAGCCAGTCTAAGTCTTTTGGTTGGAGCATTTAATCCATTTACATTTAAGGTAATTATCAATATATATGTTCCTATTACCAAATTGTTTTTGTTTTGTTTTTGTAGGTCTTTTCCTTCTCTTGTGTTTCCTGCCTAGAGATTTTCCTTTAGCATTTGTTGTAAAGCTGGTTTGGTGGTGCTGAATTCTCTTAACTTTTGCTTGACTGTAAAGGTTTTAATTTCTCCATCGAATCTGAATGAGATCATTGCTGGGTAGAGTAATCTTGGTTGTAGTTTTTTCCCTTTCATCACTTTAAATATGTCCTGCCACTCCCTTCTGGCTTCCAGAGTTTCTGCTGAAAGATCAGCTGTTAACCATATGGGGATTCCCTTGTATGTTACTTTTTCCCTTGCTGCTTTTACTATTTTTTCTTTGTATTTAATTTTTGATAGTTTTATTAATATGTGTCTTGGTGTGTTTCTACTGCATTTATCCTGTATGGGACTCTCTGTGCTTCCTGGACTTGACTATTTCCTTTCCCATATTAGGGAAGTTTTCAACTATAATCTCTTCAAATATTTTCTCAGACCCTTTCTTTTTCTCTTACTCTTCTGGGACCCTTATAATTCGAATGTTGGTGCATTTAATGGGTTCCCAGTCGTCTCTGAGACTGTCCTCAATTCGTTTCATTCTTTTATGTGGGAGTTATTTCCACTATTTTATCTTCCAGGTCACTGATCCGTTCTTCTGCCTCAGTTATTCTGCTATTGATTCCTTCTACAGAATTTTTAATTTCATTTATTTTGTTGTTCATCATCATTTGCTTGCTCTTTAGTTCTAGGTCCTTGTTAAACGTTTCTTTTATTTTCTCCATTCTATTTCCAAGATTTTGGATCATCTTTACTATCATTACTCTGAATTCTTTTTCAGGTAGACTGCCTATTTTCTCTTCATTTTGTTGGTCTGCTTGGTTTTTACCTTGCTCCATCATCTGCTACATATTTCTCTGTCTTCTCATTTTGTTTAACTTACTGTGTTTGGTGTCTCCTTTTCGCAGGCTGCAGGTTCGTAGTTCCCATTGTTTTTGGTGTCTGCCCCCAGTGGGTGAGGTTGTTTCAGTAGCTTGTGTAGGCTTTCTAGTGGAGGGGAATGGTGTCTGTGTTCTGGTGTGTGAGGCTGGATCTTGTCTTTCTGGTGGGCAGAGCTGAGCCCGGTGGTGTGTTTTGCGGTGTCTGTGAACTTAGTATGATTTTAGACAGCCTCGCTGCTAATGGGTGGTGTTGTGTTCCTGTCTTGCTAGTTCTTTGGCATGGGGCATCCAGCACTGGAGCTTTCTGGCCATTGAGGCGAGTTGAGTCTTAGCATTGAGATGGAGATCTCTGGGAGAGCTGTCGCCGACTGATATTACACGCGGCCCGCAGGTTTCTGGTGGTCCAATATCCTGAACTCGGCTCTCCCACATCAGAGCCTCAGGCCTGACACTAGGCTGGAGCACCAAGACCCTGTCTGCCACATGGTCTTATTACCCTCTTGGACATCAGCACAAGGTGGGAATCAGCTGTATTCTTTATTTATCCCTCTGATTTTTCTGGAACCTTCCCTTCAAGGAGAAATCTCTGGGCTCTATGGGAACTCTGAGTGGTGACCATCAGGTAAATCGAGACCAGACCAAGTTCAACCAAAGTTGTGATACTTATTTCCCTTGTTGGAGTCTACATGGTATTAAGAGGCACCATGAGAGGAGTATATTAGTAGCTACCATGTCTTGGGTCCTGTGGATTACCTTTTCCTTCAGTGGCATCACCTTCTGGCAGGTCCTGAGGAGACCAGACTCCTGTCAGAGAGAACTGGACCCCACAATGTCCCAAAGCTAATGCCCCAGTGGGTCCTGAGGAGACCAGCTTCCATTAGTGTGGACTCGACTCCAGGCTGTCCTGAGACCCAGGTCATCAGCATGGACTCAGCCCTGAGTGTCCCAGAAGCCAAAGCCCCAGGGGGTCCTGAGGAGACAGGGCTCCTGTCAGCTCTGTGTGGAGCCAAGTCTGCTGGCAAAACCAAAATAGGATTTTTAAGAGGTAAGGAGAGGGGCTTCCCTGGTGGCGCAGTGGTTGAGAGTCCACCTACCGATGCAGGGGACACAGGTTCGTGACCCGGTCTGGGAAGATCCCACATGCTGCGGAGCGGCTGGGCCTGTGAGCCATGGCCGCTGAGCCTGTGCGTCCGGAGCCTGTGCTCCGCAACGGGAGAGGCCACACAACAGTGAGAGGCCCACGTACAGCAAAAAAAAAAAAAGGTAAGGAGAGTGTGGGGTCAGTGTATTGATACAAATGCTAATAATAATTATAATCATAGCAAACATTTTCTAAATAGATAATACGCTAAAAACTTCCATGCATCACCTAGATTCCCCAGAATAGAACTGGTAAACACATTTCATTATCCTCATTTTACTATTGAGGAAATGAGTCTAACTGAGAAAATATTTTCTCTGAAAGACTCAGAGAAAATTGGTCTGTCAGTGTTTTTTGACTGAGGGTGGTTTTGTGCCACCCCTACCCCCCCAGGGCACATTTGACAATGTCTGCAAACATTTCATCACAACTGAGGGGTTAGGGGCACATGTTGCTGACATGTTGTAGGAGTAGGCTGTAGATGTTACTAAACGTCCTAAAATGCACAGAACATTCCCCTCAACTGAGAATTATCTGGCCCCAAATGACAATAAGTATCCCTAATGTAAATTATTCTGAGAAAGAACGGAAGAAATATGTGGTAAAAATGTATAAGAGCCTCAATGGCTGAATCTAGCCATGATACACTGTTACCCTATGGGTCATTCATAAATGTGCTGCTTAAAGGGGGAAACTGGCAACCAATAGCCAGAAAAAGATCTGAGACAATATCATGCATTAATTTCAAGTGGCAAGATAAAGACATGGCAATAGATGGAGACAGATGTCAGTATACAGGGTAATTGAAAGAACGGAAGACTAGAATAAGGAAAATGTAATTCTGAGGATACAAACAGTTAAAAAAATCAAATTCATGAATGTTGGTCAAATGAGATCACCACACTTTAAAATAGAGAAAAAGATGTCGTATTGAGAGAGTAATATTGAGGGAATTCATGCTTGATCCTTTCTACTTCTTCAGGGAAAAAAGATTCTAGAATTCTGCAAAAATAAATGAAGAAAAGATTAGGTGGAGCCTAAAGGAGAAAAATGGAAATCAGGAACATTTACTGTAGGTAAAAGGAAAAGGAACAATTTTAGAATGAGTAAATTCTGATAAGCCAAACTTTGAGGGTTTAGTTGAGTATAAGTAGTTTAAGAATATGTAAAAAAAGGAGTTGTAGGATTTTTGCTATTGCCATTTGGAGTAACAAAGAACATACTTAACCTCATACCATAAACAACTAATAGGTGGGGAAAATATGTGAAATAATTGTTTTCAGACACTGCACAATAAACAATGCTGACATATGATCCTAAGAGTACAAAAACAAATGAGTGAGCCTCAAAATCACTTTGGCTCTCTGTGTAGTGGAACATTCTTGATCCTGAAGCTGGAAAGAGAATACTAAGCAAAGCACAGAAAGTTTGTGACTTTGAGGAAACAAAGATTAGAGTTTGGGGAGTACTAGTTGTGCAAGTTTATATGTTTAGGAATTGCTCGGAAAGGGAGCAAGGGATTTGGGGATGATAGAACTGTTCTATACCTCAATTGTGGAAATAGTTACATGAAAGTTGATTTTTAAAAGAAAGAGAGAGTTCAATTGTGTTTAAAAATTAGAGGATGGCTCTGCCAATACAATCAGGATTCTACTAAAAGTTTCATCATGCATCCTCATTGTCAAGAATAGAAGCCACATCTAAGATGTTCAAGACATTTTAAAGAAGCATGGGTGGGGAGAGAGTGGTAAAGACAAGCAGACACGTGCATACCGATGAAAGTACACAGTATCACCTATGAGGTGCTCTTGCCAAACAATCAATCAATCAATAAAATTAACTCAATCTGACAAAGTCTCTAGATCTAATTAGCCATTGGTAGAAAATGCAATGGACAGAGAAGTCCCTTGATCAGACACCATGAGGACCCAGCGCAACATCCTAAGTGTGGGAAACTCTCCAAGACAAAACACACAACTTTTAGAACTAAAGCAGGAAATAAATTAACAGACAATTCAAAGATGTATTAGGGAATCAAAATTATCAACTTTGGATCCCAATTTGGACAAATAAATTGTAAAAAAAAAAAAAAAATCCCCTCTAAGACAATTAGTGAAATGCGAAACCTATTTGATGATATTAAGGAATTATTGTTAATTATTTAACTGTGAAAATAGTATTTCACCTAAGTTTAAAATATTATTTATCTTAAAAAGATAGATACTTAAATATTTACACATGAAATTATGTGATGCCTGAAATTTGATTAAATATAAAGTTAGAGGGAAAAATGATGACCACCACAGCTCCAGGAAATAGGCTCTATGGAAGAGTGCGGCAGATCCAGCTAGCCACCTGGCCAATATCTATTAACCCTTTTCTTTAGTATTTTAATCAGAACAGACAAGGTTATGTTGCAGTAACAGATCTGAAATCTCAGCTTAACAAAAGCTCATTTCTTGGTGATTCCACATGTCCCATATGGGTTGGCAAAGGGGACCAGGCTGATGAAGACTCTGCCCTCTTGTAAGCTACTGTCTGAAACACAGAGCCTCTAGATGACCCCAGCACCTGAGACAAGACTGAAAAAACTTAAGTGGACTTTTGACTTCCTCATTGGGAAGTGACATACAACACTTTGCTCACATTTCATTAGCCAGGACTGGTCACATTGCCTCATACAATCAAAAGCAGGCTGAGAAGTGCAGGCTTCAGTGTACCAAGGAGGGCAGAAGAATCAGCTATGGTAAGCACTGGTAACATTTATAACATTTACCAACAGAATCACTATTTTTTCTGACTAGGAATGTGTCAGCTTTAAATTTCCAGACTTCCAGGCTTCTAGGATTGGCCATGTGACATGAATCTGGCAAATGAGATGTAAGTGGAAGTTTTCACCAGGAAAGCTTGATAAAGAAAGTGGACTCCACATGTTTCCTTTGCCCTCCACACCCTCCTATTCTTCCAACTAGGACACAGGCACAATGCCTGCAGACACTGAATCATGAGGACAAGAGCCATGTACTAAACATGGTGGAACAGGAGCTAGGAGGAGCTCTAACTCTTTGATGACTTTTTTTTTTAATTTTATTAGAATATAATTGCCTTACATTGTGGTGTTTCTGCTGTATAACAAAGTGAATCAGCTATACATATACATATATCCCTATATCCCCTCCCTCTTGTGTCTCCCTCCCACCTTCCCTATCCCACCCCTCTAGGTGGTCACAAAGCACCGAGCTGGTCTCCCTGTGCTATGCGGCTGGGACAACGTTACTCCTTGATGACTCTTTGAATAGCCAAAATATCCCTGAACTGATCAACTTCAAACTACTTTACAGACTTTTTGCTATAGATTGACAGATACATACATAGATAAATAATAGATAGATATAAATATTGATTGATAGATGATACATACATATATATATTCATACATACATACATACGTAGATACCTAGATAGATCCAGACTTTTGCTATGTTTGGTCAAACTCAATCTTATATAATGCAAAGTTTCTTCTAGGTTCAAGAGAGGACATAAGAGAACAAAACATTCTCACTGATTTCCCTTTTAATAAAATAATTGAGCAACTCTAGTGGAAAAAATGAGTAATTACAATTGAAGAAGAAATTAATAACACAAATATATGGAGGAAGACAACTCTATGGTCATTTGGGGGCAAGGTCTCCAACACCTGATGAAGGGAGGGGTATAGGATGCATAGAATATTCTTCTTCCTGAGGAAATGATAGGACAATGGAAACAGGCAGGTCATGGGAGTGTCACAAAGAAAACTCTTACACAGAGTTACTGTAACATTTCACTAACCACAGAAAGGTAGCAGGTTTTCATCACACTCTGGGCTGGTGAATGATGGCTTTGCATACGGGGCCCTCAGGGTACATAGCCTATTGACTAATGGGTATCCTGTTCAATATCTTCTCTGGTTTATCACCCTGATCAAGGCTGAGAGATGCTTATCAAGCTAAACAGATTGATTGCTGACCCTCCCAATATGAGTGCAATTTTCATATGTAATATTTATATATTCTGAACACAGGTAACTCAGATTCTCATCAATATTCAGTGATCTTGGGAAAATAATAGCCCTTACAAGGCAACTTAGTGGAGAGAGGAAGCCCAGAACACAATCTCAGGCTTTTTCCTTCATCCTCCCTTGACAATTAAAAACAACGAGGAACACATAAATTAACTTCAAAAGAAGACCCAGCTGTTTCTACATACTAGCAACAAACAAGTAGGAACTGAAATCAAGAAAATAATTCTCTTTATAACAGCATCAAAAACAATAAAATACTGAGTAATACATTTAACAATGGAAATGTAAGACAGTGAAATGACATCTTTAACTACGAGAAGTTAAAGATGATCTAAATAAATGAAGAGACATTCCATGTTTATGTTGGAGATTTACTACTGGTAATATGTCAATTCTCCTCAAACTGATCTATAGATTCAATGCTATCCCTATCAAATTCCAAGTAGGCTTGTTTGTAGAAAGTTACAAGCAGACCCTAAAATTTATATGAAAATGCAAAGGACTTAGAATAGCCAAAAATAATTTTAAATAGAACAAAGTTGGAAGATTTAACCTACCCAATTTCAAATCTTATGATGAAGTCATCATTCAATTATAAATTAGATTTCATCAAACTTAAAAACACTTCAAAAGACAACAGGAAATTGAAATAATGAGCTACAGATTAGAATAAAATATTTGCATATCATATATCTAAAAAAGAACTTTAGATATCCAGAATATCTAAAGAACTCTTAACAACTTAAAAGAAAACAAATTATAAGTTACAAACAATGTAATTTTAAAATGGTCAATATATTTCACCAAAGAAGATTATATTAACAACTAGACATTTATCCAAATAAGATATATAAATGAAAACTAAACACATGAGAAGATGTTCAACATTATTAGACATTAGGGAGATGAAAACTGAAACCACAATAAGAAGGCTATAATAAAAAAAACTGACAATTCTAAGTGTTAGCAAGGATATTGGAGAAACTGTAACACTCCTAACGTTTGGTTGGATGTAGAATGACATGGCAAAATGGTAACATTTGTCAGATTCTTGAAAAATTAATCATATATCTACCATAAAATGCAGTAATTCTACTACAAGATATATACCCAAGAGAAATGAAAATACATGTCCACACAGACTTGTACGTGAATGATCATAGAAGTATTATACAAAATAACCAAAAAGTGGAAATAATCCAAATGTCCATCAATAAGTGAATAGATGAAAGGAATGTCAAGTATCTATACAATGGAATACTATTCATCATTAAAAAGGAAAAAACTATGAATACATACTACAACATGAATGAATCTCAAAAATATTATTCTAATTGAAAGAAGCCAGACACAAAAAACTTCATATCGCATGGTAATATTTGTATGAAATTTCTTGAAAGGCAAATCTATGTAAAGAGAAAGTACATCAGTGATTGCTCAGGGCTGGGAACTGACCACAAACAAGCACAGGGAACTTTTCGTAGTATAGAAATATTCTAAAACTGGATTGTGATGATGACTACACAGCTCTAATGAATATACCAAAACTTATTGTCTTGCATACTTAGAGTGGATAAATTTTATGGTATGTAAACTATATCTCAATAAAGCCATTTTAAAAGAAGAATAAGGAGGAGGAGGCAGAAAAGGAACAGAAAACATCAAGGGAAGACATATTGAAAGTTTGTGTGGAGTAGAACAAAATTTATTTTGTGTTGTCCCAGTTTTGAAGAATTAGAACTAATGAACAAAAGTGTAAAAAGGTAGATTTGAGTTCATATAAGGAAAAATTTGCTTGTCACCCTCTTCAAAGAAAAACAGCCTGTATTATAAGATTGTTCTTCATCTCTGGAAGGTTAGTGCTCTCTGTAAAGAATATTATAAAATCAAGTTGGGAACAAAATTGAAGTAAACTATCACTATGACGCCTCCCAAAGTTATGATTTTATGTATCCAAACTTAATAAATAATGTACACACAATTCTTGATTTTCATATCCTATAACTGCTATATATTTATATAAAATCTGATTTTAAATGGAACTTCCTATGCTTCAATGGATTGTCATAAATCTGGCTGCTTCCCTGCCTTAATCCACCTTGACTTCAGACTAAACTGATCCCTTTTTAGACAAGCTTGGCAATTCAGGTTTTATAGGTAAGGGAAGAAATTCCTCCACTGCTAAATCATGAATGATGGTGATAGCCCATGGATCTTAAAAAGGGAAATCAGTTAAATAATTGATCTACAGCTATCCTTTCTATGAATTTCAAGGGAGAGTGAATTAATACTCATGAAGTAAATTTCTAGAGCACCTAGTATAAGAAAGTTCAGTTCTAAACATTGCAAGGGCCTCTCAAGAATCTCACAGCCTAGTGAAAAACAAAATATACAATTATAATGCAGAACAAATATGATTTTTTAAATGAGATTAAAAGTTACAATTAAAATTTTAGGAGTTTAGCAGAAGAATCCTATCAATGAAAAGAAATAAAAGATATAAGCAGCTCTAAAGTGAAGGAAATATTTTCAAATGTTTGTTCAATGAATGTGGATAAAATTCAGACTTACCAAGATAAAAATCAAAGTCCTCTAATCTCAAATAAATGAAGGAAACAATAGGAAACATCAATAAAATTAAAAGCTGGTTCATTGAGAGGATATACAAAATTGATGAACATTAGCCAGACTCATCAAGAAAAAAGGAAGAAGACTCAAATCAATAGAATTAGAGATGAAAAAGGAGAAGTAACAACTGACACTGCAGAAATACAAAAGATCATGAGAGATTACTACAAGCAACTCTAGGCTAATAAAATGGACAACCTGGAAGAAACGGACAAATTCATAAAAAAGCACAACCTTCCAAGACCGAACCAGGTAGAAATAGAAAATATAAACAGACCAAACACAGGCACAGAAATTGAGAATGTGATTAAAAATCTTCCAACAAACAAAAGCCAAGGGCCAGATGGCTTCACAGGCAAATTGCATCAAACATTTAGAGAAGAGCTAACACCTATCTTTCTCAAACTCTTCCAGAATACAGGAGAGGGAGAAACACTCTCAAACTCATTCTAAGAGGCCACCATCACCCTGATACCAAAAACAGAGAAAGATGTCACAAAGAAAAAAAACTACAGGCCAATATCATTGATGAAAATAGATGCAAAAATCCTCAACAAAATACTAGCAAACAGAATCCAACAGCATATTAAAAGGATCATACATCATGATCAAGTGGGGTTTATCCCAGGAATGCAAGGATTCTTCGATACACACAAATCAATCAATGTGATACACCATAATAACAAACTGAAGGAGTAAAACCATATGATCATCTCAATAGATGCAGAAAAAGCTTTTGACAAAATTCAACACTCGTTTATGATAAAAACCCTCCAAGAGTAGGCATAGGGGAACTTACCTCAACATAATAAAGGCGCTATGACAATCCCACACCCAGCATTGTTCTCAGTGGTGAAAAACTGAAACCATTTCCTCTAAGATCAGGAACAAGACAAGGTTGCCCACTCTCACCACTATTATTCAACATAGTTTTGGAAGTTTTAGCCACAGCAATCAGAGAACAAAAAGAAATAAAAGGAATCCAAATTGGAAAAGAAGAAGTAAAGCTGTCACTGTTTGCAGATGACATGATACTATACATACAGAATCCTAAAGATGCTACCAGAAAAATACTAGAGCTAATAAATGAATTTGATAAAGTAGCAGGATACAAAATTAATGCACATAAAGCTCTTCCATTCCTATACACTAATGATGAAAAATCTGAAAGAAAAATGAAGGAAACACTCCCATTTACAATTGCAACAAAAAGAATACAATACCTAGGAATAAATCTACCTAAGGAGACAAAAGACCTGTATGCAGAAAACTATAAGACACTGACGAAAGAAATTAAAGATGATACAAATAGATGGAGAGATATATGATGTTCCTGGATCAGAAGAATCAACATTGTGAAAAATGACTATACTACCCAAAGCAATCTACAGACTCAATGCAATCCCTATCAAACTACCAATGACATTTTTTGCAGAAGTAGAACAAAAAAATGTCACAATTTGTATGGAAACACAAAAGACCCTGAATAGCCAAAGCAATTTTGAGAAAGAAAAATGGAGCTGGAGGAATCAGGCTCCCTTACTTCAGACTATATTACAAAGCTAAAGTAATCAAGACAGTATGGTACTGGCACAAAAACAGAAATATAGATCAATGGAACAGGACAGAAAGCCCACAGATAAACCCATGCACATATGGTCACCATATTTTTGATAAAGGAAGCAAGAATATACAATGGAGAAAAGACAGCCTCTTCAATAAGTGGTTCTGGTAAAACTGGACAGCTACATGTAAAAAATGAAATTAGAACACTCCTTATACCATACACAAAAATAAACTCAAAATGTATTAAAGACCTAAATGTAAGACCGAACACTGTAAAACTCTTAGAGGAAAACATAGGCAGAGCACTCTATGACATAAATCACAACAAGATCCTTTTTGACCCACCTCCTAGAGAAATAGAAATAAAACCAAAACTAAACAAATGGAACCTAATGAAACTTCAAAGCTTTTGCACAGCAAAGGAAACCATAAACAAGACGAAAAGACAACCCTCAGAATGGGAGAAAATATTTTCAAACAAAGCAACTGACAAAGGATTAATCTCCAAAATTTACAAGCAGCTCATGCAGCTCAGTATCCAAAAAAAAAAAAACCCAATCCTAAAATGGGCCAAAGACCTAAACAGACATTTCTCCAAAGAAGATATACAGATTGCCAACAAACACATGAAAGGATGCTCAACATCACTAATCATTAGAGAAATGCAAATCAAAACTACAATGAGGTATCACCTCACACCGGTCAGAATGGCCATCATCAAAATATCTACAAACAATAAATGCTGGAGAGGATGTGTAGAAAAGGGAACCCTCTTGCACTGTTGGTGGGAATGTAAATTGATACAGCCACTACGGAGAACAGTATGGAGGTTCCTTAAAAAACTAAAAATAGAACTACCATATGACCCAGCAAGCCCACTACTGGGCGTATACCCTGAGAAAACCATAATTCGAAAAGAGTCATGTACCACAATGTTCATTGCAGCTCTATTTACAATAGCCAGGACATGGAAGCAACCTAAGTGTCCATCAACAGATTAATGCATAAAGAAGTTGTGGCACATATATACAATGGAATATTACTCAGCCATAAAAAGTAACAAAATTGAGTGATTTGCAGTGAGGTGGATCGACCTAGAGTCTGTCATATAGAGTGAAGTAACTCAGAAAGACAAAAACAAGTACCGTATGCTAACACATATATATATGGAATCTAAAAAAAAAAAATTGTCATGAAGAACCTAGGGGCAGGATGGGAATAAAGACACAGACCTACTAGAGGATGGACTTGAGGACACGGGGAGTGGGAAGGGTAAGCTGGGACAAAGTGAGAGAGTGGCATGGACATATATACACTACCAAATGTAAAACAGATAGCTAGTGGGAAGCAGCCACATAGCACAGGGAGATCAGCTCGGTGCTTTGTGACCACCTAGAGGGGTGAGATAGGGAGGGTGGGGGGGGGAGACACAAGAGGGAGGAGATATGGGGATATATGTATATGTATAGTTGATTCACTTTGTTATAAAGCAGAAACTAACCACCACTGTAAAGCAATTATACTCTAATAAACATGTAAAAACAAAAAAAAAGTTCTCTAAACTCACAGAACATTTATAATTAGAAGTTACACCATGAAATATTTAGTCGTTTCAAGTTCAAGTTAGAAGAAATGATTTTTGATTGAGTTTCTGGAACATAAACCACTCTGCTTTCTGGTGGGAAACATAAATGACTATATAAGTTGAATATAAAATTCATGAACATCTGGAAGCCTGCTAAATGCAGACAGAATGTCACATAAAACAAGAAATCAAAGAACTTCTTTCTGGCTCAAATGTCTTTCGGAGGGAGAAATCACTTTCCCTGGCACAAGGGTGCTGGCATAATTGACAAAATGTTGAGATGGCACATTTCACCATATGTGCTTCTTTGGATCTAATCAAGCCCCATGAATACTGGAGTCACAAACTCTACTTTTGGTCTAGGGCAGTATATGATAGACTTTTAAATCAGTGGCATTAAAAGAGGTAGTGCAGAAGTTTAAATAGAGCAAACAGAGAGAAAACTGCCTTAGCCAATCGGGATGAAGTAAATTCGTGATAAAAAACCTCAAATCTAAGTGCATTAGGGGGCAGGTCCCCAACATGCTGAGAGAAATATCAACTCCATTACAACAATGCTCAAACCACATCCAGTCTGTAGACCTGTTTTAATTGTCCAAGAAAGAGTTTTCTCACCTAAATGTAAGCCAACATTTAAAACTGGGACATCTTCTGGAGAAATACTTATTTCTGCTTTCTCTTAGAAATAGGAAGATCCAATAATTCCTCCACAGCTACAGCCTGCTGGTGCACATAACAACTTTCCCTTTTTTTGGAGAAGGGGGACATGTGCTCTCCAGTTCACACCCTCCCCCACCCCACTTATCACTACCACTTCACAATGAACACAAGTATCCAGCACTGTGTTACTCTTTCTTTTCAACTACCTGGTCCTTGTGGGCATTTGAGATCATATTCCCTGCATCAGAAAAGCCGTCATAAGTCACAAGTCACCATTTTTATTCTGCTTTTGATGACCCAAATCTTTCTTGTCACTGAACGCCTGAAGCTCAGTGAAAGTCCTTCCCAGCTCACTGTACCCTATCACACCCACTACTCCTCCTGCATCAACTGGTGCTTCTCTATATCTGTTAGAGTTTGAGGATAAGAATCACTCTTGTGTCTGCAGTCTCCCTGAGTTGAAACATAGACTAGGGAGTCAGGGAAACAAATATAAAAATTCAACTTTATTACTGATAACACTGAACTGAAGAACATGGCTTGGATCAGTGACCAAATGGACTTCCAACACATTCACCTTCACCTTTGAACTTAACTCCATCCAAAATGGCGGACCTCTCTGCCTCAGGGACACAATCTGCCCTGATAAACTCTAATGTGTGCTTCAGGCTGCCTCCAAAAGAAGGAAAACCCAGCCTCCAAAAGAAGGAAAACCCAGAAGGAGGAAAACTGGTCCTGCTCAGTACCTTTTCCCTAATTCATCACTTCCACGGGTCACCACTTGAACCTTGGTTAGGAGTAAGGGTGTGGGGAAAGAAATGATCCCTTATTTTCCCTCCTGGGGATTAGAATACATATTATTTCCCCTTTATAGAAATATAAGGAGTAGGGAATAACCATCTCACACATGTATATACATTCCTCTGTTTTCTGTTCTTTTCACCTATTTGGTTTAACAATCAAGGAAATGATGGATGAGGGGTTTGCCTCATCCCTCAGGGAAGGAGATGAGCTTCAGGACAGTCCTCTCCCTTGTCCATAATACCAACCGTTGCTCTGCTGTGGCCAATTTGGCTTTCCCTCATGTGGAATATAAATCGGATAAGAATACTACATTCAGTAAACATTCCTAAGTCCTATTGTACCTGAGGCTAAAGTGTACTCCCTATTTTGTTTCCCATTCTAACTTGGGTCCAGTTCCACTGTCCATCATAGCACACTAGAGGTTCCACAATGAAATCAAGTAGAAGAATCACTATTCTCCAATAATACAGTGTCAATAACGTAAAGATGACCCAAATTTGAATGTAGATACTCTCTCATTGTGAAGTTCTCAGGAAGAAATTAAGGCCTCAGTTTTGTCATCCCACGTTTAACTAAAATCAATCAATCAATAAAAAATATTAGAATCAATTTTCCTCAAGAGCTTCCTGTATTCTCTAGAAACGGCCTGACTAGTTGAGTTGTAGTCTGAGTTGTATTCCGCGGGAATGAATATGATCCCTTCAAGACATCAAAAGTTAAATTCTTTTGCCCATGAGCCCCAGTACTAAGAAAGTACAAAGACTTAATAGGACATATAAAATTATTAGAATGCCGGTTTAAAAACAACCTAATCCTAGCTCCAAAGTGATTATCCCACGAAAGTAATTCAAAAATAGCGTTCCCAGAAACCAGTAAGAAGTGGTCCCAAAGATGCTCAGTGCTATCTGAGGAAAGCAGAGTAAATGCAGAAAAATTTAATTTCTGTTATGCCAGACTCCCAGCTCGTCTGTCACTTGTCCATGGTCCAAAACCAGTGAATTGTGAAGTTTGCCATAAGGAGATTAATTACTTTCAACAAGGATGGAGGGGAGGGGTATCCACTTTTGCATGCTCTATCCTTAATCAGAGAGTGAGGGAAACGTCTGGCAAAGCTTTGAAATTTGCAGTGGTCACAGACCCAGTCACCAGGTCTTACTGAAGTTCTTTCAATCCCATTCAGTATATCCAAAACTTTGTAATTTCAGTTACCTTTGAGTCTCAATTTTCTGCCCTCACCCCCATCCCAGGGCTGCATTTAAGGATGTCCAGCAGGCAGACCTGTTCCACAGGGACTATTGCCACTTGCTCTGGAATGTCCTAGGCCTTTGAGACTTGCCGGGTAAGGAAGCTTTCCATATGACTCCAACTCAGTTTCTGCTGGAGAATCACCATCCACAGGCCCTCTCTTTCCTCACCTTTTGAAGAGTCTAGACTTCAAGCAACACCTTTTTCTGCTATGTATTTTTCTGCAGCAGGGAGGAAGGCTCTAATGTTTTTCTTTCTATCTGCTTTCCTCCTACTCCCAGGAGGCTCAAACTAGCTTAGCCTGCTTCTTAAATTGATTCTTCTCCTTCTCTACCACATGTATGGCCATTCACAAGATCTGAGTATCTGCTTTGCTTTTCATTTGTCTCTATTATTCAGCCCAATTATCTGCTTTTCTGACATAATTTTCTCCAGCTTTTGTCTTGTAAGGCATCCTGTCATGAGAGAAATATAATCAGTGAGTTCTGGTGCTGCCATGAACATCCCCTGTTCAAACAAATCTTGTCCACCCTCACTTCCTCAGTTAAATCATTCTAATCACTGTCTCATCATACAGGTGTCCAAACTAGCCTGGATTAGATCTATTATTATCTTTCCTTTTCAAGGTATATTAGCTCTCAGGTACTTTCCCTTCAAGCCCTTATTTAATAAGTTTATTTCCCCTGGGAGAAAGGCAACATCTTTACCCCCACGTACAATAATCATCATCTTCTCAGTACTTCTCTTTTTTATTTTAGGCTGATTTTTCAGTAATTCCCTTTCAAATCTGTCCAAGTATTCTTTTCCCATATGGTTAGTTCTCATTAAGGACTCCCTATTAAAAACTTTAAGAGGACATCTTTCAAGAGTTTGTTGGATCTGAGATCCTTTAGTGTAATAATTTTAATACACTCTCAGTGATCGTGTTACTGTGCTACAGCTATATTTCTTTAGGCCCCAATCATCCTATCTAATCCCAGAATGACTGAAAAAAATCTCTCTTTTATAGTTCTACTTTCAAGAACAATTAAATTGGAGCTTACTTTTTTCAATTTGTCATATCTAGCTAGTCAGACCTCTGAGATTTCAATCATACTTCTAAGAATACATCTCTCTCCCTCCAATTTAATTTGCCTGTTCTGCTTTATTTTTCCTTTTTTCCATTCTTCCCAAAATTCCTGTTCTAATAATAAAACGAAAGCATACTTTTAAACCAAGACATTCTTCTTGAATTCCAAATGAAGACATTCCAGAAAGAGAGTCTATAAGGTACACATTATTTGAATTTCCTCTTTAGGCTCAGGATTCACAATCATTTTGTTGCTTTTTTGCACTATTCCCTGTATAGTAAGAGTATCCATCTTTTTTGTTCTTTAGTAAATTTCTCCAGTCTTCTAAGGGTAAAACCAGGATCTAGGTCTATGAAATAAAAACTATTGTCAGAGTTGTTATAATTAGCATTTTCAGAGCCCATATGAGTCCATGAAGTGAGACGGGAGTAGACAATTCTCAGTGCACAATCCACGTGAGGCTAAGCATTTAGCTCCTCCACAGTTCTTTGCCTTGGTGATGAATGCAGTTCACATAAATAGGAATGGAATTTGGGGCAGCTTATCAAGCACTACATTTGTATTCCAGGCATAAAACTCATACTCGTTATTTGTAGCCAACATGGACTTAGCTGCCTTTGCAAACCATCTAGAGACCTGACTGAGAAATACACTAAAAGCAGCACAATTATTCCACCCACCAGTGCCTATTAAGCATGTATGCTGAAGGTCTGCCTGTTTTGATGCAAGCCTTAACAAAGAGTAAAATTTCTCCTTTTCTTGGATAGGAATAAACAATGGACCTGAGATGGTTGGAATGTTACCCTTCTGTTCAACCAGCTTAGCAGTAAGTACTTGAGAAGATTTATGGGTTCGTTTATACCCATTTTTGGAAACATCAGAATGAAAGTGAATGTTGCAGAGAAAGATATACTGGTCGTTCACAACCCTCTAATATTCAAGTGATAGATGATTTCCACCCAATGAGCCAGACAAATTATCCCTTTGTAAAAATAAATTCCGTATCTTATAAGGATGATCTTAAAATAAGAATTTTTTATCGAATGACGTCTTAAGAAAGTGAAAATATTAGCTATACATTGGGGGAAAAAACATTTTCAAATGTAAAACTCAAATACTAGTGTCAAAAATACATATTAAAACTCAAACACGATACTCTGTAATAGCCTATATGGGAGAAGAATCTAAAAGAGAGCGGATATATGTATATGTATAACTGATTCACTTTGCTGTACACCTGAAACTAACACTACATTGTAAATCAACTATACTCCAATAAAAATTAAAAAAAAAACTCAAACAAAAGAAAAGTGAAAATATCCCCATGAGCAAAAAGCAGACAAAGGACATGAATAGGGATTCCACAGAAGAGGAAACACATACGGTCAATGAACTGAAGAGTTGCCCAATCTCATTAATAATCACAGACTGCAAATCTAAGCCAGAGTAAGGTATCATTTTGTATCTACTCAGTAAGCAAAAATCAAGAAATCTAACAAAACAATTATTAGAGAGTATGGGAGTCAGTAAGATTTCTTATGGAGTAATGTCAGCAACACGGCAGAATAGGAGGACCCAGCACACATCCTACCACAGGAACAAATATTTGGCAGGTATCCCATGGACAAAAGTGCCTTTATGGGAGCTTTGGGACCCAAATAAGAGGTTGTGAAACCCTGATGGAGCCCACAACTAAAGAGGGTCACCTGAAGAAGACAGGTCCACACACAGGCAACAGACCCAGTGACTCTGGCCCTAGCCAGAGACCAGAAACAGGCCCACCCTGCCGCAGACTCGGCTCTAGCCTCACTTGTCCACAGTCCTACTACCAGTCCCTTCTTTCAAGGGACCTAGGAGGAACCACACCCATCTGTACCACTGGTAACAAGCCTGCTGGCCTAGGACCCAACTGCTGTCCCTGAAGCAGCTCTGTGACCTGGCTCCAGGCCTGCTCTACTGTGGTCCAGAGACCAGCCTGCCCACACAGGGACCAGCCCAGTAACCCAACACGCGTACACTTAGGAACCCAGTAGAAGACACACCCGCCTGGCCTGCCAAATACAGAGTCATATTTTTTAAATATGAACATTTACACACTATAAATCCAGAAATTTTACTTCTCTGAATATAACCAATGAAGATCTTGTAAATATATAGAAGGTAAGAGATCAAGAATTTTCACAGGGTCTTCCCTGGTGGCACAGTGGTTGAGAGTCCACCTGCCGATGCAGGGGACACGAGTTTGTGCCCCGGTCCGGGAAGATCCCACACGCCGCGGAGCGGCTAGGCCCGTGAGCCATGGCCACTGAGCCTGCGCGTCCAGAGCCTGTGCTCCGCAACGGGACAGGCCACAACAGTGAGAGGCCCGCGTACCGCAAAAAAAAAAAATTTTCACAGCAGAATTGTTCATTATATTAAAAAACACAAACACATTAAATGTTCATAACAGGTGAATATCTAAGTTATGGTAAATCACAGTGAAATATTATGCAGTAGTGAGAAGAGGTGACCTCCAACTCATGTGAAAATAAAAATATTAGAATAATACTAAGTGAAATGAGTCCCAGAGGACTATAGATGGCATACTTTCAAGAGGACAAGGCTCTAAAAAAAAATTTAATACGAAAATTAAGCAATATATTGTTTAGGCATATATGGTAAACATAAGCATAGGAAAGTGGTTATATCAAGAGGAGAAAAAGACAGGATTGGAGACTAATAAAAAACATATAGAAGTTATGGTTAATTTTCACGTCAGATGGTCATTTTATGTATGTTAATATATTATAAATAACTAACCTAATTATAAAGCAAATAAAAGTGGGCCATGATAAGTCAATAATAAAAGTGTGGCATGCACTAAGAATTCTGAGAAACTCAACTTTGTATATCTAAAATACAGTAAAGGGGTGCTGGGAAGATGGCGGAAGAGTAAGACGCGGAGATCACCTTCCTCCCCACAGATACACCAGAAATACATCTACACGTGGAACAACTCCTACAGAACACCTACTGAATGCTGGCAGAAGACCTCAGACCTCCCAAAAGGCAAGAAACTCCCCACGTACCTGGGTAAGGCAAAAGAAAAAAGAATAAACAGAGACAAAAGTATAGGGATGGAACCTCCACCAGTGGGAGGGAGCTGTGAAGGAGGAAAAGTTTCCACACACTAGGAAGCCCCTTCGTGGGCGGAGACTGCGGGTGGCGGAGGGGGAAAGCTTCAGAGCCGCAGAGGAGAGCACAGCAACAGGGGTGCGGAGTGCAAAGCGGAGAGATTCCCACAGAGAGGATCCGGGGCGGGCGGGGCTGCAAGCTGAGGCTCGGGTTTCAGTCGGAGCGCAGGGAGAGGACTGGGGTTGGCGACTTGAACACAGCCTGAAGGGGTTAGTGCACCACGGCTAGCCGGGAGGGAGTCCGGGGAAAAGTCTGCACATGCTGAAGAGGCAAGAGACTTTTTCTTACCTCTTTGTTTCCTGGTGCGCGAGAAGAGGGGTTTAAGAGCGCTGCTTAAAGGAACTCCAGAGACGGGCGCGAGCCGCGGCTAAAAGCGCGGACCCCAGAGACGGGCGCGAGCCGCGGCTAAAAGCACGGACCCCAAAGACGGGCGGGAGACGCTAAGGCTGCTGCTGCCGCCACCAAGGGGCCTGTGTGCGAGCACAGGTCACTATCCACACCCCTCTTCCGGGGAGCCTGTGAAGCCCGCCACTGCCAGGTTCCCGGGATCCAGGGACAACTTAACCGGAAGAACGCATGGCGCGCCTCAGGCTGGTACAACGTCACGCTGGCCTCTGCCACCGCAGGCCCGCCCCACACTCCGTGCCCCTCCCTCCCCCGGCCTGAGTGAGCCAGAGCCTCCGAATCAGCGGCTCCTTTAACCCCGTCCTGTCTGAGCAAAAACCAGACGCCTTCCAGCAACCTACACGCAGAGGCAGGGCCAAATCCAAAGCTGAGCCCCTGGGAGCTGTGAGAACAAAGAAGAGAAAGGGAAATCTCTCCCAGCAGCCTCAGAAGCAGCGGATTAAAGCTCCACAATCAACTTGATGTACCCTGCATCTGTGGAATACATGAATAGACAACGAATCATCCCAAATTGAGGAGGTGAACTTTGAGAGCAAGATTTATGATTTTTTTCCCCTGTTCCTCTTTTAGTGAGTGTGTATGTGTATGCTTCTGTGTGAGATCTTGTCTGTATAGCTTTGCTTCCACAATTTGTCCTAGGGTTCTATCCGTCCATTGTTTTTTTTTTTTAATTTGTTTTCTTAATAATTAATTTTAATTTTAATAACTATTATACTTTACCTTCTTTCTTTCTTTCTTTCTGTCTTTCTTTCTTTCCTTCCTTCCTTCCCTCCTTTAGACAAGGAATCATCCCAAATTGAGGAGGTGGACTTTGAGAGCAAGATTTATGATTTTTTCCCCTTTAACTCTTTTTGTGAGGGTGTATCTCTATGCTTCTGTGTAAGATTTTGTCTGTATAGCTTTGCGTCCAACATTTGTCTTTAGGTTCTATCTGTCCCTTTTTTTCCTAAATAATTATTTTTTAATTCAATAACTTTATTATACTTTATTTTATTTTACTGTATCTCCTTTCTTTCTTTTTTCCTTCCTTCGCTCCTTCCTTCCTTCCTTCCTCCCTCCCTCCTTTCTTTCCTTCTTTCCTTCTTCTTTCTTTCTTCCTTCCTTCCTTCCCTCCTTTCTTTCTTTCTTTCTTTCTTTCTTCATACTTCTACTAATTCTCTCTACTTTTTCTCCCTTTTATTCTGAGCTGTGTGGATGAAAGGCTCTTGGTGCTCCAGCCAGGAGTCAGGTCTCTGCCTCTGACGTGGGAGAGCCAACTTCAAGACAATGGTCAACAAGAGACCTCCCAGCTCCACATAATAAAAAAAGGCGAAAATCTCCCACAGACTTCCATCTTAACACCAGCACTCAGCTTCACTCAACGACCAGCAAGCTACAGTGCTGGACAACCTATGCCAAACAACTAGCAAAACAGGAACACAACCCCACCCATTAGCAGAGAGGCTGCCTAAAATCATAATAAGTCCACAGACACCCCAAAACACACCACCAGAGGTGGACCTGCCCACTAGAGAAACAAGATCCAGCCTCATCCACCACAACACAGGAACTAGTCCCCTCAACCAGGAAGCCAACACAACCCACTGAACCAACCTTAGCCACTGGGGACAGACACCAAAAACAGCGGGAACTACGAACCTGCAGCCTGCAAAAAGGAGACCCCAAACACAGTAAGATAAGAAAAATGAGAAGACAGAAAAACACACAGCAGATGAAGGAGCAAGATAAAAATGCACCAGACCTAACAAATGAAGAGGAAATAGGCAGTCTACCTGAAAAAGAATTCACAATACTGATAGCAAGGATGATCCAAAATCTTGGAAATAGAATGGACAAAATGCAAGAAACATTTAACAAGGACCTAGAAGAAATAAAGATGAAACAAGCAATGATGAACAACACAATAAATGAAATTAAAAGTACTCTAGATGGGATCAATAGCAGAATAACTGAGGCAGAAGAACGGATAAGTGAACTGGAAGATAAAATAGTGGAAATAACTACTGCAGAGCAGAATAAAGAAAAAAGAATGAAAAGAACTGAGGACAGTCTCAGAGACCTCCGGGACAACATTAAACGCACCATCATTCTAATTATAGGGGTTCCAGAAGAAGAAGAGAAAAAGAAAGGGACTGAGAAAATATTTGAAGAGATTATAGTTGAAAACTTCCCTAATATGGGAAAGGAAATAGTTAATCAAGTCCAGGAAGCACAGAGAGTCCCATACAGGATAAATCCAAGGAGAAATACACCAAGACACATATTAATCAAACTGTCAAAAATTAAATACAAAGAAAGCATATTAAAAGCAGCAAGGGGAAAACAACAAATAACACACAAGGGAAGCCCCATAAGGTTAACAGCTGATCTCTCAGCAGAAACCCTGCAAGCCAGAAGGGAGTGGCAGGACATACTGAAAGTGATGAAGGAGAAAAACCTGCAACCAAAGATTACTCTATCCAGCAAGGATCTCATTCAGATTTGATGGAGAAATTAAAACCTTTACACACAAGCAAAAGCTGAGAGAGTTCAGCACCACCAAACCAGCTTTACAACAAATGCTAAAGGGACTTCTGTAGACAAGAAACACAAGAGAAGGAAAAGACCTATAATAACGAACCCAAAACAATTTAGAAAATGGGAATAGGAACATACATATCGATGATTACCTTAAATGTAAATGGACTAAATGCTCCCACCAAAAGACACAGATTGGCTAAATGGATACAAAAACAAGACCCTTATATGTGCTGTCTACAAGACACCCACTTCAGACCTAGAGACACATACAGACTGAAAATAAGGGGATGGAAAAAGATATTCCATGCAAATGGAAACCAAAAGAAAGCTGGAGTAGCAATTCTCATATCAGACAAAATAGACTTTAAAATAAAGACTATTAGAAGAGACAAAGAAGGACACTACATAATGATCAAGGGATCGATCCAAGAAGAAGATATAACAATTGTAAATATTTATGCACCCAACATAGGACCACCTCAATACATAAGGCAAATACTAACAGCCATAAAAGGGGAAATCAACAGTAACACATTCATAGTAGGGGACTTTAACACCTCATTTTCACCAATGAACAGATCATCCAAAATGAAAATAAATAAGGAAACACAAGCTTTAAATGATACATTAAACAAGATGGACTTAATTGATATTTATAGGACACTCCATCCAAAAACAACAGAATACACATTTTTCTCAAGTGCTCATGGAACATTCTCCAGGATAGATCATATCTTGGGTCACAAATCAAGCCTTGGTAAATTTAAGAAAATTGAAATTGTATCAAGTATCTTTTCTGACCACAACGCCATGAGACGAGATATCAATTACAGGAAACGATCTGTAAAAAATACAAACACATGGAGGCTAAACAATACACTACTTAATAACGAAGTGATCATTGAAGAAATCAAAGAGGAAATCAAAAAATACCTAGAAACAAATGACAATGAAGACACAATGACCCAAAACCTATGGAATGCAGCAAAAGCAGTTTTAAGGGGGAAGTTTATAGCAATAAAGCCCACCTTAAGAAGCAGCAAACATCTCGAATAAACAACCTAACCTTGCACCTCAAGCAATTAGAGAAAGAAGAACAAAAAAAACCCAAAGCAGGCAGAAGGAAAGAAATCATAAAAATCAGATCAGAAATAAATGAAAAAGAAATGAAGGAAACAATAGCAAAGATCAATAAAAGTAAAAGCTGGTTCTTTGAGACGTTAAGCAAAATTGATAAACCATTAGCCAGACTCATCAAGAAAAAAAGGGAGAAGATTCAAATCAATACAATTAGAAATGGAAAAGGAGAAGTAACAACTGACACTGCAGAAATACAAAAGATCATGAGAGATTACTACAAGCAACTCTATGCCAATAAACTGGAAAACCTGGAAGAAATGGAAAAATTCTTAGAAATGCACAACCTGCCAAGACTGAATCAGGAAGAAATAGAAAATATGAACAGACCAATTACAAGCACTGAAATTGAAACTGTGATTAAAAATCTTCCAACAAACAAAAGCCCAGGACCAGATGGCTTCACAGGCGAATTCTATCAAACATTTAGAGAAGAGCTAACACCTATCCTTCTCAAACTCTTCCAAAATATAGCAGAGGGAGGAACACTCCCAAATTCCTTCTATGAGGCCACCATCACCTTGATACCAAAACCAGACAAGGATGTCACAAAGAAAGAAAACTACAGGCCAATATCACTGATGAACATAGATGCAAAAATCCTCAACAAAATACTAGCAAACAGAATCCAACAGCACATTAAAAGGATCATACACCATGATCAAGTGGGGTTTATTCCAGGAATGCAAGGATTCTTCAATATATGCAAATCTATCAATGTGATAAACCATATTAACAAATTGAAGAAGAAAAACCATATGATCATCTCAATAGATGCAGAGAAAGCTTTTGACAAAATTCAACGCCCATTTATGATAAAAACCCAGATAGTAGGCATAGAGGGAACTTTCCTCAACATAATAAAGGCCATATATGACAAGCCCACAGCCAACATCATCCTCAATGGTGAAAAACTGAAAGCATTTCCACTAAGATCAGGAACAAGACAAGGTTGCCCACTCTCACCACTCTTATTTAACATAGTTTTGGAAGTTTTAGCCACAGCAATCAGAGAAGAAAAGGAAATAAAAGGAATCCAAATCAGAAAAGAAAAAGTAAAGCTGTCACTGTTTGCAGATGACATGATACTATACATAGAGAATCCTAAAGATGCTACCAGAAACTACTAGAGCTAATCAATGAATTTGGTAAAGTAGCAGGATACAAAATTAATGCACAGAAATCTCTGGCATTCCTATATACTAATGATGAAAAATCTGAAAGTGAAATCAAGAAAACACTCCGATTTACCATTGCAACAAAAAGAATAAAATAACTAGGAATAAACCTACCTAAGGAGACAAAAGACCTGTATGCAGAAAATTATAAGACACTGATGAAAGAAATTAAAGATGATACAAATAGATGGAGAGATATACCATGTTCTTGGATTGGAAGAATCAACATTGTGAAAATGACTCTACTACCTAAAGCAATCTATAGATTCAATGCAATCCCTATCAAACTACCACTGGCATTTTTCACAGAACTAGAACAAAAAATTTCACAATTTGTATGGAAACACAAAAGACCCCGAATAGCCAAAGCAGTCTTGAGAACGAAAACGGAGCTGGAGGAATCAGGCTGCCTGACTTCAGACTGTACTACAAAGCTACAGTTATCAAGACAGTATGGTACTGGCACAAAAACAGAAAGATAGATCAATGGAACAGGACAGAAAGCCCACAGGTAAACCCACGCACATATGGACATCTTATCTTTGATAAAGGTGGCAGGAATGTACAGTGGAGAAAGGACAGTCTTTTCAATAAGTGGTGCTGGGAAAACTGTACAGGTACATGTAAAAGTATGAGATTAGATCACTCCCTAACACCATACACAAAAATAAGCTCAAAATGGATTAAAGACCTAAATGTAAGGCCAGAAACTATCAAACTCTTAGAGGAAAACATAGGCAGGACACTCTATGACATAAATCACAGCAAGATCCTTTTTGACCCACCTTGTAGAGAAATGGAAATAAAAACAAAAATAAACAAATGGGACCTAATGAAACTTCAAAGCTTTTGCACAGCAAAGGAAACCAGAAACAAGACCAAAAGACAACCCTCAGGATGGGAGAAAATATTTGCAAATGAAGCAACTGACAAAGGATTAATCTCCAAAATTTATAAGCAGCTCATGCAGCTTAATAACAAAAAAACAAACAACCCAATCCAAAAATGGGCAGAAGACCTAAATAGACATTTCTCCAAGGAAGATATACAGACTTCCAACAAACACATGAAAGAATGCTCAACATCATTAATCATTAGAGAAATGCAAATCAAACTACAATGAGATATCATCTCACACCAGTCAGAATGCAAAAAATCTAGAAACAATAAATGCTGGAGAGGGTGTGGAGAAAAGGGAACACTCTTGCACTGCTGGTGGGAATGTGAAATTGATACAGCCACTATGGAGAACAGTATGAAGGTTCCTTAAAAAACTACAAATAGAACTACCATATGACCCAGCAATCTCACTACTGGGCATATACCCTGAGAAAACCAAAATTCAAAAAGAGTCATGTACCAAAATGTTCATTGCAGCTCTATTTACAATAGCCCGGAAATGGAATCAACCTAAGTGCCCATCATCGGATGAATGGATAAAGAAGATGTGGCACATATATACAATGGAATATTACTCAGCCATAAAATGAAACGAAATTGAGCTATTTGTAATGAGGCGGATAGACCTAGAGTCTGTCATACAGAGTGAAGTAAGTCAGAAAGAAAAAGACAAATACCGTATGCTAACACATATATATGGAATTTAAGAAAAAAAAATGTCATGAGTAACCTAGGGGTAAGACAGGAATAAAGACACAGACCTACTGGAGAACAGACTTGAGGATATGGGGAGGGGGAAGGGTGAGCTGTGACAGGGCGAGAGACAGGCATGGACATATATACACTAACAAACGTATGGTAGATAGCTAGTGGGAAGCAGCCGCATGGCACTGGGTTATCGGCTAGGTGCTTTGTGACCGCCTGGAGGGGTGGGATAGGGAGGGTGGGAGGGAGGGAGACGCCAGAGGGAAGAAATATGGGAACATATGTATATGTATAACTGATTCACTACTTTGCTATAAAGCAGAAACTAACACACCATTGTAAAGCAATTATACCCCAATAAAGATGTTAAAAAAAAAAATACTGCTACCAAAAAATTAAAAAAAAATGAAGTCTTCTATCTCTAGGAGTATACTATTCTATCTCTAGGTGTATAGTCTTCTATCTCTAGAAGTATAATCTTCTATCTCTGGTTTAAAGTCTTCTATCTCTAGGAGTATACTCTTCTATCTGTAGGAGTATACTCTTCTATCTCTAGGTGTATAGTCTTCTATCTCTACAAGTATAATCTTCTATCTCTGGTTTAAAAATAAATAAATAAATAAAATAAAATACAGTAAAGGAAATATATACCTATGTATGTACATGTAATGTTTACATGCACTAATAAATTATTTATAATAGCAGATATCTTTTGCTTTCATTTGTAATTTTCTGAATACTGGAAATGAGATATTCTAATTATGTAAAATTTGATTCTTAATAGGCTTTCAGTTAACATTGTACAGTATTCAACAGTATGGTAGCAACAGAGAAACTCTATAATTGCCAATTATGTTCCACAATACAATTTTTTTAATTGAAGTATAGTTGATTTACAATATTGTGCTAGTTTCAGGTGTACAGAAAAGTGATTCATATATATATATGTGTGTGTGTGTGTGTGTATATATATATATATATATATATATATATATATATATATATATTCTTTTTCAGACTCTTTTCCCTTATAGGTTATTACAAAATATTGGGTATAGTTCCCTGTGCCAACCAACCTTGTTGGTTATCTATTTTATATATAGTAGTGTGTATGTGTTAATCCCAAACTCCTAATTTATCCCTCCTCCCCCTTTCCCCTTTGGTAACCATAAGTTTGTTTTCTATGTCTGTGAGTCTATTTCTGTTTTATATATAAGTTCATCTGTATCATTTTTTTAGATTCCACATATAAGTGATATCATATGATATTTGTCTTTCTCTGTCTGACTTACTTCACTTAGTATGGTAATCTCTAGGTCCATCCATGTTGCTGCAAATGGCATTATTTCATTCTTTTTTATGGCTGAGTAATATTCCTTTGTATATATATGCCACATCTTCTTTATCCATGTATCTGTCAACAGACATTTAGGTTGATTCCATGTCTTGGCTATTGTAAACAGTGCTGCAACGAACATAGGGGTGCATGTATCTTTTCAAATTATGGTTTATTCTGGATATATGCCCAGGAGTGGGATTGCAGGATCATATGGTAGCTCTATTTTTAGTTTTTTAAAGAACGTTAATACAAGTATTCAATCAGGAAATAAAAATGATACCACTGGAAATTCCAGAAGAAACACATGTGATATCAGCTGAAACAATCAAGGTATTAAATGAATCATTGAAAAGATGTAGCATACTATACTTCCCTCACTCCCAAGAAATTCTACTGAATTTCTATCTGCAAACCTTGAAAGGAACACATTTAAAATACAGTTAAAATTTTTTTGTTATGCTGTAGCTCTGTATCACTGGTTTTAAAAAAAAGTTAAAAGAAAGAAACCACTCCCCAAAATCCTGATGGTAGAAAAATTAAAACTTCACAAGTATTACATAGAAGTAGGACAACTTTCAAAGACAAATTTTGGAGTTTCACTACCAGTAATGGAAGACCAGATAATCTGGACTAGTTTTCTTGCTGAAAGAAAATGGAAACTTTGGACAAAATTAAACAAAATCTGTGTAATGGCATCAAAGAACTCATAAGGCAGTGAAGACCTATGGGGACAGATCTCAGAAGAGAAGAAAACCCAGATTGGGTTTCTTGGATTTTGAGAGCTGCTTGTGTCCTGAGGATGTTTGCCCATCTTAACAGAAAAGTCTGAGATACTGAGCAAAACTTTTGCTACATTCATGAGGCTAAGAGGACAAAAATTGGAAATCAAGGATCAATCAAGGGCAGAGAGGGGACGGTCATCTGGCACACCATCCAGACCTTGGGCTGGGACTGAAAAGTCTGACATCCTAGGAATAGTTAGGAATTACAAATAAAACAATTTTCATACAGAGTGAAGGCCAGCTTTTAATTATTTCAACCCTGATTGTATAAACATTACCTGGAATTTCTAGTGTCCCTAACTACAGGCCAAACACAAATATAAATTCTCTCTTATAGAAGATAAAATTATCATAATCCTTAAATTATATCCATAATTTTTGGTACGTAATATCCAGAACTTAATGAAAATTATCAGGCAAAACAGGAGATACTATGTGTCTAAACAACTTTAGACAACATGGTATGTCTAAAATGCAGGAGAAACAATATATTATAGAAATAGTCACAAAGGGGATCCTGAAGCGAGCACATTAAGATAAATAGGTCTATATAATTAAGTAAATAGAATAGAGCAAATAACTAAAACCGTAACAAAAATAAAGCAAATAGAAATCTGGAATCAGTATACTGGCTCCAACAATACTAAATATGGCTAATAGAGAGAATTAGTGACCTAGAAGAAGGGTACGAACAAAATATCCAAGCTATGATCTGGGGCGAGAAAAGATGGAAGATACAGAAACAGATGTGTAAATAGCAAATGGTATACAGTGGAAAGGTTTTACATACATGTATTTGGGGGCCAGAAGGAGAAAGAGAAAACAAAATAGAAATAATATTTGAAGATTTGAAGATATATTGACTGAGAGGTGTCCAAAACTGATTAAAAAAAAATATTGTAACAGATTAAAAAAGTACTGTGAACACTAAGCAGGATAATTACAAAGGAAATCACATGTGGGCACATACTAGTAAATCTGCTGAAACCTACAAGCAGTGAGAAAATCTTAAAAATAGCCAGAGAAAAAAAGAATATACAGTCTTTTCAAGTACATAACATTACTGACCCAAACTGACCACTGATAAGTAGCACTTGATCAATTTTTTTGCTGCCTTGATAAAGGTCAGAGTGTAAATACCCCTCTATCAGTTGTAGATATTCACTACGTGAGTCTACTTGACAGCACCAGTCAAGAGTCTGATGTTCCCACAGACAAGCCAGGTAAGAATACCATCTTAGTCAGGGTTTGTCTGTGTAACATTTTATAATATGAATGCACAAGAGAAAGCCTAATCTTTGGCTTCTCCCTTCTACCTTAGTTTCACTTTGTCTCCAGCCAAAGCTTATCCATTTTCACAATTTTGACTATCAAAATCTACTTGGATTATTATAGTATTTCTTTATACTTAATAGCCTTTTATTGCTTAGTGTATCATCAAGGCCTTTTGAGAATCCCTATATGTTTCTCAAAAAAAAAATCTTTTTTCTGTTTTTTATATTCCTTTCTTCCTTCCCACAAGGAATGACTTAAATACCATCCAAAGTGCTACATGGAGTTAACATTTCAGTTGAAGATCAGTGGTGCTAATGGTTGGGAAAGAATCATAGGATAGGAGTGGTAACCCAAGTTCTTTAAGCCAACAACATCATAGAAATGGTACTGAACTAGGAATCAGGAAACCAGGTTCTATTTCTGGCTTAGATCCTAAGGAACTTTAGGCAAGTTTCTTAGCCTTTCCTGGCATATTTTCTTACCTGTTGAAGGATCTCTTCAGTCCCCACAAATACAAATAGTCTATGACATAATGCAAACCAATACATGCTTTTTAGCAAAAATATGTTATATATATTTCAGGATATCTTCCTCCAAACTTTACAGCCAAAGTTATAGCCTTCAATTCTAAAAGATAAATTTAAAATAGATAGCGACTAAGTGCTAAAGATAGGAGTCAGTGCCTATCCTAGTCTCCAGCTAATATTTTCTAATGTGGTTGCCTGAACACATAAATAATATACACTTGCTATTTAATGGTACTTCTACTAAGTTTCTAAAGTCTTTGAAATTTATACCTTCAAAGGTAATCATTGCCTTTTTTCTCTCCCTCAGATACTCTGTCAACATGGAAATAAAGGAAATTTTCATCTATTAATTCTTCTAAGAACCTATGTCATTTGCATCTTAAAGATTTCGTTAAAATTTAATGGGATTAACATGAGAATCAGACATCATGTTATTTTTTAATCTCCTCCTGGTTAGGCCTTTGCACTGTATTAGTGACATCTAATTGTTTAAACTAAAAATTCAAAAATGTCTGTATTTGACAGATATTTCCATAGTTATACCATTACACAGACTGCTTATAAATTGTATGCTTAAATTGAATTGCTTGTAAATTATAATTTCACACAATCTGGGAAAAAATAGAAATATCATTTTGAAAGATTTTCCTCAAAGAGACATCCTTTTATGTAACAGATCCAGTGTGTTTCCTTGACAACACTGTTGCCAAGAATGTCTCTTTGAAGCAATAAAGAATTTGTGGTAAATGATTGATGTCTATTTTAAAAATAGAAAATGTGAATATGCCATATGTAGTTAAACATGTCACTATAATCATACAACCAAGTATAGGTTGCCAACATACCAGTTAAAGCTATATTAAATGTTATTTTAAAAAATTAAATTCAACAAATATAAAACTTAAAAAATTAGATTAAATGATAAACTCCAGAATAAGCAGATGTACTAATGTCACAGGTGCTTTAAGAATAATTGATGTAGGGCTTCCCTGGTGGCGCAGTGGTTGAGAGTCCGCCTGCCAATGCAGGGGACACGGGATCGTGCCCGGGTCTGGGAAGATCCCACATGCCGCGTAGCGGCTGGGCCCGTGAGCCATGGCCGCTGAGCCTGTGCGTCCGGAGCCTGTGCTCCGCAACAGGAGGAGCCACAGCAGTGAGAGGCCCGCGTACCGCAAAAAAAAAAAAAAAAAAAAAAAAAAAGAATAATTGATGTAGGTGCCAACCTTTTCCAAATGGCGACAAAATTTTCTTAAACTGCATTTGTCATTCATTGGGGCATTCACTCATTATTGAGCCATGAACTATACTAAGTGCTGACTTTTAATTGGTAAAGACCTCTTTGGAAAGTAATAACGGAATAGAGAAAGCAGCATCTACTCTGTGTGGTAAATAGAGAGAATCGACATTCTGTCTTCATCTCACACTTAACATATTAAGACAGAGACACTTCAAAAGGTTACTTAGTCCCTTCTGCCATAGGGTGAGGCAATCAATCTTCTAGATTATTTCCCAAGAAGCATTGTTCTATAACCTAATATTTAATCTAATATATGTGGTTGATGTTCAATTTTGGAGTCATGAAAAATAAAACACAGCTGAACTTTCCAATTGTAGGAGGAAACGTAGGAATAATATATTTTCTCTTTAGTTTTTTTTTTAAGCACATGCATTCTTAATCCACTACAGCTGGATGTTAACACCAAAACGACTACCCTTTAGCACACTTTCGCACCACTAAGACTGATCAGCTGAACCAACAAGTACAGTGTGCAATGACCGTCACCCCAAATTAGAAAGTAGAACTTCTGAAGTGCATATAAAATGGGATAAGAGAAGATGACTCTGGTCTAAAATCGCTGCTCTAAAATCACCTCAAACTGTAAACTGGTCAAGATGATGCAGCAACTTCACACTTCATTAACTCTTTCTACTCCAAAGGGATAGATAATGGGTAAAATATAACAAGAGAAAGGATGTGGATTTAAATATGTTAAAGACATATTTATCAACTTAAAAGGAAACAAAAGTCCGATTAATAAGCCGGAGTCAAAGCAGATTTTCTGTGTCCCAAATCTTGAAGCCAACAATAGATGCTGGGAGTAAGAGGAATTTTTTAAATCCTCCACACAAAAATAAAGTGCTGAATCTCTAGCCCTAACTTTCACCCAATTGTGAGAGAGAGCTATAAAAAATTGCTTCCAAATGTTGCCAGGAGCTACAGCTCATGCTGTGCTCTAGGCTTAGTGTAGCTGAACCCAATCTTTCAATGACTTTTCAATCGACAGCTAAAGAACTTGGTTTGAAATGGAGTCAAAAGAACTGCTCAAGGTAACTGTAAGTCCTCTAAACAAGAAGACTGAGTCCAGAAGGCCATTCATCAGCATCCATGAAACTGTGGTTAATGTGTCAGCTAGAAGGTGGAGTAAAACTGCAGTCTCTCCACAGTGCTTCAAAGTCACCTCTTTATTTAGCTTATATTCTACAATCTTGATTTATACTTACTAACATGTCACTTTGTAGTGTCCTTCAACTGAAACATCAATGAATTTTTCTATTTCCCCCCAATTGCTGTCTATTATATCACAAGAACTCTATCTTTTTTTAAATAAGTAATACTATTACTTATTATTTTAGTTAAATCACTTCTAAAATGTTTACAGTGTACCTGGCACTCTTTTTACAACTTTATAAATATTCACTTATTTAAGTAATAAGGACCCTAATGTAAGACGTAGGCATCACAGGGAACATCCTGGGCATAAGCCAGAGTAGGACACACAAAAGAACACCAGGTATTTGGAACGTGGATGATTGACGGTTTCTACAAGTGTTTGTTAAGCATCTGCTATGTGCCAAGCACCCTATCAGGAAGTGGCCAAAACTATTTATCTGCATGGATAAAGAGTTACCACCAGAACCAGAGAGAGAAGGAACTCCAATCTGATGCTAGAACTCTCTACATATTTTTATATTTTCATCTATAATGAACTGAGCATTGTTCTCATTATTGGCTCAGTCATCTTCAAAAAAATCTTGTCAAAGTACTGAGTTCAAGAATCTTTCTAGGGATGGATGGATAGACAGGGGGGAGCAAGCTATATAGACATAGATATAGATAGAGGTATACAGATGTAGAGACTAGATAGATAGATATAGATATATAGATATATAAAATATAGATTTTTTTTATATAGAGAGATTTTTATACAGAGATGGATGGTTTCAACCTAACTTTTACATCAAGATGCTTACTCATGGGAAAAACAATGCAAGAGACCGTCTTACAGAAGACCGACGAAATTAAGCTTATTTTTGTCTGGTTTGCTTCATGTTATAAAATTTGCATTCCACTTGTAAAACAAGATGTGACTCTGATAACCATGAGAATTCCATGATAGAAGGCATTGTGTGGCAACATGAAAAAATGGTTTAGTTTTATCCTAAGTAACACTGTGCTTTTTAACATTTTATGCTTTTCTGAAGGATGAAATCACAAGTTACATAGAGAATAAATCATTGTCATTAGTTTTACAAGGAAATCTTCAATAGGAATTGTTTTACATAGTAATTTCCCCTTGATCATTAAAATATATTATCAACTAACACAACTCTTCATAACTACGTCCATTTCACAAAGCACTTGAACACAAACCATTTCAAAAATCTTTTCATCAATCTGTACTTGACACAAATAGGAATGAAGTTTTCTTCAGTCCAACCCATTTTGGATAAGTTATATTCTATTTCCGTGCCTAGTTTTTCCCTTCCTCTGTCTATTATGGTTGGCCGGACCTTATATTTTAGAACTGCATAGTATATTACATGATGCTGAGCCTTTAGCAAGTACATTCAATAAGTGTCTCCATTACATATATGATCTACTAAACAATACTAGTCAGCAGTCTGTCATTATTTCTTATTCGACCATCAGATAACAAGTATTTATTGAGCACATAGTATGTCCCAGGTTATGAAGAGCCATAGATAAACAAAACGGTCATGGCCCCTGCCCTCACTGAGTTTGCAGACTAGCTCTTAGGAAGAACTACGTCCCAAGGTAAATCTGTGATTCACTTCCTTGAATTAGTCCATTTCAGCATCAAACAGCTAAAATTCCAAATTGTTTTCCCATAATACATATGCTCTCTTCAAAAACAAAACTACACAATCATGAATAGCAGTTGCTTTCATGGTTTAGGAGAAAACAAGTAATAAACATTACAAAACTGCCATATTATTACAAAAATAAATCTTCAAAGTATATATAGAGACCCTGTTGAGGTCTTCTGGAGCCCAATAATGTTTTTGAAATCTTTTGATTATAATATATCTCCACTGTCATTAAAACTGAGAAATAATTGCCCAAATCTCCTGAGAGTTAAGATGAGTTATCATGACAACTTAATAAAACGTGCCATGGTTTGACAAGTTTTACGATAATCCCAAGACTTTGCCATGGTTGTACCTTTTACCTGAAACTAAAAAAATAAATAAATCTTTTCTTCCCTGACAGAAAAGATTTTTTTGCTTGAAGCTACCAGCAGAAACTGAGGGAAAGATGACATTGCATTCACTCCATGGTGTGGCTCTCAGAATACAATAGAAAGATAAGATCAAAACTTGAAGTTTCAATTAGTGACCTTCTTCCTGGTAGAGGCAATGACCTCTATAAACTCCTTGTTAGTATATAGGCTGAGGGTACAAAACCCCCAGAAGCACTTGCTCTTGCAGAGTAGCTAAGGGGAACCACACACACTCTAATTCAAAAATCATGGTCAAAAAATACATTGACATTGCTAAAATGATCACTCTCAGTTGTGGAAGAGGATAAAAAGTAAGGAAGACATAGATGTTTAAAACCTTACAGACTGCCCCTGCCTAAAAAATACA
Source organism: Grampus griseus (assembly GCF_964374135.1). NCBI lineage: Eukaryota > Metazoa > Chordata > Mammalia > Artiodactyla > Delphinidae > Grampus > Grampus griseus. The sequence continues at coordinate 98,026,223 of NC_139019.1, read as the reverse complement.
AATTGGTCTTTAGAAATACATTCAGTTTTGAATACTTGACATGTGTATTTCCCTTCGAACTTTTAAATCTGAGTGTTCTTCCTAATCATATGTTCATGAACAGTATCAAATTCCTCCAAAGTCTTTTTTTGTTGCTAACAACCTATGCTGTATCTCCCTACTGTTCATGCAACCCTCAGTGTGAGTCATACCAAAAACAGATGGCATCTCCTCCTATGAAGCAAGCAGTTGGCCACACAGCAAGAAAAGTGCCAATTTCTTAAGTTTGACAGGTACCCTTCAGTCTGGTTGCATCTCTGTATCATAATTTGTTAAGCACATAACATCTTTTAGGCCATTTTGTCAAATTTCAGCCTGCCCCTCACCTGCAACCAGCACCATCTCATACATAGAGAAATATACTTCAAGAATTAAGAAATTCCAGCACTTTTAGTTTCAAAAAATCATATTCATATAATATTTTATATAAGTTTAACATCAAAATTAATAAAATCCAATATAAGCCAAAGAAACTGTTTCTAAGATTCAAATACAAAGAAATGTCGTTTAAAGTTTATTCTCTGTTTTCTATCTTGCAAGGCTTTAACCTTGGAAAGTACATTGTCAATTCATTTTCCACTATTATTCTTTTCTGTATTACCATGAACTATTTTTTCTTGGGTCAATGTGAAATATCACTGTTCCTAGGGATTATATTTTGAAGTAATCATCAATAGCATTAGTCACAGTCACCAGGACATGTTATAGTAGAAAGTTAAAAAGTATTTGATGTACTTTGTCATTTTCTAATATAGCAAGGGCAGCAATTGAATGTAATCATGTTATAACAAGGTGTATATATTGGACAACAGAACATTCTAATGGAATTAAGTTTCCATTTTGTAAAGGCAATATGTGAGATGAGTTGGGATAGATGAATGTTTAGAAACCATAAATAATCCTTTCAAACCATGACAAGTAATTTTACTTGCACACACATGGATGATTTTTAAATGAACAGAGATTCACTTTTTGGCAAGTACTTTACAAAAGATCTAGTTTACACCATCAAAAACTATTCAATTGAATATAGAAATAAATGGCCTTTACATTTTCCCATCCTAGGAAAGTCTTCCCAATCAATGAGAACACTTTTTATCAAGCAAAGCGTCTATATTTCAATTCTCACAATTAACCATTTCCTATAAGTATACTTTCATATCAAAACCCTAGCCCATGAAGGAAATGCAAAATAGGGAATAGAAAGGCTCAAAGAAGCAATACTACTAGGCACTCTTAAGCTCACTCTCTAATCTCCAGTCCCAATTCAGTAGATAGAGAAGGCACTAATCCTCACCAGGAAGAACAATGGCTAGATAACAAAGAAGACAAAGATCATTTGTATTTTGTTTGTTCATCTCTCCCAACCTCCCCACTGTTCCAACACTCAACTTCATTGCCTTCCTTTGTTCTTCATTTATTCCAGACCTACTTATTAAGCACCTAGTACGTGTCAAGGATTTTCCTAAAAAGTGAGGACTCAAATATAACTAAAGCAAACATGGTCTGGGTACCCCTCATGGAATATGATCTAGCAGAGGAGATAGATCTAAACTAATAAACATACAAATTGAGGTGAAATTATTACCATGATTAAGTGCCATGAAGGGAAGAGATGTGGTGTGATATCAGCTCATCACAGGAGGGCTTGCTGTGATCAGGGAGGAAAGGTAAGTTTTCTCTGAGGCATCAAGCTTAAGTGGACATTTGAACTTGTTGGGAGTCGACAAACGTGGAAGGATGGGAGGGAGGACAGATGAAGCATCTCAGGCAGAAGGAACAGTATGTACTGAAGGAGAACAATCAGGGCACAGTTTAGTGAAAAAGCAGGCAGGGCTGGGGAGTGGGATGAGGCCTTACTGGGAAGAGGTGGGGTCTGATCATGTAGGGTCTTAAAGTTTATGTTAAGGGTTTGGATCTTTATCCTAAGAGCAATGAGAAGTCATCAAAAGATTTTCAAGCAAGGGGTTGGGGTGGTAATAGTTGAAATGAATACTTTCACTAGAGCATGAGCAATAGAAAGGGGGAAGTGAGTAAAGAGAGAAGAAAAGTAGGGAGTAGGTCATATAGATGCCATTGGAGTGGTTCAGGAAAGAAGACGGTAGCTTCAACAGGACAATGGAAGTAATAATGATCCAGAGGTAGGGATATCTGTGGGAAATATTTAAGAGGAAAAACTTACAAAATTGGGGAATGGATTAAATATAGCATATAAGGGCTATAAGAGGTATTAAGCTTTCTGGCTTTGGTAATGTGTGGAATATGGCATTATTTACTGAGAAAGATAACAGGAGGGAAGGACTAGGTTTGATGAGGGATTCAGGAAATAGGAAGAAGGACAATTTAAGAGTTCATCTGGACACAAATTTCAGGTGTCACTGAGGTGAAATTGTCAAGAAGACAACTGGGGAGATGGGTCTGGAGTCTAGGGAAGAGGTCTGGCTGAAACTGCTAATTTGCAAGTCTTCTGCACACTGGTGAGAATTGAGCCTTGAATGTGGATTAGATTGCCCAAGGCAAGAGTCCCGAGGGGGAGAAAGAGAGCCTAGAAACCAGCTTTGAGAAAACTCAACATTTAGTAGGTTGACAGATCAGAATCAGCCTGCAAAAGTGACTTCTCTCTCTTTGGCTGCCTTCTTGAAACCATATGACTTAAAAGGCCAAACAGTAGGAGCCTAGGGAAAAGAGTATTTAAGGAATGGTGGAGAGATAATACACAATGAAAGCTAGTGAAAAGTCAAGGAAGATGAGTGTTGACAAATGTCTCCTGGGAAGGGTCATTTTTGAATATGTGACAGCTGTATTGGTGGGGTAATATGGAAGCCAAACCAGAGTACACAGAAGGATGAATAGGAGATAAACAAAGAGGCTCTTGAAAAGTCTGCTGTTACTAGCCTTCTGGACTCAAACTTGGGCCAGCCCTTCACAGCCCAGGTCTTCCTGAAGCTGCACAGGGCTCTAGCAAGGCTCCACCTTCACCTTAGTCCAGAAGTTCTCCACCACAGCACTCAGGAGTCCCAGCAAACCTGCTGATTCAGACTCTCTAGCTGCACACATTTGGCCTTGGTTGATGTGCTGCTAGAATTAGAAGCCAGCTCTAACTTTACGTTGCAATCCAGTGTGCCTCAAATTTTAGGTATTCATATACAACTGCCACAATTACTGTCATGTGCATGTACCTCCTATGCTATCATTTACTTAGAATGTTTCTTTAAATTGGACCACTTTAAAACATAAATTAATTTATCATTAAAGGATAATATATGCTAAGACCACAGGAAAAACTGTCATTTATCATAAATGTATGGTTACTGTAAATAAATTTTAAAAACAGAGAAAACAAAATGTTAAGTCCTAGCTAGATACTTCAGCTCATTGAAGACTCTGAACCTGACATACAAATGAACAAAAGGTGAGAGGTGCTGCTTAGCAAGAGAGATGTTAAAAATATACTCACCCCCAAACATAGTTGAATGTTTTTATTAGATGTTGGGATTATTCCTTGCACAAGTTCTAAAACTGTGGTGTTTTCAGTGTACAAATTCAGAGACATAGAAAAAAAAAAAAATGTGACCTTCTGTCCCAGCTTGATTTATACTGTCTTGTCTCGTAATTGTCATGAGAACTACTTAGAATCTTCTCCTTGTAAGGTTACTCATAGAATTAATATTTGCCACAACCTGCAGTTAGTTATCCTTAGGGCCAAATCTAAAGAACTTAACATCATAATAGAAAGTGTCAGTTCATTCAAGAAACATTTAGTGAGCCATGTACTGCCCCAGGTGCTGGGATTCAGGCATGAATAAAACAAAGTCTCTATCATCCAGGAGTTTAATACCAAGAGGGGAGATGCACATGTAAGCAAGTCATAATTTAGAATCAAAAGCACAACAATGAAGTTTAGAAAAGGAAGTGGTTAACTATTTACCTATCTCGGCTGGGTGGGAGGAGGGAGATGGGCAGGTCATCAGGAAAGTGTTTCTGGAAGAGATTCACCCACACACTTCAGACTGTCTTTGCTTATTATGTACTGAGAATTTTTAACTGAGTCAGTGCCTACAGCTACTGGATCTATTTTTCATAAATTCCTTACTTATTACATATATGAGGTTTACTTTATTCAAGTTTAAAGAATATTTCACATTAATTAGTAGTTTAATTTTTCTCCTGTGGGAGATGGAGTTTTCAATTATCAAGGAAGCATGACCTGGCTAAAAGAGCACCACATCACAAGTCAGGAAACCCATGAGCTCAGTTCATCCTGCTTGTTATCCCTGTAACCTTGGAAAACCACAATTTCTGAGCTTCAGTTTCTTCTTTCATAAAGTAAGGATAATAAAAGCTGAAATTCTTTGATTTACAGTAGGCTAGAATTTCTATTTCTCTAATTTCTATTTTTCAGTACAAATCACTGTGAAACGTAAAAATATTTTAGAGGGATAATTTAATTAAAAGTAAGTTGATTCTAAATTATGAAATGATATCAGATAATTATGAAATGATATCAGACATCCAATATAATGGTATGATATGACATCCAATATAACTGGTTTGAGGAAAGAATTCAACCCAAATTTATTTCAGTTAATTCTGGGGGAGAAATTTCTTTAACTATGACAAGAGATTAAAAACATATCATTTAATAGTCTTTCTGAAAAGCAAGCTACATAAATAATACATGGACTCTGATTCCATTTATTGTAAAATAAAACAAACCTTTATAACTACATTTGATTCAAAATGCATTGAAAAAGTCAACTAAGCTATATTCCAAACTATTGACAGTGGTTCTATATAAGGAGGTCAGTGGGTAGGAAAGGGAGGATTACCTACGGCAAAGGTCAGCTGATGAGGAGGAAGTGAAGATAAAGTGGGCAAGAGATAAAGGCAGTGTTAACTTTTTGTTCTATATAATTCTGTGTTGCTTGAATTTTTATAGTGAGAATTATACATGTCTCATTTAGTTAAAGAAGACACATTGTAAATAATGAGGACTCTGGATTCAAGGAGACAGACTAAGCCTCCACATTTCGTTGAAGAAATAACATCATAAACATAGTAAATGGGCTAGAGGGGCATAGATGGCAGAGTAGGAAGACCCTGAGCTCACCTCATCTCATAGGAGCACCTAAATTACAGCTATTTACAGAGCAACTGTTGATGAGAAAGACTGGACAACTAGCAAAAAAGATCTTCTACAGCTAAAGATTTAAAGAAGGAACCACAATCAAGATAGATAGGAGGGGTGGAGTCATGGTATAGTCAAGACCCACACCCCAGGTGGGTGACCCACAAAGGAGAGGATAATCATAATTGTAGAGGTTCTCCCCAAGGAGCAAGGGGTCCGAGCCCCATATCAGGTTCCCTAACTCAGGGGTCCTGCACCAGGAAGACAAGCCCCCAGAATGTTTGGCTTTGAAGGTCAAAGGGGCTTACTTTTGGGAGAGGCAGAGGGCTGTGGGAAATAGAGGTTCCACTCTTAAAGGGTGCGTACAAAATCTCACATGCTCCCAAACCCAGGGAAGAAGCAGTAATTTGAAAGAAGCCTAGGTCAGACCTACCTGCTGATCTTACAGAGCCTCCCAGAGAGGCAAGAGGCCAGTGGAGTTCACACTGGGGACATAAACACTGGCAGCAGTTATTTTTGGAAGCTTGTTCTACCACAAGGACACTGTTGATGGCAAGAGCCATCTTGGAATCCTTTCCTCTAGCTTATTAATGAAGGGACCTGACCTTGCACACCAGCCTGTGGGCACCAGTACTGGGATGCCTCAGGCCAAGCAGCTAGCTGGGCGTGGACACAGCCCCACCCACCAGCAGGCTGACTTCCTTAAGACCCCCTGAGCCCACAGCCAACCCTAGACCTGGTTCCGTCCACCAGAGGGCCTAGGACCTGGCCCCACACACCAGTGTACCAGCACTAGACCCAGGAGCCCCCATTGCCCCATAGCCAGCTGTTGAGACCTGGTCCCACCCACCAGCAGGCCAAAAGCAACTCCTGGATCCCCAGGAACCCACAGCCAGAGACCCCAGGACCCAGCTTGGCCCACCAGTGTGCTGGCAATAGCCCCAGCACCAGCCTTACCCACCAGTGGGAAGGCACCAGCCCAAGGACAATCTGGGACCCAGCCCTACCCACCAGGTGGCCAACACCAGCACCGGGATCCCCAAGTCCTGCAGCCAGAGATACCCAGACTTAACTCCACCCACTACTGGGCAGGCATCAGCCCCAGGACCACCCCAACCCCACAGCCTCCCATGTCAGTACCCAGCCCTTCCCACCAGCAGGCCAACACCAGCTCTAGGACACTTTGGGCCCCTCAGCCACCACCATAGGATCAAGACCCATCCATGAGCGGGTCAACACCAGCTTCAGAACATCCCAAACCCTACAGCCAGCCAGGTCAGGAACCAGCCCCACCTACCAGGATGATACTAGATCCAGGACACCCAACCCTGCTATCACCCACCCCAAAAGTAGCTCCCACCACTGGGCCAAAACTAGTCCCACAATCCCCCAGTGATCCACAGCCAGCTGCCTCATGACTCAGCCCCACCCAAGAGTGATGGGCAGCCTCCACCCAAGGCAGGGCCTGGCAATCAACCAAACCAGGGGACAGACACACCTTCCAGACTGCCCACAGTAGTCAGCCTGCCACAACAGAAGGACTCATGCAGCCCACATAGGGAGCACCCCTAGAGCATACATAACTTTGTTGACCAAAGGGGAGTGTGCTGCTGGGACACATAGGACCTCTCCTACAAAAGGCCACTTCTCTAAGGTCGAGAAACACAAACAACCTACCAAATACATAGAAATAAAAACAGCAAATTAGGCAAAATGAGGTGACAAAGGAATATGTTCCAAATGAAAGAACAAGATAAAAGCCCAGAAGAAGATAAACACACACACACCACACCACACACACACACACACACACACACACAATAGAATATTACTAAGCTATTAAAAAAATTAAATCCTGTCATATGCAACAACATGGATTATCCTAGAGGGTATTATGCTACATGAAATAAGTCAGAGAAAAACAAATACTGTATGATTTCACTTATATGTGGAATCTAAAAAGTAAAACAAATGAACAAACATAACAAAACAAAACAAGAGTTATAGATACAGAGAATAAAGAAGTGGTTGCCAGAAGGTGGGGGTAGAGGAAGAAAAGAAATAGGTGAGGGAGACTAAGAGGTACAAACTTCCAGATGCAAAATAAACAAGTCACAGGTATGAAATGTACAGTGTGAGGAATAAAATAAATAATTATGTAATATCTTTGTATGGTGATAGATCGTAACTAGACTTATAGTGGTGATCATTTTGAAATATGCAGACATATCAAATCACTCTGTTGTGTGACAGGAACTAACATAGGGTTTTAGGTCAATTATACTTCAAAAACAAATACACATAGAAAAAGAGATCAGATTTGTGGTTACCAGAGGCGGGGGGTGGGGGGAAGGGGGAATTGGAGGAAGGGGGTCAAAAGGTACAACATGATAAATATAGTTAACACTGCTGTATCTTATGTATGAAAGTGGTTGAAGAGAGTAAATCCTAAGATCTACCATCAAAAAAAAAAAAGTTTTTTTCTATTTCTTTAATTTTGTATCTATATGAGACAAGGGATGTTCACTAAACTTAATGTGATAATTACTTCATGATGTATGTAAGTGAAGTCATTATGTGGTACACTTTAAACTTATACAGTGCTGTATGTCAATTCTATCTCAATAAGAAAATAAAGCAATAGATAGATAGATGCTAAATGAATAGGACGATAACAATGCAAAGAATGGGGCATGGTTATCACTCAACAAGGATTTCAGCAAATTTCTGGGAGACAAAGTAGATTCAAGTAAGTTGATAGTATAAGTCCAACTCTGGTGACAGAAGAAGACCAAAGTCCCAGCTCAAAGACAGTCAGGCAGAGAGAAATAATTCTTTCCTACTCAACCTTTTATTCTATTCAGGCCTTTAGTGGATTGGATGAGGCCCACCCATATTAGGGAGGGCAATGTGCTTCACTGTCGACAGATTCAAATGCTAATCTCACTTGGAAACACCCTCACAGACACATTTAGAAATAATGTTTTACCAAATATTTGGGCATTTCATGTCCCAGTCAAGTTGACACATAAAATTAACAATCACACTATTTAAGGAATGTCCAGGAAAAACCCAAAGACAATAGGGGAGACAAAAACAAGGATACCAGAGGAAATTTTAGCCTCTGACACCACAGTCACAGCAAACAGCAAACAGCCTAACTTCTAGCCAGATAAGCATAAAACATTCCACTAAAGACCTATATACCTAAGTTCTTTTACCCAGTACATCAGGTCTGGCTTTCAACCAAAAATTATAACGCGCACTAAAAGGCAAAAATAAACAAACAAAAAAACACCATAGCTTGAAGAAATGGAGCAAACATCAGAACCAGAATCAGATATGGCAGAGATTCTGGAATTATCAGACCAGGAATTTAGAATAACTATGATTAATATAGCAGGTTCTAGTGGAAAAAATGGGAAACATGCAAGAACAGGTGGGTAATGTAAGCAGAGATGGAAACACTAAGAAAAGAAAATGATAGAAATAAACAACACTGTAACAGAAATGAAGAATGTCTTTGGATGGGTTCATCAGTAGATTGGACACAGACAAGGAAAAAAATCAGTGAACTTTAAAATATGTCAGTAGAAACTTTCAAACTTGAGTGTAAATTAAAATTTAAAAAAAGAATTTAGAAGATGGAACAGAATGTTCCAGAACTGTGTCACAATTACAAAAGGTGTCACATACGTATAGTAGGAATTTCAGAAGGAAAAGAAAAGGTGAAAGAAACAGAAGAAATAGTTGAAGTGATAATGGCTAAGAATTTTCCAAAACAGGCACCAAACCACATATCCAACTCAGAGAACACCAAGCAGGATAAATACCAAAAAAAAAAAAATACACCTGGGAATCTCACATTCAAACTGCATACAAACAAAGACAAAAAGAAAATCTTAGAGAAAGGGTAACAAATGAAAAAAAATCTAGGAAAATAAAAGCTATACAGACGAATCATAACTTCCAAGCGTAGGAAACTAAAATGTGCATGATTTTGAGAGATTGCTAAGGTATAAGAAAAAAATACTCCACTTGGCCTTGATGCTACATTCGCTCTCAAGTGTCATAGGGTAATGGCATTTGACCCACAGAGAAGGAAATGGAAACATATTAACATAGCCATAACGATGAAAAGACTTTTCACTGATTTTCAGATTCAAGAATTAACCTATAGAAATGAACAAGATTAATTATGGTTACAGTATAAATTGTAAATGTTTTCAATATGAAAAAATGTAAAAGTAGAGGTATAGCTGTCAGAAATTGACAATGGAAAGAGCAATATGTACAAAAGTTACCAGCACAAAAACATCTATCTTACAGGGCAGGGATTCAAAGTAGACTATTGAAAGAGGATACATAAAAAATATATAGATGCATAAAACAATAGATAGGTAGATGGATACATAGAGAGATGATAGATAGATAGATAGATAGATATGATTGGAAGTTAGAGGAACTAATAGAATGTTTATAAAAACATTATGATTACTTAGAAGTATGGAAAGAAGAGAAAGGAGCAAAGAGGCAGGAGTTGTACAAGAGAGATAAATTCTTACCCTTAGGAATGTAGATAATGTCAGTAACTATTCTCAGTCATAAATCAAAAAGTAAAGGAAGAAGCATATTATTTAGAATTATGGAGGCAATGACTAGGAGAACTAAAAACAAAAACAATTAAAATAAGGTAGTTGCCTCTGGTGAGTAGGACTGGGGATAGCGTAGAGTTAAAGGCAAAAAAACTTATTATGAACTATTCTGCCTTTTTTATTTTTTAACATAGACCATATACTTCTGATAAAAGTAAAACTTTAACGACTTTAAAAAGAAAGGTTTAAAATAAAATTTAAACCTTTAATAGCATAAAAATCCTTTCATGAGAAACCCAGTCAAGGTGCTTTTAAATGGACTTCATTCATCTCAGCTAGCAGCATAGAACCCTACCAGAGAGGGTGATGCCTCTAGGTAGTTGGTCTTTTTACTGGAACTTCAGATACCCAGAGAAGGTAAAATAAACTTGACATATCCCTTAGCACAGTATGTTCACTACTGAAAGAAAAAGAAAAAAGAAAGAAAAGAAAAGCTGCCTGTAAAGTAGTGAGAGAAGATGTCCCACAGCGAAAACACTTCTCAACAAAGGACACTAAGAGAGGAAAGATTAATGCTGGACTTTGCCGATCGGGATGAATAAAAACTAAGGAGGGAAAAAGAAACCTAGAGATATACAGTATAGGATTGGATTGTGGATTGTGCTACAACTGAAGCAGATATTTGGGCGCCAAGAATGGGAACATAATCATCATGTTTTAAGTTCTTAAAACCTGAAGATTGTTATAAATTTATAATTATCAGTGAGTTGTTGTAAGGAGACAAGTTCAAATGCCAAATGTAGTGAGCATTCAGGTTTGCCAACAAAAAGGAAAAGAAAAAAGGATGTAGAGTTCAAGGACCCAGATTCAAGTCCATGCTTTGCAACTTACTAAGTACGGGACATTGGCAAAATCATGTAACTTTTCCGAAACGTAGTTCCCTTTTCTGTCTGTATCTCTATTCCTATCTTTATTAGGGATAAAAAATAATAACAAGAGTAAGAGCAGCAGTAACAATAGCAACAACAACAACAACCAACCATCCCAACATATCTGCTAGGTCTATTCTCATAATATGGTTTCATGGTTAATTTTATATGTCATCTTGACTGGCCACAATGCATCCAGATTAAAAATTATTTGTGGGTGTCTGTAGGACTGTTTCCAGATAAGCTTAGCATTTGAATTGAATAGACTCAGTAAAGTAGATTGCCCACCATGGGTGCATTATCCCGTCACTTCAGGGCCTGAATAGAATAAAAGGCAGAGTAAAGACAAATTCGCCCCATTTTTCCTGCCTCATTGATGGAGCTGGAACATCTCATTTCATCTTCTCTGGCCTTCAGACTGGGATTTACACTATCACCTCCCCTGCTTCTCAGGGCTTTGGACCGAATTACACCACTAGCTGTCCTGGAGACCCAGGAGATTGGCAGATGGCGAATCTTGGGACTTCTCAGCGTCCATAATCACATGAACCAATTCCTCAAAATAAATCTCCTTTTTTCCTACTGGATATGTTTCTCCAGAACCCTGACTAATACATATGAGATATAGACTTAAAACTTTCAAAACTTATGTAAGTATCAGTTATGATAATTTTCATCTGGGAGAAGGTTCCTTCTTCCCATGCTGTGGTTGACTACCGTGTGTCTATCCCTGTTGGGAGCTGAATAACTGAGGCATGGAGAACAACGAATGGAAGGGGGTCATGACAACAGCAGCCAGCTTGAAATACCACCAGATTAACTAATCAACATCTATTAGTAAATTCTGACCTACTGAATGTAAATCTTGCCTATAATTTGCTGCTTATACCTGCAGGGTACTATGAGAATTACTAAGAAACATAAATGATATAACTAATCTATCACAATAGCCTAGAAATAGTTGACAAAACATTTTCTCATGTGTCCTTGAGGAATTTATGATTTTAGGGATGGGGAGATAATTTTGATTAAAAGAGAAATCTATTGCAGAGAAGGAAGAAATAAATAAGTTGTGGAAAATGTTTTTAACAGGTGTTGCAGAAGAAATGTTATAATTGAAACTTTTTGGTTTATATTTATTTAGCAGAAATAAAATGTGTTATGCATGATTTCTAGCAAACATGTACCATTCAGCAAGGCACTGGGAACATAAACAAGATATAGAAACAAATTATATGCAGAGGATTTATATTTCTGTGTCCTTAAATACTAGGTGAGTCAAGAATACAAGTTTAACTGATTAGGGCAGAAGTTTCAGTGTAATGAATGGTTAAGGATATGCTGCAGGAATGAGTAAGTCCTACAACCTCAGTGGTATAACGTGATAAAGGCTTATTTCTCACATAAAGTCTGCTGTGGTTCCAGGTAAATTTCCAAGACACTGTCTTTCCTGTGGTAGCTCAGCAATCAGGCTACTTTCATCTTGTGTCTCCATGATCAACATGCCAGAGAAAAAGAGAGCTGAGGACTCTTGCTTAGACAATCCAATGTTTTGACCCAAAAGCAAATCAAATCACCTCCACTCATAACCCCTTTGCCATAATTAATCATATGACCCTGCCCAACCTAAAGGAAGCTGAGAAGGCCACTTTCCAAGGTGTCTGGAAGAACAAAAGAACAGATATTCATGAATACTAGTAAAGCTTAAATGAACAGGCACCATCCCCTACTATTCTGCTTAGTGACTACTTTCTCCTATTAATGATATTATTATGCAAATGAAGTAAATAGAAATTAGTGGCAAAACACAAGGTCTAACTAGTTCAATTTGGAGGGAAGATCTGGAGAAGAGTCTGGATTAGAGAACCCAATGGATTAAGGGAATCTTGAAAAATGAAGATATATTGAACTTTCACTGAGATAACTATGATCAGTGTAGATAAATCAAAAGTTCCTGAACCCATGTTGTATCTTCTCTTTATCACTACCTTAACAGAATTCATTCATCAGTTGTTGACAAGCAAGGAAGCTTATGCTTGGAACACCCACTCAGCACCTTGCTTCTGCCAAGGACAATCTAGGCCACCCACAGGGAATGAGAAGCCATCCCTTAAGAGTCATAAAAGGAAAAAGTAAACAGGACAAAATGAAAAGTTGAAATAGAGGATGATGTTACTTTGTACAAGCAAATTTTCGAGGGCAAGATGATTCACTATACCAAAAAAAATGAAAATAAACAAGAGTTTATAGAATTTTGTCAACTGCATTACTTGCTGTCTGTGACCAGTTGCCTCTAGGCTCCAGCACAAATCTCTCTGGATGACATTTCAAGGAAAAAATTCAAATAATTTAGGTAACTGGACTTGGTTTGTGCTTGTTTGTTTTTGGACATATGGCTAGGAGTTCGTCTCAGTTTGCATAGCTGATAAAAAACAGGGTTTGGGGTTTGTGTTGGGTATTTTCTGTGCTATGCTTGTAAATGTTGCATTTATGTGCTGGTAGCTTTTATGGTAGCTTTTGATTCAAGGTCATTTATTTATACTGACATCAGTAGCATTTTCGAGCTATGGGGGTATACAAAAAAAGGTTACAGATTACACCACTAAATTCCCTTCTAACTCCTAAGGCATAAATGTGTCCCTTTTAGGCTTGGTTTTTAATATGTTTTGCAAAGGCAGGAATTCCTTTTTTAAAAGCCCCTTCTTTAAAAGAAAAATCGAGATTTTCATAGAAGTGGGTTTTTTAAGTACAGAGGGCTATTTCGCTCATGTTCAGAAAGCCATTCATTGGCCCCGAGGGAAATTCTGTTATGGAAGGATTGACAAAACTTGACACGATGGAGAGCAACTTAGTGAAACATGAAAAACCATCACAGTCATAGTCCCACTGAAACCCCTTTTTTTAATATTCAGTAGGGAATAGAAGTTACAGATTGATTCCTATCATATTCTGCCTTCTATCTGTTTTATAATTAAGAAATTTACTTGACTTTTAATAGGCCTCAATTCCCTTACCAGTGTATTAAGACCAATGAATAAGATGTTCTCTGTGGCTGCTTACCGTAGCAAAAATCTAGGTAGCAAAATTCATGATGTGGGACCGTCAAAAGAAGCATGTGGATTAGTTGCTAACATCCTCCCTTTCTTGTAAGTCAATATAAACTACCACGTCAAGATGAGACCCCTAAATTCTTAGCATGATAATCATGCTTATGGGATCTGGGGAGGCACAATGCTCTTGGGAAGTCTGGTGTCTTGCCTGAGTCTAGTAAATGACATCGAGGTTGGCCCAGGAAGAAGTAGAAGGAGAGTACTGGGAAGCCACCTGGACCCAAGAAAGGTTAAGGCCATTGGAACTTCAGAACATCTGATACTTTCAAGAAACTCTCAATCCTCTCCACCTTTCTGAAGGCAACACTCAGACCTCAGACAGAGGCAACAATTGAGGCTCCTATCACATCCACTGTGCTTGGTATTTATTCCCTCATTCTACTTTTTTTCCTTCTATTTACTATCATCAAACATGACTTTCCAAAGGCTTTCCTGCCCATTTATTCCCCAAACTAGATCATCTCAGTGGATATCTATAGGTCCTGCCATGCTAGGATTCAAAAAATTGTAAGACACGTAAGTCATCCTCTGTTTATCCTTAAACTCATTCTGGAGGCTCAAGAAGGTTATAACTCTCAATTTAAAAACTGCTGTGACTAACAACTCCAAATCTCTTACCATATTCAGCAAGAGTTCATTAACAAGTAAACTCAAGGCCTGACAGGTTATTGCTTTTATACAAATGAGCTTATTAACCAGCACAGTTAACAATATATTTGGTAGGCACTGAGCATTTCCTTAAGGAAGCTCCTAAATAACCTAATCATCGAAATTAATAGATTTCTATTGAACTGTTTACATGTTATTACTGGTAAATCTCATTAGCTAGTCAATGAACATGTTAAATTATCAAAACAAATAACCTGAACTAAACATAACAATTGTATGTTGCATACACGCTCTCTTCATTTTAACTGGGTACTTTCAGTTAATAAAAATATTTTCAATCCTATGTCTTGCTAATCTGTAACAAATTGCTTCTTTATTTTCTATACTGTATTTGCACATTCACAAAATGCTCTCCAGATACTCTTGGTTTTGCTTTATTAGTCCTTAAAAAATACACTGGCATTAACTTTGGCATTTTGTTACTTCATTCCTTCAGCCAACATTTATCAAGCACTTCTTTGGGCTGAGCACTGGGTATCTCTTCCCTGAACAACCGTAGTCACCTCCTCACTTGTTCACCCACAGTAACCTTGAATCTTCCAAACTATTTTCCACACTGAAGCCTGAGGCTGAGGCTTCCCAAGGCTCTTAGGACAAGACCAAAATGCTTCTTTTGGCCGCAAGGCTCTTCATGGTCTGGCCTCTACCTGTCTTTCCAGCATCATTTAGAACCACATTTTCCCTCACTCTCTGTACTTCAATCACGACCGTGTTCTTTCAAATCCTCACGCTTGCCAGGTATTCTCCTACCCCCTGGTCTGTGAAGATGTTATCTGTTTTGTGTCCAACACCCTTCCACTACCCTTCATGAATCAACTGCTAATCATCTTTCAAAATTCAGATCAAGTACCACCTCATTAGCAAACTCTCAGCTGACCTTTCTGAGTGGGTCTATTACCCCTAGTATGTGCTCTCAACACACCCTTTGTCTAAATGATCACATTTGTAATCCAGATTTATTGCTGTGATAATTTAATGTCTGTCTCCCCTACTAGACTCAAAAGTCCAGAAGTCAAGATCACCATTTTATCTCCACTTAAAAGTGTAACGATGGGCACAAGCAGCTCTCAACAAATATGTATTGAAATAATGAATAAACGATAAATATCAGGACATTTGAAATTTCTGTATGATTAAAGAAAACAAAAACAAAGCTCTGCACAAAATGGCAGACTGGGTATGGTGGAAATCTGTCATTTGTGGCAGCCCAAACACCTCCGGACACCCTCCATTGTAATAGTTCTCCATATTGTTGATCCTCACGTTTCTCAAGATGAATCCAAAATCTCTATTTCCCAGAATCCCATTCTTTTAGCATGTAGACTTATATCTAGTTTCCATCAAACAGATGTACCAACGAGAGACTTGGAAGGCAGATTTGAAGATAATGAGGCACCAGGCTCTTCTGGCAAAAACAATTGCAGAGGCATTTGATATTCCACACCATACATAATGGGTGTTCTGATACTGGATCCTGGGTTTGTTGGTGTGGAGGAACAGGGAGAGGCAGCAGTGGGATTTCTACAAGGCTGAGCTGAGAGGAGTTTGGGCATTTCTCTTAGCTGTGTTACTTCTGACTGTACAGCCTTCACTAAAGATGGTTTACTGACACTCTTAGAAACTGCATGAGCTAACTAATTCCTTTCAGCTTCAGCTAGCCGGAATAGATTCTTTTGTCTAGCCAGAAACCCTAAACTGATACCCCTGAAGAAAATATTTGCAATGTGTCCATAGCAAACAAAAGACTTCCATAAAAAAAGCTCACACAAATCTAATTTATAAGCAACTCAAAAGAATTCACAGAAGCACACTGGCCAATAAACAAATGAAAACATGCTCAGCCTTATGTATGATCAGGGAAATACAAATTAAATAAGTCATGGAATATTGTTTTTTATCTATGAGACTGAGAAATACAAATAAAGATTAAAATATCCATCATAAAAAGGGATGCCGAGAAATGGGTGCTTTCATTAATTATTTGGAAGGAGAGAGGGTGTATAGTCATATATTTAAGCATTCTCATTAAGGTACAAACAAGAAAGTTACACACTATAGTCAATATTATTTAAAATTGTTCTGGAAGATCTAGACAATGTGATAAGACTAGAAAAATGAGTAAGAAGTATCAATGTTGGACACCAATAATTTTGATATGTTTCACTTGCATATGATATAATTTTCTACCTAGAAGAGTCAGGACAATCAAGTATTCTAATTATTTAGTGAGGTAGCCATATATAAGGTAAAAAATACAAAAAACAAAAATCAGCCTTTTTTATAATTCAGAAATAATTGGAAACTATAATGAAAAAATTCCATATCCAAAAGCAATGGAAGTCACTATAACACATAGAAAAGATTGTGAGATAGAAGTATACAAAGCCGCATGAAAAACAATCTATAAAAATGTACTATAGACATTAAGAAGAAAATTTAGATTAAAACACAAAGGCAAAGATATGCTTTTGGATATTTATTGTATCAATGTTCATGTAACCAAAAAATATAGGAAACAAATGTCCATCTATAGGAAATACAATTGGCATTGTGATACATCAATACAATGAATCCTCTCCAAAAGAAAACAAAAAAAACAAACAAAAACCTGGTAAAAAGAATGAAATAGAAACTCAAAGAAACAGAGAGTAGAGTGGTGGTTACCAAGGGCTAGGGAGTGCGGAGTGGGGTAAAATAGGAGATGTTGGTTAAAAGGTACAAACTTCCAATCATGAGAGGAGTAAGTTTTATGGATCTATTGTACAACATGGTGACTATAACTAATAATAAGGTATTGTATACTTGAAAGTTGCTAAGTGAGTATGTCTAAATGTTCTCACCACAAAAAAGATATGGTAATTATGTGACTTGATGGAGGTGTTAGCTAATACTATAGTGGCAATCATTCTGCGATATATAAGTGTATCAAATCAATGCAGTGTACACCTTAAACTTACATAATGTTATATGTCAATTATATCTGAAGGGGGAAAAAAGAATAAGGTAGTTCTATAAGTACTGGCATGAAAACTCACCAGCCAAGTTTTGGTTATTTTTTTTAAGATGTAGAACAAAATGTGATCCAGTTTTTTGTTTAAAAAATATGCTTGATTGTATATATAAAAAATACAGACACAGTTCCATAAAGATATTGTATCGGACACCTCTTGTGCACACCTTCAATCATCCCATCACCTACAAGCTCTTCCTATAGCCCCTGCTGCTTCCACACAGGTTTTGACCAGCCTTACACAGGTACAAGGTGACCAGACCTCATTATAGTCCACATCAGGTACACCTAAGCTTCCTGCCCAAGGGTGAATTCTAAGAAGCATTTCCTATGGCTCCTTAGAATCTCAGGGAGCAAAGGGGACAAGAGAGAAACTTTCACTTTTTGCTTTGCACACTGTGTATGATTTAAATTTATTATCTTTTTAAAAAGCATTCACTTTTTTTTTTAACATCTTCATTGGAGTATAATTACTTTACAATGGTGTTAGTTTCTGCTGTATCACAAAGTGAATCAGCTATATGCATATGTATATCCCCACATCTCCTCCCTCTTGCATCTCCCTCCCACCCTCCTTATGCCACCACAATGGGTGGTCGCAAAGCACCGAGCTTAAAAACCATTCACTTTTGTAAATGATGAAAGTGTAGAGAATCAATAGGAAAATTACAAATTCAATAAAAGGTGTGAAAAAGAGAAGAATCTAGCCAGATGGATGGCCAGGATGAACAGAAATTTTGTGGAGTTACTTATAAAGACTGAAAACACAAGAGTAGCAGGATTAGCAGGGATGATGAAGTTCAATTTTAAACATAGTGAGTTTGAGACAATAACATCCAGGTAGTAATGTAATAGTATGAAGATTATTTTTCCATGATCTAGCCATATAAAAGAAGGACTTAGTGTATTTAATCATACATAGTCTAGCTGTTAATTCTGTTCAAACAAGATTTGGTCAAAATATGAGTTTTTAAGCAATAAGCAAAGTTAATTACATCATAAGATTTTTGAAGGTAAAATTTATAAAACTAAAAAATACAATTTGTTCTACTTTTACAATTTTGATCTTCTGGAAGGAGGTTTATCATTTAATTCTTAAGCATGATTGTCACTTGATATAGTATCTGAAACCACTGCACTATATTGTATGGTTTAAGTACAGTGAAGTTATTCTACTCAGTTGTTGAGGCAAGGCTTCCAAGGCTGGACTTCGAGTATTTATCCACTCAGTTTGACCCCAAACACCTATTCCCTTTACTCCAATTACCCAGATGTTATCATTTTCTATGTGTGCCGTGAAGTGAAAAGTTCGAACTCACTGGATTAAAATAGTTACAATAAATAAATAAATAAATATTATTTATTGTTTTATGAACCCACTCAAAATATTTTTCCATTAGTTTGAATAGCATATCAAAAATGTTATTTTGGGGGCTTCCCTGGTGGCGCAGTGGTTAAGAGTCCGCCTGCCGATGCAGGGGACACAGGTTCGTGCCCCGGTCCGGGAAGATCCCGCATGCTGCAGAGCGGCTGGGCCCGTGAGCCATGGCCGCTGAGCCTGCAAGTCTGGAGCCTGTGCTCCGCAACGGGAGAGGCCACAGCAGTGAGAGGCCCGCGTACCGCAAAAAAAAAAAAAAAAAAAAATGTTATTTCGGTACCAAATAAAATATGAGGCATATATCCCACCCCACACCTACTACTTTTTTACCTATTATTTTGTAGAAGAAAATATAAACATATATTTTTCCAACATAGTACTCCACAGGATCATGGGACAGGGACGATGGTATGCAAAAGATCCCCCTTGCTGGTCTTTCCTTTGTCACCCTTTATTTCAGCTAAACTAAAATTAACTTTTCTTTTCCCATATACTTAACAGTACCACCTTGCTTTGGTGAGTCAAAGAAAAACACATCATAATTAAAACTCATGTTGACATGACTAAATGCTGGGCATGTATTAAAGTCGTTTGGGCCAAAATAGTTCTTTGTAAATGGTGAAAAGAGTCAAGCATAGTTTTAGTCCTTCCTGCCCTACAAACTAGGCCATCACCACCACCTCCTTTCTAGATACGTAGCGAACCTCAAATTCTTTCTGCTCCAGCCCATCACAATAAATCCTCAAGACATTACCTAGTAAACTCCTTTAAATCAAGATATAAACTTGTGATAATCTCAATAACTATCTCTCCCAAGTATATATACATTTTTATAAGAGAAAAACCTTTAAAAATGTTTCAGATATTAGTATCACATTGATCAAGTATTCTAGGCAGGAGAAATCTTTTCAAATCCTCGAATTTATACTAGTTAGGTAGCTAGCTGACCCATGCATTATTCCTACAACCGTCTATGTGTAGGTTAAGACTTGGAGAGTAAAAATACAACGTGATGGAAGAAGGAACTATTATTTTCTTCAAAGGGAAAATGAATTTGTGCCTAACTAGCTGTTCCTCTTGAATTAGCTAGCCTCCAATCATTCCTGGTCTGGTTACTTTTCCCCATGTCCCAAAGCCCAAATCCTAAAAAGTCAACAACATCACCCAGATTTGGACATTGGGTACTTTTTTTTTTTTTTTTTTTGCGATATGCGGGCCTCTCACTGTTGTGGCCTCTCTCGTTGTGGAGCACAGGCTCCGGACGCACAGGCTCAGCGGCTATGGCTCACGGGCCCAGCCGCTCTGCGGCATGTGGGATCTTCCGGGACCAGGGCACGAACCCGTGTCCCCTGCATCGGCAGGCAGACTCTCAACCACTGCACCACCAGGGAAGCCCTGGGTACTTTTTTAACATAGAAATAAAACAGTAAGTAGGACCACTAGTCACCATGTCTGCAAGAGAACTGAAAAACTAATATATACTTCCTTGCTCCACAGCTTGAGCACCACTGCTTTCCAAAAAAGGATTATAAATATTCTATTTTTCACATTCGACAACCGTGAAAATCAAGATACGCATTTAGTGCTATTTCTCTCCGAAATATACCACTCTTTACATAGAGCTATGCATAGAGGAGTGAGACATATAAAGTTTCTGTCCCTTGCACACAGGTTAGCAGAAGACAGAGATGAGGTTTTGACTCATGGCCATTGAACAGCACCCGTCAAGGGTGACTGAGAATCAGAAAAGACAGGCGAACAGCTAAATTTACTAACTCAAATCCTAACCCAATTTGTAGTCAACCTAGATGGAATATTTTTCAAGAAAAAAGGTAATATATCATACAAACTGTTCAAATACCAAGTTTAGGATTGTGAGTTCTGTTTCCCCTATAACTGTGAACTGCCTTCAATAGTCTTTACAATGAGGGAGACAGGGAGACGCTTGACTTTCCACGACTTGGGCTTCTACTGGGTGAGTGAGACCTCCACTCCACATCCCTCCACCCAGAAGAAACAGTCAGAGTAACAATTTTACTCCAGCCCTTTACAGCTTCCTCCATATGAGGAGTTTTCCACACAAGGAGGTCACAAGATCTAGACTTGGAAATGAGGAGAAAAGTAGTAGGAGTCACATTTTGCCTTTGGATCCAAGCTGCATGTTCCCGTCCAATTTGAACTCTAATAAAGTTGCTGTTCTTTCACTCTCACTTGGATAAGAGATGAATAATTATGTTCTCTAACACACTTCTAAACTGGAGTAAATAAAAGATAATTCAAGCTTTCAGTTTTACACTTCTGATTCACCAATCATTACAATTTTTTTTTTGAAAAAACACCTTCTAAAGATCATCAAATATTTTAAGCTATAAAAATGAGTCCAGAGTTCCCAATTCTCTGACCAAACTTATTCAAGATGCAAGAAAATCTGCTCTGCTAGGAGGCTGCCCTCCTCTAAGCTCAGCGATGATGCAAAACACATCTGCGGTCACTAAAACCACTTTCAAATTGAACCGCCTGATGTTTGTAAAGAGCAATGCCTTTAAAATGTCATAAGAGCTATAAAAAAACTGGAGAAAACTGTTTATTCCAAACAAATATTTTCACTTCGTCCACAGCAAATGTTTCTGTTTAATTCAAAGACCCTGAATTGGAACAGCGCACAGGCCAAGGTTACCTCTCATGTAATAAAATGTTAGACTGAAAAAAAGAGGCTAACCAGGGAGCTTCATGTGAACTTTGATTCCATAAATCAGTCACTGGATTCAACAACCTCACTGCAGTTTAGTGGAAACTAAAGGCAGGTAATCTCCTAAAACCAAAAATAAGAAATAAGGGGAAAAGCATGTCAAGTCTCAAGGCCCCCAACACCCTCCCCATTACCCCCGGCGCTCCCCACCACCACCCCCTCTTTCCCACCACCATCCTAACCCTCGCACTGAGACCCTCTCTTCCTCATCTTTAGCCTCAGACTCCACTCAGGCACACAAAGGGAATTCTTCACAGGATTTACCCCTCTGCTTTCTCTTTCTTTCAGATCATTTAGTTGACCTAAAATTCACAGTTGGTGAGAACGTTTGAAAAACTCCTTATCGGGTAAAGTACTACTAACCTAATCCTGGTAATAATAAAACATTTTTAATATCAGGCTGATTTAACACAGTAAATGGTCTGCATATTGAAAGAATGAATGAGCAATTCTCCCTGAATTAAAATAGGCAAGCATTTATCCCCAAGGTTCTTGTAATAAAAGCAAAGTATTAACTAATATGAAAGGTTGTCTGTAGTCGTTTCATTTCTTTTCCAAGATGCACCATTAAAGAAATATCATTTTATCATTTATATGTGGAATCTAAAAAAAAAAAAAAAAGATACAAATGAACTTATTTACAAAGCAGAAATAGACTCACAGACATAGAAAACAAACTTATGGTTACCAGAAGGGAAAGGTGGAGGGAAGGGGGGGAGGGATAAATTAGGAATTTGGGAATAACATAATATACACACTACTATATATAAAATAAACAACAAGGACCTACTGTACAGCACAGGAAACTATACTCAATATTTTGTAATAACCTATTCTTTTTCAGATTATTTTCCCATATAGGTTATCACAAAATATATCACAAGATCTTCCCTGCAATTGCCAATTTTTTTAATATATAAAATCTTAGTTTTACTATCAACTGTTGATTAGAAGAAACTTCTCTGTACTTCAGCAACTAATCTGCAAAACGGGGACAGACCTTGTCCAGGTGATGCATTTCAGGTGCATGTAAAAGGACAAATATAAAAATAAGAGGCTTAATTCTTCCTACTGCAAATAAGAGAAGAAATTTCCTTTCCCTCCTTTTCTCTCTGAGCATTTAATTTAGAAAATTTGTTATTGTAAGTACTTTCTTCTCTGTTTGAAGTGTACACAAATCCTCTTGAAAACTAGATAGGCTTTTCGTCAGCTTTGTGACCTAGGAATATCTTTCTCTAGGACCTGGCAGCCATCTCTTTGAAATGCAAACATCAAGAGAGATAGCACCCCTATACCCCAGTTTCAGTGAGAGAGTAGAAGTCTAATTTTGGTGGGCCTCTTGCTCCAGGTACAAAACTATCTCCTGTAATAAAGATATGAGAAGTTTGGTTTTCCTCTGGATAAACCTAATTAGCTAACACAGATGGTCACCTCAATTACCAGGTGAAGTAAGGATGATCTATGTGTGACAAGTGGCGGTGTCAAGTCCTCTTACTTGAGGACTAGTTATAGTTTATCTTGAAAAAATGCACGTAGTGGGTTGTCTTTGCTTGACTACAAAAAGGGTGAGATTTCTTTCTGTCCTTTCTAATCTGTTAGTGGATTACCTGTGATATGTCTCACATTCTGGTTTAATAAAAGTGTTTCTTTCTCTACAACCTTTGTGGAAAGGATTTCCAGGTTGGGAGAAGATTTTGATTTAAATTCTGTTTCCCCAACACATGGGAAGAGCCATGAACAAACCCTCCAAGTGGCATATGGTTATGGCCAGTGTGGGGTCCCAAAAAGAGTGAAATAACACACATGAGCAACTGAATTGACCATGTGGCTTCATTGCCTCATTTGAATAATCAACCCAACCAAATATTAGATGCATGTTCAATACTCAGTAAAGTCCTATTGATTGTTGAGACATGCTATTTTAAGAGTGCCCCTATTCCTAAATTTACTGGCTTTTGTTTTATTTATCTCTAATTAACCAGTCATCCCCTATAATGGCTCTCCATTAATTTCATATGTCTACCCTTAATGGAGGTCATAAACTAGTTAGGTCATAAACATTGACTAACACAAATTCACAGAGGTATTTCATGTACCTCCACTATGTTTGAAAAGGATTTGAACTTGAATGCCTTTAGGTTTATGACCCCTTCTCTAGAACATCATCCTCCTTATGGTCAAGATATTAGCTAATATTGCTTATGCATGCTTCGTAATGGGCATTCTTAGTACTTCTCCTGCATTAATTTCCTTAATTCTCACAACTACCCTTGGATAGATCATATTAAAACCTCCAATTTACAGATGAGTTGCTGAGGCACAGAAAAGTTAGTAACCTAAGGTCATAAAATTTGTAAAATATGGAGCCAGAATTCAAACCCTATCTGACTATCTGGCTCTGAACCAATGACTTCAACAATTCCATAACGCTCCTCGTGAACAAAAACCCGCACTTTATCATGCCACCTAAGGGATGCACAATTTTCCTAATTGTTTCTGGTTTATCTAAGTCTGATTCTGTTCCTATAAGCTAAACTGGCACAGAGTTCCCCTTTAGTATATTTCTGGTTTCTAAATACTAACATAGGCTCAGATTTTGAGCCCTTAGGTTACTCATTGCAGTCCTGGAAGTGATGAAGGAAGTACAAAGTCAGAGAAGCCTGTGAATAACTGTCCTGCGCTTTAGCATCTTGTTGCCCAGATATAAATTTCTTAGGCAGCCACTGAGACCCCACACTGGTTTAGAACAACAGAATGATCACCTATCTAGTGCAGTAAAAAAAGATCTGCTATTTTATTCATAATGTTTCAAAGGGTAACATAATAAATCTCCGTTGCATGGTAGCACTTCTCTCTAACAATCCCTTTACCAAAATACTCAGGAAGATCCTGGAGATTAAACCAAACGGTCACTAGGGACTGAGCGTTAACATCCATGAAGGGCAGAGTGAAGAGATGGGGCATGAAGAGCAATGTTACAATTGATACCGCAGCTGTAAGCCAGGATTCATCAAGAACTATCACCACCCTGAAAGGGGGGAATAGAAAAACTCCAAAAAAGAAGACTATAAAGAGAGCTTTTCTCTGGGAAAGAAAAAGCAAGACCTTGGTGGGAAAGCCCAAGCCTGTACCTCTCATGGGTTTAGAACCAAAACATACAGTTCCTTAGAGGTGCGGAAAACTCTTGAGCTAAAAATTTAATGTAAACCTGGCACTACTCCTGAGGTGTTTGTCAGAAGCAAATGTAGGGCCATTCTGGAGTGAAGCTCCCAAAATCCAAGCCACAAGGAATTTTCACAGAAAAAAACAATCCAGACTAAAAATAATCTCACATTTTAAAATTATAAAGCTCATAAGGAAACAATTTCCCAAGACACATGAATCTTGAGACTAAGCATTAAAAATCTTTGGAGACAATTATCACCACAGAAAAAAATTATTTCCAAATCTGATCTCTTTGATGAAAGTTTAAAAAAATGCCTAATGGAAAAAAGTTGGAGTATCCCTCCCTGTGTTATCCTTACCCAACCCTAAAACTAATTCAAGTTGAACTTGAAGCTAATTCATTATTACTTAGAAATGTCTGACTCTAATCAAAGTAGGGTGTTCAGTTTCAGTTGGCACTTAGGTCAACACGATATGAAATGGAAAGTCATAAATGTTAGGACAGAGAAAATCCCCTTTGTGTTTTTCTCTGAGAAAGCTGGCATAGAATTATTTTATTTCTAATATTACTCTTTTGTTGAAGTCTTCTCAGTTTAGGCACTAAAATTTGCCATTCTTAGAAATATGTCTATAAAAGTCCATGCTGTGTTTACCTTTATGTTCACTCAATAAATACTCAGTGAAAAGTTTACTGTGTATTTGTTCTAGATGCTGTAGACTGCTCCAGTTAGAGGGCAAGACTGAAAATAATTATTAGGAGTTAAACTCAGCAAAGAAATAACACCCAAGGTCAAGTCCATCACTAAATTCTCCAAGGGGTGAGTATATACAGGGAAGAGCAGAGTCCTGAGGCATAAGGCAGTGATTAAAGTTCAGGAGCAGTAGGAAAAATCTAAGCTGAAGAGAAAGAGTCACATTTCAAAGAGGAAAATGAACATAAGTTATTGAGAGATTCAAGAAAGTACAAAATTCAATGTCAGAACAACGGGAAACCAGGGCCATTGAACTTGGTGATTGGGAAATCACTGGAGATACTCATTAAACAGCAAAAATTGAGACCTTTACAAACAGGAAAAAAATGAGTGGTAAGGAAATGGCGACAATTAGTAGAAAGCATTCATTCCAGAAATTCAGCAGTAAATAAAGATGCTGACTGTTGTAGGGACAGCAACAGCTTATAAAAAGTTGCCTTTGAAGGAATGGAGTAAAATTAAATCAGTAAAAACTGATGACACTAATTCAAGAGGAGGTAACTAAAGTTACTTCCTTCAGGTATTAGAGTCAAAGATGGAGGTAGAGTACAGATGAACTGGTTTGCAAGACAGAAACAGAGACACAGACGTAGAGAACAAATGTATGGACCCCAAGGGGGGAAAGCAGGGTGGGAGGGGGTGGGATGAACTGGGAGATTGGGATTGACATATATACACTAATATGTATAAAATAGATAACTAATAAGAACCTGCTGTATAGCACAGGGAACTCTACTTCACTTTGCTGTACAGTACAAACTAACACAACATTGTAAAACAACTATACCCCAATTAAAAAAAAAAAAGATGGAGGTAGAGGATTAACACTGAGGAGAAGAGACAGCTCTTCACTGGGCAAGCTCTCACAGATGTTAAGACATCAGATGAAACAACACAGAAGCTCCTGTGAGAGGGGCTCAATCAGCACTGCAGTTCATATTCCTCTGTGGTGGAGGAGGGGAGGAGGGGAAAGCTGTGGGGAGGCCGTAAGGCTCCACAGAAGAGACAACAATGTGTGCGGTAGACCACAGCTGGAGGACCTTGGCTGTCTCTGAGATACTTATGAATGAATGAACGAATTAATAAATAAATAAATAAAACTAAAATAAAAAATAAAGCACCACTAAGAAGGAGTGAATCAGGTCCACTAAATTGGCTAGCAGGGTGCTCTCCCCAAATTAACTTTAGCAACTGAAAATGAGGCCTCTCATTACTTACAAAGCAAGGAAAGCTAACACAGAGCTAAGTTAGCTGGAGCTACTCCCACCCAAACAAACAAATAATCAAACAAACAAACAAATAATCAAACACACAAACAAAAAAACAAGAAAAAGATTTCTAAAAAGCAATTATATAACACTTCAGTAAATAAAATATTTCTTTTTTGTATATTCTTTGGAAAGTATTATCATAAGCAGTTTTACCTTTTCTTTTGCATAGAAGAAAGACCCTTAGCTAAAAACACTTCTACAAAATTTGGATGTCAGTTTAAAGGTGAGGAAGAGGGGGCACGAGAGTATGTGCTTGGGTAAGGAAACTAAATCTACAAGAATGGCATGAGGCCCAAGGAGAGGCTCTTCACACATGGCCCTGAGTGAGAGCAAAACTCAGAGTCTGTTAGCACCGAGGATTCCCTTGCAATAATTAGTAGAACATGCAAAGGGTCATCAATGATTAAAATAATGATTTTTCGTAGGACAATTATGATGAAGCTCGTTGTGTGTAAATATGACTATAATGCAGATTTAAAAAACTAAAGTATATCAAATCTTTATCCCTGCTCATTTTTAAAAATTCTAACTCAGGCTAATTTCTCCTACACACTGAGTCATTTCTGAGCCATTAGTTGCAAATGTCAAGTCTTTTAACATAGACAAAAGAACCCTGTCTGTTACTGATATCTAGACAATATTATTTTGTGCCAGGGCACATAAGTTTACTTGTTTTGTTTTGTTGTGGTTGTTTTGAAATACAAAGGCAGGTTTTCAAGAAATACTCACCGGAGAACAAACCAATGCTTCCTAAAAACAACAAAAACCTGGGTTACTCTCTACAGGCAGTGACTTATTTATTTTATCCACATTTGCCAGCTTGAAGCTGAATATTTTATATCCACCTGCTCAGGTGAAAAATCAGCAACACTTATTCCATTGAGACTCAGAGATAAAAAGCAATTTGATAAGTTAACCATATACTCAATCACCAGCTTTTAGCTCTGTTTGGTATTTTTGAAAAGTCTGATATGCTAGTTAGCAAAGCACAACACAGATTCAACAATGCCCCAGATTGTCTTTATGATTTTTTGTTCTCTATTTATTTATTTAATGGCTTTTTATAACTGTGCCCATTCTTGAAGCTTTGAGGCACACACAGATATGTATGTATACCCACACACACAAATTTTCAGCAAATAACTGCAATGACATCAAAGAGAAAAATTAACAGGATTAAAAAAAAAGCATTCTTGCATTACCTTTCCATCTACATAGGCTCTATAGAAAAAGCAGTATTTCAAGTTCAACTGGAATCCCATGGACACAGCCTTAGGATACTATTATTGAATAAAAAAACAGGTCATCTCTAAAAAGACAGAAACATAGGCTCAAGGATTCCCTCTTCTGCGAAAACTTCCCTAACCACATTGCAAAAAAAACGAACCATTAGAACTTGCATAATTACCAAGGATAATCTCCTTTGGGGAGACTCTTTTTTTAGTTTAACAATCCTTGGCATTTCATTTAAGTTTCTATAAGTCATTAAAATACTAATTTTTATCTTGGTTTTACTGTTATTACTAGTATAGAAATTCTAGGAAATATTAAAAGGTCATTTTTCCTATTTTTTCCCTGTGTAGGGGTCCCCAAGACCACACCCAGCTTCAAAGATTCACTAGGAAGTCTCATAGGACTCAGCATACAGCTGTGTTCATGACTAATGCTTATTAAAGCAAAAGGTTACAAAACAAAACCAGCAAAGGGAAAAAGCTCATGTAACAAAGTCCAAAGGAAACCAGGTACAATCTTCTAAGAGTTCTGTCCCAGTGGAGTCGTACAGGACTTAATTCCACTAGCATCAAATTATGACAACACATATGCAGTGTTGTCCACCAGAGAAGCTCTTGAGACTCCATGCCCAAGGCTTTATGGGAGACTGGTCGCATGCTCCCAGAAGTAAAGCAGGTGTTCTGCATAAACCATACTGTTTGCACAAACAGACTGGGCACAGAGAGCCACTCTCTTATTAGGTAGGGAATAATGGGAACATTCCAGAAATCCAAGTTCCCAAATACCAGCCAAGAGACAACCCTGTAAACAGTCCTTTCTAAGGACCGTAGCCTCAGGCCTGCTATGTTAACGCTTTTCTGCCCATACCCTTAGAGATGGGATGGCCACAGTTTTGTGTCTAAAGCTGGAACCCTGTGGAAAACTTCAAGCTTTGAGGTTGGGGGTGGGGAGATGTAGATTCATGGAAGAGTATTAAACTAGATTTTCTTTGAGGAAGAAGAGATGACAGTATTGAATGAAAAATGAACAACAGCCCAGTGTGTCTTTTCTGAGATGAAGAAAAAAATGAGGATGGCCTTTTAGCAAGTAGCAGGGTCCAATGTCCATCTCCAACACAGGATTGAGTATGGTAGCATTTTTCTTGAGGGCAGGTGATACATATGGATACCTTGCAATCTAAATATTAAGGGCTTAACTTTAAAAACCAAATCAAAAGAAACTTGAGCATATTCTTGGCAAAAAAGAGCAGAAATACCTCATGCTCTTGTGGACTTGAAATTCAAAGACCCAAGTGACAGACTTGATATACTGAAGACCCATGTCCAGGTTTTCTGAGTTGTATTATTTTTCTGGGGTTCTTATATGACTCCCAGGAAAATAATCCTCCCCTTCATACCATCAACCCCACCAAAACATTTTTTAAAAAATTTTGTTCTACCAAAGGAGATTCAAAGAGAATCCTTGAATTCCTTTTCTTTTTTCTTTTTTTTTTTGTTTGCACAGGCTCCAGAAGTGCAGGCTCAGCGGCCATGGCTCACGGACCCAGCTTCTCCGCGGCATGTGGGATCTTCCCAGACCGGGGCACGAACCCGCGTCCCCTGCATCGGCAGGCGGACTCTCAACCACTGCGCCACCAGGGAAGCCCTGAATTCCTTTTCTTTGAGAATGTTTTCTTTTAAAAGAAAAGGAAATTGATATTGGTCATCTAGCCAGAGTTAATTTTTATATGAATGTAAGAAATACAATTATGTGATTCTCTTTGAATCTCCTTCGGTAGAACAAAATCATTCCAGTTAAACACGTAATTACGTGGAAACTTCATGAGGAAGTACTACCAACTTATTTACTGATGAAGAAACTAAGGCTTAGAAAGAAAGATTGAGCAACTTGCTTGAGTTCCTAGAACTAGGTATTAGTAGATCCAGAGCTCAACCCCATTTTTGATGCCTTCAGAAGCTATTCATGTGACAACAGTACTACAGTACAGTATACTTTTTTTTTAACATACACCCTAATAGAATTTAGAAAAAAATGGGCATGACTCATACATACATTTAAGATGACATCTATTTTTCACTACAATTCAAGTAATTATAAGGGATGAAATGCCCTATGTATTATATTGACACCACATTTATGATTGTATTATTCTTTAAAATATACCCAATGGAATATAAATGTGACTGCAATTTGATCATCATCTGTTTGAAGAATTAATGAATACTTTTGTAACAGTTGGAAGTTTTGAATCACTCCTCTTTTTCTTTGACATGTATTCCATTCAACATCACCAACAGAATTTTATCCTAACGTAGTAATTTTTATGCTTAAACATCTTTCATGGATCATTTTATCCTACTCCATAATAAAAATATAAGGTTCTAGTAATGGATGGTTGTTACCGCCATGGAATGCTAGGAAGTAAAAAAAAAAATTTTTCCTGAATGGCCAGTTTCTTGTTTAGAATGACTTTTCTTAGATAAAACTGTTGCTTTTTTAAGGAAACATTACCATTACACTCACTTTCTCAGCACCAAGGCCAAGATTTCAAATCATCCTTTTGCTTGGAAGCCTAAGGGTTTCTGCACCCAAAACAAAGCAATACTTTAAGGTTGCAGTGGGTGAGAGGTTTCTGTTTCTCTACAGTGAAAGAAAAGGCTATTGTGAAACGTACACAAGATGAGAGGCCACAGCCCCACGCACACACCTTGACCGCAATCACACCACTTTAGGGCAGACCAACTGAAGAATAAAATACAAAAGAGAGTTGAGAAGTTAACAGTGAATTGTCTTAAAATAATCTGAGGGCCCAAATGCCGGGAAAATCTTCACAACCCTCTGGGAGTACATGTACCCTTGTTTGAAGAAACATCCTACCTATATGCTAGCTTTAAATACTGAGATATTACGTTGTGGTTCTTGGGCTAATTATATTTCCTCCACCTTGAGTGTAAAATGGTTCAGGCAGAAGTTGTGTCTTCTTTATCTTCTTTAGCAATGTCCTATAGTACCTAACATGGCATTTACTACATAGTACATGCTAATTAAATATTTGTTGGATGAATAAATGAATGCTATTACAAAGTAAACAAAATGTAGTTGAATGTCATACATTAATGAGTTAAAGCAGATTACAAATAGTATTTTTAGTAGGATCTCACTTTGGTCAAAAGAAGTATGTACGAATATGTATACATCTGTATTGGTAGATATTTCTAGGTGGCTGAATTTTTGGCCACTTTTTTTTTGGTAATCTCTATTTTCTGGTTTATCTACAACCGACTTACTTAAGCTTTATAACATTTCATAAAATGCACAAACAAAGCGATAAGTAGAAAAGATAGAACAACATCTGTTTAGGGAGTAATGTCCTGGAAACAGATGCACGCTGTCCTCAGCCCCAACAAAGGAAAACTGTTGGTTAACAAAGAATATTATGTCCTCTCTCCCTGATTTTCAGACAAACCATCATGGTCTTGAGAGGGGTCTGGGCATTTAGTTAAATGACAACCCACACTCAAATGCACAGAGACTCTGGCAGGCATTTTACTCATGTTCAAGAAGTAGCTTTTTTAAAGAACAGCTGCCTTACTGGTTAAAACACTGAGGAAATTTGTATTTCTCAGATTAAAAAATCCAGTAAATTTTCTACAACCACTTGGCTATAACAAGGAAAACACTTTAAGTTAGAAATGCTCCTAGCATATTGATCAGGAAAGAAAATGGATTTATCGTTAGATGCACAAAGACCAAATATTCTCAATTTCACATTATTGTTTTCTTTTTAATAATGTGAATTTGGTAAACATATAACTAAACATTATTTACTGTTGATGAGTTTGAAGGATTTTTCATATAAATAAATTCACAAATCAAAAAAAATTTAATTGAATCAATAATAGTCACGTATTAAGGTAAATATGACATTAATATTTATCTCTTTTCAAACTACTTCTGAATTTACATTATTTTAGACATTTAGGAAATTAACAGCTAAAAATATTCTGACATAGCTCAAAATTGATCGGTTTTTTTGTTGCTGCCATTGTTTTATTATTTTCCAGTTTGAGCAGATAGATTCTGCAACAAACTGAATGTTTATGACCCCTCAAAATTCATATGTTGAAACTTAACCCTCAGTGTTATTATAACAAAGAATATGACCTCTTCTAACCTCTCCTCAATTCACAAAGTAAGAAATAGAACATAAAAATAGGAAAATAAAGCATAAGGAATGGAAACTACAGAAGGGTGTCATTACATGTCAAATCTTTCTAAACTTTCAACTAAAATTTCTACTAGATACATCACAGGTAGGACTATGGAAGAAGGGCTGAATCACATCCTCTCTCATGTCCTGGAGGAAGAAGACTGAGAAGCCCAGGAGGTGAGTGAACAAGACCCTAGAATGAACATACTACTGCTCCTACAAGGAGAGGGGAAGCAGCTGAGATGAAAAACATAACTGGAGTTTGTCAGAAGCCACGGAAGACCTTCCTGGCCTTAGGGCTGAACTGAGAGAGGCATCTGAGCCACACCATCTCCTGGCGTATAGGTGACTATATGTTCCTAACTGCTGGTTGCCAAACTAAACATGAAGAGAAACTCTTCTAGACAGAGAAAGGCTCTCCACTGCAGCTCCATCTGAGTACTTTTGAGACAGGCCTGGGACCTGGGACCCTTTGCTGCAGTGCTGTAATGCTTGCACTCAGACACACCTCTCCTCAAGCCACAAAATACAAAGAAACTGCATGGGACTAAAAATACCTGCATGCATGCACAGTTGGGGCAAATTCTGGACCAAAAGATACAAAAAGGCAAAAAACCCAACTGCCGTTTCTGAAGAGCCGGGAGCAAAAACAACTGGGTGTCAGGATCAAAAGCAGGGTACTGCTCGTGCCCCCCTGCACTCAACATCTCCTAAGGGGTGGGCAAACCACCTAAGCCACCACTCAGGCCTGACCCCTGGACACTCCCCTACCCTCACCCCAAATAAGCAACGAGCTCATCCCACCTTGGGGAGCAAGCAAGGGAACCTGTTACTTGTTTTCACTCCCTCCTGCAGCCGGCGCAGGGGTCTCAATAAAGCCTTGCCTGAATTTCTTTTCTGGCCTCAAGTCAATTTCTATTGATTGGGGAAAGCCAAGAACCCTGGTCGGTATCACTTTGATCAATGCCTTACCTCCCTGCATCCCACCACCACACAGGAACCTTGGCTTCTGGATTTCTGATCTAGAAAATTAATTGACAATGTGAAATTCCATCTTCATTTTCATCTAGGCATGCAGTACACAGAAATGGACATGGATTTCTTACCAAACTCACTTCATCTGCCACTATGAACAAATGTAGACTTCCTTCTGTAAGGATAAATAAATAAATAAATAAATAAATCTTAAGTTATGTGAAACAGTTCAAATGAGAGATGACTCTGCAGAATCAGAATTAATAAGTTCCTGATTAATAAATTCAAGAAACCACTAATATATTTTTTATTGATTTTCCATATAGCACAGGGAACTCTGGTTAATATTATGTAACAACTTAAATGGGAAAAGAATTTGAAAAAGAATAGATACGTGTATATGTATAACTGAATCATTTTACTGTACACCTGAAACTAACACAACACTGTTAATCAACTATACTCCGATATAAAATAAAAAGTTAAAAATAAATAAATAAATAATAAAATTAGAATGAAAAGAAAACATATTTTTTTAATGTTTTGAGTTTTCAACAAGTTTCAAGAGAACATTGCATCCATGAAACTAAATCAGATAGTCACCACAAGAAATATACATATATCTGAAATCATGTAAAACTGTACATAAATGGAAACTTTAGTGGAAAATTTAAGACTGCATGCAAGCAAACAATATATAATTAGCTACCATAAAAACAGCAAATTAGTGAGGTAGGAAACAAGTTCAAAGTTTTCTTGAAAGTTTTAAAAAAGATGAGAACAAAATAATGAAAGAAAAATAAGAGTTATGGAGAATAAAGTTGCTAAGAGAAAAATCTTAGAAGTTTTCACCACACACACACAAAGTTGTAACTATGTGCAGTGATGGATGTGTTAACTAACTTATTGTGGTAATCATTTAACAATATATATGTATTTCAAATCATCAAGTTTACAAATTAAATCCACACAATGTTATATGTCAACTTTATCTCAATAAACCTACAAAAAATAACAACAACAGACTACCTGTTAATCCATCGTTTAACTATATTGTAGTTTATTTTACTTTCTTCCTCTTTTCAGGAGATTTTACATTTTTTCATACACTCACTATTGCTAATAACTCTGTAATAAATAATCTTGTATATAAATTTCTGTATGTAGCTCTGATAATTTTATTAAGGTAAATTCCTGCCTGAGTCAGAAAAACATTTTAATTAATTTAAAATTTAAAAATAAATTTAAAAATTGTTTTCCAGTAAGACGAACTTTTTATGTTTAATCTTTGTGAATAATTTTATGTGTGTGAGATGTATATACATATATATATATATATGTATCTAGCTGGGTGTATCTATACATATATATATATGTATGTATCTAGCTGGGTGGGCTTGCTGGATGAGTTCCATGTTTAAGTGGGGCTCTGGGTAGGCTGCCTGGTCAGGCAGGACTGCTGACTTTGTTCTGCAGTCAGGTGAGGCCACTGGCTGGATGCCGCAATCACCCCTGGTTAGACTGGGCTGCCTACTGTGTTCACTGGCAGGGTGGTACCATTGGTTGCACTCTGTGATTGGGCAGGGCTATGAACTGGGCCCCACAATCCCTCCTGATCAGGTGGGTTACCAGGCTGTGTTTCCTAACCAAATGGTGCTGCAGATGCAGGTGGGCCCACAGGCAGGACACTGGTTAGACAGGACCTCAGGTTGTGCTGTGCAATCAGGTGAGGCTACAGGCTGTGTCCTGAAGTTGGACAGGGCCACAGACTGGGCTTAGAGATGCTATGGGCCACTGGCTGTGCTCCGCTGTTGGGCATTGTCGCTGTCCTGGCTTGCTGGTCAGAAGGTCCTCCAGCAGTATCTCGCTGTTGGGTATATACCACAGCCATTAAAGCCCATTGACTGGGGATCAAATCTGGCAGAACTGCCAACTGAACAAATGGAGCCACTGACTTGGCTCTGCAAATGGGTAGAGCCACGGGCTGGCATTTCTGCTCAGGCATGACTATAAGCAGGAATGTGTCCAGCCAGGATTTGAGCGCTGGTTGTTGTAAGCCCTGCCCCCCTTCTCTGTCTACTACTGATCCCCAAGAGGAGAACCCCACAGGTTTTTCCGGTGATCCTCTTGAGGCGAAACCAGAGTGAGCCTTCTGGGATGCATCTCTCAACACTGGAGAAGCTGGATGTTCACCTT
Source organism: Grampus griseus (assembly GCF_964374135.1). NCBI lineage: Eukaryota > Metazoa > Chordata > Mammalia > Artiodactyla > Delphinidae > Grampus > Grampus griseus. The sequence goes on along the minus strand of NC_139019.1, from coordinate 97,990,814 downwards.
GGGCTCTCTTTTCCAACTGGAGAAACTGTAGACCTTGGGCGGGGGGAGTTCACTGCGCAGGTCTGGGGGAGGGACAGTGCAGTCAGAGTGTAGCCTCCACTGATCCTTTCAATGTGGCCCTTTTGGTCTATGGCCCAGGGGGTGCTTCAGTCTCACTCCCAGGTTCTGGGATTTTCACAGTGGTGTCTGTGGATAGTTGCTTGTTGCTCATCTTGTGAGGAGAAGTGAAATCAGGAACAACCTATGTCACAATCTTGATGATGTCATCTCAAGACCTTAGGTAGTCATTTAACATAATGTTTTTGAATTATATTTATGACATTTGAAAATGCCACCATATAATGTTAAACGGAAAAGATTTTTAAACTGAAAAAATTGACGCGGAAATGCACTAAAATGTTAGCAGCACTTATCTCTGGATATTGAATTTGAGGTGTTTTTTACCTTCTTATACTAGTCACTCGGTGCTTTTCAAATTTTCCATGAAATTTGAAAAGAACATTTTTATAATCCAAATAATTTATATACATATAAAATTTGTATAAGCATAAAATGTCTTTTCAACACAGAGCAACTTCTGATTGTGTCTGTCATACTCAAAATTTCTCTCATAGAGCATCTTTAAAATATTAAATGCTCTTTTTTCCCCTATACCTATAGGTAGAACATATTGTATATTTGTAAATATTTTGTGCTCTTTTTATATACACTCGGTTAGCTCTAAGAATAAAATAGTGTTTGAGCTGCACGATTCATCTTAAAGGACAAAGAAAAATATCTTACAAGTTTAGGTACACTGAAGGGTATGTAGTGGACAAGGATTACATCCTGCTATGAATCTGGTGAGTTGAACATGGGGTAAATTACAGAATTTTCTTTCTGCACAAAGCAATTTTTCCCAAACTTAGCTTTTATTAATGTTCATACTCTTATTTTCTGTTCATTTAATGGTAAATTACCAGGTTATCTGAAAGCAATAATAAACTAACTTCTCTTTTGATTCTTCTTAAGGCAATTTATTTTAAACTACAGTTGGAAAATAAATGGGAAAGAATGCCCCTCTGCCTCTCTGAAGTACTTCTTATGTTATTGCTTTCCCTCTTCTCATTCCCCCCATCAAAACCGTGTCCCCGTCTTTCCATTAACCCTCATCACTTTAACAGCATCCCCTTTATTTCTATGAATGCAGTGGGCACCAACTACAGTGAGACGTCAGTGAACAACAGAAACATTAAGCCTTTAACCCACTATGTTAGAAAAGTCACTTACTGTCAAAAATATGATACATTTCAAATTGGAAGGCAGCCCTCTCGAACTCTACAACCCCTTACCTGCTCAGGATCCTGCTTGAATTTAGAATCAGCATCACAACTGGCATGTACCTGATTCTGATATATAACAAGCCAAACTCTCAAAAAGAGATTAAAGATATGAGAAGGCGTGTGTACACCACAATCAAACAACTATTTCACAAAGCTGTTGAGCAGAGAGAATTGACTTTTTTAAAAAGAGGCCTGCGGACATCCAGGTAGGGCTTCTGTAGGTACCCACCTGTGCCAGGGATACTGCAGGATCAGGATGAAAGGTTAATGAAAGTAATTTTCCTAGGAAGGATCCATTGATGTTAACCAATATATTAAGGAGAATATCCACTTGTCAGTCTGTGGCTTGAAACCTAGCAGCCTAGCACGTGTCTACTGATCAGCTCCTCTCTCCAACAAGAATATCTACGTTGGGAAACAACAGCTACAATGAGAACATTCACAGTGAACATACAGTCAGTGCAACGGGAAGTAGGTGGATTGGATGATCACTGGGGCATAAGAATCATCAGTCTGTGATGATCTCCACTATGAGAAACACCCACAAAGTCAACTAGTGAATGATCTCTTTCTGTGGGATCTCAGCTAAAGGAAAATTTGAGTACTTCTTGACCATTAGAATTAATTTTGTTAATTGAGCTTTAATTTACAAACAATGAATTGTATTTATTTTAAGTGTACAGCTCGATATGTTTTGATAACTTTATAAGCCCACATAAACGCCACTTTAATCAAAGAACTATACCACTATATATGAAATAGATAAACAACAAGGACCTACTATATAGAACTATATTCAATATCTTATAATAACCTATAATGGAAAAGAATCTGACAGCATTTCTATACATACACACACACGCACACACATATATATAACTGAATCACTTTGCTGTACACCTAAAACATTGTAAATCAACTATACTTCAATTAAGAAAAAAAAAAGATAACAATTCCATCATTGCTAGAAGTTTTCTCATACCCTTTCCAGTTTATTGTCCTTCCCACACAGAGGCAACCATTATTCTGATTTCTGTCACCACAGATTTGCTTTGCCAGGCCTTGAACTTCACATATATAGAATCATACTTATGTCTTCTTTGTGTCTGACTTCTTTTGATCAACTTAATGTTTTCGAGATTCATCCAGTGTGTTGCTTTTATCAGTAGTTTATTTCCTTTTACTGCTAAATAATATTCTATTTTGTGGACATATATCACAATTTGTTTATCCATTTTCCTGTTGATGAATATTGGTTTTGATGCCAATATTTGGTTAGTATGAATAAAGCTTCTAAGAATATTCTTGTACAGGTCTTTCTGTAGACAAATGATTTTGTTCCTCTTGAGTAATTCTTAGGAACAGAATTGCTGGATCATAGTAGAAGTGTATATTTAACTTTAAAAGCAACTGTCAGTTTTCCAAAATAGTTGTACAATTTTACACTCCTACCAGCCATGTATGAGAGTTTCAGTAGTCCCTTATATTTGCCAATATTTGGCATTATCAGTCATTTTAATTTTAGCCATTCCAGTGGGTATATTATGGTATCTTACTGTGCTCATAATTTTCATTTCTGTGATGACTACTGACGTAGAGCCCGTTTTAAGGTGAGTATTGGCCATTCCTATATCTTCTTTTAAGAAGTATCCAAGTCCTTTGCCCATTGTTTATTCGGTTGGTTTCTTTCTCACTACTGAGTTGTAGCAATTGTCAGACATATGTATTGTGGTGGTTTCTCCCAGTCTATGGCTTGCCTTTTTATTTTACTACCAATTTTTGTTTTAACAAGAATACAATAATATTTTAATTTCTATGAAGATCCTGTTTACTACTTTTTCATTTTATAGGTAGTGTTTTTTGTGTCCTATGTGTGTCCTTTTATTTTTTAATAAACTTATATCACAAGACTATTCCCAGTTTATTAAAATATGATTGTTAATAGCTACATAGTAGTTCAGCAAAAAAAGTATTTTGTGGAAATATCAGTCATTTCAATTTTTCATCAATATAAATAATACAATTATAAATATTTTTCACAGATTTCTCTGCATGCATCTCTGATTATTTGCTTTAGACAAAATGCTATTATTGTAGATAGTGGATCAAAGGGTACATATTTTGATACCTATTGCTAAATTGGGTTTACCAATTTGTACTCCTACCAGCAGTATAGAAGAGTGCTTACTCTCAAGTTTCAAATATATGAAAATAAACATATATTTAAAATATATTTTTATATTTCTTTTATGAATCAATTTTGCCTGTCTTTTGAACATCTGGCTGGGGGGGCGATTCATTAACATTATTAACCTTTTGATTTTCCTATACTGTAATTTTTTAGATTTATCATTGATACTGACTTGAAGAGTTTTAAGTTTTTGTGTACACAGGGATAACAGAATTTTCCTTTATGTTTTCTGTATTAGAGTCTGTCTTTTAAAAGACATTTCCCAGAATGAAATCAGGTATACTTACGAATACGAGTGGGTCTCTTACTACCAATGGTCAGTGATGTCACCAAAGTAATGTAAAAACAGATACATACATTGATTCAACAGGAAACAACTCATATGCACTGAAACCCTTTCCAGTCACTTTACTGGATAGCTCCAATGAGACTCTCACCTGCAATGCCTGACTTCCCAAATCAATGGGGGCCATATTAGGTTCTCACAGAGCTATCTCCCTGTACTCTGTGTTGGTCACTTGACTGCTCCCAGGCCTCTGTGACTGCCCTAGCTCCATTTCTCCCCCTGAAAACATCCTCACACTCTATGAGTAGTTTACTCAAGTCCTCTACTCATTCAGCTTGAAGTGAGCAGAAGTACAGCTTCAATAACCCACTCTGTTATGGACTGAATTGTGTCCCCCCCCTAGAATTCATGATTTGAGGTCATAACCCCCAATTTGATGATATTTGGAGATAGAGCCTCTGGGAAGGTAGTTAAACTTAAACGAGGTCATAAAGGTAGGGCCTGAATCCAATAAGCTTGGTGAAGACGAAGAAACGCAGACAGCTCTCCATATTCACAGAGAGGAAAGGCCATGTGAAAACACAGCAAGAAGGCAGCGAGCTACAAGCCAGGAAGAGAGACATCACCAAAAACCAAACCTGCCGGCACCTTTATCCTGGACCTTTAGTCTCCAGAACCGTAAGAAAATAAATTCCTGCTGTTTAAGCCACGCAGTCTGTGGTATATTGTTATGATAGCACTAGAAGACAAATACACTCTCCAATACAATCTTCTCTCTAAGAGTACCCTTATTTCTTCTTATATACTCTTGATGTGGGTAATGGACTCAGAGCCACCAGATTTGTTTTGAATATCAATCATTTGAAGTTCTTCATAGATGATCCACAACCTTTCTTTAGAATACATCGTCCCTGAACACTCTTTGTCCTCAGTTTCAGAATTACAATTATGAAACTCATGAAAAAAATAGTACTTAGCCTCCTACACTATCTCAATTCCATTCTTGGACTAATCAAAATTCACCCCTGGTGCTGAGAAGGGCCAGTCTTTTCAAAAGCCCTTGGCCACCAATATTGGATCAAAATGAGAGTCTGTTAGCAAGGAAGAAGGATGGGAATGATGTTGGGTAGGCAGCCAGGAGTGCCCACAACAAGGAAGGTATTAACAGGTGGCTTTAAAAGAAAAATTTCCTCTAATCAAACTGAGCTAAAATACAGAACTCTGAAGCCAATTCTTAACCATATGTAATAGTCAAACTGTGAATAGCCTTAGTCATGTTTAGAATCAGCTTTTTGTGCACAGACATAGAAAGAAGCTTGATATTCTATGCACCTCTTCCTATCTTTTGGACTTCTGCTTTTTTCCCTTTAAATTCTCTTAACACTCCACAGCTTAAGAGGGAGAAGGAAAAGTAAAGGAAAATGAAAAGGGAGAAGCTTCTGACAAGTCTGTAGTGCCTTTGAAACGCCCATTCTTATCTATTAGAGATCATAAGAAGCAAGAAGCCACTTTCTAAGTAGCACAAGCAAGAGTAAAGCAACATCTTCTTATGAGAAGTCAGGAAGAGAAAAGAGAAGAGGAAGCCAGGAAGTCAAGCATGATGGGTATCCCCTTCTGCCCTTCTAGGTATACTCTCCACCCACTCTACCCTGCCTTTTTTCCCAGCAAGCTGACCTCTACAGACGGTACCACCTGGGCCCCTTGCCCTCTGGCTTCCACATTGGTTTGCTAATGGTTGGCACTGGTAGGAGATGGAGGGTGGGAGAAGGGAGAGGTAAGGGAATTTACCCCCTGCATCCCTCCCTGGTGATGCTTGGCTGTGGCTATGTTCTTGTCCCCAAGGTGGCAACTCCTATCACATGGACTCCCTCCCCTGACTGCAACTCTCCCCACCTTTTCATAGCTACCACCTCCTTTTGTCCATTCAGGTGCAGGTGTAGCATGCTTCACCAAAGAATGCTTCACCATTCTTTGTCAGTTCCCTTAAGCCTACTGACACCATTGCAAATTGCCCCTTTGTTAAGCTGCTTTTTTACTTACCACTTTGAATTTGCCATCAGTTTGCTGCATGGACTCTGACACCTCAGATCACAAGTTCAGAAGAAGCATGTATCTAAGGCAAAGTAAACGAAAATCCTGAAACGCAAGGCAAAAAATAAATCAAGTTACCAGCAATCTGAGCGCCAAACTAAAAACCTGATTCTGATACAAGATTGCATTAAATAAGGAAACTCTACTATGCTTATTCTAAGACAAACTGAAGCCAACAAACTGATGGGAGAGAAAGGTAGTAAATTGTGACAAAAACACCGGTAGAAGGGATTGGTCACAGGGTCAGAGACGGAGTGCAGAAAAACTGACCTCCACAGATCTACAGACCACCTCTCACTCTTCTTTCTTCCAAGTCTTCCGGTCTCTATCCCCAGATTTTCTCCCATTGTATAATTTTATAACCATTCTTCTTAAGCCTTCAACTATCACTTCCAGACAGAATAATGCAAAAGGCTTTTTCTAACCTAAACTTTACTCTTCAGTTACAGCCCTAACTGCTTGGATATCCCCTGCCACTCAAAATTAACTCATCCCAAATTTATCATATCTTCATCCTCTCACAGTAACTGGCCATTCCTCTTGACCTGCCTTTATACTGGTGGCATCAACTGTCTCCCGTTCCACCACGCTCACGAGTTCAGGCATCTTTTTACTACCTTCTCCCACAAACCCCAGGTCTAAGTCTGTTGCCACACAGAAAATCCAGATGGCGAATCACTGTATATATTCTCCCGTGGGTTTCAGTCTTCCTCTCCAGCCTCGTCTCTCACCTCTTCTCTTCATTATCGTCATCCTATTCTCATACTATAATGCATGCCTTGCCTCTACATTATTTAGTCTAATAGAAAAACCTTTGCCAAATAATCCTATCTGACACATGGCAAGTGCACTTCCTTCAAAAACTCTTCCCTCTTTTCTTTCCCCAGCCAAATGTCCTCCTCTTCTGAACATTTGACTTACACAACTCTTATAGACTTGTTCTCTAGTACGTATTACAATCATGTACTATGTATTATAATCATGTACTACTATTATGTATTATATTATTTTGTACAATAACTATTTTATATCATAATAATGTATTATGTATTATACTCCTGATTTTAAAATACAGAAATATTTTCTGTGCTAAATTTCAATTGCTTGAAAGTAGGACAGGTCCTATTTGCTTTATCCTCCGCAGCACCTGTCTTCAATAAATAATGTCTGAACTGCATTGTGTTGCATTGAGTTTTCTGATATGCATATCAAATTTTCAGGGAAAATGATTTCTAAAATTAAACAAAGACTATCAAAAATCCAAAAGCCGTGCCGTATATACCTCCTATATCTTGGCATAATTTTCATTTTTTAAAACATTAGAAAATAATTAAAGAAAACTAGATTAATTTCACAAACAATATTTAACTTAGAAATGTTAACCCAGTCCCTGTAACAGTGACAAGTTTGTGTCTATAGTTCACCTTAAGGGATTTGGTAACAATACATTTTTCTCTCCCAGACAAATTAAGTTATTCTAGACAAGCATGCAGTACTTTGTTAGCAAAACGTAGCTGCTTGTGTCTGCATTGCAATTTTACTAATTGGCACATATATGACGAAGAGACTGAAACACGAATGTTGTTTTGCAAGGAGGTTTTCTGTTTTCACAAAAATACCCACTCTTGCTGATAATGAATAATTTGGACCTAAAAGTTTCCCCCAGAAAACTTTGAAAAAATCCTTTAGTTTGATCAATCTTCCTCCATGTTTTTCTGGTTATTTGGGACAGCTGCATGAAAATATGTTCTTTGATTTAGCTATTCATTTTCTTAATAACCATAACTGAGTATTAGCATTATAATTTCTTGAATAATGTTCATCAGATTCTCCTCTAATGACATCAACGCCTGTTTTCTTTTTTTCCTGAAGCTCTCACTCCGCAAGGACCATTCTCCATCGTGATATTGTTTGTAACCATATGCAGTGGACCTCTTTGTTTGCTTTTCAGTTTTGCTTTGTTCACCTATCTTCTTCATAGCCCATTCTTTTGTTTTCTTTTGGAGAAATTCCCTTCTCCACACCCTCAGTCCTTGTGGTCTGGGTTCGTGGAGCTGACTCTACCCTAAGCACCAAAAATGGGCACATTCCAGCCGGAGAAGTCAGATCATTTTATCTCCTGACTACGGTGTTTAGTTCACAAAGGAATAATGAATCAAGTTGAATTCACAAGAATCAGGCCAGGGACTGGTGGGAATCCTTAGAAAAGGTACTCTCTTTCCATTTGGGTTGCTAAACAGGAAAGATATAGCTTAGACATTTCTTGGTGGCGGGGCTGGCGGGGGGGACCTGAAGAGGAAACCAATACAGGAAAGCAGAACAAGAGGTGGAGAAAGATTTCTGACATAACTACTTGTGCACCTGGATTCACGACTTCTCTGGATTTTTAATTATGTAAGCCAGTTTTTTTTTTTAATTAAGCCAGTTTGTAAGTTAATAAATTCCCTCTTTTTTATATTTAAAAAAGAAACTGATTTTCTCTCCCTTGCAAATGAAAAGATTCATAGCTGGTATACCATGGGGCACCATATGCTCTTCAACCGTCTTCCTCTCTAACCAATGACCAGTGTCAGCCTGGCTTCCTCCTCTGCTCTGCAGCTGTCATTATCACGCCTCTTTCCAGGGCCTGATGTATAACCTTCATCTGCAAAGTCCAGAAACACCTTTGGGCTTTATTCTAATTATCCTCAACTTCTCTCTATCTACCAGTGCACTGTGCAATGTCATTTTTCAAATGTTGATTCATCCCTGAACATGTTTTAAGTCCATCTGCTTCTTTCATATTTCCCAAAATATGCTTTAAATTTTTAAATTATTTTAAATAGAGACACAATAAAACATATAGAAGTAATTCACAGCAAACATATAAATTAATAAGGTCACTGATGGGGGCTTTGAGATCCATATTCTGCAAATCGGTGATTATAAAATAGGCAGAGCAAGTAGCTAGTATAGGTTGAGGACTTAGAAGGCCCCCACTTGACCTCCTAACTGTACCACCTCATTTCTATCCTAGCGCCTGTGAAACCACCATTAGTAATTTTACCATTTGATATATATAGAGAGAGAGATAGATATAGATATACACAATGGAATATCACTCATCCATACAAAAGAATGAAATAATACCATTTGCAGCAACATAGGTGGACCTAGAGATTATCATACTAAGCAAAGTAAGTCAGAGAAAGACAAATACCATATGATATCACTTATATATGGAATCTAAAACATGATACAAATGAACTTATTTACAAACAGAAACAAACTCACATAGAAAACAAACTTATGGTTACAAAAGGGGAAAGGAGAAGGGGGAGGGATAAATTAGGAGTTTGGGATTAACATATACACAATACTATATATAACATAGATAAACAACAAGGTTCTACTGTATAGCACAGGAAGCTATATTCAATATCTTGTAATAAACAGTAATGAAAAAATATGAAAAAGAATCTATATATGTATAACTGAATCACTTGGCTGTACACCAGAAACTAATACAACATTGTAAATCAACTATACTTCAATTTTTAAAAATGAAAATAAAGTAATAATAATCTTGTCATTTGATTTTTAAAAAGTGAGCTGGACAGTAAACACATTGCCCAAGTTTTGCACACTAAAAATCCAAATTTATGGCATGACATCCATGAGTATATCCATGGGAAAAAAGAGAAAATATGACAGTGTAAGAAAATCCTAGAAAATCCACTCCTCATGGGCTCTGAAAAACACCACCATTCAGTTTCATGTTGCACATGAATAAAATTTTCATTAGGTCAGACTGATCCACCTACAGAAGATCCTGATTTTCTACAAAAGATTATAAAATACTGGAATAGGAGTTGAAATAAACTGCTCTGCCTTGCTCAAAAAAAAACTGACATGTGTAAATTTTCCAAGCTTTATTTTCATCATCAAGCCTGTTGACAAGGGACATTATATTATTTGACTTTTATCTCACTATTCAGAAAGGATGATCAAAGCACCTTTAATAACAGATCAGTTTCATTAATAAAACCTCTGCTCTACTCCAATTTACATGAGCTTCATTATGAAAAGTAACTGGCCACTCTGAATTTACTGAGGAGTCAGCTAATGCTGAATATAAAAGCACAGAAAGATTTAAGAGGAAGACCTGATTCAAGGTCATATATGTTGTAAAGAAAACTGAGTGATCCTTAAAGGGGGAAGAAAAGTTGGGCCTACTTAAAAAGCACTCAACCTGAAATTAAGCTTTAAATTTTGAATAAATAAATGTCTTGCTGGACAGAAATATCTAGTGCCCCAAACCCAATGGACACAAGAAAATGGTTTTGTGACCTTGTCACTGTCAGACATCAATGTCATAATAATTGAAAACTGGTTACTGGCTGATTTTGTCATCCCTCCTCTTGAACGTCCTATTCCAATAACTCATCTAACGTAACTGTCAGAGCTGGGGAGTGATGACAAGGCCCCCATCACAAATCTGTGATACACAGTTAAATTTAAAAGGTTCTTATTTCACATGCAATACTGAACAGACTTTTTAAGTGAATAAGATCACTGGAGCTCTCAATTCCAATACAATGTTTCTGACAGCTAGTTCAAAATGCACGTGGGTGAGGGGCTTGGGCTATACATTTTGAAAGAGCAAATGATAAGGCTATAAGATAATACTAGTACTTCTTCTTCCCCAATCACATTATGGAAAAGTGATAGTGAACAACCTTTAGAATTCCCTCCAGTTGAGAGTGTACAAATAAGAAAAGTGAATGTATTCCCTTGCTTGTATTTAGTAGTAAGGCTCAATGATGTATGTTTTGCCCTCATCGTGGAGACTGGAAATTATATATATATATATGTATACACATATATATATATACATATATATATACATATAAAATACCTGAAATGTGTAAAATTTTTATATATTATATATTTAACATATAATATGTGTAATACCTGAAATATGCAAAAATTTAATATATTTTATATATATTATATATATTTTAGGACAGATTCTGAAGGTATTAAGAAGGTCTAGGAATTCAGAGGGTTCCACAGGTACATATGTGTCTGTTTTACACAGATTATTCAAATTTGACCAAAAATAACATTTTGTAGAAGGCTCTCTCCTCCAACAATCGAAATTCTATCCAATCCTGAATCCCTGTTCAAGGTCTACCTTCTCTGTGATCTTCCCTAATAAATCCAGCCCACACCCTCCCTTCTCTCTCAAATGTGATTTCTACTTCACCACCACCGTCACACATTTATTGAGTACTTACTGAAATGCAGGACCTTATTCCTGAAGTCATCAGGCTTCAGGTTCCTAAGCTTGAAACAGTTTAAAGTTTGCAGTGAAGACCGATGCAGACACACAAAAAAGTATAAGCAATCGCCCACAGTAGTTGTAGATCACGGGGTAAGTGAACACAGGAATGCAGAGGAGGATGGGGTCACAAAGGCTGCATTAGTCAGAGGGAAGAAGGGTTTATGGAGGAGGTAGACTTCACGTTTGTCCTGGACGAAGGGCCCCTCTCATACAGCCACAGCGTGAACAAGATGTAGAGGCAGAGACGGACCAACATAGGACCCATGGGAAGGTTTGGGGAACTCACACGTTCTCTTCATCTGTGGATTTATCCGTCACTAAAGGTGATCTCACCTGTGCTTGAGGGAAAACTCGCTAACCAAAGAGTGAAAGAAATGCAACAGCATGTACTTCTAAAATAATTTAGTTTAGGTAGCATTAGCAAGACAGCAAAAGGATGACAAACTACCACTGGGGTCCACACTGACTAGGGTCCATTTTTACTGGCTGTCTAAATTTGGGCCCCAAGCTCAATAACTGAGAACAAGTCCAGTTAACTCTCACATTTGAGGTAGGAGCCTTTCACTTATGAACCATAATGTAAATAGTAAAAAAGGGACTTTCCTTAAAAGTCACAATTGAATTTGAAATCCCCGGTGGGGGTTGGACTAAAGCAACATAAAAAAATTAATAAGACTTACTCCCAAGTGCTTACTCCCTACTGCCCTTTAACCTCTATGGAAAACATACAGAGATTCAGAGATTTATGCTTTGCTAAGAGCTATTCTGCAGAAACCCAAGTTTCCCTCCCAAAGCCCAGTGAGTCTCAATCTTGGTGGCATATTAAAGGCACCTGGAGAGCTGTTAAAACCCACTAAACACAGTATCTACCTGGTCCACTAACTCAGAATCTTCAAGGGTGGAGCCCAGACAGGCTATCTTCCCGTGCAGCAGAGTTAAGAACGACTGACATCTCCCTTCTTACAACCACCAATGCCCTTCCCAGTTTAGGAAGGGCTCAACCATCTGCCCATTTACCATCATTTTGTGAAAACAGGGGGACACAGCACAGCATATATAAACTTTTAAACTTAAATAAACTTTTGTCTTAACTATCAATACTGGGCATAACTGACTAAGCAATTAGTAAAAGAATCAGAAAAAAATCAAGCAATGTAGGCAGAGGTTTTAAGGAAAGTGTTGAAAGAAAACAAGAGAGACAAGAAAAATAAGAGTAGTGAATCATTTTTAGAAATAAAATGTCCTGAAATGTACAAGTGTAGCCAATATTAACTCAGTTAATATTTAGGATGACATAGGTATTAACCACTATGACAACAGTAATACCTACCTGTTTTTAATTCTTGCTAGAGGTCACTCAGAGTATTAAGTGTTTTGTATATTAAACTCAATCTTACAACAGTTCTGTGACAGAGTACCCTATTTTATAGATGAAATAAGGCTCATAATAATTAAGTGATTTTCCCTGATGTAACCTAGCTAGTGCCTGAACCAGTTTTCACACAGATTTACTGATTCCTAAAGTGTCACAAAAGCAATTTGATTCAGTTATCATACACTGGTATCATCCAAGCACTCAGCTTACAGCCCTGAGCTGTAGCTGAGAGGGCAGGTGGGGGGATGGGGTGGATATGAATTGATATAAATGACTTTTGAGTCCAGTTAGTCCTAATTTAGGGCAGAAATCACTTAATTTGTAATTTGTTGATCCGGGGTTAATTTCTGACTTATTGGGTGGGCTGTTTAAATGTCATTCCTGTTTGACCGTCATTCTGACTTATTGGGTGGGCTGTTTCAAACTTCTCTTCCTATCGGCAGCTTTCACTCATGGACCCAGTTTGCCAAGAATTCCCAATATTTTTGGAGCAAGAAAGACTGTAACTTGTTTTTGGAGCCAATTCTTTTCATGGTACTAGTCTTTAAAACATTGTTCTTTTTCAAAATAGGTGGACACTGATAACGAGCCAGACTTAAGGTAAAGGATAATACTTTAAAGTTTCGTGTAATCATTTCAATAAGTTCTTGAAAGTGTTTTTAGCTTTAACAAAGCTCTGTATATGAGTGAGTGCATTCTGTTTATAGAATGGAGAATTAAGGAGCACACTCCAGCCTAACTCATCCACAAAGGGCCAAAGCAGAGAAAAAAAACAACTCCCTATGCATAGCACGAGGCCCCCATCCTGAAAGTACTCTGCTATCTAATTTAAAGCCTGCCTCACTCTAGTTACCAAGAGGAAACATGCCACAATTCCAGCTAAAGATTAGAATGTGTTTCCCAGAGACCGAAGGAAAACCCTCTCCCACACTGAAGACAGACCCTTGAAAACCCTAACTTACTTTCCTTATTTGTTGCTTGACATGTCATCCTGCTTCTCATAATTTATCCCAGCTCTTTCTATGGAAAGTATAGTATTTGCTCAAAAAGGACAAAGAAATGGTAAATCATCAAACACTGATCACCAAGTCAAAGGAATGGATATTTCTTTTACTAGGGGAAGACACAAAAAAGATTATTAGGTATTTGTAGTTATAAATAACAGATGAAGTTTTCCCTTTTATGCATAAAAACCTGGCAATGTCATGATTATATACTCAAAATGTATTACACGTCTAAGTATTAAAATGTGAAGGATAATAATCTCAGAATATGTTGTTTTCTGAATATGCTAATCTTAATTGCCATGAAATTTGCATTTCATATCATTTGAAGTCTGAATATGAGCATACTTGATATGAATCCAATATCAGTCACAATTTTTCTTTATTTTGTTACTCTCGTCCTAGATTTAAAAACAACACAGAAGGCAGGAGAGGGGGAAGATGGCGGAAGAGTAAGACGCGGAGATCACCTTCCTCACCACAGATACATCAGAAATACATCTACACGTGGAACAACTCCTACAGAACACCTACTGAGCGCTGACAGAAGACCTCAGACCTCCCAAACGGCAAGAAACTCCGCACATACCTGGGTAGGGCAAAAGAAAAAAGAATAAGCAGAGACAAAAGAATAGGGACGGGACCTTACCAGTGGGAGGGAGCTGTGAAGGAGGAAAGATTACCACACACTAGGAAGCCCCTTCGTGGGCGCAGACTGCGGGCGGCGGAACAGGGGAGCTTCGGCGCCTCGGAGGAGAGCACAGCAACAGGGGTGTAGAGGGCAATGCGGAGAGATTTTCGCACTGAGGATCGGTGCTTACAAGCACTCACCAGCCCGAGGCTTGTCTGCTCAACCGCCAGGGTGGGCGGGGCTCGGAGCTGACGATCGGGCTTCGGTCGAAGCGCAGGGAGAGGACTGGCGGCGTGAACACAGCCTGCAGGGGGTTAGTGCTGGCCGGGAGGGAGTCCGGGGAAAAGTCTGGACCTGCCAAAGAGCCAAGAGACTTTTTCTTCCCGCTTTGTTTCCTGATGCGCGAGGAGAGGAGATTAAGAGCGCTGCTTAAAAGAGCCCCAGAGACGGGCGCGAGCCGCAGATACCAGCACGGACCCCAGAGACGGGCATGAGACGCTAAGGCCGCTGCTGCCGCCACCAAGAAGCCTGTGTGTGAGCACAGGTCACTATCCACACCTCCCCTCCCGGGAGCCTGTGCAGCCCGCCACTGCCAGGGTCCCGTGATCCAGGGACAACTTCCCAGGGAGAACACACAGCATGCCTCAGCCTGGTGCAACATCACATTGGCCTCTGCCGCCGCAGGCTCACCCCGCATCCATACCCCTCCCTCCCCCACGGCCTGAGTGAGCCAGAGCCCCCGAATCAACTGCTCCTTTAACCGCATCTTCTCTGAGCGAAGAACAGACGCCCTCAGGTGACCTACACGCAGCGGCGGGTCTAAACCCAAAGCTGAAACCCGGGAGCTGTGCGAACAAAGAAGAGAGAGGGAAATTTCCCCCAGCAGCCTCAGGAGCAGCGGATTAAATCTCCACAATCAACTTGATGTACCCTGCATCTGTGGAATACCTGAATAGACAATGAATCATCCCAAATTGAGGAGGTGGACTTTGATAACAAGATATATTATTTTTTCCCCTTTTCCTCTTCTTGTGAGTGTGTATGTGTATGCTTCTGTGTGAGATTTCATCTGTATAGCTTTGCTTTCACCATTTGTCCTAGGGTTCTGTCCGTCCGTTTTTATTTTTTTTTCCTTAAAAAAACTTTTTTTCTTAATAATTATTTTTTATTTCAATAACTTTATTTTATCTTACTTTATTTTATTTTATCCTCTTTCTTTCTTTCTTTGTACTTTTTCTCCCTTTTATTCTGAGCCATGTGGATGAAAGGCTCTTGGTGCTCCAGCCAGGACTCAGTGCTGTGCCTCTGAGGTGGGAGAGCCAACCTCAGGACACTGGTCCACAAGAGACCTCCCAGCTCCACATAATATCAAATGGCAAAAATTTCCCAGAGATCTCCATCTCAACACCAACACGCAGCTTCACTCAACGACCAGCAAGCTACAGTGCTGGACACCCTATGCAAACAACTAGCAAGACAGGAACACAACCGCACCCATTAGCGAGACGCTGCCTAAAATCATAATAACTCCACTGACACCCCAAAACATACCACCAAACGTGGACCTGCCCACCAGAAAGACAAGATCCAGCCGCATCCACTAGAACACAGGCACTAGTCCCCTCCACCAGGAAGCCTACACAACCCACTGAACCAACTATAGCCAATGGGGACAGAAACAAAAAACAATGGGAACTATGAACCTGCAGCCTGCAAAAAGGAGACCCCAAACACAGTAAGATAAGCAAAATGAGAAGAAGAAAAACACACAGCAGATGAAGGACCAAGATAAAAACCCACCACACCTAACAAATGAAGAGGAAATAGGCAGTCTACCTGAAAAAGAATTCAGAATAATGATAGTAAAGATGATCCAAAATCTTGGAAATAGAACAGAGAAAATGAAAGAAACACTTAACAAGGACCTAGAAGAACTAAAGATGAAACAAACAACGATGAACAACACAATAAATGAAATTAAAAATACTCTAGATGGGATCAATAGCAGAATAACTGAGGCAGAAGAACAGATAAGGGACCTGGAAGATAAAACAGTGGAAATAACTACTGCAGAGCAGAATAAAGAAAAAAGAATGAAAAGAACTGAGGACAGTCTCAGAGACCTCTGGGACAACATTAAACGCACCAACATTCGAATTATAGGGGTCCCAGAAGAAGAAGAGAAAAAGAAAGGGACTGAGAAAATATTTGAAGAGATTATAGTTGAAAACTTCCCTAATATGGGAAAGGAAATAGTTAATCAAGTCCAGGAAGCACAGAGATTCCCATACAGGATAAATCCAAGGAGAAACAAGCCAAGACACATATTAACCAAACTATGAAAAATTAAATACAAAGAAAACATATTACAAGCAGCAAGGGGAAAACAACAGATAACACACAAGGGAATCCCCATAAGGTTAACAGCAGCAGAAACTCTGCAAGCCAGAAGGGACTGGCAGGACATATTTAAAGTGATGAAGGAGAAAAACCTACAACCAAGATTACTCTACACAGCAAGGATCTCATTCAGATTTGATGGAGAAATTAAAACCTTTACACACAAGCAAAAGCTGAGAGAGTTCAGCACCACCAAACCAGCTTTACAACAAATGCTAAAGGAACTTCTAGAGGCAAGGAACACAGGAGAAGGAAAAGACCTACAATAACAAACCAAAAACAATTAAGAAAATGGGAATAGGAACATACATATCTATAATTACCTTAAATGTAAATGGATTAAATGCTCCCTCCAAAAGACACAGACTGGCTGAATGGATACAAAAACAAGACCCATATATATGCTGTCTACAAGACACCCACTTCAGACCTAGGGACACATACAGACTGAAAGTGAGGGGATGGAAAAAGATATTCCATGCAAATGGAAATCAAAAGAAAGCTGGAGTAGCAATTCTCATATCAGACAAAACAGATTTTAAAATAAAGACTATTAGAAGAGACAAAGAAGGACACTACATAATGATCAAGGGATCAATCGACGAAGAAGATATAACAATTGTAAATATTTATGCACCCAACATAGGACCACCTCAATACATAGGCAAATACTAACATCCATAAAAGGGGAAATCGACAGTAACACATTCATAGTAGGGGACTTTAATACCCCAATTTCACCAGTGGACAGATCATCCAAAATGAAAATAAATAAGGAAACACAAGCTTTAAATGATACATTAAACAAGATGGACTTAATTGATATTTATAGGACACTCCATCCAAAAACAACAGAATACACATTTTTCTCAAGTGCTCATGGAACATTCTCCAGGATAGATCATATCTTGGGTCACAAATCAAGCCTTGGTAAATTTAAGAAAATTGAAATTGTATCAAGTATCTTTTCCGACCACAACGCTAGGAGACTAGATATCAATTACAGGAAAAGATCTGTAAAAAATACAAACACATGGAGGCTAAACAATACACTACCTAATAACGAAGTGATCACTGAAGAAATCAAAGAGCAAATCAAAAAATACCTAGAAACAAATGACAATGGAGACACGACAACCCAAAACCTATGGGATGCAGCAAAAGCAGTTCTAAGAGGGAAGTTTAGCAATACAATAGCAATAGAATCCTACCTTAAGAAACAGGAAACATCTCAAATAAACAACCTAACCTTGCACCTAAAGCAATTAGAGAAAGAAGAACAAAAGAAAACCCAAAGTTAGCAGAAGGAAAGAAATCATAAAGATCAGATCAGAAATAAATGAAAAAGAAATGAAGGAAATGATAGCAAAGATCAATAAAACTAAAAGCTGGTTTTTGAGAAGATAAATGAAGTTGATAAACCATTGGCCAGACTCATCAAGAAAAAGAGTGAGAAGACTCAAATCAATAGAATTAGAAATGAAAACGGAGAAGTAACAAGTCACACTGTAGAAATACAAAAGATCATGAGAGATTACTACAAGCAACTCTATACCAATAAAATGGACAACCTGGAAGAAATGGACAAATTCTTAGAAATGCACAACCTGCCAAGACTGATTCAGGAAGACACAGAAAATATGAACAGACCAATCACAAGCACTGAAATTGAAACTGTGATGAAAAATCTTCCAACAAAGAAAAGCCCAGGACCAGATAGCTTCACAGGCGAATTCTATCAAACATTTAGAGAAGAGCTAACACCTATCCTTCTCAAACTCTTCCAAAATATAGCAGAGGGAGGAATACTCCCAAACTCATTCTATGAGGTCACCATCACCCTGATACCAAAACCAAACAAGGATGTCACAAAAAAAGAAAACTACAGGCCAATATCACTGATGAACAAAGATGCAAAAATTCTCAACAAAATACTAGCAAACAGAATCCAACAGCACATTAAAAGGATCACACAACATGATCAAGTGGGGTTTATTCCAGGAATGCAAGGATTCTTCAATATACGCAAGTCAATCAACGTGGTACACCATATTAACAGAATGAAGGAGAAAAACCATATGATCATCTTAATAGATGCAGAGAAAGCTTTCGACAAAATTCAACACCCATTTATGATAACAACCCTGCAGAAAGTAGGCATAGAGGGAAATTTCCTCAATATAACATAGGCCATATATGACAAACCCACAGCCAACATCGTCCTCAATGGTGAAAAAGTGAAACCATTTCCACTAAGATCAGGAACAAGACAAGGTTGCCCACTCTCACCACTCTTATGCAACATAGTTTTGGAAGTCTTAGCCACAGCAATCAGAGAAGAAAAGGAAATAAAAGGAATCCAAATCGGAAAAGAAGAAGTAAAGCTGTCACTGTTTGCAGATGACATGATACTATATAGAGAGAATCCTAAAGATGCTACCAGAAAACTACTAGAGCTAATCAATGAATTTGGTAAAGTAGCAGGATACAAAATTAATGCACAGAAATCTCTGGCATTCCTAAACACTAATGATGAAAAATCTGAAAGTGAAATTAAGAAAACACTCCCATTTACCATTGCAACAAAAAGAATAAAGTATCTAGGAATAAACCTACCTAAGGAGACAAAAGACCTGTATGCAGAAAATCATAAAACACTGATGAAAGAAATTAAAGATGATACAAATAGATGGAGAGATATACCATGTTCTTGGATTGGAAGAATCAACATTGTGAAAACAACTCTACTACCCAAAGCAATCTACATATTCAATGCAATCCCTATCAAACTACCAATGGCATTTTTCACAGAACTAGAACAAAAAATTTCACAATTTGTATGGAAACACAAAAGACCCCGAATAGCCAAAGCAATCTTGAGAACGAAAACGGAGCTGGAGGAACCAGGCTCCCTGACTGCAGACTATACTACAAAGCTACAGTAATCAAGACAGTATGGTACTGGCACAAAAACAGAAATATAGATGAATGGAACAGGATAGAAAGCCCAGACATAAACCCATGCACATATTGTCACCTTATCTTTGATAAAGGAGGCAGGAATATACAGTGGAGAAAGGACAGCCTCTTCAATAAGTGGTGCTGGGAAAACTGGATAGGTACATGTAAAAGTATGAGATTAGAACACTCCCTAACACCATACACAAAAATAAGCTCAAAATGGGTTAAAGACCTAAATATAAGGCCAGAAACTATCAAGCTCTTAGAGGAAAACAGAGGCAGAACACTCTATGACATAAATCACAGCAAGATCCTTTTTGATCCACCTCCTAGAGAAATAGAAATAAAAACAAAAATAAACAAATGGGACCTAATGAAACTTCAAAGCTTTTGCACGGCAAAGGAAACCATAAACAAGATGAAAAGACAACCCTCAGAATGGGAGAAAATATTTGCAATTGAAGCAACTGACAAAGGATTAATATCCAAAATTTACAAGCAGCTCGTGCAGCTCAATAACAAAAAAACAAACAACCCAATCCAAGAATGGGCAGAAGACCTAAATAGACATTTCTCCAAAGAAGATATATAGATTGCCAACAAACACATGAAAGGATGCTCAACATCATTAATCATTAGAGAAATGCAAATCAAAACTACAATGAGATATCATCTCACACCGGTCAGAATGGCTCATCAAAAAATCTAGAAACAATAAATGCTGGAGAGGGTTGGAGAAAAGGGAACCCTTTTGCACTGCTGGTGGGAATGTGAATTGGTACAGCCACTATGGAGAACAGTATGGAGGTTCCTTAAAAAACTACAAATAGAACTACCATATGACCCAGCTATCCCACTGGGCATATACACTGAGAAAACCATAATTCAAAAAGAGTCATGTACCAAAATGTTCATTGCAGCTCTATTTACAATAGCCAGGAGATGGAAGCAACCTAAGTGTCCATCATCAGATGAATGGATGAAGAAGATGTGTCACATATATACAATGGAATATTGCTCAGCCATAAAAAGAAATGAAACTGAGTTATTTGTAGTGAGGTGGATGGACCCAGAGTCTGTCATACAGAGTGAAGTAAGTCAGAAAGAGAAAGACAAATACCGTATGCTAACACATATATACGGAATCTAAGAAAAAAAAATGTCATGAAGAACCTAGGGGTAAGACAGGAATAAAGACACAGACCTACTAGAGAATGGGCTTGAGGATATGTGGAGGGGGAAGGGTAAGCTGGGACAAAGTGAGAGAGTGGCATGGACATATATACACTACCAAGCATAAAACAGATAGCTAGTGGGAAGCAGCCGCATAGCACAGGGAGATCAGCTCAGTGCTTTGTGACCACCTAGAGGGGTGGGATAGGGAGGGTGGGAGGGAGGGAGATGCAAGAGGGTAGAGATATGGAAACATATGTGTATGTATACCTGATTCACTTTGTTATAAAGCAGAAACACCATTTTAAAGCAATTATACTCCAATAAAGATGTTTAAAAAAATCTCTAATGCTAAAATCATAATTCTAAAATTAAAATCATTACCATTCTATCAGCTTGCTAATCTTTCAGGCTTAAGAACAGACTAGTGCATTTTAGCAATATAAGGTTAAAATACAATTAAGGTTGAACTTTGTATTTTTCCACTTAAATGTCCACTTTCTTTACATGCTTATAGGTTAACTCATTTCTACCTCTTTATTTTTTTAAATTTCTACCTCTTTTTAAAGCAAAAAAAGAGAGACGAAAGAAAACGAGAAAGAAAAACTGACAATGCTTTCCGCATTACTGATGCAATGAAAATAACAGAAATAGTGAGAGAAAAATAAAACAATTTCATGTACCTGTTTCAGGCTAATTTCTTTTCCAAGAAAAACATTAAAAAAAAAAAAAAGAATGAGCCACAGATTGCCCAGTCTATCTTCTCTATTAAAATAACTGCAAAAAAAAAAAAAAAAGGAAGAGAGGGCTAATGGATCATTACAAAATAAAGTTGTCCCTAGCCACATTACAGTCTGCCAAAAATTTTTTAAAAGTCCATTCTTCATTCTTCTCTCTCCCCATTTACCTTGGTTCTTGAAATCACTGATAGAGCAGGATCATGGGAAAATAACAGTGCCTGAAATTGTGATAGTATACACATAAACAAGTGAACTCTTTATAGGATTGATGGATACATCAGACCAAAAATGTCAAATTAGTTCAAATTTTAAATTATTTTACTTAATTTCTTTGGATACTGACCTCTAAAACTTGTTTGTTTGTATAGACACAACCTGTATCGTTGCTGAGTTAGAAACCAGTAGCTCACAGCATATCATAACCACAGCAGCCCAATTCAACTCACCAACTTAAAAAGGGAGCAAACTCCACCATCTCCTAGTCTAAGAATTAGCCTCGAAGCTCTACCAACTGGTAGAGAAGGCAAAACAACAAGGAAGTAGATTTGCAACAGCCTAAGACATCCTCAAAAAGGCACACTTAGTTTTATAAATTTATATAAAACCAAAGCCCCTCCCTTCCTTGTCCCTTCTTTGACTTTATCCTTGTTCTCTGGGACTACCTCCCTTAGGGTGTAACCGAGAAGGACCCTATGGGGCTCTCCCAGAACAGGACTCTTCACCATGTCCTCCACCTGCCTTTTGTCTGTACAAAAACTTTAGTCAAAGAATAAATTTAATCAGAGAAGTGAGAAAATGCAGAAAGAAAGGAAAACAGTCAAGAAAGACAAAAAAAAATAATAGTTTAGCCATTAAAGTCAAGGACCTTTAATTCCTCCCTAAGGGCTCTAGATAATATTCTAAGCCAGGTTCTTTGAGCTGTTTTGCAGATACTGAAACCCCCAACAGGTGGAAGAAGTTAACTGTATGGTTGCCCACAAGCAGTGGACCACAGACTGGTTGGAACCAGAATGTTCATGATGTTGGCTCCCAATTACCTCACCAACAACGAGTCAGAATAATGTCCACAAGCTGACCCCCTTCCTCACCCTGTCTTTAAAAACCTTTCCTTGAAAGCCTTCAGGGAATTCAGGTCTTTCAAGCACTAGCTGCCTGGACTCCTTGCTTGGCACCCTGCATTAAATTCAGCACTTTCCTTCACCACAACCCTGTGTCAGCAGATTGGCTTTACTGTGCACAGGCAAGTGGACCCAAGTTTGATTCAGTAACAAGGGTAGTGATGCCAGCCCCTTATTTCCATGAGCAAATATGCTTTACACATCCACCTTTTGTACTATCATGACCCTGATGATGGAAGTAGTTTGGTGCTTGGCTTACCACGTTTGCTGACTGACCTATCCTTCCAGATCAGTAACCCTAGGCTAATTGGTTTTCTCCCAATAACATGAAAACAAATTTTGCTTCCAGTATAATTGTGGAAAGAATTGATTGTACTTCCTGATATATCTTACAGACACCACCTGCTGTCAAATAAATCTTTCTGACTTATCACTATGCCTGTATTTTGGGGTATGTTTCCTAGGATGAGTCTATTTTTCATTAGAGCATTATAAAGGGATAGATGAGGTTGAAAAAAATACTCTTTACATATGAAGATAAGGAAGAGCCTCCTATTTAGAAAGATACTTAAGCTGAGTTCTAAAAGGAGGAAGAAAGCACACTGAACAGATACATGGGGGAGAAAATTACAGACATGGGAAGAGGTAGTGTAAAGGCCCTGAGGGACGAATGAGTGTGCTTGATGTGCAAGGAATAGCAAGGAGGCCAGTGTGATGGAGTAGAGTGGAATGGACTGGAATAGAGTGGAGTAGTGTAAGGGGAGATGGTAGAAGATGTTAGGAACTGTAGACCAGAGCAAGAATTTTTTAAATGTGAAACCATCTTAAAGTTTTGAAAAGAGAACTGACAACACCTGTCTCTCATTTTTAATGCTCTATGGAAAAGAGGTTATAAGGGCAGAGTTAGAGCAGAGAGATGCATTAAAATGCTATCGCACTTCTAAGCAATAGATGAGGTGGACCAGCATAGGAGTGGTGGAGGTAGTGAGAAATAGTTTGATTCAAGAAATAATTTGAAAGGAGAAAGAAGAAGGTTGTGGATAGATTGTTGCATGTGGGGTATGAGAGAAAGAGAGGTAAGGATGACTCCAGATTTTTTACATGATCAACTGGAAGAATGGAATTGCAGATACTAAGAAAGAGAAGAAAATAGAGGAACAAATGTAGAGAAAGAAATTAAGAATTTGATTTTACAGTATGGAATTAAAAATAGAACTATCATACAATACAGCATTTCCACTTCTAGGCATATATCCAAAGGAGATGAACTCACCATCTCAAAGAGATATCTGCAGTCCCATGTTCACTGTAGCATTATTCACAGTAGCCAAGACATGGAAATGACTTAAGTGTCTGTTGATGGATGAATGGATAAAGGAAATGTGGTGTATAGATAAATAATGGAATATTATTCAGCCATAAAAAAAAGAAGGAAATCCTCCCATTGTGACAACATGAATGAATTCTGAGGGTATTATGCTAAGTGAAATAAGTCACACAGAGGAAGATAAATACTGTATGATATCACTTATATGTAAACTTTAAAAACATTAAACTCACGGTAACAGAGAGAGAATGGTGGTTGCCAGGGCTGAGGGATGGGGAAAACAGGGAGATGTTGGTCAGAGGGTATAATTTTTCAATATAAGATTAATAAGTTCTGAGGATGTAATTACAGCATGGTGACTACATTTAACAATATTGTATTATATACTTGAAAGTTGCTATGAGCATAGAGCTTTAATGTTCTCACCATACAACAAAAACAAAATGGTAGTTATGAGATGAAGGATGTGTTAACTAACCTTATTGTGGTAAATACAGCACAATATATATGTATATCAAATCATCACACTGTACACCTTAAACTTACACAATGTTAATGTCAACTATATCTCAATAAAGCAGGACATTTTTTTAATTTAAAAACATAATTTGGTTTTGGACAAATAAAATTGGGATTCCCATTAGTCACTCAAGAGGAGATGTCAAATAGGCAGTTGCCTATGCAAGTCTGGCATTTGGTAGGAGAAATCTGGGATAGAAACGCATATTTGGCAATATCAGTATATAGGTGGCATCTGGTTGGGATAGAGTAAGTGACTCTGTTGGTAAGGGATTATAAAGAAGACTGCTTTGAAGACCCTTGTTATTCCACATCCAAAAGGTGAGGGAGAAGACTCAATTTCAAATCATTCAGTCATGCTTCTTAATGTCAGAGGTCTCTTTTGTAGCTATATGCAATTGGTAGTTATCAAGTAGTATCATTTTCAGAGGAATCAGTGCTAGTGAAGTTCACATCTTATTTATTTGCTGCTAAGCACCAGCTACTAGCCTCAGCTGATCTGAATCTGGACAAAATGAGTTCAAGTAACGGGAGAGTTGGACTTCGGTAAAGAGCATTGTGCCTTTGAATAATGTCCTTTAAGATACCCCAAAGGCTCTGCCCAGCCACCTGGTGTTTGAGAAATTGGTAGGGCTGCTCTAGAGCATTTTGATTCTGACAAAGGGTCTTCAAGGAAGCCACAAGCTTGGGTTCATATTATTCAGCTTAACAGACATCCACCCTTAAAATAAAGACAAATATTTATGTATTTTTATCCCAGTGTAGTAGCCTAGATAGACCCAATGATTCCAGACTCCAGACCTTTGTAGTCCCATCTCACATTGAATAGGGCTGACCTGTATAACCAATAGGATATTGTGGAAATGATGGTGTATGACTTCGAAGCTTTCTCTTGAATTACTTGCTTGGGGGAAGCCAGCTGCCATGTTTCAAGGACACTTAAACAGCTCTAGAGAGGAAAGCTCTTGGCAAGTTGCTAATACCCCCTGCCAACAGCTAGCAAAGAGCAGAGGCCTCCTATCAACAGCCATGGGGCTAGGCATCTTAAAAGAAGATTCACCAGCTCCATTCAAGCTTTCAGATGACTGCCGCCTTGGCCAATAGCTTGACTGCAGCTGCATGAGGCCCTTAGCCACGACAACCAGCTAAGTTGTTCCCAGACTCCTAATCCACAGAAATGAGAATAAGAAAGGTTGTTGCTCTAAGCTGTTAAATTAGGGAGTAATTTGTTATGTAGCAATAGATAATGAATACCTCCATAGTCTTTTCTTTCCTATGCCTTCTTTCCCCTTGTCTACACATTTGATTTGGGGTTTGCTTCACTCATAGGACGACAAAAGTTGGAAGAGTGAGTTCTCAACTGTGACTGCATACTGGAATTTATTTGGGAAGCTTTAAAAACACTCACACTTGGTTCCCAACCCCAGAGATTCTGATCTAATTGGTGTGGGATACAACCTGGACATCAGGATTGAGTAAAAATTATGTTCAAACAATACACCACCTGATTTCACATGAGATATAGAGCCAACTTGACCTGCCAAACTTCCTTCCAAAAGTGAAAGGTAGGGTAAGTGTTTTATGGCTCAGAGTCTTCTAGATATGGACTCTGCAAAAAAGAGTCAGCAATTAAGGTATGTCTCCCATCATTTGGGATGCATACAGAGCAAATAAAGCCACAGCAGAAGGTACAGAGGAAACACCAGGTAGATGTGGGCTGCTTTCCACCTGTACCCACTTAACACTTGCTGCTGTGTACCTACAGTTTCATAAAGGGTGACTTGAACTATTTTCTTCTTTTTACCCAAACTTTTACCACATTCAGTCCTCCTCATGCTCCATACACACCACATCCACATCAGTTAAGACACTTTTAACAAGTAAAAAAAAAAACCAATCAGCTTAAAAATAAAAATGTATTCTTTACTTGCAGCTGATTCACTTCGTTATACAGCAGAAACTAACACAGCAATGTAAAGCAATTATACTCCAATAAAGATGTTAAAAAATATATATATCCACTGACAGAAAAAAAAAATGTATTCTTTCGAATGATACAAAACTCAGAGGTAAGACAGTCCAGAGTTGGTTAATTGAGTAGCACATTGGCATCAGGCACTCAGGTTCATTCCCTCTCTGCTATACTCAGGTGTTCCTCGATGGACACAGTTTCCTCAACTCCAGGAAGAAAGAGAGAAGAACAAAAGAACAGAGAACCTCTCTTCCAACGTATCCTCTTTTACCAGGAAAGGAAAAAAACTCACTCACACACACATACACACACACACACACAAGATTTCCCATACATCTCATTAATGTGAAAACTAAGTTATATGCTCATTTCAACCAAAACAGGAAAAAGAATAGGAAAACATGATTGCTAAGGCTGGACATGATCTACCTCACAGGGCTAAGGATAGGATCATACACACATGCTTCCCTCACACCATCAATATCCATATATTCCATTGATTAGAAAACTTTCAATTGCAAATAGCAGATATGTATGTTAGCTATTGTGTGCTACAAAACATACAAGCACAAAATCTCAGTGGCATAAAACAAAAATCATGTATTTCTCAGAGAGCTGCAGGTTAACAGAAGATATTTGGTTCTATTAATCTCAGCTGGACCTGTGTTTCTTTTGATAGGCAGCTAATCCAGGCTGGGCTTGGCTAGGTGGTGCTGCTTCAAAGTTCAGCTGGACTTTGCTCCTCACTGCAGGTTGGGCTGAGGTCGATCCAATATGCATTCATTCTGGGGCACAGGCTAAAGGAGCACAAGGTACCCAAAGAAGCTTTCTCATGTCAATAGCAGAAGCCCAAGAAGGCAGGCAGAAATGTGATACCTGCTAAGGTCTAACTCAGAACTGACACAGTATCAAAGTCAAGACATGAGGAAATGCACACCATTTCTAATGGAGAGGACTGCAAAGTCACATGGCAAGGAGCTTGAATATAAAGAGAAGTTAAGGACCAAGGTTGGTATTTCTATCTACCACAGATACTAAATCTGGCTCTATTTACCAAAAATAAAATTATTAGAAACGTACTGAGGACTCACACAATTGATGGAAACTTAATGATCAGGCTCATAAAATAAACATCTCTAAAACCCAAGGAGCTGGAAGCACAACAATCATTTTTAGCAGTAATAATCTGCCAGGATACTGCCACCACTGGACACTCTATGCCACTGCCACTCCGGTGAACCCAGCTGTCCTTTCTCGTATTTCCTAATTTAAGGTTTTAAATACCTGGCAGGAGCATCCAGTCAGCTGAGTATAGGTCATGCCCAAGCAGTATTATCAAGATAAGGGCCTAACCTTTTGCATTTCCATATTGGGAAGTGGACACTGCCTCCACCAAGACTACTCATAATTAGAGATTCTCTCAAGATATGACGGGACTTAGAAGTCAGAGAGAAAAAGACACAGTGTTAAGGGGCTTCACTAAACTGGAAAATAATAGGGATTCTGTGAATAGATAAAAGATATTCCATTATAACATCAAAGCATCCCTTACAAAGGGAGGTATTTCATGCCCAAAAACAGGAGGGTGAATCTTTAGATCATTCATGATAAATCATCTGAGGCCTAGCTAGCATTTACTAGTAATACATATTCAAACAACAGTTTCTTTTGGATCGAAGAGGAGAGATATCTGTTAGCCTTGCAAAACTCTAATTGCTTTGTGCCCCTGAATATACTTAAGGAAATCAAATATGTTCTCAATTTTATACTCAGCATTTAAATAATCTAATATACATGCTGATATTTGGTCACTTCATGTTCAAACATGCTGAGGAAAAACTGTTGAGCCTTGCCATTTGCAGCAACACAGATGGACCTAGAGGATATTACGCTTATGGAAATAAGTCAGACAGAAAAAGACAAATACTAAATGAAATCTAAAAAATAATGCAAATGAATGTGTATACAAAAACAGAAACAGACTCGCAGATACGGAAAACAAAATTGTGGTTGCCAAAGAGAAGAGGGAAAGGGGAAGGGTCAAATTAGGGGTTTGGGATTAACACATACAAACTACTATATATAAAACAGATAGGACTTCCCTGGCGGTCCAGTGGTTAAGACTCCATGCTTCCACCGCAGGGGGCATGGGTTCAATCCCTGGTTGGGGAACTAGGATCCCACATGCCGTGCAGCACGGCCAAAAAACAAACAAAAAAAAGTAAAGTAAAATAAAATAGATAAGCCACAAGAATTTACTGTGTAGCACAGGGAACTATACCAATTATCTTATAATAACCTATAATGGAATATAATCTGCAAAAATACTGAATCACTATGCCATACACCTAAAACTAACCCAATATTGTAAATCAACTATACTTCAATTAAAAAAAAAAACCACTGGGCCTTGATATGTCCCTCCAAAGGCTTTTTTATGCTGAGAGTTCTACACTGGGATAGGTGTTTAATTCTACTCATAGCTTTAGGAGATCTTTAAATTCAAATTACTATTATTATGCTTAAATAATGTCATTGCACTCAAGGGACATTGACTGCAGTATCAGATTAGGTCATGAGATTATTACAGCCATAAAGAGAGCTGTTTTTAATAAAGGGCAAGTTTTATTATATGTTTGTAGTGGATCAGGTCTATATCACAAAACAACCATTTGGTTAGTGAAGAGAAGTGGAGAGGGAGCAGAAAGGAATATTAGAAAAGAGACTGAAGGGAAAGGAGGAGAGTCAGGAAAGGAAGGAGGGAGGGAAACAGGGAGAGAACAGGAGCTGGGGTCAGGCACCTATCACCTCTCATTGCTCTCCGCACACAGTGGTCCTCTGGGTTATTGATGCGTTGCCGTAGTAAGATGGCACAGGATCCATGCAAGGAAGGTGATGCCTGTTCTCTTTGGAAATTTTCTTCTTAAGCAACTGGGGACACTGCCAATAGGTGAAACATTATGGCTCTCAGTTAACCACACCAACCACAATCACATTGGTAGCCCAGGCTCCTGCGATCCCAAGCCTGCTCTTTACCTTCCTTTTTCTGAAAATAGGCAGAACAAGGATATCCTCATCACAAGGTGCCCACTCAAAGGAACAGGAGTGGAGAAAAAGGAATGCAAAGGTACGGCAATATTCTTAAGACTCTGACTTCTCATCTAAACAACTTTCTGGCCAGCTGTGGTTTTGTTCCCATCACTGCCCTTCTAGAACTCAGACTGTCCCCACATAATCTCCTTGGCCTTTTAGTTACTCCTGACTATATTCAGCGGAGCCCCACTTCCTCTCTCTGTAGACTACCAGACTGAGTGCCTAAGAAAGAAAATGGAACCACTATTTTCTACACTGAAATTGATAATAGACCCAGGAATCTTAATACATATAATGAAGAAGCTTTCCCAACAATGCCCTGAAAGGTCTCACCATATAGGAAGGAGAATGAATGAAGTAAATTAATTCCATTTAGTTGTATGAGCTGATCAACATGGCACAGTTTGGAGAGTTCATCAGTAAAATAAATGGCTTTCTAATTTAGGATATTCTTAAGCTTCTCCATTAAATAAGTATTTCTGCATGTATACATTTAAATAGGCTATCTAGTTCTAATTAGATCTAAAATGAAAGTGGATAAAATAGCTGAAATGTTCACAATTTATGCTCAATAAACTACAGTAATTAAATTATCAGAATAGTTCTTGCACAGAAGAAAACTTTATGTTAAAAATTATATACCCTTTCTCGGGGTCTTCCCTGGTGGTGCAGTGGTTGAGAGTCCGCCTGCCGATGGAGGGAACATGGGTTGAAGCCCTGGTCCGGGAAGATCCCACGTGCCACGGCGCAACTACGCCTGTGAGCCACAACTACTGAGCCTGTGCTCTAGAGCCCGTGTTCCACAACAAGAGAAGCCACCGCAAAGAGAAGCCCATGCACCACAACGAAGAGTAGCCCTCGCTCGCCGCAACTGGAAAAAGCCCACGCATAGCAACGAAGACCCAATGCAGCCAAAAATAAATAAATAAATTTATTTATTTATTTAAAAAATGATATACCCTTTCTTTATATTAAGAGATCCTAAGACTCCCAATAACTAGATAGAGGGTCATTCTTTCTCTATTCCTGACTGAAAATGGGCAGACAGTATTTGAAATCATTTTACTTTCTAGCCTAGACAACTCAGTGACAAATGATGGCTTTCGGGCTTCCCTGGTGGCACAGTGGTTGAGAGTCCGCCTGCCGATGCAGGGGACACGGGTTCGTGCCCTGGTCCGGGAAGATCCCACATGCCGCGGAGCGGCTAGGCCCGTGAGCCATGGCTGCTGAGCCTGCGTGTCCGGAGCCTGTGCTCCGCAATGGGAGAGGCCACAGCAGTGAGATGCCCGCGTAGTGCAAAAAAAAAAAAAAAAAAAAAATGATGGTTTTCAATACCAGTGATGGATTTTAGTTCTCAATTGCACTAGTGCTAAAAAGTCCTGATTTCAAAAGAAAAAGAAAAAGAGACCTTCCTATTTTAAATTCCATAAAACCATTGAATAAGTATAAAATTCTTACTTTTTTGGTACTTATAGCCTCCAAAAGAATTATTGTCATCATGTTATTCCTTAATTTTTCCAATAAATGTTCTTACAAGACTCAAATTTACTCAATTATTTGCATGCTTTACCTCTACTATTCAAATTCCTGCCAAAATCCAAATTAATTCTATTGAGCATTATTTCCTGTAGTCAAACAATAAAAGAATATTGTCTAAATGCTAATCTGCTGTTTATTCATTTTCCTCATATAGCTTCAGTCCCCCAGAGTTTGACATTTCAATAAATCCTTAAAAGGGATTATAATGCCGCTTGCTATATTTTGTTTTCTCCAAGAAAATAAATTAAGAAACTTTCCCACCTTTAACCTCTTAAAAAATTATAAAGAAGCCTATCTTTCTTCCTCTAGAAAACAGGCTTTGAATGTGGAATTAATTCCAAGCATCTGGAATAAAGAAACAGTCCCTGGGTAACAGAAGATGATTTCAATGGATTCTAGCAAAAGCTTCCCTGTAATTTGTTTCCTTCAAAACAATCTGATCACCCTCATTCTCATAGGATGCTAAAGCAGAGAATCCCATATGTGCTTGTGCAATATTCAAAAGATCCCTGAATTTTTTTTCTGCAGCTCTAACTACAGCCCTTTGGTTTGCCTGTCATTGGAGGCAATCTGTGCATAGTGGATGGAAAATGTAGTCCATGATGTGGTTCTTAACAGCACAAATTAAAGACAGGTTAACATTTTAGTCATGATTGGGGGGAAATTTAATATGCAGGAGTTAATTAATGTGAAAACAACTAACTGAATTAAGAGCTATGCATAGCTGACTTGCTCATATGGAGCAAGTTACGTTGAAGAACCCAAATCAATCTTATTCTCTTCATGCACTCATTACTTCCAAATACTCACATTGAGCAGGTAGAGCCTGAGCGCTGTGCACGGCCTACGATTGCCTGGTTTTTTTTTTTTTTTTTTTTTTTTTTGCAGTACACGGGTCTCTCACTGTTGTGGCCTCTCCCGTCGCGGAGCACAGGCTCCGGACGCACAGGCTCAGCGGCCATGGCTCATGGGCCCAGCCGCTCCGCGGCATGTGGGATCCTCCCAGGCCGGGGCACGAACGCGCGTCCCCTGCATCGACAGGCGGACTCTCAACCACTGCACCACCAGGGAAGCCCCGATTGCCTGTTTTTTAAAGCTGATTCTATCCAGTAGTTCATGCCCACCACACAGGTCAGATTTACTTCACAGCTGCCCCAAATCATAAGGGCCTCACTGCCTCTGGCACTCAGATGTTCACAGTACATGGCCAGTCTTACCAAGGAAATAAACCCCTGCGGCCAAGGTGTTTCTACAGTTTTTAAATCTGTATTGGTCCCTGCAATTGATAGGTGCCAAGAAACGTAGGATTTGTAAAAAGAATGAAATCTCCTCCCAGAAAACAGCTATTGGCTCAAAAAAAAAGTTTCACTTCAATCAAATGCTTCACTTCAAAGCCAATATAAACCACCCTTTCTAGGACCATGTCAGTCAGTTCAGGGGTTTAAAATCCAGAAAAATATTCAAAGTGGAAATCAGTTTACACCTCCAACTTCCTAATGGAGTGCCCACAGGCTAAGTGCCCACTGGACAGTTGAGTGTTTTGCCACCACTTTCAATTCAATTTGTGTCGGGCCACGTCCTAGGGGCAATGAGGTGAGGAAGCCAGGAGACAGCAGGAAACAAGTGTAGTTAGGGAAGAAGAGAATAGCACATGGAGATTTACAACCATATGTCAAGTTGGATAGGAACGAGAGTACAAAGACTGGCCACAGACTAGGGAAGGCTGAGAACATACAGTGATCACGTGAGGGTTGAGGAGTATTTTAAGGGACAGGATGAGTATGGAGTGCATCACGTCTATCAAACTTTTTCATGGTCCCACCCAACTCAGAAATATAGTCTAGCCATGGGCCCAGGATAGGAAATAAGTGGATTAGGAAATTGGGTTTCATGAATACATGACAGTCCTTGACACATCAGTCTAGAATTTAAATAGTTTTAAGTCTATGCATCCACCAAGCCTTCACTCAAATCCAGCTCTTTTATGAAAATTTTCAATTCCACCTCAGTCAGATGAAGATCTGGCCAGCTTCTGAATACAAACACTGATCTCTCATTTGACAAATAACTCCCTCTTGTGATATCTCTTTACTTTTATCCTATTGTTTTCTAATTATCATCTTGTTTTTAACATTCTAAGAATAGAAGTTTTGTTTTTCCAAATAGATAATGAGTCACTTATAGGCAGGGAGTATGCCGTATTTCTAGTTCAGACACATATGAACACACAGGCAAATACTTACACACGGCCTCTGCCCCTTATGCATATTAGGTATATTACAGGAATGTGGTGAATGAGAACGTAAGAATCAGAATGTGTAAAACTAACTCATCAATGCTAAACACTTTTGAGTTTACAACACAAGGTGCAGTGTTTGGGGAACTAGAGATCCAAAAGATGTCAACCAGCGTCTACCTCCTCAAGGGACTTTGTAAAGAATGAATATATGTATAAAGTCATTCTTTAAATAGCAAATAGGAAGTTCTACATAAAATGGTGGTTTGACTCCATGGATTTATTTCTTGAAACAACTTTAGCATAACATAAAAGAATAAAAAACATTATAAACTTTAAAGGACAAAGGAAATGGGAAAAAAGGCAACGACAAACAAGATACTTTTATTATAACTTCAGAGGGTGGAAAACAGATTGGGAAGTGGTAAATGACTTGAAGCATAAAGAAAGCTGAAACTTGCAGAGAATGATAATGATGACAAGTAGATTAAGACTCTCTTTAGAACCCTGGAAAGCTCTCAAGAATTGGAGGCACCAGGTATCTTGGGAGGCAGAGAAAAGGATGGGGCTACATAAGGATCCATTTGATACTACATACCTCCTCTACCCTGCACCA
Organism: Grampus griseus; assembly: GCF_964374135.1. Classification (NCBI taxonomy): domain Eukaryota; kingdom Metazoa; phylum Chordata; class Mammalia; order Artiodactyla; family Delphinidae; genus Grampus; species Grampus griseus. The sequence goes on along the minus strand of NC_139019.1, from coordinate 97,956,894 downwards.
AGTGAGCTTCCCTCCCCATGCCCTCAAGAAAAGAGAAAATGTACTCTAGAGAAACTGAGTCCAGGAAGACGTGGGACTCAGACACACCCAGGCTTAACAGAGTGAGAACAAGGTGTATGTTGAAAACAAGGAATTAAGAAAATGCCTATTAAATAAAAAGATTATTCTGACACTTGTGAAAGACTTTTTTCAGGGAGACTATTACAATGGGGTTTGTAGTGGGGGATAGAGACTGGGTCAACTCTGAACAGAGCAAGAAAAAGTGGAAATATATAGCCAAAGAGCAGGGTGGAAATCAGTGGATGGAAAATTACTAAATGGAAACATCAGGAGTAAGGAGAGATTCTGCATAATCAATTTGACAGGATTATTGCTGAAGGCAGGCCAGGGTGATAAGATATCTAGAGTGCAGGATAAGGAATTTGGTGAGCTGCCAAAGCTAAGAGATGAAAATTTTGATCAGATATCAAGAGTGCAGGATTTTCTCTTTTGTGGGGCTAATAGTGGACTCCAGGAGGGCTTGTACCAAGGAGTACTTCCCAGAGCTTCTGCTGCCAGTGTCCTTGTCCCCACATTGAGCCACAGCTGCCCCCCACCTCTGCAGGAGACCCTACAACGCTAGCAGCATTAACCAAGAAGAACTACAATCCTGCAGCCTGTGGAACGAAAAGCGCATTCACAGAAAGATAGACAAAATGAAAAGGCAGAGGACTATGTAACAGATGAAGGAACAAGATAAAACCCTAGAAAAACAACTAAATGAAGTGGAGATCGACAACCCTGCAGAAAAATAATTCAGAATAATGATAGTGAACATGATCCAGTACCTCGGAAAAAGAATGGAGGCAAAGATAGAGAAGATGCAAGAAATATTTAACAAAGATCTAGAAGAATTAAAGAACAAACACCTAGAAGAATTAAAGAAGAAACAGACAGAGATGAATACAATAACTGAAATGAAAAATACACTAGAAGGAGTCAATATCAGAATAACTGAGGCAGAAGAATGGATAAGTGACCTGGAAGACAGAATGGTAGAATTCACTGCCACAGAACTGAATAAAGAAAAATGAATGAAAAGAAATGAAGACAGCCTAAGAGACCTCTGGGACAACATTAAATGCAACAACATTCACATTATAGGGGTCCCAGAAGAAGAGAGAGAGAAAGGACCCGAGAAAATATTTGAAGAGATTATAGTCCAAAACTTCCCTAACATGGGAAAGGAAATAGCCACCCAGGTCCAGGAAGTGCAGAGAGTCCCAGGCAGAAAAAACCCGAGGAGAAACACACCAAGACAAATAGTAATCAAATTTACAAAAATTAAAGACAAAAAAAATTATTAAAAACAACAAGGGAAAAACCCCACAGATAACATACAAGGGAATCCCCATAAGGTTAACAGCTGATTTCTCAGCAGAAACTCTACAAGCCAGAAAGGAGTGGAACGATATATTTAAAGTGATGAAAAGGAAGAACCTACAACCAAGATTACTCTACCCGGCAAGGAGCTCATTCAAATTCGATGGAAAAATCAAAAGCTTTATAGACAAGCAAAAGCTAAGAGAATTCAGCACCACCAAACCAGCTCTACAACAAATGCTAAAGGAACTTCTCTAAGTGGGAAACACAAGAGAAGAAAAGGACCTACAAAAACAAACCCGAAACAATTAAGAAAATGGGAATAGGAACATAAATATCGATAATTACCTTAAATGTAAATGGATTAAATGCTCCCACCAAAAGAAACAGACTGGCTGAGTGGATACAAAAACAAGACCCATATATATGCTGTCTACAAGAGACCCACTTCAGACCTAGGGACACATACAGACTGAAAGTGAGGGGATGGAAAAAGATATTCCATGCAAATGGAAATCAACAGAAAGCTGGAGTAGCAAAACTCATATCAGATAAAATAGACTTTAAAATAAAGAAAGTTACAAGAGATAAGGAAGGACACTACATAATGAGCAAGGGATCAATCCATGAAGAAGATATAACAATTATAAATATATATGCACCCAACATAGGAGCACCTCAATATGTAAGGCAACTGCTAACAGCTGTAAAAGAGGAAATCGATAGTAACACAATAATATTGGGGGACTTTAACACCTCACTAACACCAATGGACAGATCATCCAAACAGAAAATTAATAAGGAAACACAAGCTGTAAATAACACAGCAGACTAGATACATTTGATTGATATTTATAGGACATTCCATCCAAAAACAGCAGATTACACTTTCTTCTCAAGTGTGCATGGAACATTCTCCAGGATAGATCACATCTTGGGTGAGAAATGAAGCCTCAGTAAATTTAAGAAAATTGAAATCATATCAAGCATCCTTTCTGACCACAAGGCTATGAGATTAGAAATCAATTACAGGGAAAAAATGTAAAAAACACAAACACATGGAGGCTAAACAGTACGTTACTAAATAACCAAGAGATCACTGCAGAAATCAAAGAGGAAATCAAAAAATACCTAGAGACAAATGAAAATGAAAACACGATGATCCAAACCTATGGGATGCAGAAAAAGCAGTTCTAAGAGGGAAGTTTATATCAATACAAGTCTATCTCAAGAAACAACAAACATCTCAAATAAACAATCTAATCTTACACCTAAAGGACCTAGAGAAAAAAGAACAAACAAAACACAAAGTTAGTAGAATGAGAGAAATCATAAAGATCAGAGCAGAAATAAATGAAATAGAAACTAAGAAAACAATAGCAAATATCAATAAAACTAAAAGCTGGTTCTTGGAAAAGGTAAACAAAATTGGTAAACCTTTAGCCAGACTCATCAAGAAAAAGAGGGAGAGGACTCAAATCAATTAAGATTAGAAATGAAAAAAGAGAAGTTACAACAGACACTGCAGAAATACAAAGCATCATAAGAAACTACTATAAGCACCTCTATGCCGATAAAATGGACAACCTGGAAGAAATGGACAACTTCTTAGAAAGGTATAACCTTACAAGACTGAACCAGGAAGAAATAGAAAACATGAACAGACCAATCACAAGTAATGAAATTGAAACTGTGATTAAAAATCTTCCAGCAAACAAGAGTCCAGGACCAGGTGGCTTCACGGATGAATTCTATCAAACATTTAGAAAAGAGCTAACACCCATTCTTCTCAAACTCTTCCAAAAAATTGCAGAGGAAGGAACACTCCCAAACTCATTCTACAAGTTCACCATCACCCTGCTACCAAAACCAGACAAAGATACCACAAAAAAAGAAAATTACAGACCAATATCACTGATGAACAAAGATGCAAAACTCCTCAACAAAATACTAGCAAACAGAATCCAACAACACATTAAAAGGATCATACACCATAATCAAGTGGGATTTATCCCAGGGATGCAAGGATTCTTCAATATATGCAAATCAATCAATATGATACACCATATTAATAAATTGAAGAATAAATCCACAAGATCATCTCAATAGATGCAGAAAAAGCTTTTGCCAAATACAACAGATTTATGATAAAAACTCTCCAGAAAGTAGGCATAGAGGGAACCTACCTCAACATAATAAAGGTCATATATGACAAACCCACAGCAAACATCATTCTCAATGGTTAAAAACTGAAAGCATTTCCTCTAAGTTCAGGAATAAGACAAGGAGGTCCACTCTTGCCACTATTATTCAACATAGTTTTGGAAGTCCTAGCCACGGCAACCAGAGAAGAAAAAGAAATAAAAGGAATACAAATTGGAAAAGAAGTAAAACTGTCACTGTTTGCAGATGGCATGATACTATACATAGATAATCCTAAAGATGCCACCAGAAAACTACTAGATCTAATCAATGAATTTGGTAAAGGTGCACGATACGAAATTAATGCACAGAAATCTCTTGCATTCCTATACACTAACAACAAAAGATCAGAAAGAGAAATTAAGGAAACAATCCCATTCACCGCTGAAACAAAAAGAATAAAATACCTAGGAATAAACCTACCTAAGGAGGTAAAAGACCTGTACTCAGAAAACTGTAAGACACTGATGAAAGTAATTAAAGATGATACAAACAGATGGAGAGATATACCATGTTCTTGGATTGGAAGAAACAACATTGTGAAAATGACTATACTACTCAAAGCAATCTACAGACTCAAGGCAATCCCCATCAAATTACCAATGGCATTTTTTACGGAACTAGAACAAAAAAATCTTAAAGTCTGTATGGAGACAAAAAACACCCTGCATAGCCAAAGCAATCTTGAGGGAAAAAAACGGAGCTGGAGGAATCAGACTCCCTGACTTCAGACTATACTACAAAGCTACAGTAATCAAGACAATATGGTTCTGGCACAAAAACAGAAATATAGATCAATGGGGGCTTCCCTGGTGGCACAATCGTTGAGAATCCGCCTGCTAATGCAGGGGACATGGGTTCGAGCCCTGGTCTGGGAGGATCCCACATGCCGCGGAGCAACTAGGCCCATGAGCCACAACTACTGAGCCTGCGTGTCTGGAGCCTGTGCTCCGCAACAAGAGAGGCCGCGATGGTGAGAGGCCCATGCACTGCAATGAAGAGTGGCCCCCGCTTGCCACAACTAGAAAAAGCCCTCGCACAGAAATGAAGACCCAACACAGCAAAAATAAATTAATTAATAAACTCCTACCACCCAACATCTTCTTTAAAAAAAAAAAAGAAAGAAAGAAATATAGATCAATGGAACAGGATAGAAAGCCCAGAGATAAACCCACGCACCTATGGTCAACTAATCTATGATGAAGAAGGCAAGGATATACAATGGAGAAAAGACAGTCTCTCAATAAGCGGTGCTGGGAAAACTGGACAGCAACGTGTAAAAGAATGAAATTAGAACACTCCCCACACATTAGAACACCATACACAAAAGTAAACTCAAAATGGATTAAAGACCTAAATGTAAGATACTATAAAACTCTTAGAGGAAAACACAGGAAGAATACTCTTTGACATAAATCACAGCAAAATCTTTTTTGACCCACCTCCTAGAGTAATGGAAATAAAAACAAAAATAAACAAATTGGACCTAATGAAACTTAAAAGCTTTTGCACAGCAAAGGAAACTATAAACAAGACAAAAAGACAACCCTCCAAATGGGAGAAAATATTTGCAAATGAATCAATGGACAAAGGATTAATCTCCAAAATATATTAACAGCTCATGCAGCTCAGTATTAAGAAAACAAACAACCCAATGAAAAAATGGGTAGAAAACCTAAATAGACATTTCTCCAAAGAACACATACAGATGGCCAAGAGCCACATGAAAAGCTGCTCAACATCACTATTAGAGATTTGCAAATCAAAACTACAATGAGGTATCACCTCACACCAGTTAGAATGGGCATCATCAGAAAATCTACAAACAACAAATGCTGGAGAGGGTGTGAAGAAAAGGGAACACTCTTGCACTGTTGGTGTGAACATAAACTGACACAGCCACTATTGAGAACAGTATGGAGGTTCCTTAAAAATCTAAAAACAAAATTACCATATGACCCAGTAATCCCACTATTGGGCATATACCCAGAGAAAACCATAATTCAAAAAGACACATGCACCCCAATATTCATTGCAGCACTATTTACAATAGCCAGGTCCTGGAAGCAACCTAAATGCCCATCGACAGACGAATGGATAAAGAAGATGTGGTACATGTATACAATGGAATATTACTCAGCCATAAAAAGGAACAATATTGGGTCATTTGTAGAGATGTGGATGGACCCAGAGACTGTCATACAGAGTGAAGTAAGTCAGAAAGAGAAAAACAAATATCGTATATTAGGGCATATATGTGGAATCTAGAAAAACGGTACAGATGAACCGGTTTTCAAGGCAAAACTAGAGACACAGATGTAGGGAACAAACGTATGGACACCAAGGGGGGAAAACGGGGGGGTGGGGGGAGCAGGGGGCTACTGTGATGAATTGGGTGATTGGGATTGACATATATGTAATAATATGTATAAAATGGATGACTAATAAGAACCTGCTGTATAAAAAAAAATAAGTAAATAAAAATGACAAAAAAAAAAAAGAGTGCAGGGTTTTCACTAAGCTGAACCAGCAGGAATATTTCTAAAATTTGATCAACGGCAGGGCCCAAGAGTGACGCCTAGTCAAAAAGAAGACTCAGAGGAGCCTGACTGAAGTTTGGTCTTTGTCAGTATGAATGGTGAGGGAGGGAGTGGGGCACAGGTAAAATGCCAAGAATTGGGCCCAAAAATGGCATTATATTTCTCAGCAGCATGGCTAAAAGCTGGAAAATAATGGAATAATATCTCTAAAATTCTGAGAGAAATTGTTTTTCAATCTAGAATTGTATATCCAAGTAGCTTGATTCAAGTATGAAAGTCTCCTGAAAACATTTTTTGATTATTCTTAAAAAATTATTTTCCATGTACCTTTTTTTTTTCAGGGACATACATAGGATATGTAAGCCCAGAAAAATATACCATGACAGCTTGCTGCCTGTGAGGGGAGCAGAATATGTGATCCCAAAATATGTCACCTTGGCATGTGGATTATTTTGAGCTGAAGGTAAATAAGACCCAGCAGACCTAAAAAAAAAAAAAGCAACTTTTACTCCCTTAATTACCTAAAAGAATTTAGATGGAAGACCTGGCCCAGAAATATAGCTATTACCAAAGATAACTTTTTATCCGAAAGACCAAACGTAGGCAGGGCAAACATCTAATTACCAAGCATCTGCTCTTCTTATTCTCCTGTGAATTTCCCTCTTCCCCTTTGAAGCCCCAGGCCCCTACCCCATTCTTTAGCTCAGTATGGCATATAATCCTCAACTGCCCAACTTGCTCTTGGGGTTCAAATCTTTGGGGGTCCCATATATACAAAATTAAATATTTCTCTTGATAATCGATCTTATTTCAATTTAATTACTTATTTCAATTTTAATTACTTTAAAAACCTAAAGGGGAAAGAGGGAAAATGTTCTGCCTCTATACCTGCAGAAAATTATTTAGCCTTTAACAGTTTAGGGAAATTAAACTATAACCAATTATTTTACAAAGGGTTTTGGAATAAGAATTATAAACGAGAGAAGGGGAGACCTTTAAAAAGGTGGGAAATAACACTTTCCTCGTGTTTAAATTTTTTAATTAACATTATCTTTTATTAAGCTTGTTTTGCAAGATAAGTATCCCATAAATGCTTCTATCAATACCCTCTTCAGATCTTTTAGTTTCATTTTTGCTGGCACCAACATTCAATGCAATCATATACTTGTGTGACCTTTTCGGTTTGTAAGGCATGGTAACCTGATAATTTTTCTTTTAGTTTTTCCATGTAAACACTTCACTGTGTTCAATGGGGCATAAGAATAGGAGCCTGCTTTTTACTCAGTTACCATATTAGTTAAGTCACCTTTTGTTGCAGAATAGACACCTTACGGATGCTAACTTGGCAAATAAAGGAAGTTATTGAATCACATGGATTAAAAATTCATGTATGACTTGAGGCCAGGGCTTGAACTACGTCAGCATAACCAGGCTTTCTCCTTCTCTCCACCCTGTTCCTTAATGTGATGGCTTAATGTGATGTCAATGAGGCAAGATAATTAATCCACACCTTTCATGTTCAAGTCTAGCAGAAAATATAAAGAGCATCTCTTTTAGAAAGCTCATTTTAGAACCCAAATAATTTACTTTGATTGGCTCACTTAGGTCAGGTGACTTTCCCTGAAACAAACACTATACCCTGGGAAATCAGGGTCACAGCTTTCACGCTGTAGAGTCTCTGGCCAGAGAATAGGTAATCCAGTTTCCCAAAGGAAAATTGGCATATTTTTTCCTGTAGAGGGGGAATAGATGCTGGGCAAGCAAAAATAGCATACATATGTTACAGCTCTTAATACATTCAAAAGCCCATTGTTCTGCTGTCTCCACCGAGCAGAATTCCCAAAGAAGAATTTACCTCAGCCCAACTAAATGCTTCTCTTGGTTAAAAAAAAAAAAAAAAGTTAAAAATTAACACACAATTTCTTTTTAAACTTATGATCAAATCACACACAAATGCATATTTTTCAAGTTCTACATAGTCATTTGGAGTCTTTATAGAGTCCTTGCTCAATGTTTTTAGTAGCTTATAGTTACGACAGAAACTAACTATAAATGTAAGGAAAAGTTGTGATTTTCTTTCCTCAGAGGATGTGCATTTCTACCTGCAGTTTTCTCTTGAATATCATCACATTCTACCCTCAGCTTTGATGATGAAGTATAAGGGTTTTCTTTCACATCGATGCCCCCTGGGTTGCTGGCTACAATCAGCCCCCCGTGCAGGAAGCTGAGTATTCTGGGGAGTCACGTTGCATGTCTCCGAGAGAGCAGCTCCATGGAGGCCTCCTGCATATTCCAGGAAATGGCTAAAGTGATGTGGTTTTCCTCTTTCCAAATAATTAATTTTCAAAAATTGGCATGAGGCTCTGCTATTTCTGTACTTGCATAAGATAAACCACTCTTGTTCCGTTCAGCTGCACATCTGCCTGTGGAGCACTGGGTTAATAAGTTACCCCTGCCATTGCCACCCGTGAAGGACTGGCTAGGGCTTTATTTCTTTTCTACTTTTATTTATTTTGTGGTACGCGGGCCTCTCACTGTTGTGGCCTCTCCAGTTGCGGAGCACAGGCTCTGGACGCGCAGGCTCAACGGCCATGGCTCATGGGCCCAGCCGCTCCGCGGCATGTGGGATCTTCCCGGACTGGGGCACGAACCCGTGTCCCCTGCATCGGCAGGCGGACTCTCAACCACTGCACCACCAGGGAAGCCCTAGGGCTTTATTTCTACAGAAACAATCCATTCTCTGCCAATGCATCTGAAGGTCAGACAAAGAAGCATAGCTTTTCTAGTTTCAAACCTCACATTTTCTTTTCTAAATGAAAGTTTATCACATTTGTTTATCCAGTACCTAGTAGAATTAAGTATCCTCTCTTTAAGAGATCATAGTCTGGTAGAAATTCTGATATGTTATTATGCTATACAATGATTTAGAAATGTATTCTAGAATCCTAGTATATATGCATAGCTAATCTCCTAGATTAAAAGTTGTCTTTGGACTTCCCTGGTGGCGCGGTGGTTAAGAATCCACCTGCCAATGCAAGGGACATTGCTTCGAGCCCTGGTCTGGGAAGATCCCACATGCCGCAGAGCAACTAAGCCCACAAGCCACAACTACTGAGCCCGTGTGCCATAACTACTGAAGCCCACGTGCCTAGAGCCCATGCTCCGCAACAAGAGAAGCCACTGCAATGAGAAGCCCGCGCACCACAGCGAGGAGTAGCCCCCGCTTGCCGCAACTAGAGAAAGCCCATGCACAGCAACGAAGACCCAATGCAGCCAAAAATTAATTAATTAATTAATTTTTTTTATAACGTTGCCTTTGATATTAAGTAACCACCAAAAAAAAAAATTCACTTATGTATTCATGAATTCTGAGAAATATTTTTAATATATCTACATATATACATTTATATTTATATATATATTTATTTTTAATACATCAAAGACATTTTGATACATTTACTTAAAGCATTTTTCTCCTATTGAACAAATCCCTGTTCTTTGGTTTCACCAAATCATAATGATTATAATAATTTGCAAATTTAAAAAATTAATTTTGAACTTCCTTAGGGTATACATGGTTTGATAATTCTTTATATATCTTTAGATTCCATTATCAACTTCTCATAATTCTTTCCTGATAAAGTGGATTGGTGATGAACGGAAAGCACAACCCTAGAGGGGAAGCAAACTTCTTTTTTGTTTTGTTTTCTGGTCACTTCTTGAATGGGATTTCCCATGTATGGCTTGGATCTTGCAGCTAAAGAGAAGTAACTCATGGAAGAAGATATTTAGGAGCTAATTTATATAAGACGAATAAATCCAAGACAAGAAGAAACCTTTAGGGTTATAAATTATAGGATTTTTCCCTATTATAGATCCAAGTACAATAAATAAAAATTGGGATTTATTTTCCCAGAGATTAAAGTACCAGAAACGAATCTCCCATGTGGAACTTGCTCTTAGGCACAGCATCGGATTTCTCCCTTGATGTGTAAAGCAAGAAGTAATGGAAAAAAATATCCCAGCTGAATGAAAACCACAAGTGTCTCTGATGCCCTGGCCCTAATGGCTTTTATTCCTCTCGCAAAAACTTTTTTACCCTATAACCAAAATAACTGTCTGCAGTCCTTTGCAAGGCTTTTAAAATACTTTCAAATATAGTTTAACCCACCAAAGAAGCAACAGGTCAGATTAGGATTTGAGGCTACAGTAGTAATTACAGGTCCCTTTGGTTGTTTAACACATAACTCGTCTGGGGAAGGCTGGTATTAGAGTAAATTAAATTACAAGATAAACTTGTTAAACAAGTGTACTTTGACTAGACTTTTGAAAAAGAATCCAAATGATGAAAACATCATCCACTATCATTTGTTTCACCAACCCACAAAATCTTCACTCAAATATTAGGGTCAGTTATATATTTATCAACTCGTGTGTGCTCTGAAAAGATAAACTAACGCATAGGGAATAGAAGTGTAAAGTGGGACTTTAAGTTATGTATCAGGGAAACACATAAGTCTTTGAGAATCTACACTGAAGATCAAATTTAAAACTTTCACTTGATTCTGGAAGGCTGAGAAAGCCCAAGGAAATAAAGTGCTAATAAATGAGGAAGTAGAAATATGCACTGAAATGCAACAGAATAAGGAAACAAATGTTATCCAGCTCAAGATACACTTAAAAAGATTCAATGTAGCTGGATTCTAAAATAAGACTTAATATTCAGGTTTAAGAGGTATTTAATTTTTTCCCAGCTCTGTCCACTGAAAGGTCCTAGAAGCCCAGAAGTAATTACACCCCCGGAGCAATTAGCACACCCAACACCCAGATCTTTATTCCTAAATACCATTCTCTATTAAAAAGAATCAGGTAACCCTGGAGAAATGACAGATTCCAGGGTTGGTGCAGGGAAGGTACAAGATGAACCTGAACATTGTGTGCCAGAAAGTAAGGAACTGCTAAAAATACACTAAAAGTTAAAAAAAAAAATTGACATGTCAAAAGGACACATAGAGCCAGCTCAAAGGCATTCCCACTGGGCAAGTCAGAGACAATTTAAGCATCAAAATAAACAAGGTCCATAACATATTATAACCCATTGAATAAAATAATAATCCATATTGACAATAAATAGATGATTGATAAATAAATAAATAAATGGTATAGATAGATCTTTCTAACTAGAATGCCAACTAATAAATCTGGAAAGATCCAATTTGAAAATCACATGCAACTATCATGATAAAAATTTATTTAGATAAGGCTAATTGATAGATTAGTCTTGGGTGATAAGGGTGGTGAGTGTGTTTGGTAAGAAACAGGATATTCCTATAGTTCCACCCCACAAATTATCACAACTATCACACCAACAGTGGAGCACAGCCAGCAATCTACCCAGTAGTGAAGCCTAGGCTGCAACCTTCACATCGTCAGGGTACAGCTCTTGGCCCCAGTGATCACACAACACAGCCTGAGGCCCTGCACCAACTTAGTACCCTGTCTGTGGCCCCACCTGAACATAGAGTCAAGCCAGTGGCCCCACCCTGCCAGGAAACACAGCTTGTGATACTGCCCAACCAGAGGTGATTGCAGAGCCCAGCTGGTGGCCCCACCTGACAGCAGAGCACAGCAAGTATCTCTGCCAGACTAGGGAGCCCACCGAGCGGCCCCACTTGAATGTGGAGCCCAGCCAGCAGGCCCAACCAACTGTGGAGTCCAACCAGCAGTAACTGCCCTGACTTCAGAGCATGGACAGTGAGCTCATCCAAATGTATCCAAGGAGATGAAAGATCTGTACACTGAAAGCTATAAAGACACTGATGAAAGAAATTAAGCAGATACAAAAAAAATGGAAAGATATTTCCTGTTCATGAGAAGAATTATATTCTTCTTGTTTTGGATTTTAGAAAGTTTATTAAACATTTTTGGATTGTCTGGGCTATTGTTCTCCATTGCCAGTGTTCACAGAGTATAGGAATTCATGCTTTGGGGTTGAGAGAGAGAGATTTATCCTGCCTTGTAGTCTTGGCTATTTCTTATCACACTTAGGGGGTTTGACAGTTTGGACGAAGCTGGGAGTAGAAGACGTTTCCATTCACTACTGTTTGAGGACACACTGGAGGAGGTCAGACACGCTCTCTGCAGTGACCCTGTAATTGTCCCTACTGGAGAGAAGTATTCTTCTTAATATTTAATATTATTAAAATTTTCATACTACCCAAAGCTATCTATAGATTCAATGTAATCTTTATAGGAAAAAAGGCATTTTTTTACAGATATAGAAAAAATTGTTCTAAAATTCATTTAGAGCCACAAATAACCAAAGCAATCTTGAGAAAGAAGTACAAAGGTAGAGGCATCACACTTCCTGATTTCAAACTATATTAAAAAGCTACAGTAATCAAAACAGTATGGTACTGGCCTATACACTGACACATAGACCAATTGAACAGAATCAAGAGCCCAGAAATAAACCCCCATATATAAGATCAACTATTATTTGACAAGGGAGCCATGAATACTCAATGGGGAAAAAATATTCTCTTCAATAAATGGTGATGGGAAGACGGGAATAAAGACACAGACCTACTAGAGAATGGACTTGAGGATACAGGGAGGAGGAAGGGTAAGCTGAGACAAAGTGAGAGAGTGGCATGGACATATATAAACTACCAAATATAAAATAGCTAGCTAGTGGGAAGCAGCCGCAGAGCACAGGGAGATCAGCTCGGTGCTTTGTGAACACCTAGAGGGGTGGGATAGGGAGGGTGCGAGGCAGGGAGACGCAAGAGGGAAGAGATATGGGGACCTATGTATATGTATAACTGATTCACTTTGTTGTAAAGCAGAAACTAACACACCATTGTAAAGCATCCAATAAAGATGTTAAAAAAAAAATGGTGATGGGGAAACAGGATATTCACATGCAGAAGAATGAAAATGGATCCTGATCTTACACCACTCACAAAAATTAACTTGAAGTTACTTTAAAAAGTAAATGTGATACCTAAAAACTGTAAAACTCCTAGAATAAAATATAGCAGGTAAGCTCCTTGCCATTGGTCTTAGAAATGATTTTTTGGATATAACTCCAAAAGCACAAGCAACAAAAGCACAAATTTTTAAAGGACTACTTCAAACTAAACGTGTCAGAGTATCAAGAGAAACCATTAACAAAAATGAAAAAGCAACCTTTGCAATGGGAGAAAATATTTGCAAATCATGCATTTGATAAGAGGTCAATGAAAAGGTAGGAATGTAAATTGGTGCAGCCACTATGGAAAACAGCATGGAGCTTCCTCAAAAAAATTAAAAATAGAACTACCCTATAATCCAGCAATCCCACTTCTGGCTATATATTCAAGGAAATAAAATCATGATCTCAAAGATTTATCTGCACCCCCATGTTCAATGCAGCATTATTCACAACAGCTAAGACATGGAAACAACCTAAGAGTCCATCAATAGATGACTGGATAAAGAAAATGTTGAGATATATATATATATATCTTTTAACATTCCCACCAACAATGCATAAGAATTCTCCTTTTCCTACATCCTTGCCAGCAATTGTTATCTCTTCTCTTTATACATACAATGGAATATTATTCAGTCATTAAAAATAAGGAAATCCTACCATTTGCAAAAAATAACATTAATGAAACCTGAGGGCTTCATGCTAAGTGAAATAAGAATGACAAATACTCTATCCCACTACTGAGCATATACCCAGAGAAAACCATAACTCAAAAAGACACATGCACCCCAATGTTCATTGCAGCACTATTTACAACAACCAGGTCATGGAAGCAACCTAAATGCCCATCAACAGACAAATGGATAAAGAAGATGTGGTACACATATACAATGGAATATTACTCAGCCATAAAAAGGAATGAAATTAGGTCATTTGTAGAGACGTGGATGGATCTAGAGACTGTCATACAGAATGAAGTAAGTCAGAAAGAGAGAAACAAATATCGTATATTAATGTATATATGTGGAACCTAGAAAAATGGTACAGATGAACCAGTTTGCAGGGCAGAAATAGAGACACAGACATAGAGAACAAGCAGAAATAGAGACACAGATGTAGAGATTGGGATTGATATATATACACTAATATGTATAAAATGGATAACTAATAAGAACCTGCTGTATAACAAAGTAAATAAAATAAAATTTTAAAAAATTAAAAAAAGAATGGTATACTCTATGATCTGATCTCCCTTATGTGTAGAATCTAAAAACATTGAATTCATAGAAACAGAGTGTATACTGGTTAATGCCTGGGGCAGGGGATGGGGGAATGAATGAAGGTGGTCAAAGGGTATAAACCTCCAGTTATAAAAAGAGTAAGTGGGGCTTCCCTGGTGGTGCAGTGGTTGAGAGTCCGCCTGCCGATGCAGGGGACATGGGTTTGTGCCCCGGTCCGGGAAGATTCCACATGCCGCAGAGCGGCTGGGCCCGTGAGCCATGGCTGCTGAGCCTGTGCGTCCAGAGCCTGTGCTCCGCAACGGGAGAGGCCACAACAGTGAGAGGCCCGCGTACCGCAAAAAAAAAAAAAAAAAAAAAAAAGAGTAAGTTCTTGGGATCCAATATAAAGCATGGTAACCGCAGTTAACAATGCTGTATTGCTAAGAGAGTAAATCTCAAAGGTTCTCACCACACGCACCAAAAGAAACACCTATGTGAGGTGCTGGATGTGTTAACTAACCTTATTGTGGTAATCATTTTGCAATATATACACATATCAAATCATCATATTTGTATGTCTTAAACTTACACAATGTTATATGAAAATTATATTTTGGTAAAGATAGAAAAAAATTTAAAACACAAGCAAAATTTATTCTCTCTCTCTCTCTCTCTCTCTCTCTCTCACACACACACACACACACACACACACACACAGTTAAAAAGCAGTTGAAAAACCTTAGAAGCCCTGCTTCTAAGGCCTTTCAACTGCTTTAATCAGGCCCTAGAACATCCCAGATAATCTCCCATAGTTAAAGCCAACTGAATAAGGATTTCAATTACATCTGCAAATTCCCTTCACAGCAATACCCAGATTAGTGTTTGAATAACTGGGGATGTAGCTTAGCCAAGTAGACACATCAAAAAGAAAAAGAGAAACCATCACATTATGAAAACTCATATATATATAAACAAGGAGGTTAAAAAAGATTATTTAAATGTAGAAACTATAGCCATTCATTCAATACTACTGCCATCATAAAAAAACGTATAACAATAAAAGCCAGGCAAACCTTGTAAAAGAATAAAGATGTTTCAATAGGCACAAAACAGACATTTAAGATGAACGTCATTCTTGAGACAAAAGTAAGAAGCTATCAAAGAATAGTCAAACATAGCCATCTATAATATACTGTTTCAGAAGGAAAGCTTTAGCTCATAAGTCAGTTTCACCATGATAAACAACCAGAACCTAGAAAATATTGGACATCATAAATGACACAGAGACTGAGAAACAAGAAGTTGTCATATTTTATCATGGTTCAAAACAAAATGACTCTCAGTCCTATGCCTTGAAGGGGACAGAGGTTAGAAAAACGCTAGCAGTTGTTTTATGACCTTTCCAGATTTGAAAAGAAAGGCCCCTTAGGCCAAGCAAAGCCCATTTTTCCCCATAGTTTGAAGACCAACAACATTTTATCCTGGTGTGAGAGGTTGATCCTCGCTGTTTGACGGCACACATCTTTTCACAGATGGAGCTGAAGGCAGTGCTTTCCCAGAACCAAGACTCTTTTCCTTCTTTACCCTGAGCCTGCAGTGCCTGGGTACACTTCACTCCAAGTGACTGTTCCTACAAGCTATAGTTCATCTTTTCTTTTCTTTTTTGAAACACTATATTGGAGAAGAAAGCTGCAGAGCAGCTTTTGTGAGACTCTATTATCAGAACAAAAGGAGGAAGAGCATGCATCAGTAGTTCATTCTTCTTAATAATTTTTATGGACTGAATGTTCTCACTGAGAAGTTAGAGAAGTCACTTAGAAATTCATTATGCAGGGAGAAAACTCAAGATGGCTCCTGGCACTAAGCAATTTTTTTTTTTTATTAGATCGCTAAAGTAGTTACCCCGCACCTGGGTGTGAACAAAGCTTAATAAAACCTTATAAGTGATAACACTATGCTCTCAGATTATTCTCTTCAGGATGTCTCTGTACACAGTGCATATAGTCATCTTCAGTATCACTGCCTACACTGAAACAAGCAGAGGCCAGGAAGACCCTGCTGAGATGGAGATATTATTGGGTCGCTGATCGGTTCACTTACTAAGAGGTCCACTCCTACCCACTGGCCTCGCCTGTGAGACCAGACTCAGCTTCAGGGTCTGCCTGTTAGTAGGGTGGGAAAACTCCCATAAAGTTGAAGCTTGAACTTCAATTTACCCAAACAAGCCCTCTCGTGGGGGAGGGTGAGTAAGCCTAAAGAAATAACGTTACTGAGAAGTTAAGACTTCTACAGTAGAATCCCCTCCTACCAGCGCTAAAAACGAGGAGTAGGACACAACATGGCGTAAGTATTTCCTATTGGCCAGATAAAGGGGTGAGCATGTGAGATTCATAGGAAAGTTGGTGAAGACTCATAGTCCTGGATTTGTACAGAGAAAAGACCACAAGGAGCTTGAGAGGTCAAGGGTGAGTCAAGGTCACTAGATGGGTAACCAGGACAGAGTGCTAGTGGCACAGCAGGCCAGTGCAGACAACAGCAGCAGCACATGTTTTGTACAGCATCCTGGAGAGATAACAGGAGCAGTGGCTACAGCACACAGAAGCAGAGGCACAAAGAGAGGCACAAATCTTATGTAAGATAACCTTCCTCTTGGGGTCCCCCAGAAAGACTAGAAAGGGGAAGGTGTAGGTACCTGTTGAGGCCCTTGAGCTCTCAGATTTCTTGCTGCCTCTGGAGGTATTGGTTAAGTCCCCCTATGATCTTAGCTCCGGAGTTCTTGCATTATGCATTTTCAGACTTTATTTGAGCATTTCTTTTTCCAGACTGGGTCTGAAAACCAGTGGTGTCAGAATAAGTGTGATTTAAAAACCAGATTGGGTCTGGGATCAGACCCAGACCACCTTCAGGGACTTGAACGTTTGGTTCACATTCCCCAATTAAAAAGGGTTACAGCAGGCTCTTGGAACGAGATGGAGATCTGAAGTTAAAACTGACCTAGGGAGGTTTCTCTATAGAAGCAGTTGGCATCTTAAGGTGGACAGTTCTCCCAAGATCGTGGATCAAGATCTTAATCTCCAATATGAAAGCTTTATTCCTTTTGCTTTTTCACTACTTGCCTTTTCTCTCTGTTAATGTACAGGAAGATAAGGTTCCTTATCTCCGGTATCTTTCATTGAATGTACTGCTAAGGTCATAGCTGCACAACAAAAGTCCTTAAAACTTTCTTGCTAAGGTGGTTTAGATAATAAAATTGCAGAACTAGAAGGAGTCTGTGCCATAGTAAATATCTCTTACTGTACCTACATAGACACCTCTGGTATTGCAACAAATACAAGAAATTATCAAACAAGCCACTTGGCTAAAACAGGTTGATGCTCCTTCAGGTACATTCTTTGATTTATTTGATGCCAATTGGTTTGATTCTTGGGGGCCCTGGCTAAGGAGTACACTCAGTCTCTTGGTATTATCCTCCTAATAGCTATCATTATAGTTTCCCTGGTGTGCTATATTCTCTCAAAGGTCTTAAATGCATGTTTGCAGCCACCAGCAGTACATCAAATGGTCTCGCTGCACTTGGAAAAACAGAAACAAAACAAACAATGAGATGAACAGCAAGAACAATTCTTTCACGATCTGGCATTATAACCTAAAACTTTTACAAGGAGACAAGAAGGAACTTAACTCTGATGGTCACTGAGAGTGGGCTAATACCAATTTTTGGTCAATCTCTCATGTATGAGAGGATGAACAAAAGGGTGGAATTGTTAAATTAATAAACAAGGAGGGCATTAGACTGATGTGGCTTTAATGCTGTGGTGACCTACATAAGCAACCCAAAATCTCAGCCTATAAATGCCTCAAGACTACAAAATCAAAATACTGAGGACAACTAATCACAGTCAACTAGGCTTTAAGTTATAGCCAATAAATAATTTCCTTACTTTGCTTCTGCCTTTTCTCTATAAAAGCTTCTCCCCAAGCTTTTACTGGTGGACCATTCCTAAACACTTCTGGTTTGGTATTGCCCAATTCAAATCAATTTTTGCTCAAATAAGCTCAAAATGTTTACTATGCCTCAATTACTCTTTTAACAGCATGAACGCTCCAGTCCTTCACAGTCCCCAGGACTCTCAATTGTCTTTTAACAGTTGTGTTTCACATTTTTGTGACTCAGTGACATTTGAGCTTGAAAGCCTCTGCTATAAGTGAGTATGAGGTGGGTCCAGTGGTAGATGATTCAAGGAAAGGCCAATTAAACTGTAGGTCACTCTTCCCGATACCCCAATTAACACATTTAATAAAAAGCAAGCTATGCTGTATTTCATGTTCTTCCAGGCCTTTCATCCAGCATTCCAAAGCTCACGATCAGAAAAATATGCAGTCCCGATAGCTCTCTTCTTATAAAATATGTATATTCATAGAATCTTTTCTGTTCGTTTCACAGAATCACAGCATACATACATCTCTTTTTTGGCTTATTTGTTTAGCTTGAAATATCTTTTCTCAGTATAGAACAATGGATGAAGTATTTACAAATACTGACACAAAAATATCTAACATTTTTCTTTCAGCTTAGCAATGTACAATAAAACAACAAACAGAAAGCATTAAGAGCTGAATTATTCTGAAATTGGTCACACAGAACTCCAAAATACTTGTCAGAAGATTTTAAGCAATAGATATTAGGAAGGTAATGCATATATTTACATGAGTCTAAGAACATTTTTGTAGCCTCCTACAGCTGAAATATACTGAGCCACAACAAGCCTCCAGACAAAGCTCACTTCTATAATTTAAGTCCCATTTGCAATAACTTCATAGGACAGCACAGACATTAAAACATATAATTTGTGTCGGCGGCAAAGAGATTCCATTATTCACTTATTCATCTTGAGATTCTCAGTTACAAACCAAAGAAATTGTTCTAGCTCATTAAAGCAGAAAAAAATACTTCATTAAAAGGATATAAGTTTCAGAATCTCTGGGAAAGACCCAGAAGCAGGCTTGATGTTCACTCTTCCAAGAACAATCTCCAAAATAAGACACAAGACTGTTCCAGCACCAGGGCTACCACCAGGTACAACATCACAGTTTGCACTGGTGGTTCCAGGTACTAGAGACAACTCCTAGAGTCTTTTGGACTGTGCCTCTGGAAGGCTGGATGTCTTGGCCTGCGTCAATGTTTGTGCTTGGCTGCAAAGCATGATGGCTAGAAAAGTAAGGTTATGGGCTCTGCCACTGTGAGCGGTGGGCTAATAAGGCAAAGAACTCCCCACACACAAAAAAAGGTATACAAAGGTGCTGAGGAATCAAATGACCACTGCCCACCCGCCCACCCCTGCCAAAGCAACAGGGCATTAGATACTGGGTGAGAAAGTGTTAAAGGAAAATAAAATAACATGTTAAGAAACAAATTCTTGTGGAATTTTTAGTCTGTTGGGGAAGACAGGACAAAAATTAAGCAAATAATCACATTAATAAATGTATAACTACCAACCGCATAAGTGATCCAAAGGAGAAAGTTCTGGTTCTCTGAGAGCTCGTATCAACTGGAGATCCAGAAGACTTCTTAAGGAAATGATTTCTGACCTGGGATCTGAAGAAGGAATAAGAACTAAACTGATGAAGGGAATTGAAGAACATTCCAGAACATTCCATTCAGTGGAAGCACATATGCAGACAGCTGTGATGAGAGGGAACACAGCAAGTTTGAGGAGGAGGAAGGACCATGTATTTACTTGAGATTAAGGTTAGGGTGGGAAAAGAGTTGTGTAAATAAGGTTTGAGAGGTAGATGGGGCTAGATGAGGCAATATTTATGTCTTCATTCTGAAAGCAAATGTGGAAGGGGAGTGCAAGAGTACTCTAATCAGATCTCTGATAATTTTGTGTCAACTGAGCACTGGGAGGCTGTAGACAACATGTGGTTCAGGAGAGAGGTGATTGTAGTCTCACCTCTTACAAGACACTTGGAGAAAACCCACCAGCCACTTTACAGTAGATTCTTGTTGCTTTTTCTTCGGCGTGTGTAAGTTCTGTTTTAATCAGTTTTGCTAAAACTGTTATTTTGCAAAATTGAATTACATACATGCTTAAAACATTTTCTGATTTTGAAAAGTTTAATGTCATAAATATTCCTTTTTTGGAAACTGCATCTCTGATGACACTCCAGAGCATTTGCAATTCATAGCCTAATGCATTTGGCTAAGTTGAAATTCCTTGAAATTCAGAATTTATAATAAAAGGCATTATGGTTTCCAAATAGTAGTGGATGACCAGGGAATTACAGTATTTAGCGCTACTTTTCAGACTTCCACCTGAAAACTGCCTTTCCCTGGTCGTCTGATCTACTGTCTCTTCACCAATTAATTCTTAGTTAATTTCTGCATAAATAGCAATAGAAAGCTCTATAAGAACTTCATTAATTTTTTCTTCAATTACTTGAAATTTGGTTAGAACTGAAGATTTCTTTGCATTAAAGCAGCCTGAAGTATTAGCTTAAAAAAGTGTGGTTTGAAGCCAGGAGACTTGATGTTAAGTTCTGTTTGCATCACTTCCCAGATATATGACATTTTGAAAGTTATTGGAGTCTTTAGCCTTTGTTTTCTCAACTGCAAAAGAGAGGGCCTCCAGCTGAGTTGTAATGAAGATAAAATAAGAGGCTATTTCATCAAAGTGATTCGCACGCTAGACAAGTGTAGAAGCATAAACATGAAAATGATTTACTAAATAAACGGGGCTCGGAAATGCAGAAACATTGGGGTGCTTCATAGCAAAGAAAATATTCAAAACTTTTGCAGCATTTTAAGAATACGCACAAAAGTAGAGACCGGAACTGTTTTGACTGTGCCTGTGTTCCTTCTTTCGGGATTTTCCTTGTTGGTCTCTGAGTTTAGAGCATGTGAAAACCCTGGATCAGCCTCTAGCAGCCTCCCAGCTGGGCCACACCCCAGAAAGCAATCGTGGCAGTGAATTTAAACAGAGTCCAGGAGTAAGCAAGGCATATCTCTTCAACAGCCATGTATGCTTAGGTTCTTTTGGTGCACTATGTTTCATTTCATTTTATTAGCTGTTTATCAGATATACAGGGCGGAATTAATAATACGCCTCAGCTCAAGGCACTTTATAATCATCGATCCATATGAGTCTCTCTAGTTTTAACAGTTATTTATTCTAGTTATCCACATCTCCAAGGTAACCATTCTGCTGTATCTCTTTTTTTTTTTTTAATTTATTTATTTATGGCCACGTTGGGTCTTCATTGCTGCGCGCAGGCTTTCTCTAGCTGCGGTAAGCAGGGGCTACTCTTCGTTGCGGTACACAAGCCTTCTCATTGCAGTGGCTTTTCTTGTTGCAGAGCATGGGCTCTAGGCGTGCGGGCTTCAGTAGTTGTGGCACACGGGCTCAGTAGTTGTGGCACACGGGCTTAGTTGCTCCACAACATGTGGGATCTTCCCAGACCAGGGTTCAAACCCGCGTCCCCTGCATTGGCAGGCGGATTCTTAACCACTGCACCACCAGGGAAGCCCTATTTATTTCTTTTTATTTTAAAGTGCTCTAAAATGTGTTGTGTGATTTTGTTAGCATTTCTTTTAAACTATGTAAATCCTTATAGATCTCATTCATTTCCTTACTCTTTTGGACTAAGTACTATCTTTTTAAGATCCAATCTTATTTCTATGTGTACATCAGATATGTCCCTCCTAAAGCTCCATAACCACCCATGGTATGTATTCTCCAAGTCTTGCCTATTTACTCTACCCAAACTGCCACCAACTCCCACCACTGTAAACATTACTGTAATAGCTATCTTTATATCTTTCACACTATAAAAATATTTGAAATTTTCTGTGGGATAAATTCTCAGTAGCAGAATTGCTGTGTCATAGTATGTATGTACACTTAATTTGTCTACATCATGCCAGACTGTTCTTCAGAATGGCTGTATCAATCTACTCCCCATGAAGCTTTCTGCATAGCTGCTTCCCTGACAACACTCAGCATTATCCAGTTTTCTAATTTTTGCCAATTTAATACTGTTAATTTAACCTGAATTTCTCTGATTACTATCTTCAGCATGCCTTTGAGGACTTGGTTTTGAGAGTTTTCTTTTCTGTAAATTGCTCTCTCATAGTCTTTACCTGTTTTCCTATTGCGGTAACTGACTTGTCAATTTACAGAAATTCCCTGCTAATTATTAATTCCTTTCCAGTTTTGAACATGGAAAATACCTTCTCCCATTTAGTCATCTATTAATTTGGTCCATAGTGTTCTTCATGAATGAAAAACCTTAATTTTCCTGAGCATAATGAAGCTTTCACAGATTATTTCTTCTTTTCTAACTTTCTCATCCTTGGAGATCTTCCCCTGTGGTCTTCTCCCTGCCTGAAGTCTCACCTGAGGGTGCTGGGGACAGAATGACAGCTGCTCAAGTACAGAGGATGGATCAGTTTTGTTTGATGCTCTTTCCGCACAACTACAACAATGCCTGGACCAGGGTTAGTGCCATTATATATAAGTGCTAAATGAATGAAGTTAGAAAGTCTCCCAGAGCTATGGAGAGGTCGTTTCATCTCCTGGATTCTTTAAGGTGCACAGTTCCCCACAACTTACTTGGTTTGCGTACAAGAAAAATCCTTCTTGCTCAGGGAGGGAGGGCTGCAGTGGGGTGGAGCAACGGAAGCTGTTTGTCACTCTCTTTCCATGATTTCAATTTCCATGATTTCAATCTCCATATTGTTCCCAGTGGATCGTTCCGAAAAGTCAGTATCTGGAAGATTTTACATAGTTATGCATATGAGTAAGTATCTTGCTGGTAACCAATATTTCTTGCTGGTACAAACCAATCCAAAACGTACATTCCCACAATATTTCTGATTGTTTTCTTTATTGGGGTATAACTTACATGCAATAAAATTCTCCCATCTATACAGCATATTTGCAGGGGGAGCCTTAATTCTGATATAATTGTATTTAGCAATTTTTTGCTTTGTTTTTCCTTTTGAAATTTTTTGAAGTGTTTCCCCATTCCTAGATTGTAAAGATTATCTCATACATTCTCTTAAATCAGCTGTATTTTTTTCCCTTCTAACTTACATGTTTAATCTATCTGGAGGTAACTCATTATGTAGTCTTAGGTAGGGATCCAATTTTTCTCCATATAGTGAGACAATTTCCCCAAAAAACTTCAACTAAACATTTTCTACTGATTTGTGGTAATTCCTTTAACGTTTATTAAATTCCCATGGATATATGAGTCTCATTCTGAGTGTATCATTTTTTCCACTTATCTGTTTATCTGATCTTATACCAATAGCACATTGCTTTTACTACTCTGGCCTTGTAGTATGTCTTAATATCTAACAGGGAAAGCTCTTCATCTTTACCACTTCTCTTTAAGCAGCAGACAGCCATGAACTTTTATTTCTCTCTACAAATTTTACAGCAAATTTAATAGTTTCCCTAAAATATCTAACTGGAATTGTTACTGAAATTGCATTGCATTTATATACTAAATTAAAGAAAATCTCTGTCTTAATAATATGAATTCATCCCATCCAAGAGCATGAAATGTCATTCTCTTTCTTCATAGCATCTTTCATGTCCTTCACCCAAATTTTAAAGTGTGACAGGAAAATTATTTGAAACTTGGAAATAAGACCACAAAAAGGTGAGTGGGATATCCTTTCAATATCACATGAGGGCAAAGGTCACAAAAGTATAGTTATGAAATGTATTTAGTTTATCTCATTGTTCACCATTAATAAAAGGTCTCAAACTTAGTGAGGTTACATGTTAACTTCTAGAATTTTTTCCAGTAGATGCAAATAATTTTGTGTCTAATGAAAGAGATGACTCCAAAGATTTATGGTCTGGGTTTGGGACATTAGTTTTATAACTAATTCAGCAGTCCCGATATTTCTCTGCTAAACTGCCTATAAATCCCTGGCATCTTAAGTTCTCTTTGAACTGGCCATACACCTTATTGGTCCCCGTATTAATTAATGGGTTTAAAATCTTTAACATGTTGATTTTCTATTTGCATGAAAGTCATGGTTTTAACTTTTTGAAAAGCACACTTCGGTGAGTTCCTTCATAAAGGTCTTACATATTCTAGGTTACTTTAAGTCTTAGATAGTTTATAGTTGTATTGCAATTATGAATGGAATATTATTTTTCTGGAGTTTCCCGATTAATTACTGCTGGTATAGAGAAATATTTTTGATTTTGTAAGTTGATGCTGTATAAAGCAACTTTGCTAAACACATACTGGTTCTAATAGGTGGTCTCTGGATTCTATTAGTTCTTTTAAGTACACAATTACAATATCAGCAATTAATGAACAGCTAGATACTATACACTAATAAATTTTTAAAGATAGATAAAGTGGATAAATCCCTAGAAAATTATCAAATGCCAAAATTAGCCCTAATTTTACAAATACTTCCCTTGAGGTTGATCCTAGGTTTAGCTTCTGACTCTCAATAAAATTCATATTTATGTTGTGTACATAAATGACCTCATTTAATATCCACTAAAATTCTGTAAGTTAAGTGCTATGCCCATTATATATTGAAGAAAATAAAAAAGCGCATCGTAAAATAAGCGCATCGTACAAAGTCACAACATTAGTTGTGGTGGCTCCTTGTCAAAAATTCAGCTCTTGTGCCTTGAAACCTGGTACAATTTTCTGAGGCAGAAACTTTTGTGTGTCTCTCTGCCCCTATCCTCCAGGTCGTTTTATTACCTAGAAGTTCAGAAAAAAATAAAATTGATCATAGCAAAGAAATGTTCATCAGCTAATAGGGTAAGTATTCACATGAGGTTTGATTTTTGCTACCCTTACATCTACAAAGGAAGACCAATTTGTTATCACAGAAAAGTGAGAAATACAAAATGATATCTCATCAGGGGTTTTGCTTTCTCTTTGGAGTCTGGAGGACAAGCAGTTTCCTATAACTGATGAAGCTGCTTTTAAGATGTACTTGTGGCAGTGTTCTCAGATTCGGCAAATAAATATACAGGGTGCCCAGTTAAATTTAAATTTCAGGTAAACAATGGATATTATTTTAGTATAAGCATGTCCCATGCAATATTTAGGATATATCCAGTATGTGTATATGTGTGCATACTATATATCCAGTGTATATTATATACATATAGTATACATTATAATCTTTACCACAACCCTGAAAGATTATTATTCACCTTTTAATATTGATAAGGAAGCTGAGGTTCAGAGATATTAAGTAAATCATTCAAGGCCACCAGGTGGTAACTGGCAAAGCTGATCAAGACCATCTAAAACCCATGCTCTTATACTGCTTCCCCAGTTCCTCAAGTAACCCTGTGGGACAGCACCATGTTTCAGTTAACCCCAGTCCCATTCCCAGCCCTCTCCTCCCTTGCTCCACTCTATGGCAGGGGTTGGGAAAACTAAACTCTCCCTTTCCAGCTTCCATCACTTCCAGAGCAGGCCATGTGACACAGTTCCGGCCAGAGAAGTGAAAGCAGAAATTGACTGGAGCTTCTGGAAAATCTTGGCTTTCACGATCAAAGGGACAAACATGAGTCACTGATCTGCCCCTCCTCCTCTTGCCATGATCACAGATTTGATGACGGGCGATGTAGCCCTCATCTTGTGATGACTATTAAGGAAAGGCCAGGGGGTCTATAGAGTTGCCAGCCAACCCTGGTACTATCGAACCTCTGAACCAAGGAAGAGCAACACCTACCTCCAGACTTCCTATTAGGTAAAGATAAAACTATTTGTTTAGCTACAGTAAGTCAGGGTGCGAATTTCCTTTCCACACTAATTATTTGGGTGTTAGGGATTCTCAATAGATTCAAATTCAGACAACATGAATTGGATGCCTAATACTTCCAGGCTCCTTGATAGATGTCATCATAATTTAACCCTTACAATAGCCTTGTGTGGTGGGGATTACTGTACCCATTTCACAAAACTGCAGTTCAAAGAAGCCTCGCAGCCTGTTCAAAGTCTACCCTAAGCTGGTAGCAACATCAGGATTCAAACCTGTGTCATCTGAATCTGACTGTAGGCTTTTCTCTTTTAGATGACTGGAAACACTCGTATGATACTGAAATAACGGTTTGGTTTCATTTTGAAAGTATGCATTCAACAGGAATTTTCCAGTTTTCAGAGATGAATAATCATTTTATAAGGAAATTTTACTTTTACCAAAACTCATATTCCTTAAACTCACTGAATACATTAAACTAGCCTATGGTTTTTCATTTTTATGTAGAGCAAGTTATGTTCTCTACTAGGGAGAAAAGATGTGTGATAAAATAAAGGTTGAAATCCAAGGAACATTTTTTTAAAAACCAAGTACCAAAAACTACTACGTTACAAATGTGAAAAAAAAAACATGGAATATGATTGTAATAGTTACATCTCACATTGGCTGAGGATGGAGTATGTAATGCTGGAGAATTCTTTTACCATTGCATTTTACGCTGAGTTCACAGTACTACACTGACTGGCAATCTCTCTTCATAATGAGAGTCTTTCGGCAGAGGAAAAGAAAAATAAGTTGTCATCTTAAAAAAGAAAAAAAGTACTATAGAAAGGGACAAAGATTTGTCAAAGGGCAGCACAATAACCATTATGGGAAGGCATTACAAAGTCAAAGAGAGCTGGGTAACCACTCATTTGCCCACCAACTTAATAGGATAAATTCCTCCAGGCTCTTAAAAGATAATCAGCACACCAATTATTTTCTCAGGGCACAGGAGCAGGTCGAGGAATTACTGCTGTGTTCTGACACAATAACACAAGCCAGACAAGTCAGAAATGTCATCATCAAGCAGTCTAAGGATATTTGAGCAGAGAGATGTTAATCACAGGTGAGTCTTGCCAGTGGCTCTCCAATCACAGAAGTCAGGGTTCATTTTCAGTTCAAGCATGATGCTCTCAAATCAAATCTGGTATTAACGACATCCCACAATAAGGAGATTTGCAGCAACCATAAATCTTTAGATCTCTAAGTCAGTTGTCTATTTGTCCTTGTTGTCAGAGAGCACATATTTACTCAGCTTTCAGAGCAAAATAATTCATATAGATGCCAGAGATAGGGGAAGATAGCATTGATTCATGGACATGGGTTGCTGTGCAGTAGGTCTTTTGACGTAATAATAATTGCTATTTGTTTTGTACACTAAAAATAATTTCCAGGTACAAATATTACAATCTGTTCAAATCTATTAAGTTTTCAGGGGAAGTAACAAGAGTTTTGCTGGCTTAAGCAGTCCTCTGAAGTTCTTTTGTTGTTTCTATTGCTGTTCCATCGGTCTTTTAACTTTAAATATTTTATTTAAAAATTTTTAAACCTACAAAAATGCTGAAAGAAGAGAACAATAAATACCATTCATCTAAATTCATCAAAATATTAATATTTTATCACCCTTGGGTTTTTTTTCTGGGAATTTTCTTTTTTATTTTATTTTATTTTATTGATTTACAATGTTGTGTTAACATTTCTTTCCTTCTTGCCTATCTCTGGACTAATCATATTTTTTAATGTAAGAATATATATACTTTCTTGCTCTACCATTTGAAAATAAGTTCCAGACACCATGACAGTTCATCCCTAAATATCACACATCTGCTAAGAATGAGTGTTCTCCTATATCATCAGAGTATCACTTTCATATATCCACATTCAAATTTCCCCAGTTGACCAAAATTGTTTTTTTTAATTGTTTTACTTTTTCAATCTAGGATCAAATCAAGGTTCACACATTGCCTTTGATTATGTCTTTTAGTATCTTAAATCTTTTCCTGAAGAGCATTCTTTTTGTTTCTGTTTCTATTTTCACAACATTGAAAAATTCAGGACAGTTGTCCTATATTGTGCCCCACATTCTGTATTTAATTGTTCTTCACCACGAGAATCAGGTTAAATATTTTTGGCATAAGTACTACATAGCACACAGGGGATGCTGTATACCTCCCATTGTGTCAGGTATCTATTCTAAAGGTTAATTTTCCTTGGCAATGAAAACACATAATCCATGGGATAATACCTCTTGCCACCTCCAACAACATTTTACTCAAAAGTTTTAGTATTCTTTGATGATCTTTGCTTGAATTGCATTCAGGTGCAAAATGGTGATTTTTTTAAAAATTCTCTCCTTTTTCTACATTTACTATAATCTTCTGTAAAGAAGAGCTTTCCTACTTATTTCTTCTCTCTCCCTCTCTTTCCCCTCTTCCATCTATCACTATAGATTTATGTTCAATGTGATATAATCTCTTACCATCATTATTCTTTTCAATGCTCAAATTGTCCCAGTTTTTTTTTTTGGTTTTTTTGTTGTTGTTGTTGTTGTTTGGTTTTTTTTGCCATACGCGGGCCTCTCACTGTTGTGGCCTCTCCCATTGCGGAGCACAGGCTCTGGATGCGCAGGCTCAGCGGCCATGGCTCACGGGCCCAGCCGCTCCGCAGCATGTGGGATCTTCCCGGACCGGGGCACGAACCCGTGTCCCCTGCATCGGCAAGCGGACTCTCAACCACTGCGCCACCAGGGAAGCCCTCACTCAGACCTTCTTATCAGATTTCCCAGAAGTGGGGCAGAATGGGAGGAGGGAAGGATGAGGTTTAAGATGTCAGCAAACATCAAATAAATGGGGTCAGATAAAATTTTAAATATTTTTTAAATTTGTTTAATTTAAAAAACTTTAAAAATAGAAAAATTTTAAAAAGTTATTTTAATTTTAAAAAATAAATTAATTAAAATGTTTTTAAAATGTTTAAAAATGGGGTCAGACTATTACACTGGGCTACACTTACATTCTTTTACATAAGTCTATGAGATAGAGATCTGTTACATAGGTACCATGTGCGCCCAAATCACCTCCACAGGGTACATGTGAAGTACCTGGAATAAGAACACAAGGAACTTCCAGCTCTTTAAGTGGGAAACAACCTCTATTAATACACAGTAGCAGCAGAAAAATCATTATTCCTTTGCAAGTTACTTGACATTTTCAAATTGTTTCTAAATCAGTTATGGACAGGGCTATCAATTTTCTGTTTAGAAAATCAACTTTAGAAAGGATATGTGCTTTCATGATGTCAGAGGGCTCCTCAGAGGGTCAAAAGCATTTAAACTTGTCTCTCAGTCAAGACATCAAGATAATTCTAAGAGCCTCTATATTTCATATAAATGTCAGATTAGAGCAGCTCATCATTAAGTTGAATTAATAGAAATAACCATTACATTTAAACACTCAAAAAATAAAGCTACAGATCTTTGTCAAAACATATAATGATAAAACAATAATATTAGCAGCTAACATGAATTGAATGTCTTTATGTTCCAAACACATTATAGTCATCCTCGTAACAGTTCTTTGGATTTAATATTAATATTATCTCAAGTTTGCAATGAGGAAATTTAAGCCCAAAGAGGTGAAATAATGTGACCAACATCCCACGGCAGGTAAGTGAAGAAGTGAGAATTCAAACACAAAGCAGAAAAATAACATTGAAAATTCAACATTTCGGGACTTCCCTGGTGGTCCAGCGGTTGAGATTCTGTGCTCCCAGTGTAGGGGCCCCAGGTTCGATCCCTGGTCAGGGAACTAAATCCCCCACACACTGCAACAAAGACCCCACAGGTCACAACTAAGACCAGGCACAGCCAAATAAATAAAAAGATAGATAGATATTTTTTTAAAAAAAAGAAAATTCAACATTTCATTACTGTATTTTAGCTCTGAAAGTAGAACACGGATTGATTTCCACTAAAGATAGAAAGCGCCAGACTGGCTCAGATTTTAACCTAATCAGCATAAACTTTTATTCTCTTCTCTTCTATTTTTACCTTAGAATATTAGGGTCCAGCATCCAAGACAGCCAGTAGCCAAATGACCAGGGATGGGGCAGAAGAACTGTTTGGACTTTTCCAATCCAAAGGATCACATCAACAATCAGTTTGGAATTCAGTGAAGTATGCCCTGTTGCGGTCTTGAGGTGATTTTTTTCGGCTGAAATCCAGATTTCTCTGTGTTGTAACCACTCTGAAGAAACAGAATAAACCCCCCACCCAAAATCTGGTTGGAACGTCAAGACTGATGACACACAACAAGAAGGTATGAAAGGTTTATTACTTACATGAAATGAGAGAGGCGTTGAGTTCAAAAGTACCTATAGACTAATGGGTTAAAAAAATTGTTCAACCACTGTTTGACCTTCAGCTTTGGAGATCTCAATATCACATGTGTAGCGTAATAGTCTACATGACATATTTTTCAGAGCACTTTTACACACATCTCATTGAATCACCTCAATAACTGAGTGTGAATGACAGAAAATTTACCTATGCAAACGTGAAGCAAATATCTCATGTAATCAATATGTGTATTCCAGTAGGCAGAGGGTGCTAAACACCTTTATAACCCCTTGCTGCACGGCTTTGCTCAAATGGCTGTGGCAACCAGCTGTGCCGCAGATATAACCTTTGACAAAATGACACACCTCTGCTGTACTGCCCGTCACTTGCTTTCTGGCCCAAGCTTCTCTGTCCACTGAGATTCTGGGCTGTGATGGGTCACATGCAAATCTGTAAGTACAAGGAAATTAACACCCCTGGAGCAACCCTTGATTAACATAGGATAGGAACTGGGAAATAAACACTCACCTTTCCCTGTCCCTGGTGGACGATTCTGAGGCACATTCTGTGTAACTCCAGTGGGGCCCTGCTAGCATTGAGCCCCAGCTGCACGCAGCCACCTTCTTAAAATTGCATCCTTGGATTCACTTCCTTTCTCCCCTGTTCCACTCTTCCCAATCTGCTGTGCTTATCCTGCTTTATCAGATTTGGCTACAGTAGTTAATTAATAAATCGTTAATATATACTTCAAGAAAAATCACATTCCCTGGGGACTATTCATCAAGCCCTTGTCATAGAATCTGCTTTA
This sequence comes from Grampus griseus, assembly GCF_964374135.1. Classification (NCBI taxonomy): domain Eukaryota; kingdom Metazoa; phylum Chordata; class Mammalia; order Artiodactyla; family Delphinidae; genus Grampus; species Grampus griseus. The sequence continues at coordinate 97,925,647 of NC_139019.1, read as the reverse complement.
GAAGGGAACCCAAACAAAATCAGAGAGTTTAAGTAACTTAAAAGAGAGTCAGTTAATGTTGCAGTTAGAAAACAGGTCTTCTGTCTGCTTATGGGATGTGATTAAAAGCACAGGCACTAAAGTCACATTCAACTGGGTCTGAAACTAACTGGTGTACTTTAAGAATGTGACTTGATTTTTCTGATGCTCAACCACTTAATCGGAATATTAATATAAATGATAATAACAATGGCCAGTCATTATTGAGTGCTTCCATGTGTACACTCTTTGCATATATTAACCTTCTAATCCTCACCGTAACCTTATGGCATATATATATATTATATATATATATATATTTTTTATTATTATTATTCAAGACCCATTTATTCTCTAATTCTGCCCACATGGAGACACCCTCCTTGAAAAGGCATTGAATCCTTCCATTCACTTTAACACCTTGTGCTGAAAACATGTGTTCTGAGGTTTCAACTATGAGATCCACATTCTTAAAGCACTGATTCTTAAACCTCATCTAGATTTCTCCCCTTGGATGGGGGGAGATGACCCAACCACAGCGAAGAACAGCTCAGGACTGTGGGCTCTGCTCGCCCAGAAGACCTTGCAGCTCCCCTGACCACCCGGCTGGATCCAGGACTAGGGCCCTGAGACGAGGGGTGCCTGCTGGACTGCCGCCAGCGCCACCGCCCCCAGCTCCTGTCCTCTTCACTAGGCTGGCTGTCACCTCTAGTTTCCCTGGAGTTTGGGGATTCCAGACGGTCTCTGCTCACACTTTTGTATGACGCCTGCTGCCTCAGCACTGCTGATCCACACTAATGGGGGAAAGCACACAGAACTGCTTTTCAACACACCAACATTCCACACAAAAGTTATTTTATAAGCCTGTGGGTTCTTTTTCAGCAGAGGAGATTTCCAAGGTCATGACTTCCCCCGGCTCCCCACTGCCCTTGCCGGCAGACTGGATATGCGTGGCCGCTGTGCTGAGTCGGGCACACTCCCGTGGCTCCACTCCGGAGCACTCTCCTGGAGAACCGAGGACGGTTCCCTGGGCTCATCTGTCCTGAAGCCAGCCCTAGAGTGACAAGAGCCACACCTGCAGGTCTATTCCACTGACCAGCCGCACAGGACCGAGCTGGGCCCACCGACCTTGGTCTGGATTGTGTTGGCTGATCATTCTTGCCTAGGTTCACAGGCCAACAGCCAGTGCCCTTCCTTCCCTGCTCATCACTGCACCAGTGGCTCACTCCTACCTGCTGCCATCACAGGCCTGGCAACCTCGTGTTCGGGGCCAGCCAAGAACTGAGACCCCAGCAGGCCCCTAGTTCCCAGCAGGCAAACTCCCCATTAAACTACCGCTGCCTGGCCGTGTTCTCGAGGCCTCAGAGCCGGGAAAGTCCGAAGGGCATAGCAAGCCGCTGCGCCCCCAGCCCCGGACCCGCCATGCTCCGCGAAGGCGCCGGGTCCTCGCCGCACCACTACCCCCAACACAAGCGACCTCTGCGCCCGCCTGTCCCGCGGACCCGGGTGCGCCTCCGGCCACGCCTCCGGCCACCGTGACCCAGGACGGAAGCGCGGGGCGTGGTGCTCGGCACGCGGCGGGCGCGCGGCGGGCGCGGGGACGGGCCCGGGGGCGGGCGCGCGACGGGCGCTGGGGCGGGCGGGGACCCCGGGTTCCGGCCCCGAGGCTGCGCGGACCCGCCAGGCCCACCTCCGTCCCCGCCGCCCGGAAAGCGAGATATAGTAATAATAATATTAATAATAGTATTACTAATATAATAATATTAATATATTGTATTAATAATAATATATAATTATATAATAATGTTGGTATTCTATTATTAATAATTATTATTATATATTATTATTATTGTCACCATTTTGCAGATGAAGAAACTGCGGTACAAAAAGCTTACTATGCCCAAGATCATAGAGCCAATAAGTGGCACCTCAGGTATTCAAACTCCAGACGCTCAAACTCTAGGGCTCACACATTTAATCATTATTAAACACATTTAAACACTATTAGCCTCCTCACAGCGTTGTAATAATAAAATTTAAAATAAAGCATCTAGTACAGTGCCAGTTGCATAAACAGTGCTTATAAACATTAACGCAAAAAGGAAAGAAAATACTTTTTAAAAAGTTTAAATCCTGATTTAAAAATTGACAAATACTTCTTTTCTGTTAATTTATCTTTGTTTCTCTAATTTCCTTTTTTCTTGGACTCTCTTCCATTAAAATGTCACTGCCCTTCCACCACTGTGACTCACTGATGTTTTATCGTTCCCTTGTTCCTGGTCCCCAATCACCTGCTCCAACTTTACCCATTTCTTCCTTTCAAAGCTCATTTTTCTCAATTTCAAGGCTGCTGACAGATCAGCCTGTGAAACATTAGAGAGTTTATTTTCATACCATTCCCTTCAGAATATCACCAGAATAAACGTATTTGTGGTACTTGAGACAAACACCCCAAAATACATGGACAGTTGCAATCAGTATTTGTCAGACCCTTCAGTATGTAAACAGAGGCTTCTCAGTGATCAAAAGGGATCAAGAAAAGGATTTCCCTGCATTGTGGGTGCTGCTTACAGTCTGAGGTACAAGCAAAAAATAAATAAATAAATAAAATAAACACTTTATTTGATTCACTAACAAGATCATCTTTCTTTTAATTAATAGCATAAGTACTAACTCACCTTAACTTTCCTCACAAATGATACCAATGAGGATAATTTGCATATGCAAAAGATTCACTCAGGGAGCTTTAATTAAGGTCCCTGATAACTTCTCTGATTGCATTTTTCACAACTGCCAAGAAACAGTGCAGTGCGGACTTCTTTCCCCTGGTCGAAGAATATTTTTTATAGAATTCTGAATGATTCAATGATCACTAGTGAAACATCAGCAGATGACACATAGATGATTCCACAACTGATGCACTTTGTCTCCTTAGGCAACCTTGAATTATCCTAAGTTTTAGGAAAGCAACATCTATAACAGCTTGACTCTTCTTTGGAACTAAGCCGAGTATGAATTAATTTAATTTATTTTAATTATATTAGGTATTTCCCAATGAAGAAACATTCCCAGGCACTGTAAGTAAACTTGCAGTTTAGGATCTCCTTTTGATATAGCCAATATTTTATGATAACTGTAAATGGAGTATAACCTTTAAAAATCGTGAAACACTACATCGTAACTTATATAATATTGTACATCAACTATACCAAAATTAAAAAAAAAAAACCTTCCATCGAACAACCTTTTCAAGGTGGTTGGCACATTGACATTTCCAAGGTTTGCACTGGTTCCTCTATTCCTGTGGAAAACAGCCATTTGCTCTGACTTCTGCACAATGGTTAATTAATAAAAAAATTAATCTACACATCAAAAGACCTTAATGGATCCACATCTCACACTGAAATATTCCCCCAGCTGAAGAGTTTACATATTGCTTACTCTTTCAGTCATCACTTGTTTCAAATGAGTAATTAAAGGAAAAGCAAAATTCTCAGGACCCACATATTCAATGGTATCTGTGTTTGTCTAATGTCAAGGATGTGCATATCCTTGCAGTTTAGGAGATAATATTTTCATGCCAAATATCAATATACTTCAGTGGTCATCATATAAATGTCTATAATTTCAATTTTCTCTGTGTGTTCCCAGTCTAGTTAACTCAAATATAGAACCCCATATTAAACATTCTGAAACATTGTGTCCTCCAGCTTTATCAGTTGAAGAAGTTGTACTGAACTTTAAAATATAATGAAATAAGATGTTTTTAAAGGGGAACTCTTAGCACCACTTTTACAGAGCACTCTTGGTACAGGAATCAAAATTATTAGCAGTGCCTTTTTTTTTCTTGTTTTAAGAGACTTCTCATTTCTGGCTGATGGTTACACCTCTAACTAGATTTCATGCTCCATGCTCAGAGAAAGAAAAGCACACACAGCTCTCCTAATATCCAAATAATAATCTCTTCACTGATCATCACAAAAGTCCAATCTCTATCCCAGAACCTATTAAATTAACTACAAAATCTTTGCTGGACTCGAGTTCTCACCAAAAAAGCCTGTCTGTGAGGACATTGTAGTCATTTAACCTCACTATTCTACAGGATATTCCTACATTCCATAATGTACCTGAAAGGGTTAAAAAAAAGTCCTTTCCTGTGATCCTGTGAATTAATCATAATGACTGCTCTCGATGACAAAGAAGGTCCCACATGAGGAGAGATCTGAGTGTAAGAACTACTGCTTGGTAAAAGCTCTGGCTTTCTGGGATATGCCATCATTTAGCCATAGGAAGTTCAAGTTACTATAGTTCAAAAACAAGAAAGGGATTACTTGCAGAATCCAATTGAAGATGGTAACAATCCAAGAGGCAATTGATTCCAAGGGAGGCACTGACGCCAAAGCTAAGCAGGGCTCTAAGAGAATAGCCAACATTGGAGGTCAGAAATTGGGTCATAGAGTAAGGGTATCAGGAGGGGGCAGCAGGCAATCAGCTCAGAGGACGCCTGCTCCCCAGGAGTGACACACCCCCACTGGTCCTTAAAGACCTACCACAGCAATGGTGCCTGGCAGGATATATTCACGAGAGATGAAAGCTTTTCCTTTTGAAGCTTTGATGGCTCTCCATAGCCTAGTACTACCCAGAATCATCCTGTGCTGCTGGAAGGCATGCAGCTAACAAGTGAGAATGGCACTTTCATCCATTTGTTTCTCAATTCTAGAATGCTATCCTTTTAAAAGAATATTCGAAAGAGATCTTACAGTGACCTCGGAGAAGAGGGACATACTGGGTGCAAATATTTGCTGTCATGCACACTCATTTAGTGCTGACTCCACCTCTCCCAATATCACCTCCCCCACAACCATCACTATCAGTCAGTTCACCAGGAACCAATAAGCAATATTACCCAAAGCTACCAAAAATTTAATTTTAAGTTCGAAATGGTTTCAGAGGGTGTCAAAATTGTTAATGCTACAGGGCCTAAACCAATGCTTCTCAAACTTTAATGTGCACACAAATCTCCTGAAGGATCTTGTTAAAATTCTATAGTTCTGGGGTGTTAACTGAGTGCTTGCGTTTGTAACAAGCACTCAGGTGATGTCAAAAGCTGCTGGTCTATGGATCACACCATTGAGTCCCTTGGTGACTCAGAACCCCCATAACTGTCCAATACTCTTGATGCTCCTTCAGATTAGAATTCAGCCTAGAATCAAATCAAATTCTCCAAATCAAGGGTTCTCAAACTGAACTCCATGGGTCTCCAGCTCTGGCACCAGACTGCCTAGGTTTTAATCTCAGTTCCTCTGCTTACTTCCTCCATTTCCTCATCTTATAGAATGAGTATAACATAGAACCTGTCTCATCAGGTCATTGCTGGAATTAATTGAGACGACTCAGGTAACATGCATCACATAGTTCTTAGCATGGTAATCAAACAACAAAGGTTAGTTGTCCTTAGAGGACCCCAAGAAGAACTTCAGGGCGCTCTATGAAGGCTTCAAAGTTATTTCTAAAATATTCTATGTGCTGCAATTCATTTACCCGAGAGAGAGTCTATGCCTTTCATAGATTCTCAATGGGATTCACAACCCCCAAGAGTTTGAGAACTGAATTTAACAGCACATTAAAAGTACTATATACCATGCCCAAGTGAAATGCAGTGATGATTTAACATATGAAAATCAATCATTGTAATACAGCAAATTAACAGAAGGAAAGACAAAACCACGTGATTATATCAACTGATGTAGAAAAAACATTTGACAAAGTTTAATACCCTTTCATGATAAAAACACAGCAAACTATTAATAGAAGGGAAGTACTTCAACATAATAAAAGCCATATATGAAAAACCCACAGCAGTGAAAGACTTAAAGCTTTTCCTCTAAGACCAGGAAGATGGAAAAGATACCCACTCTCATCACTACTATTCAACATAGTACTAAATGTCCTAGCCAGAGAAATTAGACACACAAAAAAATAAAATAAAAGCCATCCAAATTTGAAAGGAAGAAGTAAAATGATCTCTGTTCACAGATGACGTATTAGGCACAAAAATTCCTAAAGATTACACACACACACACACAAACCTGTTAAACCCAAGAAATAATTTTAGCAAAGTTGCAGAATATAAAATTAACATACAAAATTCAGTTGCATTTTTATACGTTAACAATGATCAACCTGAAAGAGAATTAAGAAAATAATCTCATTTACAACCGCATCAAGAAGGAGAAAATGCTTAGGAATAAACTTAGCCAAGAAGGTGAAAGACTTGTACATTGAAAACTACAAAACACTGCTTAAAGATATCAAGGAAGATTGTATTTGTATATAAATGGAAAGACATCCCATGCTCAAGAATTGGAATATTGTTAAAATGGCCATGCTACCCAAAGAAATCTACAAATTGAATGCAATTCCTATCAAAATCCCAGTAGCAGAAAAATATCTTATGATTCTTATGGAGCCTCAAGTGGCCATAACAATCTTGAAAAAGAACAAAGAAGCCTCACACTTCCTGATTTCAAAACACAGTACAAAGCAACAGTAATCAAAGTGGTATGGTACTGGTAGAAAAACATTTAGACCAATTTAACAGAATAGAGAGCTTAGAAATTAACCCTTGCTTATATGGCCAAATGATTTTTGACAAAGGTGCCAAAAATACACAATGGGGAAAATACAATCTCTTAAACAAATGATATTGGAAAACTGGATATCTACTTGCAAAAGAATGAATTAAAGAACTAAGTACAGGACCAAAACTATAAAACTCCTAGAAGCAAACATAGGGTAAAAATTTCAGGACATTACATTTGGCAATAATTTCTGGGATATGACACTAAAAGCACATACAACAATGCAAAAGTAGACAAATAGGACTACATCAAATTTTAAAACTTCCATGCAGGTAAGGAAACAATCAACAGAATGACAAGGCAACCTATTGGAATGGGAAAAATATTTGAAAATCTTACATCTAATATGGAATTAATATCCAAAATATCTGAGGAACTTCCACAACTCAACAAAAAACCCCACAAATAACTGATTTTTTAAGTGCAAAGAACTTGAATAGACAATTCTCCAATGAAGATATACAAATGGCCAGCAAGCATATGAAAAGATGCTCAACACCACTAAACTTAAGAGAACTGCAAATCAAGACCACAATGAGACATTATCTCACACCCATTAGGATGGCCACTGTCAAAAGAACAGAAATAACAAGTGTTGGAGAGGACATGGAGAGGTTAGAACCCTGTGCCCTCTTGCTGGGAATGAGAAATGGTGCAGCCACTACAGAAAATAGTACAGAAGTTCCACAAAAAATTAAAAATAAAATTACCATATGATCCAGCAATCCCAGTTCTGGGTTTCTCTGCAAAATAATTCAAAGCAGGATCTCAGAAATAAATCTGCACACTCTGCAACATTATTCACAATAGTCAGGAGGTGGAAGCAAACAAAATATTCCTTCACAGATGAATGGACAAACAATGAAATATTATACAGCCTTAAAAAAAAAAAGAAGGGAATCCTGTCAAATGCTACAACATGGATGAATCCTGAGGACATGATGCTAAGCAAAATGAGCCGGTCACAAAAGGACAAATACTGTATGATTCCCCTCATATGAAGTATATAGAGTAGTCAAAATCATAGAAACAGAAAGTAGGAAAGTGGTTGCCAAGGAAGGGCTGGAAGAAGGAGGGTGGGGGAATTAGTGTTTAATGGGTATCGAGTTTCAGTTCTGCAAGATGAAAAAGTTCTAGAAGTCTGTTGCACAACAATGTGAATACACTTAAAACGCTAAACTGTACGTTTAAAATGACTTAGATGATAATCACTGTGTTTTTATTACAATTTTTTAAATATATACTGACGTCTGAGTGCTAACCACAGAGAATATCATTTAATTTGTCTGGGATGCAGACTGGACACTGATATTTTTTAAAGGCCCCCTGTAATTCATCAGTGCCATACAGGACCATGGGCCTAGCGTCAGATGTTATGATTTTTCCGAGAGGCTAAAATCAAGATTTTTATCTTTATTTTTAGGTTTATATAAACATTGCTGATTTTTTTTTAATGCTGGCAACTAATTTTTTAAATTCTGTGCAAACCAAACACACCACTTGCTGCCTCTTGGGCTACCGATCTCCAAGTTCCTTTCTAGTTTAAAATGTCTGTGGATCAAAATTAAGTTTCCTGTGTCTCAGTAGGTGGCCTCCTTACCAGGGGACTCTCCTCTGGCTTTTGAATCTTCCTATGTGAAGTACTCATCAATAAAATGGGTCACTATGCACAATGGGGTGTCCCAAGAAGTGTATCATGGTTACAAGTCCTTAGCATGTGTGTGTTATCGTTTTGGTCAATAAACTAGACTGGAGGTTTTTGAACAACAATTTCAGGCAGAGAAACCTGTTTTTTTTTGAGGGGGTGGAGGGATGTTTGTTTATTTGATTTCCAGTTTGAGAGAACCCTGTAGTTTAAGCTGAATAGTACATGGATTCCTAAATACATTTACCATACAAAAGCTGAATTGCTTTGATGTAAGTAGGACTGGAGAAGTGGGAAGTGAATGACTGTGATTCATTTCCTGCCTTATCAACAGGCTTTTCTGTCCTGAGTAAACTCGGCTCCACAGAGCCTCCATCCAGGTTCAAAGGGAAAGGTTCAAGGGCTGGAGGAGGGAAAGCAGTGAGTTGAACATCTTCATCCCCTGTTCCTGAGTAACCACTGCTCTTACCCACTGTACTGAGCTTCTACTTAAGCTTTTCTTAGAAAAGGGGTTCAAGTGCTTTAAAGAAAGAAGTTAAAAAACCCTGACCTAGGGGCTTCCGTGGTGGCGAAGTGGTTGAGAGTCCGCCTGCCGATGCAGGAGACACGGCTTCGTGCCCCGGTCCGGAATGATCCCACGTGCCGCGGAGCCGCTGGGCCCGTGAGCCATGGCCGCTGAGCCTGCGCGTCCGGAGCCTGTGCTCCACAAACGGGAGAGGCCACAACAGTGAGAGGCCCGCGTACCGCAAAAAAAAAAAAAACAAAAAACCCTGACCTAGATGAGGGTATCTAGAATACTCATTAATTTTTCAGATAACACTAATAGAAAAGTAACTGCACAAATAGAAAATACAAGCACCAATGAACAGTGAATAAATAGATGGAAAAGAAAGTGGAATTCTGAGGCTATCCAACAAACCAAATCATATGTGAGTGTTTATAACACAACTTCAACCTAGAGAAAGCCTAAGTAAAAGCATGGGGATGTAAGGTCCCTTGCAGCCTGCTCACTGACCTTCCGCGTGGAGCAACACTCCAGGCTAGATTTTAGTGTCTGTGAGAGTGAAAAGCATGCTTAGCAGTGAGGTTAAGTAAAGGGTCTATAACATGAATCTTGAGGAAAGAGTAAAATAACCAAGATTATTCTTTCAAGATAAAAACACTATAAAAGATTGAATATAAAAAGACAAAGGCTGCAGAAGCAGCAAAAGAAAAAAATAGGTAAATTGGACTATATCAAAATTTAAAACGTTTATGCATCAAACTTTTGTACTATCAACAAAGTGAAAAGGCAGCTCTTGGAATGAAACAAAATATTTGCAAATTATATGTCTGACAAAGGGTTAATATCAAGAATATAAACAGAACTCCTACAACTCAACAACAAAACAAATAACTCAATTTAAAAATGGGCAAACACTTGAATAGGAATTTCTTCAAAGAAAATATACAAATATCTAATAAGCGCATGAAGAGATGGCTTCACATCTCTAATATTAGGGAAATACAAATCAAAACCACAGTGAGATACTACTTCCCATTCATCAGAATGGTTATTATCAAAAAAACAGAAAATAACTATTGGTGAAGATGTGGAGAAATTGGAACTCTTGTGCACTGCTGGTGGGAATATAAAACCATGCAACACTGTGGAAAGTAGTATGGCAGTTCCTCAAAAAATTAAAAATAGGATTACTATCTGATCCAACAATTCCACTTTTGGATATATACCCAAAAGAATTGAAAGCAAGGATGTGAAAGGATATTTGCCCACCCACATTCATAGCAGTAGTATTCACAATAGCCAAAAGGAGGAAACAACCCAGTTGTGCATCAACAGATGAATGGACAAAGAAAATGTGGTATACACCTACAATGAAATATTATGCAACCTTAAAAAGGAAAGAAATTCTGACGCATGCTACAACATGGATGAACCTTGAAGATATTATGTGAAGTGAAATAAGGCAGTCACAAAAGGACAAATCCTGTATTACCCCACTTATATACAATACCTAGAATAGTGAAATTCATAGAGACAGAAAGTGGAATGATAGTTGCCAGGGGTTGGGGGAAGGGAGGAAAGAGGAGTTATTGTTTAATGAATACTGGGTTCCCATTTTACGAGATGAAAAAAGTCCTTGAAGTGGACAGTAGTGATGGTTGCACAACAGTGTGAATGCCACTGAAGTGTATACCTTTTTATAAAATGGTTAAAATGGTAAATTACATGTTATGTATATTTTACCACAATGTTTTCAAACGTTTTTTAAAAACAAAGACTATAGCAATCATGAAAGCATATTAGTCCACGTGCCAAGTGAGTTTCATGAGATGCCAGCCATACTGACTTAACATATTTCTTCTTTACAATATCATCCCACTTCATTTGATAGACATGAGAATCTGTGACCCACCAGGGTGAACTCTGAGTGCACCTGCAATGGCAGGACTGGTCACAGGGACTGTGACTTAGAGAAGGAGATCAATGGAAACAAGAAGGAAAGCTTAGAAGGGCTGGTTGAACACAATGAGGTGAGCAGGAATACTAAAAACATTTCAGGCCAAAGGGATTTTAGTGAACCTGATGATTCTTGAATATTATTGGCAAAGCTACTTATAATAGACATCAAACTACTTATTGTAACAGGGGAGATAAAAGTCAACTGGTACAGTTTGTGAGAATGAAGTCTTTAGACTACTAACAAGACAAAAGTGTAGACAGTAGGGATTGTTTATCAGACACTAAATGTAATACAGAGAGAAACTAAAGGATCTCATTCCAAAAACACATAAAATTGCCTCATGGATGCTGAAACAATCTTGTGCTTGGAGACAGCAATGATTTCACACATTTTACAATATTGGAAGGTCTGGCCCCCCTTCCACTGGAAAAGTGAAGATTCTGATTTTTTTTTCATCTTCTCTGCTTCAGATGGATCTGAGAAACTCAGACTTGTTTGGCATGACGTGTATCACCATTAAATATGCTTAAAGGAGTTTAAATATCAATGGATAATGAATAACGTAAAATTAACAATGAATAAAAGACATACCAAATTTGATACTTCCACGAATTGAGAACTAATAGCAAATTCACAGCAAATAAGAGAAAACTCCAACAAAGGAACCTGGAAAAAAGCTCCAAAAGATTTAGTTATAATGTAAAAAAGAATTTTCAAGAAAACGTGTCAATTAAGCTTTTGGCAAGATTTAAGAGCAGAGGCAAAGCTCTCAAGTTCAGGGTGGTGCTAGAGGATCCAAGCCCCTGCTGTGCCTGAGGTAGGCAGTGAAGGAAGAAGATAAAGACATGATGCTTCATGGGAGGTAAGAACAGCTGGAAGATACACAAAGAGCTGCCAATGAGCTCCATCAGCCAAGTGGCCCCCCAGCCCACTGGCAGCCCAGTGGGAGCCAGACACCTGCGCACAATGCCTGAAGCACACACCAGAAGGATGTTCTGTGTCCAAAGACATGCCAAGCTTCAGAGGCAAAAGCCTGTCCAGGTGGGCAAGATGTAATTGACCTATGTGCTTTTCTTTTTTTTGTTCCTCTTGTTATTGATGTCAGGTCACTGAATATTCATATCTTAAAAGCTGTGTTCCATTTCATAGAGATAGCCATTTCAGGGTTTGGGATTTAGACAAATGATCTACTTCACAACAACCATCCATAAGACCCAGATCACTTTACTTCTCAGTATTCAACCTTCCTAAATCCTCCTAGATGGTTACATTTTACCCAAAAGACATCTCTCCACTCACAGGAGCAGGGCTTCATGGGGGAGCAATTGCTCACACTTTCTGTGACTCGCCAACCACGTTTCTTGTGAGTAAAGGTCACCACGGCTTAATAACACTTTCTGTGTAGAATATGGAGAGGAATACAATTGCATTTTATAACCAGATCCATGTTTGTCCTTGTGACATAGCGACAGAGGAGAATAAAACATTCACTGACTGTCAAGCCTCAAAAGATGACTTTAAATCACCCAGCTTTATGTTTCAGTGGCCTTTTTTATTGAAACATAATCAACTCATATTTGATGAAACAGACACAAGACTATGGGAAGAACAACGATTCCAAATGTGGAGAAGGTCTAGACTTCTTACTGTTCGTTATTTCAGTAATTTAAGCGTTTCGAGATTCAGGTCTATGAAACTCCTTTCTAACCCAAGTCAAGGACTTGGTCTCTCTCCAAAGTTTTTTAAAGAAAACACAGATTCAAAGTGAATGCACATCAGTCATGTGGGGGAAAGGCAGCTTTTGTAGTGAAATACGGATCTGAATCTCAGCCTTATCACTTATTAGTTACATGACCTGACATTAGGGTCTTTACCTCTCTGAGCCTCAATTTTCTGTCTGTAACAGGGTTCTAATAATGCTTACTTCTGCTGCTTGCTGAGGATATTAAATGGGGTAATGAAATCAACATTACCTGGCACAGAGCCAGGGACATGGTCAATGTTTTAAAAATTGAAGGTAAAAAGAGGTTAGGAAATTTCTGGCTTCTATATGTTCTGAGGAGAAGGAAGAGGATGGGGAGAGAAGGAAAGAAAAGAAGAAGTATCACAGCACAATGCACTGATATCCCTAAGATATGTCACTATCCTAACATCCTTTCTAACAGAAACACAGAATAGAATCAAAGACCCATCTTAGGCAGCCAACTCATAAAGCAGGTATAGGACTCCCACCATAACATCAGGAGTCCAACGGGTTCCACTGTAAGTAACTTGGATTTGTACTCAGACCATTCAGATGTGAGGATAAAATCATTTCTTAAATAAACTAAAGGGAATTTAAAGCTATCCCTCTACCCCCAGTCTCTACTGCAAGGGCTAAAGAATTTCCATATTCGTCTCCCTTTCCCACTCACTTCAGACATGCCATGTCCCACTAAGATGCATTTACCCTACTTCCCTCTCTTCCATCTCTGTTTGGGTGAAAAAAATCATCCATTCCTGTATTGGTTCAGTCTTTTGGACCATTTCTAATCGATTTTCTTCATATCTCATCACAGAATGATAACTTTAGGCAAGGCTTGAAGAGTAAACTGCAGACAACTAGCAAATTCAAAACAAGCCCAAGGTCAGCAGCACACCAGTGAGACCAGGGTTCATTCCTTAAACGTTAGAATCATTTCACGTGAAAATGAAAAGGAGGGTTAATCAGTTAATGGATCTGGCACGGTAGCATCCAGAGGGGCAGGGGAGGACAAAACACTGAATGAGTTCAGAGACATTATAAACAAAGAGGGTCATTGCCTACATGTTCCTGCTTCTCTCCTTAAGATCTGAATGTCCTTTGAATCCTAACATTTAAGAGTGCAACCCTTTCCAGCTCTGGGAGGCTTGAATGCCTCTAGTGAAATGCCAGCACTAATGAAAGTCTAATACCTTTCCACCTGCAGCACCTGTGCAGACAAATTGTACCAGGCTTCAGACAAGCTGAAGAGCCTCCGTGTGCTGTAGATGGAACAGCTGGTAGAGTCAGTGTTCATTTGCTGAATGGTTCCTGTAATCCCAGCTTGAGCTGGATAGGAAACTCTACAAAGGTAGCTAACTCGGAGCTTCCACGCAAGAAACATCTGTCAACTAAACAACTTTGTGTGAGATGCCTGCCTTCTCGGCTGTGGCGAATGATGACAAAGACTGCCACCAGATAGACTGACAATGGTAGTCAACACATCCTTTCTGAAGTGACACAGCAAGACTCCATCGCCACTAGCTCCAGTTGTTAAACAACATCTGGCACAGAACCGGAGTCATTTACCCAACCCCCTCTTTGGAATAAAATGAACACTTGGTTATTCACAATGCATTTGGTCCCCTTCCACTGAGAGGTATTTTAGCTACCTATTTGTTCTATCTATTGAGTGTATTCTGCATCATTGTATCTACTCTACAAAGCCTGTAAGCATTATTATCAAAAAGAAAGATGAAAAGAACCTTTTCAGGAACCTTCAAACCACCCAACTAACTTCAAAGTATTATCTTACTCCCAGAATTACCCCAGTGGGTACAAGCATATACTATGGAGAGAGTGTATTTTTCAATAAAATATTCCCTTTGTGTGTATGCATTGGTTGAAACATGCCCTATCTTCTTATGAAATTATTAGTTCATTATTAAAATTCTTCAATTGAACTATTTCTTGAGATCTGTTCCTTTGTTGACTCGTACCCACTATCACTGATCCTAATCCCACCCTATACCAGAGATTCTCAGTAAAAGGAAACGAGAAGATTGTACATACACGAAGCCTATGTTCACACCTTCTCTCCAAAACTAATACACCAATAAAGCCAATAAACCAACTGAAAATCAACAAAGAGAAAAAGAGATCCTTCCATGCTCCATGCCCACCTGATCTCACATTGTCCTACTTCTACTCTCAGCTTTGTCTTCCATTTCTAGATCTTTTCCTATCTTTGGGGAAAATCTGAACTTATCTTCTGAATGAAAAAACTAAATGCCTTTAGTGAATACTCACCCCTACCTCCTCCTTCACTACACAAACTTCATCATGCATTTTCAAGGCAAGCACCTTAACTGAGCTCCCCCTGACTCTCCACAATGAGGGAAGGGGACTGTCCAGAATTTCCCATCAGAATGAATTTGGATGCAAAGAGCCATCCGAGCTTTAAGGCTAGAAGAGGTTGTTCTGAATTTCACTCTTTGAGGAAAAGGATTTCTTTAAATGATGGTCCTTTAAAATGTTAATCTATTGGCAATGTGCTTCAGCATCACTTTAGGGAAAAACAAACGACACTTTGTTTCCTATAGACACTTTACTGTCTACAAGTTGAGTTGACTAACGTTTGATATTCAGTACAACATGATGGCCCAAAAGCTAATAAGAAACTTATTATGAATGTCTTCACAGCCTAAGACAGTAGCCTACAATTCCTTCCCATTACTGGTTCTGTCTTCCAAGCCTAATGATTACTCCTGCACATAACTTTACACTTTGATTTTTTATCATTACCAAGCCATCAGACATGGATTAGGAGAAAAGTCAAAGTAATAGGAAGTTATATCCCAATATTATTTTTGAGCAACTAACAGTTCTCACTTGAATGAAATGAATTTTATTTTACACCAAACTCAACGATATAGCTGTCGTCTGGAACTTCAGTGCTATACTCTACTTACTGGAAGTTTAGCTCATTGGATTCCTGGATTTCAGCACAGAAACCCTGAGTTCCACTCTTCAGGCCTGCCATTGAGTTACTATGTAATCATGCCTGAGTCATTTTTTGATTTGTTTGCTTTTTCTCCATTTGTAAAATGGCAATAATCCAAATTCACCAAGTCAGGGACCTCATTTTAGGATTTATTTTTAAGCTATGTTTCTAGAAGCCCTAAAATTCTGCATAGTTGTTTCAGGTGTTACATATAAATAATTTAGTCCAAATTTTTTATTTTTAATGTATATTTTAACACTGTGGGAATATTCTAGGAGTCACTAACTCACAAGTGATATATATTAGATTTTAACACATTTTGGTGAACCCCCTTGCAAGATATGTCTGGTTAACTCATTCTTGTCTTCAAATCTCAGTGTAAAACTCCTACCAAATTTGTGTATATAAATGACCTTACTTTAAATATGTTATTTATTAGTAAGTGTGTAGATTAGCCCTGGTCATTTTTTTAAAACGGCAGTACCTGGTTTGCTCTCATTTCTAAAGATGTGTAATCAAGTCCTCATGTATGTGAAAGCCTTTGTCAAAGCCTACATGCTAAACCAGTCCATATTGGGCATGTGCAGTACCTAGTCTTATCATGCAATCTTTGGGCAATGAGGCAAGACGGTGCTAGTGGTATATTGAGAAACTACTAGAGCCAGGTTACAAGGGCTGTTTGATTAATGGCAGATTTTGCAATCATGTTGGGGAATCATGCTGGATTTTCAGGGTGAAAAACAGTTTTTGGGATCATAAAGGGTTAGATGAGACACCATTCTGGGTTTCATGCAACTGGATAGGACCTCAGAGAATGGAAAATCCATGTTCCTTGAACATCTCACAGACTGGCCTATAGGTACAATTTGCTAAGTGCATATCATTTAAGTTTATCACAGTAAACTGTCCCTTCTCGAAGATTTATATAATAAGAGAACTCAGTTTTCCCATATCAGTAACACAGTTCTACAATGACATGCCCCTCCAATTTCTATACCATGTAAAATTCAGATTCATCTACCTGGAACACAGTCTTATCACATAATAGTCAATTACTCAATAACTAATTTCCAACAGATAATGTTTTAATATTATTTAATTATAAATCTTTTAGTACTTATTAGAAGTTTTGTGTGCTTCTTCTCTGACTTTGATGCTTATGATAAGAAATACAAGGGCTTCCCTGGTGGCGAAGTGGTTGAGATTCCGCCTGCCGATGCAGGGGACACAGGTTCGTGCCACGGCCGGGGAAGGTCCCACATGCCGCGTAGCGGCGAGGCCCGTGAGCCATGGCCGCTGAGCCCGCGCATCCGGAGCCTGTGCTCCGCAACGGGAGAGGCCACAACAGTGAGAGGCCCGCGTACCGCAAAAAAAATAAAATAAAAAAATACAAGCAGTAGTTAGGTATTGTTGGTGATGCAATTTTGAAATGGAATTTCTTACTATACCTCCCATGGGTTTCTGGGTAAAAACTGCGGAGTGTCCTGAGAGCACACAGAAGTCCATTACCATTTTCAACTACCTGCCTGTCAAATCAGTATTTTTATAATATAGTTTATACTTTGGAGTTCTAGAGAAAATTATATTTGTAAAGGGAATCAATCACTGGGGAAAAAAAAGTTTGAAAACTGCTATTTTGAAGGTACAACCACTGGCATCATTTGTAAATCAACCTGATAGGTAGAACCAAAACATCCAAAGTGTATTCCATGCTGTATTTTGTCCGAGTTATGAGTAGGCATCCCCACTGAGAGGGAGACTGCTTACTTCAGCCCAACTCAAAACACAGATGGAACAGCTCTCCAAAATCAAATATGCGGTCAATGCATGAAAAGAGAAAAAGTTAAGTTTTGTGGGGAGACACAAAATTTGGGTTTCATCTGAAACAGAAAGAATACACAGAGGTCCCATGATGATACTATCATGTCACTGATATTTATTATAAATATTGGATGCCTCTGGCCTGGTTTTATATTTATGATAAGGAATTAAAGCAGTTGTTAAATGCTGAGCTGTGATTACACATGGGTTCCAGCTACGCTCTTAGCCTTCTGGTCTGATTCAATCTTTTTTTTTTTCTTTTTTTTTAACATTTTTATTGGATTATTTATTGGATATTTTTTGGATAATTACTTTAAAATAGTGTGTTAGTTCATGCTTTATAAAAATGTGAATCAGCTATACATATACATATATCACCATATCTCCTCCCTCTTGTGTCTCCCTCCCACCCTCCCTATCCCACCCCTCTAGGTGGTCACAAAGCACAGAGCTGATCTCCCTGTGCTATGTGGCTGCTTCCCACTAGCTATCTATTTTACATTTGGTAGTGTATATATGTCCATGCCACTCTCTCACTTCATCCCAGCTTACCCTTACCACTCCCCGTGTCCTCAAGTCCATTCTCTACATCTGCGTCTTTATTCCTATCCTGCCCCTAGGTTCTTCAGAACGTTGTTTTTTTTTTTTTTTTAGATACCATATATATGTGTTAGCATACGGTATTTATTTTTCTCTTTCGGACTTACTTCACTCTGTATGACAGTCTCTAGCTCCATCCACCTCACTACAAATAACTCAATTTTGTTTCTTTTTATGGCTGAGTAATATTCCATTTTATATATGTGCCACATCTTCTTTACCCATTCATCTGTTGATGGACACTTAGGTTGCTTCCATGTCCTGGCTGTTGTAAATAGAGCTGCAAAGAACATTGTGATACATGACTCTTTGTGAATTATGGTTTTCTCAGGGTATATGCCCAGTACTGGGATTGCTCAGTCATATGGTAGCTCTATTTTTAGTTTTTTTAAGGAACCTCCATACTGTTCTCCATAGTGGCTGTATCAATTTACATTCCCACCAACAGTGCAAGAGGTTTCCCTTTTCTCCACACCCTCTGCAGCATTTATGGTTTGTAGATTTTTTGATGATGGCCATTCTGACTGGTGTGAGGTGATACCTCATTGTAGCTTTGATTTGCATTTCTCTAAAGGTTAGTGATGTTGAGCATTCTTTCATTTGTTTGTTGGTAATCTCTATATCTTCTTTGGAGAAATGTCTATTTAGGTCTTCTGCCCATTTATGGATTAGGTTCTTTGTTTTTTTGATACTGAGTTGCATGAGCTATTTGTGAATTTTGGAGATTGATCCTTTGTCAGTTGCTTCATTTGCAAATATTTTATCCCATTCTAAGGGTTGTCTTTTCATCTTATTTAGGTTTTCCTTTGATGTGCAAAAGGTTTTAAGTTTCATTAGGTCCCATTTGTTTATTTTTGTTTTTATTTCCATTACTCTAGGAGGTGGGTCAAAAAGGATCTTGCTGTGATTTATGTCATAGAGTGTTCTGCCTATGTTTTCCTTGAAGACTTTTATAGTGTCTGGCCATACATTTAGGTCTTTAATCCATTTTGAGTTTATTTTTTGTATGGTGTTAGGGAGTGTTCGAATTTCATTCTTTAACATGTAGCTGTCCAGTGGTCTCAGCACAACTTATTGAAGAGGCTGTCTTTTTTCCCTTGTATATTCTTGCCTCCTTTATCAAAAATAAGGTGACCATATGTGCGTGGCTTTATCTCCGGGCTTTCTATCCTGTTCCATTGATCTATATTTCTGTTTTTGTGCCAGTATCATACTGCCTTGATTACTGTAGCTTTGTAGTATAGTCTGAAGTCAGGGAGTCTGATTCCTCCAGCTCTGTTTTTCTTTCTTAACATTGCTTTGGCTATTCAGGGTCTTTTGTGTTTCCATACAAATTGTGAAATTTTTTGTTCTAGTTCTGTGAAAAATGCCATTGGTAGTTTGATGGGAATTGCATTGAATCTGTAGATTGTTTTGGGTAGTATAGTCATTTTCACAATGTTGATTCTTCCAATCCAAGAACATGGTATACCTCTCCATCTGTTTGAATCATCTTTAATTTCTTTCATCAGTGTTTTCCAGTTTTCTGCATACAGGTCTTTTGTCTCCTTAGGTAGGTTTATTCCTAGGTATTTTATTTTTTTTGTTGCAATGGTAAATGGGAGTGTTTCCTTAATTTCTCTTTCAGATTTTTCATCATTAGTGTATAGGAATGCAAGATATTTCTGTGCATTAATTTTGTATCCTGCTACTTTACCAAATTCATTGATTAGCTCTAGTAGTTTTCTGGTAGCATCTTTAGGATTCTCTATGTAAAGTATCATGTCATCTGCAAGCAGTGACAGCTTTACTTCTTCTTTTCCAATTTGGATTCCTTTTACTTCTTTGTCTTCTCTGATTGTTGTGGCTAAAACTTCCAAAACTATGTTGAATAATACTGGTGAGAGTGGACAACCTTGTCTTGTTCCTGACCTTAGAGGAAATGGTTTCAGTTTTTCACCATTGAGAACGATGTTGCCTATGGGTTTGTCATATATGGCCTTTATTATGTTGAGGTAAGTTCCCTCTATGCCTACTTTCTGGAGGCTTTTTAACATAAATGGGTGTTGAATTTTGTCGAAAGCTTTTTCTGCATCTATTGAGATGATCATATTGTTTTACTCCTTCAATTTTTTAATATGGTTTATCACATTGATTGATTTGCATATATTGAAGAATCCTTGCATCCTGGGATAAACCCCACTTGATCATGGTGTATGATTCTTTTAATGTGCTGTTGGATTCTGTTTGCTAGTATTTTGGTGAGGATTTTTGCATCTATGTTCATAAATGATATTGACCTGCAGTTTTCTATCAATGTGACATATTTGTCTGGTTTTGATATCAGGGTTATGGTGGCCTTGTAGAATGAGTTTGGGAGTGTTGCTCCTTCTGCTATATTTTGGAAGAATTTGAGAAGGAGAAGTGTTAGCTCTTCTCTAAATGTTTGATAGAATTTGCCTGTGAAGCCATCTGGTCCTGAGCTTTTGTTTGTTGGAAGATTTTTAATCACAGTCTCAATTTCAGCACTTGTGATTGGTCTGTTTATATTTTCTATTTCTTCCTGGTTCAGTCTCGGAAGGTTGTGCTTTTCTAATAATTTGTCAATTTCTTCCAGGTTGTCCATTTTATTGGCAAATAGCTGCTTGTAGTAATCTCTCATGATCCTTTGTATTTCTGCAGTGTCAGTTGTTACTTTTCCTTTTTCATTTCTAATTCTGTTGATTTGAGTCTTCTCCCCTTTTTTCTTCATGAGTCTGGATAATGGTTTATCAATTTTGCTTCTCTTCTCAAAGAACCAGCTTTTAGTTTTATTGATCTTTGCTGTTGTTTCCTTCATTTCTTTTTTATTTATTTCTGATCTGATCTTAATGATTTCTTTCCTTTTGCTCACTTTGGGCTTTTTTTGTTCTTCTTTCTCTAATTGCTTTAGGTGTAAGGTTAGGTTGTTTATTTGAGATTTTTCCTGTTTCTTGAGGTAGGATTGTATTGCTATAAACTTCCCTCTTAGAACTGCTTTTGCTGCATCCCATAGGTTTTGGGTCATCATGTTTTCATTCACATAACTGATGTGTCTTAGATGCTTAACATGAAAGCAAATATTCTAAAATCAGCAGTGTCCTTTTGATTTTTGTATCACTTCTATATTATATAATTATTTAAACAATACTGTAGCCAATTAATGTGCATAGGGAAAAATGAATCAACTGTAAAGAAAACTTAAGTTTTTCTATTATTTAATATCTTTTCATAGAAGGCAACTTGACAACTTTTTTTTCTCAAGAAAATGACTTCCTATGTGTCCTCCCAGAATCAAACCCAATCACAAACATTCCAGTTCAAATAGTTAATATGAGAAATGGATGAAACTCCAATAGGAAAGTGAGATAGGGAAGAGAAGGCAAGCATTAAATACTGTGTTATAGCCATGTGGAAAAGTGGAGGTAATCCACAGAGAAACTCTGGGAAACACAAGCTTCCAACTTGAAGGGCCAGGGAGCTGGGGCATTTAGATACCCACTCCCATCAGTCCTTGGTTGAGGACTGCTGCTGGGAAGCTATTAATTCCCCTCACTTCCTCCCTGCCATCTACACAGGCAGAGCAGACTTCAACAGCTTCAGAAGTTCCTGGGCTGGAAAATGCCAAATAATGGCAGTTGAAAGTTTGCCACATGCACAAAATGGTAGGGTCTAAGAAATATAGGAGGGACATTGAACAAATTTCCAATAGCAGGCAAGTGTCAAATGCAAATTCAGAGGGCTTCACAAGTGATCTTAGCAATTAGAATGGATAATAAGAAACCTCTCTCAACAAAAGCCTGAGATGCACTATTCTTATCATTTGAATAATGAGTGCTGCTTTCCATTTTTTTTTTTTTCTTTTTTTTTGCGGTATGTGGGCCTCTCACTGCTGCGGCCTTTCCCGTTGCGGAGCACAGGCTCCGGACGCGCAGGCCCAGCGGCCATGGCTCACGAGCCCAGCCACTCCGCGGCATGTGGGATCTTCCCGGACCGGGGCACGAACCCGCACGCCCTGCATCGGCAGGCAGACCCTCAACCGCTGCGCCACCAGGGAAGCCCTGAGATGCACTCTTCTTATCATTTGAATAATGAGTGCTGGTTTCCATTTTTTTTGTGAGTGTGTGGTACGCGGGCCTCTCACTGTTGTGGCCTCTCCCGTTGCGGAGCACAGGCTCCGGACGCGCAGGCTCAGCGGCCATGGCTCACGGGCCCAGCCACTCCGCGGCATGTGGGATCTTCCCGGACCAGGGCACGAACCCGTGTCCCCTGCATTGGCAGGCGGACTCTCAACCACTGCACCACCAGGGAAGGCCTGGTTTCCATTTATTAAACAGTTCTTTTGTGCCAGGTACTGTACCAATGGCCCAACGTCCATGATCTCATTTAATGCCCACAACAATCCTATTATTACATCACCAGTTTATAGATGAGGAAGCTGGACTCAGAGGGATTAAGTAATTTACTGAAGTAACAGACACCAGCCCAGGTCTCTCAGTTGCCAAAATATTTTTTCTTTCTGCCTCCCACTGTTTTCAATGTCCCTAGATGGACAGATATATTTTCTTTAGCTTGAGTATGTCATTAGCTCTGGAAATTCTATCTAAAAAACATCACAGTCCCCCGCTTTTCAGAGAAAGACCTGTGTCTTCATATCTTTGAAATTCCAGCCTGTGTACCAAAAATGGAGAGACTTCTCACCTGATGCCCCTGCCGTTTTTGCCGCATGGACTTTTACGAGAAGCTCTCATTTAGTGCTCTGCACCTGCCCCTTGGTGGTTAGCACTTTCAAAGAGCTGCAGGCTCCATGAATTACAAAATCATCTCTGCTTCTATTTCCTTTCCCGTCTGATTTCCATTTGCTCTGCCTGGTCATGGATGGGAAGTTTCTTTTCTTGTAGCATCATTCCAGTCTGACTTTTCTTTCACCTCTTCACATTCCACATTCCATCAAGTGGCAATTTTATTCTAAGATCACCAGTTAGATCTTTAAAATAGATTTTCAAAGAATATCTGACTGTTAGAACTTCAAATAGCTCAAATATAACCATTTTCTTCAATAAACCTAAATTCTAATCTATTTTAAATAGCATTTTGAGCAAAATAATAATTCATACTCACTTGTATTGGTCCCTTTTTCCTCCTGAGTCTCCAAGTCACTCTTAAAACCTTCAAACTTTACGTCCTGTAATGCTATCACAGCACATTTTTAATTATTGGTATCAAAAGAAAGGGACTATCATAGGGGAAAAGCCTTCTATGTTATTTTACCAGCTTAATTTCTACACAAAAGCTTTGAAATAATCAACAAAAAGAAGAAATGTGAATCCAAATATGCCACAAACTAGGAAGACAGTCCAAGAATTAACAATGAAGGTCAAATCCAAGTACAACAAATCCCATGGAGAATACTGATATGTTTTGCTATAGTGACATTTCATGGTTAACTGGTGGTTTGTTAAAGATTACATTTCCAAGACCAAAAAGAATAATGATAAAACACACTCAGAAATGGAAAGCAAGAGGGCTCTATAAACAGTAGCTGTTTGGAAATTATAAATGGTACTAAATGACTAATAAGGAAGATAAACAGCTTACCACTTCTCAGGGAATTTTGTAACTTTCAAACCACAGAGTGTTGTGGGCAGAATTTGATCAAAGGTCTCTAGAGTACACTTTCATCCTCATGAGGTTGGGGGCTATGAGTTGGAAAGGCCTTTAGCGGTTATCTACTTCCAGCATCCTGCCCCAGAATTCCTCAAATTCCATTTTTTTCCCATAAGCTGTTATTTCCATCCAGGTGTTACATGTACCAGACCCCTTTTCTACAGCAATGGCCCTTTCAGGTCTTGAGGTAATTTTAAATAAATACAAAGAAAAATCTGCCTTGCAGAATCTTAGATTTCACTGATTTCACATTGCTCTTAATGGAACGAAGGCATGGCATCATCTGCCTAGCCTCATATAAAAAAGGAGGAAAAAGCCAAAAAACATTCATTGCCCCATTGAATCTGGTGACCTACATAGTCCCATGTGTGACACTGGTCCCACATAGAAAAATTTGAGCTTACTGTCCACGCTGAGGCTCAGTTAAACCCACCCTATACACAGTCACCTAAGTGACTTTTCTAGAACACAATCTGATGGAGTCACTCCTCTGCCTTCACCTTCAGTGAATCTCCATCGCCTACAGAACAAACTCTAAATGACAGAGCCGTGGCTCTCTTTCCAGCCATATCTCCTATCAACCCCCTTTCTCAGAGTTCATGCCCCAGCCATACTGAAGAACATACAATATTCTCTTTATCTTAAGGATTTTGTACAGAGTGGTCCCTCTGCCTGAAACTTTCTTTCTTCCTTCCATCTTTGCCTGGGAAGGTCCTGGAAAATTTCTACTCACCCTGCTGATCTCCACTATCACTTCGTTCAAGAAGTCCCTCTGGGTCTCCCATTCCCTACCTCCACCACTGGGCTTAGTTAAATTTAGCCTCCTGTGTACACCCACAAAGACCCACCTCCTCTATCAAATGACTTATTTCCTATGTTGTAATTACCTATTTCTTTATCAGTCTCTCTGACTGAACTATACACTCCTTAAAGACTGAGAATTTGTTTTCTTCACTATCATATCTAAAAACCTAACAGAGTAACCGACACATGCCAGTAACTCAGTAAATACGTGTTGGATGAATGAATGAATGAATGAATGAACAAAAGAACAACACACTGACCAGCTGTATGAGGTCAATCTCTAGTCCATCCCTCCCTCTCTTACCTGCAACCTAAAACAAAGCCCAGTACTTCTGGATGCCTTCCCTGGTCCTGGAGCATTTGTGAAATTACAGCAACATCATTCCCATCCCAGACACCTCCACTTCCAATAATTTGTTCTCCTTGGCTATAGTAACACCAGTTACCTAAATGTGGCCCGTCTTCTCCCACCACATCCTAAATCCTCTGAGCCAGGTGCAGCAGCTTCCTTTCACGATGCTAGGACAGGCCACAAAACAGATGATAATCCCTTTGCACATTTCAAGGAGCAGCACCAAGGGAACAGTACCTGGGAAATGCCATTGAATACCAATGGCATTTCAGAATATCCATGGCATTTCTATAGCCTCAGCACTTCTCTCGCTCTGGGAATGAAGGTCCAAAAAGCACATCAGAGAATGTTCATAGTTGTAAACAAGCTCCACCTTTGAAACACAATCTAGATAGAACCAAATATAAAAGCCTGAACAATGGATGAAGCCAAGGTCTCCTCCATGATTTCCCTTCTGACAACCTTATTGTCTCCTCAACCATAAAAGGTGAACTTGAAACTCAGGACCTTGCCTTGTCACCAGAAACATCCAAGCTTGGATCAGTCTTTCTAAGACCATATATTTGCTCTGTGAACTATTAGAGACTTGTCACATACACAGAAGTATAACAGGATTATTTCTATCTACCTGGGGACCTGGAGTCTTTCACATTGCTCCTGTTAAAACTCTCAGAACAGCAAAACTTTACCTACAAAGTGTTAAAGCTATGACACTCCCAATTTTCACAAACCTCCTCATCTCTTGTGAGTCACATGCAGCCAATTCCAGGAATTGGAAACATGGTTGTGAGGATGAAACTGACTTTGGGGCTCCCCTTGGATATGGTCTTCCAGACTTACCAAAAGGCCATTAAGAGGAAGGTTTACCCCACCTCAGGGAAACCCGAGGAAGTACTTGCAGTCAAGGGCTGCCCGTGGCTTCTGAGCTAGGTCCGAAAAGAATTTCCTACTGTACCTGGATCTGCTGAAGCAATTTCTGCTGTCCGAGAGCCAGCAGGTACCGTTCCTGAACTGCCTCCATTGTGGACCATCAGTAGGGCTGTCAGATTTAGTAAATAAAAATACAGGATACCCAGTTAAACTTGAACTTCAGATGAATAATAAATCATTATTTTTAGTATAAGTATATCCTATGTACTATTTGGGGCATACTTATCTTAAAAATGTACTCATTGTTTTTCTGACATTCATATTGAACTAAACAGCCTATATTTTATCTGTCAACCCTACTCATCAGAAATGATGGAGGCTTATCGAGATCCAAGAGATGCCTCAGAGCATCCTCAACTTTTATTTATATGTCCTGGACAGTGAGCACGAACTTTCCACTCCCATTAATTGGCTATAATGGAGTATGTTCCCAATTTTAGAGCTTTTTCTACTTGTCATTGTTATTATCTTCCTTATTTTAAAGAGATGTTTATTTTTCTCCAAACTTAATAGCTCATCAGAAAGTATTTGAAAGTTCATTAGACAAGGGAAAAACAACACGATTCTGAAAAGTGAAGGAAACTGCCTGGTGTTTAGTAAAGAAGTATTAGGGAGATTGAAAAAGCCAAACTTAATAAGCAAATCTCTCCAAGGGTATTTTCATAGCTTGATACCCTCCCACACCCTGAAAATATTATTACATCAAGAATGTAGAACTACTAACCAAATGTAAGGCTCCCATATGATTCTATCAAACTGAGGAGGCTTCTTTACTAAGCAGTGAGCAGACTTGCTGCCCCAGGGACCTTGGCAGTTGCAACATAGAGCTCTTCCCTTTGGGATGGAAGCAGCAAGTTTTCCTGTGGTCTACACGTTGGCCCCAAAAATATTACACTCCCAATACTTGTCAACTTTAAGTATTTTTCTACATATCTCCATTTTTCTGTTACTATTTGGACTACATCCTAGACTTGACATTACATAAATTGCATTCAAGAAGGTATTTTTAAAAGTTGGTAGGAAATCTTAAATCTATAGCTTGCAGTCCCTGGCTTACTTTCATCCAGGTGCATAAGGGTTTTCAAAAGTAGTCAGGTTAGTTACCCCATATCACAACCCCACGCTTGTGTCAGAGATATAAAAATGTAACATGATATTTAAGGTTTTAGTTGCAAAATCATCAAGCCTTCCAGACAGAGGCAATAGAGCAAAATGATTACAGAGGCATGGATTTTGATTTGCTCCAGTGTCTTGGGCAAGTCACTTGGCCTCTGTATTTATTTGTACTTATCTGCACTTATCTGTCACTTGGGGGTTATAATTGTACCTAGTCCATGGGTATATTGTACAAATTATCTGTAAAATAGTTAGAAGAAACCAACACAGAGTAAGCACTCCACAGACATTGGCTATTAGCTATTGGAAATATTTCTCCATGAAAAAGATTACTTTATCAGTGGATGACTCGGTGGGAGAGAGTGAATCACAGAATCACAGCATGTTGAAAGTGACCTAGTTCACACTCTTATGTGAAAAAAAGAGAAGTGTGTATGTGTAGAAAATGTCTGAAAGTTTACATAACAAATAGTCAATCATCTTAACTTTGAGGATTAGAATAAATCAGGAAAGAAGAAAAGATTGAGTGTAATTCAATTTCTATATCATTTGTGTTTCTACACTGAGACGTTTAACACACTGGAAGTGCAATTTTTTTTAATGTGGCGGGATAAAGGTTTTCAAGTTTTCCTGATACATCTGTATTATTATTTCAGAATTGCTGGCATTCCTTGTCATCTTCAGATCTACACCCATTTGAGTCAGTGGGCCATTCTGGACGGAGGAGATAATAGAGCAGAAGTGAAGTGAGAGAAAAGGAGAGAAAAGATTTTCTCTTTTCTCTTAAAAGAGGAAAGGTCTTTGGAATGGGAACAACTCACAACCAAACTTTTGGAAAGGATGTGATGGAAAATGAGACAAACATCCTACCCCTGTGATGAGAAGGATTCCTTGGGCTGGATGGAGGGAGGTCAGAGGTGGCTGGACAAGGAAACCAACTAGGGAGAAACACACATAAGTGCAGAGCAAACACCCTGAGGCCACTCAGCCTGACTCCATGCAAACATATGTCCAGCAGCCAGCCCTTCACCTGTGGTTCCCCAGCAAGACAGGTACCTCGGGGGTACCAACTCATTCTGAGTCCATTATGCCTGGCCATTCATAAACCGCTGTCTGACTTGTGAGGAATAAACTCTAAATGCTTATGAGGAAATTGGGGAAGGAGATTGAAAGGTTACTTAAACAGAAAAACAAGTTCAGGAAGGCAGGATGGTAGAGAGACAAGAAAAGGACCTTAAAAGATAGAAAGGATTTGCCAAAGAGGAGAAAGAAAAAGAAATTATTCTGAATGGGTTAACCTGCAGCTAGGAAGTTAAGGAAGATTATTGATGTGTGAGGACTATGGAATAAAGTGAATAAAATTTATCAGAAGTTGCTGAGAATATGGTAAGAAGCATGATTATCAAATTATTAATTTCCTGCAATGGGATTCTAGGGGGACACTAGGAAGGGGAAGCAAATGTTCATGAGATGACAGTAGCAGGTGGAACGTTGTTTCAGGGGAATATCAGTCTTGCAGTGTGTATCAGAGGAGGGCAAGTGTGAGCAAGCAATGAAATACTAAGTGTATACGGTTCCTTCACTGAGTGCACCCAGCCCCGTGGTCAGACTTGAGAACAAGCAGGACTTCAGGTACTGGAGCTACGTTTCATTCATCAAGACTTGAGAAGACACCCTTAACTCAGGTCTTCTCTTCAAACTCCATCTTTCCTTCTTGAGCTTCATTTGGCCTCCTCCCTTACCCTCAAGCTGTGGACTAATGCCACAGAGCAAGATGGGTCACTAGTGTCCTCCATCCCCTAGCGACTGTGGTTCACATCAGTGGAGTACCAAAGGCAATAACCAAGTAACAGACACAAGAGTGTATGAACAAGAAGAGATTCTGATAAGGCTTTCTGTGACAGTGTGGACCAAGTCGGCTGTATATGCCTGGTATCACCTTCATCATGAGCATCCTTAGGGGAGAAGTTCTCAGAAGGCAGAGCCTGGCTCTCTAGAGGCTCTGCGTCCTCACAGCCCACTCAAAGACCTCAGTTACAGCTTCGGCCCCCAATATCTCTCCCTCTGCCTACTCACGGTTTTTGAAGTCTTTCCTCCACATTTCTCTTGAGAGATGGAGGAGGAGGAAGAGGTTCAGGCCAGCTCAGACTCCCCTGGGATCCCAGCAGGATGCCTATCATTAACCTCCCACCTTCTAGGAAGCTCCTAAGATCTCCACATTTGGGGGAGTTTTCATTTCATCTGTGCTTCAAATTGCTGGCTGGAGATGGCCTGTCGGAAGGTGGCTAAAAGCAAGTAGGAATCCTTCGGGCAGCCTGGCCCTTCTCGACTGTCAAACATCTTCAGGGAGATTCTAGGAAACATTGTTTGTTCTAGAGAAGGGAGGGAAACAATCCAATTGTCCAATAATGCTTGAATGGAAAATAAATGATGCTATACGCATGTGACGAAATAATATCAAACAGTCAAAAATAAAAGACCTAGATCTATATGGATTGACGTGGATAAATCTTGAAAACATAATATTGATTGAAAGAAAATAAGATAAAGAATGTTAGATTATGATAACAGGTATGTAAGTATTTAAATATTTAAAGCAATTCAACATATTGCTTGTATATATATATATAGATGCAAGAAAATAAACTTTATCCAAAGAACACATTATTTACATTTAATTTGCTCATTTATCTAGGAAACCCAAAAGAACCCACAGATAAACTAGTAGGAACTAATAAGACGGTTCAACAAGGCAGACAGATACAAGATCAATAAATTTTAAAAACCAATCAGGCTCCTCTACACTGGTGATAACAAATTAGAAACTGTAAAAGAAAATAAGAAAAAAATAAGATCTAAAAATAGTTACAAGAGCTATATAAATTTAGAGCTAAGCATATGTAAAAGTAAATAGAACTAACAAACTGAGTATGACCAGTTAAACTCTGCCCAACCCAAGGATTAAAAAAAGACCATTCTTACTTTATGAGAACAGACCCTCTTCTTAAGTAGCAGATCAGTAAGTGAGAGTGAATCAAAGAAACACAGCATTTGAAAAGTCAGCTAGTCCAAGCCTCTTGATCACACATACAGAAGCTGAAGCCCAGGAAGGTTGAGTTACTTGGTAAAGGGCCCAATGTCCTGACTGAAGGACTAGCATTTTTCACTAATTCATAAGACACAATCAACTTCAGTACCTTGGAAAGAGATGGGAAAAAAATGAAGAAATCAATCATATAGTTACTCATCTTTAAGTACAGAAATAGCCATGACAAAATTACAGGTATTGAGGGAAAACTGAAGTACAGAGTTTAAAAGGTCAATAATCCATTGGAGACTATTTAAAATATTAATATTAAATCTCTATATAAAAGACATTAAAAGATCTCCAATCAAAATGTTAATTTTAGAATAGATATGGTATGATATAATTTATAAATAAAAAATCTCTATAAAGCTATAAATCACATATAAAGCACCTACATATGTAAATTCATGGACCAAAAGTCTTGAAATCAGACAGCTAGTGATCAATAATCTCTACAAAAGGAAGTAGTCTTGAGAGTGGGGTTGGGGGGTTATGAAGGGGGACTTTTATTGTACTTTTATACATTGTACCCTTTAAAATAATTCAGTTTTTTTAAATTAATTTATTTGGGGCTGCATTGGGTCTTTGTTGCTGCCAGCGGGCATTCTCTAGTTGCAGTGAGCGGGGGCTACTCTTAGCTGTGGTGCACGGGCTTCTCATTGCAGTGGCTTCTCTTGCTGCGGAGCACGGGCTCTAGGCGCACAGGCTTCAGTAGTTGTGGCACGTGGGCTCAGTAGTTGTGGCACACGGGCTCTGTAGCGCAGGCTCAGTAGTTGTGGCGCGCGGGCTTAGTTACTCCGTGGCATGTGGGATCTTCCCACACCAGGGCTCGAAGCCATGTCCCCTACATTTGCAGGCAGATTCTTAACCACTGCGCCATCAGGGAAGCCCAATAATTCAGTTTTTTATAAAGAGAATATTCCTAATATTATTCCTAAATTTTAAAAATATATAGTTGGATAACACTATGAAAAATTAACTGATATATTTTTTGTTATTTCTCTTTGCTCCGTGGATTTTTTTCCCCATCCGGTCAGCTAGGCACTCTGAGTTCACTGCATTAGGAAGGTAAAGACTCAGCAGAAATGAGGGAGAAAAAAAGAAAATTCTCAGCTTTGGAATGTTAAAAACGGAGGCCACAGTAGAACAGGTGAGAATTCTGTGAACAAAAAATAAATCTCATTTCAAATGTAAAAAGTATTCTCTGCACTGGGAGGCAGGAGAGGGAGGGAGGGAAGGACTGAAGGAGAGAGATCAGCGTGGCCAGGGACATAGAAACTGTGCTTGAGGACGATATGCCCAGGAAGACAATCAGAATCTGGAGAAGATTCAGCCTGCACGTGACCATTACCTCCAGCCAGCACCCCCATCTCAGATCTCAGGAAATTCAGAGAGAGAGTGGGAGTAAGTCAGGAGGGCCACGCACACAGTCTGTGTGGCAAGGGTTGTGGCCATTCCCTATGTGTGAGAAGTCCCCAGCAATTTCCAGGCCTCCTTCTGGAAAATGCTGGCGGACGTCTCTAGTGCTTATGCGAAAGCTTGTTCACAAACCTTGAAAGATACAGATGTAGATGACTGATAGATAGATGCATAGATAGAAAAATGTAATTAAATAAAACATCCAGGAAAGGTTTGGAAAATGCCCTTTATTGCATATGATGTTTATAACATTATATTAATGTGAGACTGAGTGCTGGTCCCTTCATCCTCCTTCAGACCACGGCATTCTGTCTGCTACTATCCTGAGGGTCCTTTCTTCTCCCTGGAATGGAGAAAACAAATGAGGTAGAACAGGAAGAGACAAGAAGCAGTATAAGCTCTGCTGGTCAGGGTTACCCTCCAGCGTTGCCTTAAAGCTCAGAGCCACACACAGCACAGTGAGCTTGGCTCCAGATCAACTACCGCACAACGAAGGTTCTGGAACATTTCCATATCTCGGGGGACCTCATTTCCACGTGACTCTCTTTCACATTCCCCTTTGCCCCAGAAGGCTAGGTACAGTGGTCAGGGTGAGATCTCAGCTCAGGCCAAAGGCTCTCAGACCTCAAAGTTCTGGTCCTGCAAGGGGCCCTGTCCTCTCTTCAGACCACTCCTGGCTCTCTCTGCCGAGAAGGAGCTGCTGGAAGTACATGCTCTTAGAGTTGAAGTCCACCGTGCAGGCCCTGAGAAAACTCCTAGTCAAAACGCTCCACATTCTTGTTTAAGTCAACAGAGGTCAATTCCTTTGGAAGTGCTGGGTGTGTCCCCAAGTCGACGCAACTGCACAGCCATTAGGTAAACCAGCACATCTCTGCAGCCCCTTCCCTTAGACTCCTCTGGGCCCTCGTGACATAGGCTCAGGAGACTGTGCCAGCCTCCAGCCTTACCTCTTCCAAGAGAAGGCCACACCGTCTTCCGGGATCTTCTGTCCCATGAATCTCAGTTGCTGTGTGGAAATCAAAAGAGAGAAAAACACTTCTTAGCTAAAGAGAATTTCCTGTGGGAGCTGAAAAGCTCAGGATAAATTCCCACTTACAGTCATGACTTTATTATTAAATGACTGGGCCAGAAGCACGGGAGCCGGTTATCTCCCATTCAGTTGTCCCCCGAGGTGCTAAAGCCCCCAACTCTCCCTTATGGAAGCATGAGCCTGGGGTGGTGAGACGGGACTGGCTCAGGGAAGGTACAGCTCCCTCCGCAGCCCCAGCCCCTGCTCACTTCCTGTCCTTCGGAGAATGAAACACATAGACTGGACACCGGCTCCTCGGGCAGAGGTCTTCCCCCGTGGGCTGCTGCCCCTCATTCTCCTTTTCTTCTTGCTCCTCTTTCTCCTCCTCAGAGGTGCTCTCGGATTCCACATTGTCCGTCAGCTGGGACATGGCGAGATGAAAGACATGGCAGCTGAAGCCGTCCTGGACACTGTACTGCACGTGCTGCTGGAGGATCTCCAAGGTGGGGAAGACCCGGCAGCAGGCCATGCACCTGAAGCCCATCTCCATGGTCACCAGCCAGTCCGGTGTCTTGGCCCTGGGCGTCTCCTTGACTGCAGGTGACCCTGATGGGCTGTCTGGCTCTGCCCTTTCCTCACACTCATTCTCCTCCCCAGTGGGCTCACTGTCAGACAGGTTTCTGGTGGACACATGAGAGATGGCATTGCCTACCCACACATGCTCAGGAAGGGTCACTTCTTCTCTCCTCAGCTGCTTTTCTAGCAACTCCAAGGGTTTCTCTATCATCCAGGAGACAGCTACACCCTTGTTCACTTGTACCCGCATGTAGAATATTTTCATGCCCCTTTCCTCTTCGTCTGTATACAGAGAGTCCTCATACGATGAAGAGGATGAGAAGGAGACATACTGTGATGGGGGAGTGGTCTCCCCTTGTTCCTGAACCTGGGCTACGGGTGCTCTAGGCTGGGCAGTGTCTCGATGTAATCTCTGGATTTCTGAAAAAGGAAATTAAAAACATAATAACATGCATGGGCCATGCCAGAAGCTGAGGGAGCAGGTGTGGTAGACGAGGGAGGGACATTTGCATGACATAGCTGTGTAATGAGCTTGGTGTCTGTTGGCCGTAGGATGGAGTGGTGTATCTGGTGTCATCTGTGGGCTTTTCATCTGCGCGTGGGGGGATACTGGAGCGGTGTCTGTATACAGGGGTGTGGAGTATGGTGGTGAGGGCTGTGGTATGTGAGGGATGCGGAAGGATGCGTGTACGACAAGGAGTGTGAGTTTGGGAATATCGGTGGTGCATTACTTGTGGAATGGGGCTGTGGTGCAGGAGAAGAGCACTGTGGATCACGTGCCTGGGGTTTATGTGTGCACTGAGAAGGGCTGTGCCTGGAGGGCGGATGTATGTGTGAGCTGTGTGGACCTCAGCTGGGTGGTCCTGCTCTCAGGCTGGAGGTCTATGATGAAGAACTCTGTCCTTCTCTGGAAGCAAGGGCAAAGACAAACCCTACATTTCCCCCTGAAGATGCTTAATCCGGTCCCTCTGCCCTCCACCTCAAGCCCAGACCTTTCCGGCCCCTGCTCCTTGACTTCCCCACCATGGTGGTACCAGGATTCACACGCCCCCCAGACTCAGCTGGGATCCCTGCCCTCGTAACAGCTCAGCCATCCTGCCCAGGCTCCTCCACAGAGCCCTCATCACCTCCGATGACCCTGGGTTTCCTCTCAGCCTCCCTGGGATCTGTGTGCCTCCTGCCTCACAGCCAAGCACCCCCTCACCTGAGGAGCCCCGCGCCCTTACCACTGCAGATGAGCTTGCGTGGAGAAGAAGCATAGGAGAAGTATTCAGAGGCAGAGGAGACCTCCCCTGACCCTGGGCTGCAGCCTTGGGCCACCACAGTGGATCCAAGCGGAGGGGGATCCTCTTGTGACTTCAAGATTCCTGAGGGAGGAATGAAAGGCTCAGGGTGGGTTCATCAGTCCTCTGTCCACAGATATTTACTGAGTGTCTGACACGTGTCAGGTGCAGCGAATACACACAGTTGAGAGTGTGGTTCCCGGTGGATACTCCAGTATTTAATTCAAATCAATACTTATTCTGTCAGTGTCTTGTTGGTAATGTAGGCCTCAGTGATGACTGCGTATGAGGGAAGAGTGAGTGATGTGTATCAGTTAAGTCTGTGGTAAGCGTGGGGTTGGCGTGGGGAGCACAGTGCAGATGTGTCTATCTGTGTCTGTGGCCTTTGTGTGCGTGGTTTCTGTTCACAAGTCAGGAATTCCGGGACATGTAACTTTTCCTCATTACATGGTGTGGCTTGTATTTATGGTGTGTGTTCATTCTTTCATTCACCAAGATTCAGTAAGCAGCTATTCCTATGTATCCGGCACTCTTCCATTGTTCTAGTCTCTGGTAATGCTGCACATTCTAGTAGGGGAAGACAAACACTAAACAAAAATACAATCAATATATAATACATCAGCTGGTGGTAAGTATATAAGGGTTGCCAGACTTAGCAAACAAAAATACAGGGCAGCCAGTTAAATTTCAATTTCAGATAAACCCAGAATAATTTTTTAGTGTAAGTATTCCCATGCACTATTTGGTCTTACTTATTTTTAGTGTAAGTATGGCCCATACAATATTTGGGACATACTCCTACTGAAAAATTACTTGTTGTTTATCTGGAATTCAAAGTTAACTGGATAGCCCATATTTTATCTGGCAATCCTGACATGGGTTAGTGAGACTGTGGTTTACTGTGGTTTGTACAAAGTGGGTCTGGCATTACTCAAGAATGTGTTATAAGTGTGGTGTGTATGACATGTGACTGGTTCTTATAGAGGTATTTAGAGATAGCTGAAGTTAGCTGTGTTTGTGCGAGAGTTGAGGAGATACATATATATATATATATAGTGTGTGTGTCATATATATATAGTGTGTGTGTCTATATACATATCTCATCTCCAGCGTTTGGTGTTGGAGGAGAGGATTGTGACACAGGTGGGTTGTATGAGAATGTAGTACAGGAGTGATGCGTGTATATACCTACATGTGCTGTGTGTGGTTTAATAAGGAAGTCGTATGTGGGGTGTGTGATATTTTTGCTGTATCAGAGTGTACATGGGTGTATGAGTTACTGTCTCATAAAACACCCCTAACAATAATTCTGTATACACTCCTACATACACCGAGTGTCCCCCAGGTCCAGGCAGGGTGACAAGAACTTTACCATGCAGACTTTATATCTGATAAGCACTCTACCCCCATTCATCCCGCTCTTCTCTCCACTACCCCCACCCCCCCACACACACACTCTCTCACACACACACAGGAACATAGAGAAAAATATTCTGAATGGTGGGGACAGGGGCAGTCATTGCCTTCCCCAGCCTGTCCCAGCCACTGCCTGAAAATCTGCCTGCTGTCTAGACCTCCATTCCCAGGGCCCATCCTACAGTCTCCAGGGCCCTGGGCCCGGTAGAAGCTACTGGGCTCTAATCTGGGGCAGAGGCCTCTAGCTGGAACTCTGGGGTGGGCTCCGCTCTGCCCCACTTCCTCACATGACCACCCCTCTCCCAGGGCAAGCTACTCGCCTACATTTAATGCACGCAGGCACCACGTGGCCCGTGGCTCTCAGAGCTCCCCGCAGGACCCTGAGGACATTTCTCACCCCTGCCCACGTGGTCTCAGTCTCTGGAAAGCCCTTCCCTTCCCTTGATTTCCTTTGGGAAATTCTTCCTGTTGAAGGAATAAAACTTCCTTGCTTTCAATATGACACCATCCCTAGACAAACAATCTTCTTTTGAACTGCATTCCACTTCTCAAGGTATTTTTCAACAAGGCCTTCAACTCATGGGGCTTCTCTTTCCACTTTGGTAAAAGGGGCCAAGCAACTCATGGGTCTCTCTCAGCATCCTTGCATCCTTCACATCCCACACCTCATGACCCCAGGGAAAGATCAAAGAGAATAAGAGACAACTCGGGGACTGAGAAAAGCTGCACCTCTAGGTCTGTGCGAGCAGGATGCAGCCTGCTGTGCATCCGACAAAGCTCCAGGCCCGGCAGCCCCAGGAGAGAGTCCTCAGACCAGCGGAGCTGACCTCCCATCTCCCAGAACGGGCATCTGGCCCGTTCTGTGCCGTCTCACACCACAGGGACCCTCCGGATGGATACGGCAGCATCAGTGAGACAAGGTCTCTCGCTCCCTGCTTCACAGGTGACAGGTTCTCAGTAACCCCCCCTTCCTAGAGAAGGTTCAGTTTGGCAGAAACCCATGTGCCCCAGACAAGTTGCCCCCCCCCACATACCTCCTCCCTTCTCGGCAGTTTCCTGGGACTCTTCATTTTCCAGATGTTTCCTCTTTTGTCGCTGTTTCATCGTACCAACTAGAAGTCTCCCTTAGAAGATGCCTCACCTCCAACTCCTCCTCTTCCCTACAGCTTGGCCCTTCTTGGCTCTTGGGAAATCCGTTGAAATGATTCAATACCAATAAAAATAGTCAAGTCTCCTAAATGGCTGAAGAACTTAGACCACTTAGTGAACCGGCAGTACTGCCTAGCGCTCACCAGGGCTGCTAAGTTTCAAAGGTTGCCACGGCCACAGCAGAGTTCTCTGACCTCAAGGATGACCTCAGAGCATTCTGTGGACCTAGGTTCAACAGTCTCTGCAACAGCACAGACCCCATTTTCAAGAACAATTCCTTTTTCCCAGTAGAACCTTTCCCGTAAATTCAACTCTCACATCTTTCCAATGTGGCAGGATATTTTGAGATGTTAATCTGTTCCTGTTTATTTTCTTTTCTTCCTTTATTTCACCCTTTCCCTTCTGCATTCAGGTGGGTAGCAGACCCTATGTTCTCTGGCCAGTGGAAGAGCCTGGCAGGGCATAGCAGAAATAGCATGCTGAAGATCTTGGCTTTTATTTCTAAAATCGCAAACTCCATGGAAAAGAGAGGATACTTGAGCAGAAACATAACAGAAGCAGGTTTTTGAAATCAGGTACTGTCTTGTTTCCCTACTGGAGTGTTGAAATGTGCTAATTAAGTCAGAGAGAGATGTCTGCAAATCCTAGAGGAGAAAAGGCCTCTCAAGTGTGGCTGGAGGGGTAAATGAGGCAAAAACTCTAAAAGGAGATGGCTATAGTATGCACACAAGCAGAATCATGGCAACCTGTCCCATGCCTGGCACAGCAGCCACCAAACCTAAAGGAGGCATGGCCCCCGAGCTGATGGACATCTACACTTACAACTGTGGGCTCCAGTCAACAATGATCATGCTTCCACCCACTTCCTCAAAAGCTTGGCCCTGTATGACTTCCAAATAGGGACGGCGGAAATCCAAACAGGACACCAGCAGGATCAAGGCTTAAAATACAAATTACGTGGAATTATAAAAAAAATTTTTGTACTGTTTCTTGCACACCTCTGCTTGTGGGCTGTAATTTATACCAGTTATAAGTGGCAATGCATCTGGATCCTCCTGATTCCACTCTAGAATTAGAGACACCTCATTTTGAGGTAGTGGCCAGGATCCAGTGGGAGTATTGGTGCACGGGACGAGGTAGACTCCCAGAAGTCACTGCTTTCATTAGAAATACCACATGGACTGAGGCGGGTCCCAATTTGAAAGGGCACTGCAGAATGATTTAAGGTTTCAGGCAACAGGAGAGTGAAGAGAGGACAACTTCAGCCTTGTGAGGGTTTGCTGATGAGATTAAATCTTTCTGCTTCTTGGAGAATCCCTAGAAAAGATGGGGCAAGGAGGATTTTTCTTCTTAGTTTTTTTGGGGTAGAAATTTCCAAACATACACAAAGTAAAGAGAATGATATAAAAGGAGTGCAGCACCATTTACCCATCACCCAGTTTCAACAATTATCAAAAGTCTGCCATTCTTGTTCTGCTACACACACACACACAAACACACTCACTCACTCGCACACTTTTAGTTTTTTGTGTATTTATTTTGGTTTAGGAGTTTGGGGAGGGTGGGGCAAGTGCTGTTTTTTATTGCAAATCTCAGACATTATGTCATTTCTCCTTACATGCCATAGTATTTATCTCCAACAGATAAAAACTTGTTTCTAACATAACATCATTATCTCACCCAACAAATTTAATTATCATTTTTTCTTACCACAATAACTAAGCCATACTCAATTTCCTCCAAATGTGTTTAAATGTCTTTTTTTATACATGATCTATTGAAATCAAGATCTAAAGAAGGTACACACCTTGCAATATGTCAATGTGTCTTTTAGTCTACAACAGTTCTCCCTCCCTTTTTTTTGGCACTGATTTGTTGAAGAAACTAGGTAATTTATCCTTTAGAATTTTCCACAGGAATCTGTTGATTGTATTCCTGTGATGTCATTTAAGATGTTCCCTATTACCTCTATTTTCTTATAAACAGGTAGTTACAGCTAGAGAATTAATTAGATTTAGATTCGATTTCATGTTACTACAAGATTATTTTATAAGTGATGCTGTGTACCTTCCTATTGCATTGCAACAGGAAGTACAAAAAGTTGTCCGTTTTTTTGTTTTTTTGTTTGTTTTGTGGTACGCGGGCCTCTCACTGTTGTGGCCTCTCCCGTTGCGGAGCACAGGCTCCGGACTCGCAGGCCCAGCGGCCATGGCTCACGGGCCCAGCCGCTCCACGGCACGTGGGATCCTCCCAGACCAGGGCACGAACCCGCGTCCCCTGCATCAGCAGGCGGACGCTCAACCACTGCGCCACCAGGGAAGCCCTGTCTGATTTTTAATGAAGTTAAGGTTGATCGGTGAGGTCAGGTACTGTCAGCTTGGTCCCTCCATCCATAATGATGAGGAACCACAATGCTCCTCACCAACCTTTCAACAAAGAGCATAACAACCGTTGATGATCACCACTTCCTTAGGAGTTGAACTTTCATTAGAAGTTCTAATTCCATCATTCCAAGGAGGATGATTCTTTAGGCATCTTTCTTAGACTCTGAATTTCTGAAAGAAATGAACCTCCCCTCAGAAAAGGAAAGACGATTCCAAATGTACCAGCTCAGGTTGTCCAACCTAGAAGCAATGGATTCATCACAGCTAGCCCCAGCTAGGTTGGGACATACTTTGGTCATTCCTTCATTTCTCTGTCCATTCTTCATTATATAAACAGTTATTTAGCCCCTCCTATGTGCCAGGCTCTCTAGATTCTGTACTTGAACATTTAAGAACAAAAGAGATACAAAGATTTTCTCTCAAGGAGCTTAATTCTAGAGGAGAAGATAGACAACTTTTTTAAAATAAGTAAAATACCTAGTAGGTTAGATATTTGCAAGTACCGTGATGAAAAATAAAACAAGAAACTGGATATGGGACTATAGGAAATAGGGGAATTTCTATGCTGAATGGGAGGTCATGGAAGGCTTCACTAAAAGGGCCTCATCTCAGTAGTACCTGAGGGCAATAAGGGAGCTTAGAGCCAAGGTTACATTTTTTAGGCAAAAAGAGACTGGAGTCTGGGTCAGGGATTGCTTGGCGTGTTTGAATACCAGGAAGAAAGCCAGCGTGGCTGAGGGAGGGAGAGAGTGGTAAGAGGGGAAGTCAGAGGGATAATGAGGAACCAAATTATATAGGGTTTATAGGCTACTGCTAAAACGTTGGCTTTTACTCTGAGTGATGTGGGAAGCTTGGAGAGTTTCAAATGAGAAATTACATTTTAAAAGATCACTCTAATTGCTTTGTTAAGAACAGACATTTGGAAGGCAAGGGCAGAATCAGAGAGAATAGTGGGCCTATTGCAATAAACCAGGAAAGAGATGAACCATAAAAGGAAAACTAGGTAAACTAGACGTCATCAAAACTAACATCGTTTGCTATGTGAAAGATTCTTTTAAGAGTATAAGAAGTCAAGCTAGAGACTGGGAGAAAATATTTACAAACTACATAGCCAACAAAGAAGTAAGTCTATAACATATAAAGAACGCTCAAACTCAACAGTAAGAAAATAAGCAATTTGATTAGAAAATGGACAAGAGATATGAAGAGATTCTTCATTGAAAAGGATATACAAATCGCAAATAAGCACATGAAATGATGTTTAACAGCACTAGCCATTAAGAAAATGAAAATGAAAACCATAATGAGATACCACTACTCAGCTATCAGAATAGCTATGGGATCCAGGTAAAAAATTAGCTTGTTTCTCCAAACAAATTTTTCTTAGCACCTGCGAAGTCACTATGAAAGGTACAGTGAATAAACATTTTGCTACCCACGGAAGAGCAAGTAAGTTAACACTGGAGAAAACACTCCATAAACCGTACAAGCTGCACAAAGGTGAGGCGCAACAGTTACCCTCAGGAGCTGTAATTCTGAATACTTTTAACCTCAAATGGACCATGACCTTCTCTGTTCCAACCTAAGATTCTATAGTCGTTTCGCAGTATCCTCAGGGGATTGGTTCCAGGAGCCCCTGCAGACACAAAAATCCACGGATGCTCAAGTCCCCTATGTAAAATGGCATAATATAGTCAGCCCTCCTTACCTACAAGTTTCGCAGATGCAGATTTAACCAACCATGGATAGAAATTTTGATTCACATTTGGTTGAATCTAAGGATGTGTATTTACTGAAATAAATCCACCTATAAGTGGACCCACGCAGTTCAAACCCACGTTGTTCAAGAGTCAGCTGTAGTACCAAGTCCAGTGGGGAGGGACAGGGGGTTCCCCATATCACCAAGCAATTATCAGACACCACCTGAGTGTTGTACAAATGCAGCTCAATTCTGACACTATTTACACAAAGATAGCGTCAGATTCCACAGATTAGGGCTCAGTCCTACAAGACTGCTCCTACCATACACACACACACACACACACACACACACACACACACATTCAGACACCAGTAGCAAATAATGCAGGTTTCCATCCTTGCTTCTGACCAACCAGATGTTGCTTTCAGCTCGATTAATCCATTCACACAAAGCGGGCTCACAGAACTCAGAGAAACATTTTACTTACTAGATGACCATTTTACTTACTACATATTACAAGTTTTATATATATATAGACTCAGGAACAGCCAGATGGAAGAGATGCATAAGGTAAGGCATAGGGAAAGTGTCTAAATCTTTCATGGTCTCTGAGCATGCCACTCTCCTCGTATCTCCACATGTTCACCGACTCAGAAGCAATCCAAACCCCCTCCTTTTGGGTTTTTATGGAGGCTTATTAACATAAGCATGATGATTAAATCATTTGCCTTCGGTGAATGATTCAACCTCCAGCCCCTCTGACCACTTCAGAGGGGTGGGAATGGAAGTTCCAACCCTCTAATCACTTGGTTGGCTCTACTAGCAACGAGCCTTCGTCCTTAGACACCTTTATTGCCCTCAGCACTTAGGAAATTCCAAGGGTTTTAGGAGCTCTGCGCCAGAACAATTGAAGACCAAATATCTATTTCTTATTATATCACACAACCACCTTCAATTTCTACAGCACTGCCTTCAAGAGGTTGCCCAGTCCATATTTCAGTATTTCCAATGATAGGAAACAATTCCCCTCAAAGCAGCTTTGACATTTATGTATAGAAAACTTAAACTTTAATTCAGTAAAAAGAAGGATCTTCTATATCCATAGGGCTTTCCCTATGTATCCCAGTTATACTCTTTTTTTTTTTTTTAAGAAGATGTTGGGGGTAGGGGTTTATTAATTAATTAATTTAATTTTGCTGTGTTGGGTCTTTGTTTCTGTGCAAGGGCTTTCCCTAGTTGCGGCAAGCGGGGGCCACTCTTCATCGCGGTGCGCGGGCCACTCACTGTCGCGGCCTCTCTTGTTGTGGAGCACGGGCTCCAGATGCACAGGCTCAGTAGTTTTGGCTCACGGGCCTAGTTGCTCGGCGGCATGTGGGATCCTCCCAGACCAGGGCTCAAACCTGTGTCCCCTGCATTAGCAGGCAGACTCTCAACCACTGCACCACTAGGGAAGCTCCAGTTATACTCTTTGAAGACCATATCAATCAAGAATAAGCTTGAACTACTACTGGCATTTTTCACAGAGCTAGAACAAAAAATTTCACAATTTGTATGGAAACACAAAAGACCCTGAATAGCCAAAGCAATCTTGAGAACGAAAAATGGAGCTGGAGGAATCAGGCTCCCTCCCTGACTTCAGACTATACTACAAAGCTACAGTAATCAAGACAGTACGGTACTGGCACAAAATCAGAAAGATAGATCAATGGAACAGGATAGAAAGCTCAGAGATAAACCCACGCACATATGATCACCTTATCTTTGATAAAGGAGGCAGGAATGTACAGTGGAGAAAGGACAGCCTCTTCAATAAGTGGTGCTGGGAAAACTGGACAGGTACCTGTAAAAGTATGAGATTAGATCACTCCCTAACATCATACACAAAAATAAGCTCAAAATGGCTTAAAGACCTAAATGTAAGGCCAGAAACTATCAAACTCTTAAGAGGAAAACATAGGCAGAACACCTTATGACATAAATCACAGCAAGATCCTTTTTGACCCACCTCCTAGAGAAATGGAAATAAAAACAAAAATAAACAAATGGGACCTAATGAAACTTAAAAGCTTTTGCACAGCAAAGGAAACCATAAACAAGACCAAAAGACAACCCTCAGGATGGGAGAAAATATTTGCAAATGAAGCAACTGACAAAGGATTAATCTCCAAAATTTATAAGCAGCTCATGCAGCTCAACAACAAAAAAACAAACAACCCAATCCAAAAATGGGCAGAAGACCTAAACAGACATTTCTCCAAAGAAGATATACAGACTGCCAACAAACACATGAAAGAATGCTCAACATCATTAATCATTAGAGAAATGCAAATCAAACCTACAATGAGATATCATCTCACACCAGTCAGAATGGCCATCATCAAAAAATCTAGAAACAATAAATGCTGGAGAGGGTGTGGAGAAAAGGGAACACTCTTGTACTGCTGGTGGGAATGTGAATTGGTACAGCCACTATGGAGAACAGTATGGAGGTTCCTTAAAAAGCTACAAATAGAACTACCATATGACCCAGCAATCCCACTACGGGGCATATACCCTGAGAAAACCATAATTCAAAAAGAGTCATGTACCAAAATGTTCATTGCAGCTCTATTTACAATAGCCCAGAGATGGAAACAACTTAAGTGTCCATC
Organism: Grampus griseus; assembly: GCF_964374135.1. Classification (NCBI taxonomy): domain Eukaryota; kingdom Metazoa; phylum Chordata; class Mammalia; order Artiodactyla; family Delphinidae; genus Grampus; species Grampus griseus. Next base: position 97,882,190 of record NC_139019.1, on the reverse strand, counting down.
ATCGGATGAATGGATAAAAAAGATGTGGCACATATATACAATGGAATATTACTCAGCCATAAAAAGAAACGAAATTGAGCTATTTGTAATGAGGTGGATGGACTTAGAGTTTGTCATACAGAGTGAAGTAAGTCAGAAAGAGAAAGACAAATACCGTATGCTAACACATATATATGGAATTTAAGGGAAAAAAATGTCATGAAGAACCTAGGGGTCAGGTGGGAATAAAGACACAGACCTACTAGAGCATGGACTTGAGGATATGGGGAGGGGGAATGGTAAGCTGTGACAAAGTGAGAGAGAGGCATGGACATATATACACTACCAAACGTAAAATAGATAGCTAGTGGGAAGCAGCCGCATAGCACAGGGAGATCAGCTCAGTGCTTTGTGACCACCTAGAGGGGTGGGATAGGGAGTGTGGGAGGGAGGGATACGCAAGAGGGAAGAGATATGGGAACATATGTATATGTATAACTGATTCACTTTGTTATAAAGCAGAAACTAACACACCATTGTAAAGCAATTATACTCCAATAAAGATGTAAAAAAAAAAGAATAAGCTTGAAATTTTATTGTAACAAATAATTCCTCCAAATCTCAGTGGTTTAAAACAACAAAGGTTCATTTCCCGCTCCTCGTACATGCCCATCATGGGCTGCCTAGGAGTTCTGCTCTTCATTGTCCTTATTCCTGCCCCCAGCTTGACACAGCCACCTCTCTCAGTCATCTTTGTAGAGAGAAAGAATTCTGGAGCCTCACACTGGCAGTGTGAGTTCTGGCCCAAAAGTAACACACATCACTTCCACCCAAAACTGTTGACCACAATCTTATTTTTAGGGAAACCACTGCCCAAAACCGCCTGCCCTGACCAGGCCCGATAGTAACCACTTGCACGAGTTATCTTACAACAGGAGGTCCCGGTAAGGAACGCGGAACTAACAAACTACCACCAACCGGAAGAATTCGGGATAGGTCAAAAGGAGAGAGGAGACTCCAGTCCATATGTCCTACCAACCTCCCAGAATCCTTCTCGCTGGAACCTATCCTAGCTGAGCAATGTGTGCACCACCAGAAAGGATCCTGAGTCAGAATGATCGGCCAGAGACAACCCAGAAACTAACCCCATTACCAAAAAACCTGAGACTGCGAGCCACATGGCAGAGCAGTTCTCCTGGGTTCCCTTACCCTGCTGCTCTCTGCCCGGACACGCCTTCCCAATAAAGTCTCTTGCTTTGTCAGCATGTGTGTCTCCTCAGAAAATTCTTTTCTGAGTGGTAGACAAGAGCCCACTCTTGGGCCCCGGAAGAGGTCCCTCTTCCTGCAACATTATCATATGTCTCTCCATTTTCTAAACTCCTTAGGGAAAAGTAATTGTGAACAATACTACTGAATAGTACAGAAACCATACAGAACAATTCTAATCCCTCCCTGTTAAATATAAGACTTGACAAAATCATCAAGCTATGCATTCACAAAACTGGGTCTAGAACTCAGATCTCTTAGGTCATGATTCAGAACCTTTTTCCACTATGCTATGTCAGGATTTTTATACCAAGACAGTGTAGTTGGGTTAATAATGCCTTTACTTCATTTTTTGTTTTTTTTCATAAATTGATTCAGGAGGGAGACTTTGGAAGCCCCTAAAACACTTGCCTTAAACTGAAAAGCAACTGGAAAATAATCCCACTGCCTTTTGAAATGGTTGACCTAGTAAAGATTAGATGTCTGGGAGGCTTTTATGTTCTGAATATAGGGAATAAAAAGGAAACAATCTTCCTAAGTCTTTAAGAAACAGGGGGAAAAACTCTTGACTCCCACTTTGCCATTTTGATTAGCTTGTTGACACTTCAGTTCTTTGAGTAATAGCAGTGGCAACAGCTAGAGTTTAGCCAAGATAAAAGTATATGTAATAGTGTGGCGGCCCCTGCAGAACCACATACCACTGTAAATGCTTTAGCTCAATCCTATTTGCTCATAGGTCTGTGCGAAGTAACAAATGGTTCTGAAACATTTATTCCAAATAGCTTTCTTATTATTACTTTAAAGATAACTTGGCTGCCAAATACTTGCTCCCTGGTGAAAAAGAACGCATATATGGGAGGAGGATTTATGTATCAAGATATGCTGCTTATTTCGCTCCTGCTGATACAATGCACATCTAATGAATTAGAGATAATCTTCCTCTCTTCCCCAAACTGTAGATAAATGAGTATGTCGTTTCTCCCTCCCTTCAATTCATCCTGGTCATAGTTATTTTCTTTAAGAATATTATTCCCCTGCTTAAATCTTAAATGGCTTCCCAACGCGAGAAGAATAAAACCTAAAATATTCAACCGAGCATTCAAAGGCCCGTAGGGTTGAAGACCCTGCCGAGTTTTCCAGACTAAGCATAACACTCACCTTCCCGCCTCCACTCAACTAGGCCAGACTTCCCTCCCTCCATCAGAGGACAGGCGCTTGCTCAAGTCATTTCTTTCAAAAGTATAATTTTTCAAAGTACAATTTGTTTTTAAGTCCAATTAAAATCCCACTTTCTACAAGAAGCCCTTCCAGATATCCCAGTGAGAATGGACCACACATTTTCCCAGCATGTAAGTTGTACCTCTGTGATAACTCTTTTCACATTCTTCAGTCGGGCAGACTCTTAACGAATGTGTCTGATTTCCCCCACAACATAGAGTAGGATCCCTTGGAAAGTAGAGGCCAAGATTCCTTATCTCTGGATTTTCCACATCTCCTTGCACTGAGCATGATCCCTAGCAGGACCCTGGTGGCTCCTGGGCACAAAGCCTGTATCAGTGTCCCCCATTTCTTGATTACAGGAAATAGGCTTCATTCAGCCTCCATGACCTTCCCTGAGTTCCAATGAGCAGGTTCAAACAGTTGCTAATTAGAGAAGGGAGGGGATGTGAGACAAGGGAGGAACAGTCAAAAGAAACAATAGTGCAGCCTTGGGGCAGGGTCTTGGTTCCCCCTCAAGGGATACACATAACAATATCTTTGAGCTGTTTTGCAGATACTGAAACCCCCACTACTTGGGAGAAGTTAATGGTGTGCTACCCACAAACACACAGACCCCAGAACCAGTTGGAACCGTAAGGTTGATGATGCTGACTCCCACTTACCTCACCACCAACCAATCAGAGGAATGTCCATGAGCTGATCACGCCCTCCTCTTTGACCGATTACTATAAAACTCCTCACTACCCTCTCCAGGTCAGGGCCACAGAGTTTTGAGGGCAATCGCCTGCTCTAGCCCCCCTTTGCCTGGCAAAGCAATAAAGCTATTCTTTTCTACTTCACCCAAAACTCTGTCTTGAGATTTAATTCAGTGTTAGGGTACAGAGGCCGGATTCGGCTTCAAGTATGAGCTCTCCTATCCCGCAAAAAAACAAAAGCTTAAATAAATTGCCAAAGTACTGGATCTTCTTCCTCCCTAGGCCAAACAATGTCCTGACCAGTGGCCTCTCTTCTTTTTCCCCATACCAGCACAGGAATGCCATCTCTGCATTTATGCTTGCCTGTCACCATGTTCATGTAACTGAACAAAAGTGACAGCCCTGTTCATCCCATGTCCTGTGTAATCCACCCAACTCCTTTCATCTCCATCTAAAACTATTTTTTACACTGCCTAAAATTTAACCATAAAGAAGCAGTATTTTGAATATTTACCCTTCAAAGATTTTTATTAAAATACAAGTAACCTCATGAGAAGTGATGCCTTAACTTAAACCATCATCAGCCATTGTTTTAGCAAGGACTAGGGGAAAACAGGCTGAGAATTGGGCCATTTTTTAATGGGATTGGAAATGTAGAGACAGGAAAAAGAAGAACTGGTATCTGGTCAGGAGGTAGATGTTGGGGAGGTGGTGAAAAAGTACCAACAATAAATATTCAACTTCCTCATAAATTTGCAACAGACGAAGTCTTCCTGAGCTGGTGCCCCTGTGTGAAGCAATGTATTAAGGACATAAGACATACAGATCCACTTCAAATTAATAATGTTAATAAACTGAGCTGAGACTCAGAGAGTTCAAATAACTAGGGTTGAGAAGAATATTCGAAGTTTAAAGGAGCCCAGGGATTGAGGTAAAACCCACAACTGTAAAGAACACCTTTCCATCAGGGACTTAGCTTCTATGTATGAATTGTAAGTAAGGGAAGCAGCCTTAGAAAGCAGAATCAGATGATTACTGGTGCCTAGGAAAACCTCTGGCCTAAAGAAGTAATCTGAAGTTAGCCCCATCATCCTCTAAACCCATTTGGTAGGGTTTTGAAAATCTCCACCATGAACATAATACACTTGACATGAATTCATGGAAGTAAATGAGGTTAACAGGATCTGACCAACATCTTAGTGTATCTTCCAAAGGATGGGCAGTGTATCCATAATGAGGAAAGGAATATGAAACGCTCACAAATCCCATGATTAAAATGCCTCTTGGTCTATAAATCATGTTTCCCTGCTGTTCATAGCTCTGAAAAGGATTAGAGAGAAACCTACTCCTGGGTGTGACAACTGGGGTCACTGAAGATTAGATGTTGCCAGGAGCCCACAGAGTCTGCCCTGCAGAAAGCAGTGAAATGATCAAACCCCCACCACTCCTTCTGCTGGAATATTTACTGTTGACACAAGAGTTCAGCTGTAGACTATGAGCAAAAACCTTCTGTCAATCCCTTTCAGTCCTTAATGGGATAAAAAGAGCTAGAGATCTTTCAAAACAGTTGAAGATTGCTACCTGACAGGGAGCTGGGAGTAGTGCAACTAGCATATGGGTAATTTTTAAGGCTACTTTTAAGTGTGAAGCCCTTTGACTGGTTCTCTGTCTCATGGGTGTCCCGAAATTTCCATCTCACTGAAATTTGGAAAAGAATTCAGGCTCTATCTTTCCCCAGAGAGGGGAGGCAGCCACAAGCTTTACAAACCTAGAGTTTGTACATACGGCAAAGTTAGATTTGCTTACTATTGGAGCCTGACAATACTTGATACCTGATAAAAATCACTATCAAATAACATTTATAAGAACCCAGTTGCATGAGATGGGGTACTATGTTGAGGATCACAGTTACAGCAAAGGCCTCCAGGTGCCCAGAGTTTAGGGCAAGCAAATGAACATATAGGAAAGGCAAAATTTAAAAATGGCAGACCAAATTTGAATGGACCAAGTAACTGCTTTGCCGTTGTACATTCTTCCTATCCCCTGTCACCCATCCATCTACCCATCCCCCCAAAACATACCCCAACCCTAGTGACAAAGGTGGAGGCAAAGCCTGGAAGGACAGTCCACAAGTACTGAGATGCTCAGGGTTGGGAAGGACTTCGATGCTTGTGAAATCCCAATCCATGGTACCTTTGAATTTCCTCTGCCATGGCTCCACCAAGTAATTACTTGGCACATGTCCTAGGACCTTCAGGGACTGGGAATCCACCACTTTCTAAAACAAAACAAAAAATAAACTCAACATATTTAGGCAGATAAAACATATTTAGGCAGATATAACAAAAAATTCTTCCTTGTAAGGACAAATCCACTTCCCCAGAGCCTGTTGCTTCTGGTTGCATCTTTTAGGGCCACAGAGAAAAAAAAAAAAATCAACATTCCTCTTCCACAAGACAATCCTTCTAATATTTGAAGACTGTTATCTCAGCCCTTCAGGTCTTTTCTTCAGCTACACAGCCCTATTTCCCTAAACGTCCAGATTTCATTTCTACATTGTGATGCAAACTTTCTCCTGAATGTGTCCTAGTTGCTTTATATTTATCTTAGTCTACATTCCCCAGAGCTTAACACAGTATTCCAACTAAGGTCTCACCAAGGCAAAGTAGAGTGGGGTTCTTACCTCCCCCACCAGAGATACTTCTCTTAAGACTGGCTTTTTGGTAGCCACATCAAACTGCTAACTCCTACTGAGCTGATACAGCCACTTTAAAGTAGCCAAGTCATACTTCAAAACCATTATTTCTTACCAAGTAATGTAGCTATCTGGGTTATCCAGACCTCTTCTATCCCTCACCCAAAGACCATCCATAAGCCTCACCCCACCAACATAAAAGCACAAGAAATGGGTAAAGTTTTCTGTTTTGTACATTCCTTTGAAAAAGCTGAAAATTCTTTGATTTGCCCATGACTCCTCAAAATACCCCAGGTCAAAAATTGTCATCTCAAAACGTTATGCAACTCGGTGAGCTAATTTCATAAATCTTTAAATACCATGAAGGATACCTAATACGTTAAACCATTAAATGGATCCTGCCTAATTAACAGTAAATCCTAGGGGAAAGAGTGCAGGTCTGTCATTAGAGCCACCTGAGTCTGAATCGCAGCCATATTCATAAAGTGCTGTTGGCCCAGGACAACTTATTCTGAGTCTTGCTTTCCTCCCCTAGAAATGGGGCTAATACATCCACCTTGCCATGTCCTTGTATAAAGTACTTGACACAATGCCTGGTCTGTGGCGGATGGGCAGTAAATGATATGCTTCCCCTCGCAGCACAGATTATTACAGCTTACACCCCATTTCCCTTAGTAGATTCCTAGCTCTTAGAGAAAGGGCCTGGGACTTCCTTGTCTTCACATCCCCCAGACCCTCAACACCAGTGTAAGCAGACACACGTTCCTGTTGAATATAAATGTGAGCATTTGGCTTTAAATTCAGTTGTATATCATATAGAAATAATTACATTTCTGCTCTGGCCTCTCAGTTTCAAAGGGATATTTTTTTTAATTCCCAGGGAATAGCTAAGATTACCTATTATAAAAAAGAAAAAAGATAGACTCTACTCAAGTCTCGGGCAATCATGTTCAAATGGTGCTCTAAGTCTCGGAGAACAGGTTGACATTGACGTTTCTAATATTCTTAATGTTGACCCAATTTTAAGCTCTATTTCTCTCCTCAAGTAACCGTGTTTCAAGACACAACCAGAAAACAGGAGGGGCAAGACGAGGCTCTGACGGGGAAAGCCAACCTCTGATATATCCAATTTCTGACCTATGGCTCAGTCAGCTCAAGGGAAGTTTTGTGGGTCCCCAGTGTCTTCCCAGGGTGACAGACACTCCCACACGGCCTCAACCAGGCTGAGGTAATTGTTACTGTTATGGCTTTAACGATGTGAGTGGGAGAAGATGAGAATTCTGAAAGAGACTTATTTACTGCAAAGCATCCCAAATATCTCATTAATCTGCTTTTCATTTGGCAAACTCTTCCTTCATTAAAAGTGCCACGTTCTTCTATGCGGTTTATGACAAAGTAAAACCGTCTCTGGGAGGCAAAGCAGCAAAATGGAAAGAATGTGGGCTCTGGAACAAATTAGACGTGAGTTTGATTTCCAAGTGCGCTACTTACTTGTTCTGTGACTGTGGGCAGTTTTCCTTAGCCTGTTAGAACCCCATCTTCCTCATCTGTCAAGAGAAGATGATTGTCCTGTCCTGGTTTATGAATACTGAGATCAGCTCTAGGCCCTAGGGCACTATGTTTGTTTCTCCTTTAAGGTTCAATGGTCACCTGCAAAAGGAAGATCATAATATTACCAACTTCATACACTTCGTGATGAGGATTTAAATGGGTGAATGTATGTAAACTAATTAGAACAGAGTCTGGCACAGAGGAAGTTCTATATAAGTGTGTTATCATCATCATTAAGGATTAAATGACACACATAAAGGACGCTTTGAATATGACTTGCACCTGTTACACATGAGGTGCTCAATAAATGAATGGGAAAATATCTCCCCTCCCAACTAGAGACTTTTCCTTGGGGTCTGAAGAAACTCCTTGGGTGGGAGGAGCTTTTCAAAATTATATACTCAGGGCTTCCCTGGTGGTGCAGTGCTTGAGAGTCCGCCTGCTGATGCAGGGGACATGGGTTCGTGCCCTGGTCCGGGAAGACCCCACATGCCGCGGAGCAGCTGGGCCCATGAGCCATGGCCGCTGAGCCTGCGCGTCCGGAACCTGTGATCCGCAACGGGAGAGGCCACAACAGTGAGAGGCCTGCATACCACCCCCCCAAAAAAATTATATACTCAGAACTTTAGAGAAAGAGGGATCACGTAGATAAAACCTGTTTACAAAGAAACAGACTGACGGATGTAGACAGGGAGAGCAGGGATGAGAGGTAGAGAAGGGAGCTTCCCTGGTAAGGTGGCACAGTTATCAGAAAAGAAGATTCCAGGTCTCCTGATACCCAGATGACTACATTCTTTTCCCCAGGTCATGCTGCCTTTTAAGTGTTGTCTTGATTGAGAAACACCTTCCTACAAACAGAGTTCAAATTGTCAGGTGACCTCTGATCTTCTTTGCGGTTCCAATAAAATGAGAATAAAGAAAAGACGTGGACTCAGGATGGTTTAGGAAGATGCTGGGAATGTAAAGGGAGAGAACGGCTCCCCCAAAAAATCCCAATTCAGAGCAGGGACTATTTACCTCGCTCTGGTCAGTAAAATAAGGGCAGTGCACCCAGATACCTGCCACCCACAAATCCAAATCCAGGAAGCTCTGCCTCCCTTGGTTAATTTTAAACGCTGCTTTTATATCGCAGTTTAGATTTGTTTTGTTTTGTATGTACAGTATCAGTGAGCTCCAGATTCCTTATTCCTTAGCTCTAGGAATGAGAGCCCTTTCCAGCTGATTTGGTGTCACTCACCACTGAGGGAGGTAGAATATTCCTCTTCTGATTGGAAATACTCACTTTATTTCAGTGGGTCTTCTTCATTTCTTTCCCTTCCATCAGGGAGATAGATCTCACCTAGGGTGTTCTGCCTTTCAAAGCAGTTTTCACTTCAACAACTAAGATTTTAAAAATTTTTTCAAGTAACCAAAGAAACAGAAGCCAAGAGTACAAGAAAGAGAGCACAGAAAAATAAAAGGGAAAAAAAATCAGCCCCAGGGTGAACACAAATATTGATATTTGGGGTCCCCTAAGCTTGAGTCTAGGCTCTATTTTGTGCTGAAATTCTGGGCTCCTCTGGCAGCTAATAGGTATAAACGTCTGCCAAAAAACGCTAATAAGTATTTTCATGAGGAACCAAGGGGGGGACAAGGTGAGGGTCTTAATACAGTTTCAATGTTCCCCAGCTCTGTCCATGGCCTACCTACCCTCATGGACTCAGTGCTAAAAAGAGAAGGCTGTCCATCTAAAAATAAAGAGAAGGCATACTAACAATCCTGCCCTGCTATGAGATCCATGCATATCCCAAAAGGGGGAAGACTGCATGTCCTGCTTCTGCATGGCTCACATCAAGAACTCCAAGAGAGAAATCAGAGGCAGAGGCAAGAACGGTACCAGGGGAGGCTGCACAACTGAGAGCAAAATCTGTGTCCCCTGTGAGGGCAACCAGCCTACCACCACGGGGGCTGAAGCGAGGGAGGAAGGGAACGCATCATGGAACCCACAGGAGGCGGACAGAACTGGAGCGCATGTAGGAGACAACCCGTGGGACTCCGCTGGGGCTGGGTGGGGAGGACATGGAGATTTGTAATAGCCAGAGAGATAAAAAGCTAAAAATACGGGTTATTACCATTGCTGTGACCCCTTTTAAAACTCCAGGCTAGCGTGGCCTGAGAAAATGGGTTGACATTGGTAATACCACCTCCTTCTGTTATTTCTCTACAAGTTAATCTGCACACAGTGTTGTAACGAGGATCCCTAGTGGGCTGTATTCATCCAGACTAAAGCTCTTCTGATGCAGGTGTTCCCAGTAAAAGAAATACGATTCTTGATTCTTAGAATTTAATTATGTGCTGCTCTTTGTATATTAAAGTAATTCAAACTACTGTACCACTGGGGTATATGATTTGTATTACTTTTCCTATAAGTGGGATGGGCTGGTAAAGAATCATGCATTTTCTCACGAAGGTTCCCTTGCAACTAATCACACACGTTTGAGAAATAGCAGGTCAGGACTAGAGGCACCGTGTGTGTCCATGAGACAATTTCTCTGCAAAGAAGCAATATAATATAAAGAATGGTTAAATCAATTAAACAAGGAGACCATTAGACTGAGGCAGCTCTAATACATTAGCCTACATAAGCAAACCAAAACCTAAGCCTGTAATGCCTCAAGGGTAAGAAAGTGAAACCTAAGGACAACCAATCGCAGACAGCCAATTCAGCTTTTCCAAATAATGCAACTGCTTCAGCCAATCAGATAATTCCCTCGCTTTGCTTCCCCTGCATCTTCTCTACAGAAGTCTTTCTCCCAGCTCCCGTATGGGGAGCATCCTAACCATTTCCCATTCGGTGCTGCTTGATTCAAATCAATTTTTGCTGAAATAAACTCTTAAAATTTGAATATGCCTCAGTTTATCTTTTAACAGAACTAAGCAACACTAGTCCAGAAGATACACCAAAAAGCATTATTATTAGCTAGCGCCTAGCCTTAACCTGTCTGGGTCTCAGTTTTCTCATGAGTTAAAAAAAAATTTGCAGTTAAAAAGATTTCATATGCCACCCCTTGGAGTTCTTGTGAGGGCCAAAAGAGAGTATTTGAAACATTTTCTAACATTTTCTACTATAAAAATAAGGGGCCACCTAGTCCATTGGAGTAATGGAACTTTGTTTTCAGGTAAGTTAAAATACCTGCTTCCTTAATTATTAAATTTACAATTTAATAATTTATAAAATGTATCACTCCAGCTCCTAATTCTTATGTGATGACATGAAGTACAAAGGCAAAGAAAAGAAAAAGACCAAATCTCCTTCAATCACAGTATCTGGGCCGTTCTGGCTCATATTAGAAATCTCTGTATGATATTACATTCTAACATCCGATATTAAGCTTTCTTTCAGAGAATAAAGAAAATATGTGCCAATATTAAGTTATTCTTGCCACTGTTGTCTTAAATGAATGTGGGTGTCTTCTTAAGGCACTTTATACAAATCAATATGCCACCAACCTAGTGAAATGTGGCCACCCACACCAAAAGTACGACTAGAGAGAAGCATCCAGCCCATGAAAAAAACTAGTGACTTTTAGTGAACAGAATAAGGAAGAAATTAAATTGGAGTCTGTGGGTGGTGACAGCAGAAGAAGTGGGTCATCCTTTTAAACCTCATTTCCTCCGAAGTTTTATGTTAAAGAGGCCCACCCACCAAAAAGTGAGTTTCCATATTGCCTAGGGAAAACGATGTCAAAGTAATTTGAATATTTCTCAAATAACTTTCCTTAATACCCTATGCAACTGAGAAATCCCACAGACCTGTAAATCTTAACAAAGCCATTGTTTCCAGCTCTAAACCCTGCCTTTGGGTTTGGCTTTCTCCCTTTCTTTATGGATGAATAACATTTTCAATCAAGTTGTTTTTCTTCTTACTCTGGGAACCAAGCTCATTTTGCATAAACATAATCCTCTCTGGCATAAAGCCAGAGATTTTCAGGCTCTCTGGCTTTACCTTCCCTTTCTCATCACTACTAGAACATGAGAGTCACACTCCAGGAATCTCAGGGGGTGCAGGAGAGATGCTGTGCAGTGGGATGCAAGTTGCTTCTGAAATCTTAAGAGCAGAGTCACCTCAGAGAAGATGCTTCACACCCAAGTCAGGTTCTCAACTGTAAGCCATGTATAATAGTGACACTAGTAAGAATCAGATAAGACTTCACTCAATGACTGCTCCTCTATGAATGCTATCCTGTCCAGTTTCCCCCTCCCTTAATGAGAATGGCCCACTTGCCACCTTTGCCTCCACCACTGAGGTGTATACAAGCTTTTATCACAACGTTTCCGTCATTTACTTGCTTTTTTTTTTGGCCGTGCGCCTTGTGGGGGGATCTTAGTTCCCCGACCAGGAAGGGAACCTGGGCCCCCTGCAGTGGAAGCACAGAGTCCTAACCACTGGACCAGCAGGGAATTCCCTCATTTACTTGTCTATATTTCTGTCTACCCTCACCAGACTGAAGACTTTTACAGGGCAGTACCTTTGTCTTATTTATTTTAGAAATCCCCAAACCATGCTTGCCAATGTTTGTTATGTAATAGGCTCTAAAGAAATGTCTGTTGAAGGATTAATTTGTTAATTGACTGACTAGTTGATTGATTGAATGAATGTCACAGATGAAATCACCCTAGAAACCTCCTATCGCTAGACAAATGTAAGTCATTATTATGTGGAATTCCATAAATTAGCTTTGAACTTGAGGTAATTAGGCAATTGCTCAAAGTCAAGAGGTAATGGACCTTTTAAATGTTCTTATTTCATATCATCCTTTGTTCTTGTTTATTTATTTAATCCAGACAGCTGCCAAGAATTTACACATCTTAAGATAATAACACACTAAAAAAAAAAAAAAACAGTCCCTGCCACAGAAATACTGAGAAATATTCTGCTGGCTAAATTAGAACTGACTCTTAGAGACACAATGATGAAATTACAGACTTTAAGTTCTTTCTCGAGTACAAACTGGTGTCCTGGGGAGACCATTAATGCTAACGCCAACACAGAACAATGAGGGGACTGTCCTCAGATGCCCATTTTGTTTTTACCAGTTGCTCTCAATATGAGAGTACTTACAGGAAGTAGCTGGGTGTTTGGTTTTTTTTTTTTCACTCTTCACTTCATAAATATTGGACACTAGCTGTGTGTTGGCTAAATATAAGAGATGCGAACAAGGATTTCAAGGTGGCGTGTGGGTTGCATGAAAGGTTCTTGACAAGATTACATATACCATAACCAAGGCAGAATGAAATGCCATAAGACAAACAGAAATACAAAACTCCCAGTGCAGTAACAGGCCCCTGGAGAAGATCAGAAAAGACTCCATGGAGGAGGTGGTAACTGTGATAAATTAGGCTTTGGACAATACGTCAATCCACATAGACAGGGAGAACAGCGTGGTGGGACTGGGGAAGAGTGGGGATTCCAAGGAGTAATGATGCTATACAGAAATTACAGAAGGGAGGGCCAGCTCCCATGGCTGTTTTTAGTCTTCATTTCCAGAAGTTTCCATTCCATGTGCTCCTGGTATGCTAATTTGACTCTGGTAATAACCAATTTGACATTAGTGTATTTAATGTAAAATAACACTGATATCATTACTATAAATCTCTCTCTCTTTTCACAGCAGCAATAAATATTATCTTGAAGCAACAGATCAAATACTACATTTATATAATATCCCTAGAGAAATTATTCAAAATTGAAGCACATTTTGAGTATATTATAATTACATTTTCTTTAATTTTCCACGGAATTCAAAACAAATACTTCTCAGCGTTTTCTGAAAATGATCTGTGCTTAACATGGAAAAACCTTTTAATTACTATAGCATAACATCTTGCCAACTTCTACATCATTTAATCCTTGCCAGATTCTGATTCTAGCATTAGAATTAGCTTCTCTGGAATATTTTTACAAGCTGGGAATGGACATGTTTAACTGTATAACATTCCTTAACTTCATCAAACTCTAGAACAGCCCCTTCAATCTGTGATAGAAATAAAGAATCAGTTTAATGGTATGTCTCTCAAACTAATGTTCTGAAGGATATTAACAAGTGTTTCATTAAAAAATGAGAAATGTTAATAGAACAAAGTTAAGTAAAGATTTCCACACTTAGGTGTGGAATCTAAAACATTCAACAAACTAGTGAGTAAAACAAAAAGAAGTCAGACTAGCAGATACAGAGAATGGACTGGTGGTTGCCAGTGAGGAGAGGGAGTGGGGAGGGGCATTATAGGGGTAGGGGATTAAATATGGGGTTATTATCGGATTATATGAAATCATCTGTATGAAACTTCTGAAAATTGTAAAGCATTGTAGAATTTAAAGAATCTTTCATTCAATAAAATAGTTTAAATTTTTTTAATTTTAAAAAATATTCACTTAGATTTGAATTGGGAAGATTACCTGAATATATATTTGGACTGCTCATAGAGTAGGTGATTCAATACCTGACAAAATAAAGGGTACACCTTTTCCAACTAGACACCTCGGGAGTCTATAACTTTACTCCAACAATATCACCTTTATTCAAAATATTTCTGAACACCTCTTTAGTTTATGACATAAACTTTAGTTTATGACATAGACTCAGTGGTGACAACTTTTCATCATTTATGGGTAGATTTGATTTGGAGAACAGACAAAGACATTCAGAGCCAGATCTGGAAAATAAGGTAAATGGCCTTTTGATCACCTGGAATCTTCCTGTGAAGTAATGACACCAACTTTCTTGTGTAACTTATGAAGTGGTTCCAAAACCAGTAAGATAGGAAGAATTCCAAAGTGTTTTAAATAATGGTAGCATCATTAGAAAAGATATCTTTCTCCAAAAAGAATGTGACAAATTAAACTTTTTGTTATGAACATTTAGATATGGTTGTTCAAAATAGTTCTCAATCCCTTTTTTCACATTTTGTTCAAAAGTAACTTGTCAACTTAAGGCAAATTCCTAAAGATACCTACCTACCTACCAAATGGGTTATTTCCCTTTCAAGTATTGTTTGAAAGGAGAAATGAGACTTACTCTGTCAGCTCTGGCTCCCTCCCCTTTACAGGGTAGAAAAAAACCTGAGAGAAGAAAAAGACAAGACAAGACTGGGGGTTGGGATATGGGAGGTAGTCAGCAGATATTATCAATGGCCTGGAGGTCAATCAGATTCACAAGGCAAAAGGATTGTTTCATAATCTCCCAATACCTCTCAAATCAACCAGGCAAACCTCTGATGGTTTCCAGTCATAATAGTTACATTACATGAATTTTAAATAACCTTAAAGCTACGGTTCTTTTGGCCCTGAGCAATACAGCAATGGGCATTTAAGACACCTGGCTTCCAACACCCATCCTGCCCCTGCTGGTGGGGCCTTAGCACCTGAGATAGAGAACTCTGTTTTGTTCATTAATGAATCCCAAGCATTTACAACATATACTCATAGGTGCTCAATAAACACTTCAAGTAAGAAGGCTTACTCTCACTAGGCCTCAATTTCCTTATGTGTTAAAGAAGGTTATTAGCTTAGACCAAGAGATTCCTGTCATAATCATGAACTTACTAATGGAGACTCATCATTTTTTCTTTCCTCTGCTTTCCAGTGGCAAAAACCTTTCCCCAAACTATACCAAAGAGCCAATGGTCAACTGTCTCTTCCTCACGCCTGACTACCATCTATATTATCAACAACATTTTGCTTTCATAAACTCAAGATTTTCCAGAAATGAGCAGGTGTAGCTAAATGATGGAGTAGGAAGAGGTGAGCTCACCCTGAGCTCACTTCCTCCCATGGGCACACCAATACTACAACTATTTACAGAGCCACTATCGATGAGAATGACCTGAAGACTAGCAGAAAAGATTTCCCAACTAAATATATAAAGAATCACAATGAGAACTTCCCTGGTGGCACAGTGGTTAAGAATCCACCTGCCAATGTAGGGGACACGGGTTCGATCCCTGGTCTGGGCAGATCCCACATGCAGCAGAGCAACTAAGCCCATGAGCCACAGCTACTGAGACTGCGCTCTAGAGCCTGTGAGCCACCACTACTTAGGCCCACGTGCCACAACTACTGATGCCCGCGTGCCTAGAGCCTGTGCTCTGCAACAAGAGAAGCCACCGCGATGAGAAGCCCGTGCACCACAACGAAGAGTAGCCTCCGCTCACCGCAACTAGAGAAAGCCCACACGCAGTAATGAAGACCCAACACAGCCAAAAATAAATAAGTTTAAAAAAAAAAAAAAAAAAGAATCACAATGAGATGGGTAGGAGGAGTGGAGATGTAGTAAACTCAGGAGCTATACCCCTGGGGTAGGTGACCCACACTGGAAGGATAACCACAACTACAGAGGTTCTCTCCAAGGAGCAAGAGTTCCAAACCCCACATTGGGCTCCCCAGCCAGGGGGTCCTGCACTGGGAAGATGAGCCCCCAGAACAACTGGCTTTGCAGGTCAGCAGAACTTGTATATGGGAGAGCCAGAGGGCTCTGGGAAATAGCTTAAAGGGCACATGCAAAATTTCACATACTCCAAATCCCTGCGCAGAAGCAGTAATTTGAAAGGAATTTGGGTCAGACCTACTTGCTGATCTTGGAGAGCCTCCCAAAGAGGCAAGAGGCTAGTGGGACTCCCCCTGGGGACATAAACACTGGTGGCAGCCATTTTGGGGAGCTCGTTCTACCATGAGGACACTGGAACTGGTAAGCACCACTTTGGAGTCCATCTGCTAGATTATTAGTGCCAGGGACTTACCGGCCCACCCAGTGCCAGCCCCGAGCCTCCCAGGCCCCACAGCCAGCCTAGTAGGGACCCAGCCCTGACCATCAGAGAGCCAACACTGGCCCCAGGATCCAGGAGGCCACACAGCCAGCCATATTGAGACTTATCCCCACCCACAAGCAGGTCAGCATCCACTGCACAAGGTAAGCCTGGCAGCCAACCTGGCTGGGGGGTGTGGAGGTCAAACCCTGTCTACTAGCACACCCACAACAGTCAGCCCCACCATAAAGAAGGGCCCACACAGCCCACATAAGGGTACCCTTAAAGCATATATCTCTGAAGACCACAGGGGAACGTGCTGCTAGGCCCCATAGTATGTCTCTAATATGGCCACTTCTCCAAGATTGGGAAGCATAACCAATCTACTGAATACATAGAAATAAACAGAGAATTAGGCAAAATGAGGAGACAGAGAAATATATTCCAAATGAATAAACAAGACAAACATCAGAAAAAGAACTAAATGAGGTGGAGATAAGCAGTCTACCCAATAAAAAGTTCAAGGTAATGATCATAAAGATGCTTAACGAGCTCAGGTGAAGAATAGAGAAACATAGTGATAAATTTAACAAAAAGCTAGAAAATACGAAGAAGAACCAAACAGAGCTAAAGAATACAATAACTGAAATAAAAATACACTAGAAGGAATCAACAGTAGATCAGATGATACAGAGGAACAGCTCAGTGAATTGGAGGACAGAGTAGTGGAAATCACTGAAGGTGAACAGAAAAAAGAATTTTTTTTTAATGAGGATAGTTTAAGACATCTCTGGGACAACATCAGGAGTATAAACATTCACATTATAAGGGTCCTAGAAGTAGGAGAGAGAAAGGAACAGAGACTTTATCTGAAGAAATAATAGCTGAAAACTTTCCTAACCTGAGGGAAGGAAACAGACATCCAGTTCCAAGAAGCACAGAGAGTCCCAAACAGTATTAACCCAAAGAGGTCCACACCAAGATACACTGTAATTTAAATGGCAAAAATTAAAGATAAAGAGAGAGTCTTAAAAGCAGCAAGAGGAAAGCAGCTAGTTACACACAAGGGAACTCCCATAAGACTATCAGCTGACTTTTCAGCAGAAATTTTGCAGGCCAGAAGGGAGTGGCATGATATATTCAAAGTGATGAGAGGAGGGAGTTCCTTGGCAGTCCAGTGGCTAGGACTCCATGCTCTCACTGCTGAGAACCTGGGTTCAAACCCTGGTCGGGGAACTAAGATCCCACAAGCCACACGTCGCAGCCAAAACAAAAAAAGTAATGAAGGAAAAAACACAACCAAGAATACTCTACCTGTCAAAGCTGTCATTCGGATATAAAGGAAAGATAAAGAGTTTTACAGACAAACAGAAGCTAAAAGAGCTCAGCACCACTAAACCCACCTTACAAGAAATGTCAATGGGACTTCTCTAAGCAGAAAAGACCAAAATTAGAAATATAAAAATTATAAAAGGAAAAATTCCATTGGTAAAGGCAAACATACAGTAAAGGTAGGAGATCAATTACTTATAAAGCTAGTAGAAAGGTTGAAGACAAAAGAAGTAAAAATCATCTTTATCCACAATAAATAATTAAGGGATACATAAAAAGATGTAAAATATGATGTAAAAAACATTAAGCATGCACAGGGCAACAGCAGGTGAGTAAAAATGCAGGGTTGTAAGAATACATTCAACCTTAAGAGATCATCAACTTAAAATAAACATATATATATATATATATGGTCACCACAAACAAAAACCTGTAACAGATACAAAAATAGAGAAAAAGGAGTCCAAACACAATATAAAGGTAGCCATGAAATCACAAGGGAAGGCAGCAAAAGAAGAAAGGAAAAAAAAGAACTACAAAAACAACTCCAAAACAATTAAGAAAATGGCAAAAAGTACATACCTATCAATACTTACTTAAAATATAAATGGACTAGATGCTCTAGTCAAAAGACATAAGGTACCTGAATGGATTAAACAAAACAAGACCCATATATATGCTGCCTACAAGGGACTCACTTCAGATCTAATGACACACAGAATAAATGTGTGGGGATGGAAAAAGGTATTACACGTAAATGGAAATTAAAAGAAAGCCAAAATACAATACTTAAATCTGACAAAATAGACTTTAAAATAAAGACTGTTAAAAATCCACAAACAATAAATGCTGAACAGGGTGTGGAGAGAAGGGAATCTGTTGGTGGGAATGTAAATTGGTGCAGCCACTATGGAGAACAGTTTGGAGGTTCCTTAAGAAACTAAAAAGAGAGCTACCATGTGATCCTGCAATCCCACTCCTGGGCATATACCTGGAGAAAAACATGGTTCAAAAGGATACAATGTTCATTGCAGTGCTGTTTACAATAGTCAAGACATGGAAGCAACCTAAATGTCCATCAACAGAAGAATGGATAAAAAAGATGTGGTACATATATACAATGGAATATTACTCAGCCATTAAAGAGAATAAAATAATGCCACTTGCAGCAACATGGACAGACCTAGAGATTGTCATACTGAGTGAGCTAAGTCAGACAGAGAAAGAGAAATATCATATGATATTGCTTATATGCAAAATCTTAAAAAATGATACAAATGAACTTATTTACAAAACAGAAACAGATTCACGTACTTAGAGAATGAACTTATAGTTACCAGGGGGGAAGGGTGGCAGGAGGGATAGTTAGGGAGTTTGGGATTGACATGTACATACTGCTATATTTAAAATGGATAACCAACAAGGACCTACTGTATAGCACAGGGAACTCTGCTTAATATTCTATAACAATCTAATTGGGAAAAGAATTTGAAAAAGAATAGATACATGTATATGTATAACTGAATCACTTTGCTGTACACCTGAAACTAACACAACATTATTAATCAACTATACTCCAATATAAAATAAAAAGATAAAAAAATAAAATAAAATAAAGACTGTTACAAGAGACAAAGGAGGACACTACAAAATGATCATCGATCAATCCAAGAAGAAGATATAACAATTGTAAATATATATGCACCCAAAATAGAAGCGCCTCAATATATAAGGCAAATATTAACAGACATAAAGGGAGAAATCAACAATAACACAATAATAGTAGGGGACTTTAACACCCCACATACATCAATGGACAGATCATCCAGACAGAAAAATCAATAAAGAAACACTCACCTTAAATGACACATTAGACCTCATGGACTTAATAGATATCTATAGAACACTTCATGCAAAAGCAGGAGAATACACAATCTTTTCAAGTTCACGTGGAACATTCTCCAGGATAGATCACATGCTAGGCATAAAACAAGTCTCAACAAGTTTAAGAATATTGAAATCATATGAAGCATTTTTTCTGACCACAATGCTATGAGACTAGAAATCAACTACAAGAAAAAAACTACAAAAAAACACAAACATGTGGAGGCTAAGCAACAGGCTGCTAAACAACCAATGGGTCACTGAATAAACCAAAGAGGCAATCAAAAAATACCTGGAGGCAAATGAAAACGGAAACAATGATCCAAAATCTATGGGACACAGCAAAAGCAGTTCAAAGAGGGAAGTTTATAGCAATACAAGCCTACCTCAGTAAACAAGAAAAATCTCAAATAAACAATCTAATTTTACCTAAAGGAACTAAAAAAAGAAAAAACAAAACCCAAAATTAATAGAAGGAAAAAAATCATAAAGCTCAGAGCAGAAATAAATGAAATATAGAGACTGAAAAACCAAAAGATCAATGAAACTAAGAGCTGGTCTTTGACAAGATGAACAAAATTGATAAACCTTTAGCTAGATTAACCAAGAGAAAAAGATAGGGCCCAAGTGACTAAAATCAGAAAGGAAAGAAAAGTTACAATAAACATCACCAAAATAAAAAGTATCATAAGAGATTACTACAAACAATTATATGCTAAAAATATGGACAACCTAGAAGAAATGGATAAATTCCTAGAAACACACAATCCTCCAAGACTGAATCAGGAAGAAATAAAAAATATGAACAGACCAATTACCAGGAATAAAATTGAATCAGTAATAAACAAACAAACAAACAAAACTCCAAACAAAGAACAGTCCGGGAACAGATGGCTTCACAGGAGAATTCTACCAAACATTTAGAGAAGAGTTAACGCTTATCCTTCTCAAACTATTCCCCAAAACTGCAGAGGAAGGTACTCATTGTGAGGCCAGTATTACCCTGATACCAAAACCAGGTACCAAAGACACCACAAAAAAACAAAATTGCAAGCCAATATCACTGATGAATATAGAAGCAAAAATCCTCAACAAAATATTAGCAAACCAAATACAACAATACATTAAAAGGATCATCCACCATGATCAAGTGGGATTTCTTCCAGGGATTCAAGGATGGATCCATATCCACAAATCAATAAGGTGAACACCACATTAACAAACTGAAGAACAAAAACTATATAATTATCTCAATAGATGTAGAAACGGCTTTTGATAAAATTCAACATCCACTTAGGGTAAAAACTCTCCAGAAAGTAGGTAGAGAGGGAATAGTCTCAATATAATAAAGGCCAAATATCACAAACCTACGGCCAACATCATACTCAACAGTGAAAAGCTAAAACCATTTCCTCTAAGATCAGGAACAAGACAAGGATGTCCACTCTCACCACTTTTATTCAACGTAGTATTGGAAGCACTAACTACAGAAATCAGACAAGAAAAAGAAATAAAAGGAATCCAACTTGGAAAGAAAGAAGTAAAACTATCACTGTTTGCAGATGACATAATACTATATATAGAAGATCGTAAAGATGCCACCAAAAAAAATCAGAACTAATAAATAAATTCAGTAAAGTTGCAGGATACAAAATTAATATACAGAAATCTGTTGTGCTTCTATACACTAACAATGAACTATAAAAAGAGAAATTAAGAAAACAATCCCATTTACAATTGCATCAAAAGAATAAATACCTAGGAATAAATCTAACCAAAGAGGTAAAAGACTTGTACTTGGAAAACTGTAAGACATTGATGAAAGAAACTGAAGACAACACGAACAAATGGAAAAATATACCATGCTTATAGATTGGAAGAATGAATATTGTTAAATTGACAATACTCCCCAAGGCAATCTACAGATTCAATGCAATATCTATCAAATTACCAGTGGCGTTTTTCACAGAACTAGTACAAATAATTCTAAAATTTGTATGAAAGCACAAAAGACCCTAAATAGCCAAAACAATCTTGAGAAAGAAGAACAAAACCGGAGGTATCATGCTCCCTTATTCCAAGCCATACTACAAAACTATAATAATGAAAACAGTATAGTACTGCCACAAAAACAGACACATACATCAGTGGAACTGAATGGAGAGTCCAGAAATGAACCTACATGTACATGAACAATTATTCTACAATAAAGGAGTCAAGAAAATATGATGGGAAAAGATAGCCTCTTAAATAAATAGTGTTGGGAAAGCTGGACAACTGCATGCAACAAGAATTAAACTGGACTACTTTCTCACACCATATACAAAAATAACCTCAAAATGGATTAACGCCTTAAATGTAAGACCTGAAACCATAAAACTTCCAGAAGAAAACATAGACAATACGCTCTTTGACACTGATCTTATCAATAATTTTTTGGTTATGTCTCCAAAGGCAAGGGAAACAAAGACAAAAATAAATAAAAAACAAATGGGACTACATCAAACTAAAAAGCTTTTGCACAGCAAAGAAAACTATCAACAAAACAAAAAGGCAGCCTACTGAATAGGAAAATATATTTTCAAACAATATATCTGACAAGGGGTTAATATCCAAAATATACAGAGAACTCATGCGACTCAACATCAAAAAAACAAATAACCCAATTAAAAAAATGGGCAGAGCACCTGAATAGACATTTTCCCAAAGGAGAGAAACAGATGGCCGACAGACACATGAAAAGATGCTCAACACCACTTATCATCAGGGAAATGCAAATCAAAACCACAATGCAATACCACCTCATACCTGTCAGAATGGCTATCACCAAAAAGATAACAAATAACATGTAACGGCAAGGATATGGAAAGGGAATCCTCACGCCTCATTGGTGAGACTGTAAATTGGTGCAGCCACTATGGAAAACAGTATGGAGGTTCCTAAAGAAATTAAAAATAGAACTACCATACAATCCAGCAATTCCACTTCTGGGTATTTATCCAAAGAAAACAAAAACACTGATTTGAAAAGATATATGCACTCCAATGTTTATTGCAGCATTATTTAAAATAGCCAAGGTATGGAAGCAACCTAAGACAGACATAGACAAATGTATAAAGAAGATGTGGAATATTACAAAATTATAATGGAATATTCCTCAGCCATAAAAAAATTAAATCTTGTCATTTGCAACAGCATGGATGGACCTAGAAGGTATTATATTAAGTGAAATAAGTTAGAAAGAGAAAGACAAATACCACCTGGTCTCACTTATATGTGGAATCTAAAAAACAAAAACAAACAAAACAAAATGAAAACAGAATCATGCACACAGAGAACAAACAGGTGGTTGCCAGAAGGAGGGGTGGGGAGGTGAAGCAGCTGTAGAAGATAAGAGGTAACAAATCTCCAGTTATATAATATATAAGCCACAGGAATATAATATACAGCATAAGGAATATGGTTAGTAATATTGTAAAAAGTTTGTACATGGACAGATGGTTACTAGAGTTATGGTGATCATTTTATAATGTATGCAAATGTCAAATTATTATGTAGTAACCTAAAACTAACATAATAGCATACATCAACTATGTTTCAATTTAAAAAAATGTTTTCCAGAAATGAAAAGAAAGTGGGGCAAAAACTACTTTTTGCCTACAAAATACCTATTCTTTTCTTCTTTCTCAGTAGCAGAATTCAATTTTGTTGGGACTGTGATATGTTCAGCTAAAACAAAAAACGTTTCCCCACCTCCCTTGTGGTTGCTATAGTTATACGACACAGTTCTGGCCTAAGAAATGAAAGCAGTAAAATTTCCTAAAAGGAGAACAGAATCAGTTGGTAGTGCTGCATTCTGCTGAAGCATGGGCACAGTGCTGAGATGCTGGAGGTGGGAGCACCATTCTACAACCTCAAGTAAATAGAAGGGAAGGGCCATTTGCAACAACATGGATGGATTTGGATCCACGTTATGCTAAGTGAAATAAGTCAGACAGAGAAAGACAATACGATATCACTTACATGTGGACCCTAAAAAATACAACGAACTAGTGAATATAACAAAAAAGCAACAGATTCACAAATACAGAGAACAAACTAGTGGTTACCACTGGGGAAAGGGAAGGGGGAGGGGCAATATAGGGGTAGGGGACAAAGAGGTACAAACTGTTATGTATAAAATAAGCTACAAGGACCCAGAGATAATCATACTAGGTGAAGTAAGTCAGACAGAGGAAGACAAATATCATATGATATCACTTATGAACTTATGAACAAATGAACTTATTTACAAAACAGAAACAGACTCATAGACTTTGAAAACAAACTTATGGCTACCAAAGGGGAAAGGGAGGGGAGGGATAAATTAGGAGGTTGAGGTTAACATATACACACTACTGTATATAAAATAATCAACAAAGACCTATTGTATCTGGAACTCTACTCAATATTCTGCAATAACCTAAATGGGAAAAGAATCTGAAAAAGAATAGATACATGTAGCCGTATAACTGAATCACTTTGCTGTACACCTGAAACTAACACAAAATTGTAAATCAACTATACTCCAATATAAAAGTTTTTAAAATTTTGGGACTTCCCTGGTGGTGCAGTGGTTAAGAATCCGCCTGCCAATGCAGGGGACATGGGTTCGAGCCCTGGTACGGGAAGATCCCACATGCTGCGGAGCAACAAAACCCGTGCGCCACAACTACTGAGCCTGCACTCTAGAGCCTGCGAGCCACAACTACTGAGCCTGCGTGCCACAACTACTGAAGCCTGCGTGCCTAGAGCCCATACTCTGCAACAAGAGAAGTCACCGCAATGAGAAGTCCGTGTACCGCAGCAAGGAGTAGCCCCCGCTCACCACAACTAGAGAAAGCAACTAAACAAAGACCCAATGCAGCCAAAAATTAAATAAATTTATTTAAAAAAAATTTTTTAATGGAAAAATAAAATAAGTTACAAGGATACAAAATAGGGAATATAGCCAATATATCATAATAACTATAAATGGAGTATAACCCTTAAAAATTGTGAATCACTATATTGTACAGCTGTAACTTATATAATATTATACATCAGCTATATTTAATTTTAAAAAAAATAGTAGGGAAGGGCCAAGAGAAGCGCTGTCAGGACCTCCAGGAAGCAGACACTGAATCAGAGTTAGGAGTGCAACTCTGGCATTATTGGGAGGGTAAAGATCAAAAGTGGTATTGGAGGGGGGTAGGGGATTGGGCCACAAAGGCCTTCAGATTTTCTGACTTGAAAATCTGACCACGCTTATGAGAGGAAAGGGGGAAGAAGGCAGTATTGAACAAGAGGAGCCTTGAATTAAGATGCAAATCTCGCAAAATTTCAGCAAAGCCAACAGGAACCTCCAGAGCAGAGACTGTCCATTTGATGAATCCTATATCAGAGAGAATGGCCATGCCCAAGTGTCTTCTGCTATGCTCAGTCATTACTTGGGGGCTGCCTGGGAAAAGTGTGGCCCTGCATCAAAAGCTGAGGCAGATCCTGAAAGCGTTGCGTTTGGAGTCTCTCAAGATGGCAAATTCTTCCTTGAAGGAAGATCTAAGCGGTAGACCTGCATGGCCAGCACCACAGTGAAGGTCTCAGCCCTGATATCGTTCAGCTGGGATTACTGCCGGCAACTCCCCATTTCTGGCTTCTCATTGTGTCAGGAAAATGAAACCACTAATTTATTTAGTCCTGTGTTTGGGGGTTTCAGTTCTCTGTGTTTCTATAAATTATCAACTCAGATTCCACTGGGCGAGTCTCTAGTTAACAGTAAATTAGGTGCCTGGGGAGACACATTCACCACCATTCCAGGCTATGAGAGCTCTAAGTCAATGAAACAGCAGCCCGGGCGCAAAGCTGTCACCAGGCAAATATAAGCACCAGTTTCCCAGGAGAATTTTAGTGACAACAACTTGAATAACTGTTTGCCAAAAAACAGAAATAATAGGCTTAATGAGTGTCTGCTTGGGGGGCTAATGTTTGGACCTTAGTGTAAGGATTTTCAGATAGCTACTCACATCAAAGAAATTACTGTTTTCTTACTGCTGGATTCTTAACCGCATTGCCAGTGCTTGAAATGCTAGAAGTTTGACTTCCAGATAGCCTTAGGAAGCACACTTTTATCTCTCTGGACTTCAAATTCCTCTTTACAAAATGAGGAGGTTGATTAGGTACCACTGCAAGTATTTAAAACAGAGGGGATTAAAGGCACAGAATGGGTAACACACGTGATGGAGAAGCTGAGAGTTGAACAGGTGATGATGTGTCATAACCCAGATATTAGCAACAACAGGAAGCCAATACCACCTTTAGGGTGGAGAACAAAGAGAAGAGGTGGTACTGCTGGAACTCAGGACAGTCCATCAGCCAACAAAGCCTGAAGCACGGAGAGCCTGTACAGTGGGAGCTGGAGCCGCGTGATAAATTCACCTGCTGCCAGAGCATCAGCCCAAGGCAGAGGGAGGAGGGAAGATGCCCTGGCTTCTCCCAGCCTCCCTTGGGGCTCTCACCAGTGCCTCCGCTGGCTAAAGTCAGTGAGAAGCTAGCAAACACAAGACTTTGGTAAACCACAGCCTTCATGCGTCAGCCCCTCCATGACAGAGAACACAGCAGCAGAAGGACAAAAGAAAAGGAACTCAGGCAGAGCAGGTCCAAGACCATCATAGCCTAGACCAAAGGCATCTACATTTTTTCAGAAGTAGGTCACAAGAAAATAAAAACATAATTGGGAAGACTGTTTGAACTGTTGATAATGGTAGCTAGAGAAGATCAATGATTATCCTATAAACATGGACTTTACTCAGAAACACAGCAAATGTATACCAAGGCATTATTCATACACATGATCTCTTGATTCATCAAATGGGTCTGGTGTAACTAGCTGAATTCAGATAGTTCAAAATTATGTAATTAATAAAACTCATTTCCATCATATCTGCTAACATGATTCCTGTCAGCTGCCACCCATTCAGCATGAGCTAATTTGTGTGTGTGATTTTGTTTGGTCATTTTTTTTAAGTGAACCGAAAGCTCCAGGCAGCCAGGACCCAGAGGGGGGTTAGCTGCGCTGCTCTGAGGACCTCTTACTGGATGCTGGGCCAAGACACCACAATTCCTCCTAATTTAATAGCCCCTATTTCTCCAGGGTGAGAGCACCTTCTACTGAGGAAAGGCTCCCAAAAGCTTTAAGGAGGTGGTGCATCTGTCACATGGTCGTGCCAACATTGTCAGCCTCCACCAGGCCAAGGGGTACTGACTTGTGCCTAGGAAGTTCTTTAAGCCTACTTCTTACAGTCACACAAATGATTCATAAGGGAGCTCAGAACCGGTGAGAGCTTCCTGGAGCCATAAACATTTATCCATCTCTGGACCTTTAGGGCATCGAACTTCTAAAATGAAATCTCTGGATGTCAAATAAAGCTAAGCCAAAAGTGAAACTCCTCAACCCCATCATCCTGGTTTGTTCTCTGGAATAGGGCTCCCCAGCTGGTCTGTGGCCTGTTAGGAACCGAGCCTCACAGCAGGAGGTGAGTGCTGGGCCAACAAGCTAAGCTTCATCTGCTGCTCCCCGTGGCTCGCGTTACTGCCTGAACCATTCCTGCCCACCCCCCCGCCACCGGTCCGTAGAAAAATTGTCTTCCACGAAACCGGTCCCTGGTGCCAAAATGGTTGGGACCTCTGCTCTGGAAGCCTGCTGGGCACTGCATGTCAGCCAACTGTGCTGAAGGCACACAGTCGAAGCCTAGCACTTCTGTGTTTCGTGAGCAGCATTTTAACGTCCCCCAAAAAAGGATATGAGTTAAAAACGGCCAACATAAACACGAGCTTGTGTTTTTCTCTATTCACTCAAGGAAAGGGTATAATTCCATAACTACAAAGTCCCTGTTACCATCCTTCAGATTCTCCTCCTCTGAATCCAGAGTTCCAGCCAAGGGTGGCGCAGTAACTTCGGTTCCAGGAGGGCAATGAGATGGCTGAGTGGAGAGGATCGCGTCTCAGCCTTAGCTCAATAGAGCCGACCCAGCAAAAACAGAAGTGCTTATCAGTGAGGTAACAGACAAACAAAATGTTCTTTGTGGCTTAAAAACTATACTCCCATGCACTCCATTTTAAGAATGTAGGAAAGAGTGAAGCAACCTAAATGTCCACAGACAGATGAATGGATAAAGAAATGTGGTACAGATATACAATGTACAATGGAATATTACTCAGCCATAAAGAAGAATGAAATAATGCCATTTGCAGCCACATGAGTGGACCTAGAGACTATCATACTAAGTGAAGCAAGCCAGAGAGGGAAAGAAAAATATCATATGATATCACTTATATGTGCCATCTAAAAAAAAGAGATACAAATCAACTTACTTATAAAATAGAAATAGACCCACAGACATAGAAAGCAAACTTATGGTTACCAAAGGGGATGGGGGGGATAAATTAGGAGCCTGGGATTAACATGTACACACTACTATATATAAAATAGATAGCAGCTTCCCTGGTGGCAGAGTGGTTAGGAATCCGCCTGCCAATGCAGGGGACACAGGTTCGAGCCTTGGTAATGGGAAGATCCCACATGCTGCGGAGCAACAGAACCCGAATGCCACAACTACTGAGCCTGCACTCTAGAGCCTGCGAGCCACAACTACTGACCCCGCATGCCACAACTACTGAAGCCCGCGTGCCTACGGCCCGTGCTCTGCAACAAGAGAAGCCACTGCAATAAGAAGCCCATGCACTGCAATGAAGAGTAGCCCCTGCTCGCCGCAACTAGAGAAAGCCTGGGCGTAGCAACAAAGACCCAATGCAGCCAAAAATAAATAAATTTATTTTAAAAAATAAACAAAAATTTTAAAAAATAGATAACCAACAAGGACCTACTATACAGCACAGGGAGCTATACTCAATATTTTGTAATAACCTATAAGGGAAAAGAATCTGAAAAAATAGAGAGCTGAATCACTGTGCTGTACACCTGAAACTAACACAACATTGTAAATCAACTATACTTCAATTAAAAACAAAAGAATTTAGGAAGGAGTAAATATGGCCAACTGTCAGGTTAAGGAAAGAAATCCATGAAACTAGGTGGGAAAATTTATCTGAGAGGGAATTTTTTAAAGGAAGGTATTTAAGGCAATATAAAGGTTTATCTTGTTTACATTTAACATTTAATGGTTGGAAGGTTAAAGTTTGGGAACAAGAATTGCTGCTATTCTCCTAGGAGCAAATGATTATATTTTAAAGAACTTTACCCTCTCACAGGTCTTTGAGGAGACCTGTCATAATGTCAAGTCCTGATCTTTTTCTTGAAAGGAGGCAAGAGACATAAGAATTAACTCTATAGAATGGCACTGTGTCACAGTGCTCTCAGGGCAGCTAAAAAGAAGGAAAGAGCAGACAGCAAGTCTGAAAAGGACAGAGGGGAAGGGGCATCCCAGATTTCAAGATAAGTTCCCTTGACAGAAAAACAGGATATAGACTCTGTGATGAGGGGACTTCAGGTCATTACCTCTATTACAGGCTGGGATCCTGCAGTTGATTCCTCTCTCTCTCTCTCTCTCTCTGTCTCTGTCTGTCTGTGTCTCTCTCTCTCTCTCTCTCTGTCTCTGTCTGTCTGTCTGTCTGTCTCTCTCTCTCTCCCCTTATGCCCTTCCTCCACCCAACCTCATCTTTTCTCTGCAGGAAGCAGGTAATTAACAAGCGCCCCTAAATGGAGGCCCCTGTCATCATTCCTTAATGTGTTTTCCAACTAAGTTAACAAGAATCTGGGGCTTTCTAAACCAGTTCAACATATGGGCCCAAAAAACAAAATTTACACTTACGGCTACTGTCAATGGCTTTTTCACAGTTTAATGTGTTTTCTTCAATCTTGTGCTACTATTTAAAATAGCCACTTCTACAGAAAACTGTCCCTCTGGAGAAAGTGCTGTGATTTCCAGTGTGAGAGGGCAACAGAGCACTTTAAGGCAATTGATCTCAAAGGGAGCAAAACACACCAGCACCCAAGAGGAAGAGCGGCCACAGGAGAGGCAGCCACCTGCCTTCCACAAAGCTGTTCTGGGTGGACACAGGGGAGAGCTTAGTTGAAAGAAAACATGAGGAGGCAAAGGAGTTCAGCATCAAAAAGCACCTAAGCACCGACTCGATACCAAATAGGAAGTTAAAATAATATCATTCCCAAGATGAAGAGTTTTAGGTTGTCAGACCCAACTTCCATAACTTTAATTTTTTTCTGCAGTAGACTCTCTCAGCTCTGGGGGCATATTGGAATCACCTGGGGAGTTTTAAGCTTTAACTCTGACGTCTGCTCCCATGTCGAACCAATTAAAGAAGACTAAATGAGGGAAAGGGACAAGCACAGGGAGCTTTATTGGAACATCTCCACTGACAAGGAATTCACTACCTTCCATGGAAACCCGTTCCCTGTTGAGACCATTTTGATTTTTCAAAGTTTCCCCTACGTTGAAGTTAAAGCCGCGTTTTGTACCATCCCTCAATTTGTCCTTGTTCTGCCCAGAAGCACCATGGAAATCTACCCAATACGTATATCAAATTCTGGAATGATACAAACCTGGAGAGCTGCTTTGATAGCACAATTGACAGGCTGAGGGCAAATTGAACAAAATGAAATCCAACAGGTATCCACAACCTTTTTTCCTTGGGGCTAAGAAAGTATAGCACAAGGAGAGGATGGGAGAGAAAGGGCGTTAGCAGCAGGAGTTCCGTGATAGATTTCTGGGGTAGGGAGGGAGGGCTGGGGGGCAGTAACTCCACCTGAGTCATCAGGGTGATGTGGCTGCCGAAACCCCTCGTGCTCTCCCAGGCTGCATCCATAGACATGAGATCTCCAGAAGAGGGTTAATCAGGAGACACACCCGTAGGAGAGAATAGGTGACCACGCTTCAAAAGCAATAGAGAAAAACAGAGAGAAATGAACCCAACAGTGAAAGATTTTTGAAGGTTCAAATAAAGAACTGGTAGGGGGAAGGCCGATGAAAAAGAAAGCATTAAAGTGAGGAAGAGGAAACTAGCATTTGAGTATGTACTCTGTGCCAGCTACCCTACATACATCACTTCAGATAATCATCAAGACAGCCTCTGATACATATAACTGATTCACTGTTATACAGCAGAAACTAACACAACATTGTAAAGCAATTAAACTCCAATAAAGATGTTAAAAAAAAAAAAAGACAGCCTCTGAAGTTACCTAATTAATGAGAAGATATTTACAGAGCCTCAAGGGATAAAACTAGAAAGAAGGGGTGGGTTTGGAGCTTTAAAAAAGACAGGTATCTTCAATTTTTTTGCTTTCCTTTTCTTTTTGGGTCTCCTTCAAAGACTGAGATGATTACACGCCTCAGTTGGTGGGACTCAGTTATTGGTCCACACAGACTCCTCTCTTATTTATTCATTAACTCCTTTGTCTCTTCACGTGTATATTTGTAAGTCCCCATGGCCCACCAGCATTTCTCTGCCTCTTCGTAAACAATGTATATTCTTTTATTTGCATACGTTCTTGTAAAATTTTGTGTGTATTCTGTAAATTTTCTTTTCCCATACTTCACCATTTTCCCCTACAGTTTGTACCTCTTTCTTGTTAATTTGCAATAGTTTTCAGATATCAGTCCCTTGTTGGCATTAGCACTTTATTTATCATGTTCGTTAACATTCTAATCTTTGTATCAACAATAACATTGCCCAGGTGTAATCGAGATCAACTTTTTTTTTAAAGATTTCACATTTGAGGATTTAGTTAATAACTCCTTCCCCACCTTAAGATCACAAAGAAATTGTACATTTTCTTCTAACAACTGTATAGTTTGAACTTTCACATTTAGGTCTTTCATTCTTCTGGAATCTGCCTTTGTATATGGTGTATAACAAGGTCAATCTTATTCTGCTCTGTATAATGTGCCTGTTCATCCAGCAGTATACTACACAATCCTTCCTTTCCCCATTGACTTGTGGTGCCACCTTGACGATACATTAATTTCCAATCAATATACAGATCACATTGAGCTCTCTATTCTGTTCCATTGATCGATCTGTCTGTCCTTGTATCAGTATCACACTGTTTTCATTACTATGGCTTTGTAGCATGTCTTAACATCCGCCAGGGAATGTTATTCCGTTTACTTTTCTTTTGCAAGATTGGCTTACTATGAAGAAGTTCGGGAGATCGGCTGTACAACATTCTGCTTATAGTTAGCAATACTGTACCGTACATTTGTTAGGAGCACAGATCTCATGTGTTTACAATTTTTAAAAAGATATTGGTTTACTATTTGTGGACTTTCATTATCCTGTACAAATGTTCAAGTAAAGGCTATCAAATTCATCAAAAAATCCAAATAGAATTTTTATCAGGATTGAATTGGAATTATAGATAATTTAGGGAAAATTGTCATCTTCATTATATTAGTCATTTCATCCAAGAGCATGAAATGTTTCTCCATTTATTCAGATCATCTTCTATGCCTTTTCTTTACATTTTAATTTTTTCCCCATAGAGCATGTGCATAGTCTTGGATAAATTAACTCCTAGATACAGTCTGTCTTGCAGAAATTCCTACATATGGACTGACAGACAAATGATATCAGTATAACAGAGAAGCCTCTGGTTAATATGGGATTTTCCCAACACCGTTCATATCCTGTGCTATCCAGCCACAGCAGCTGTATGCTAAACAGCTAACCCAGCTGCCTTTGGCTCCTCCAGTCAAGACCCTTCACTATCTTGGTCTGTCCTTCATCTGCTTCAGGTCCCCAGTGTGTGGTAGCCAGTACCTCCTTAGACCTCAGTCTTTAACCCTAGCACCACAGATAGATCAGAAGACCCTGTTTCTTCCCAGCCAGTTGTTTACCTTCCCAGTTGAGCGGTTCAAGCAGGTCCTGTTCTCAGGGAGTGCCCCAGGGAAGCAGATTTCAACTCAGACCAAGGAAGGGCTTTCTCACCCAGCTGCCCTAGGAGGGAGCGGTGCAGTCCCTTCTCTCTGCCTCGGTTTCCTCTAATCAGGAGGTCCTGGTGTGACATGGAGTCTCCACATACCAGCCGAGGTCTCCAATCCTGAGTACACAGAGCTCTCGTCTGCTGGGGAGGTTGAGGAAGAAGGGAGCGGGAAGAACCTGGCACCGTGGTGGCACATCTTTGGACTCAGTGGGCAAAGGCCAGGCTCCAAGGTCTGCCCGGTGCTGAGGGAGTCGCCCCTCCTGGCAGAGGGTGCGCTCATAGACACACTGTGAGGCTCAGTTCTTACTCTGGATCCATGAAATGAGGCAGGCAGTTTTTATTCTCTTCCGTTGTCTGGGATATCCAGTGTAGGTTAGAAAACAACTGTTTCTTGAAAGTTTCTTAGAATTTACCCGTAAAACAATCTAAGCTTGGGGTTCCAGGGAGGGGAAGTGGTTCAATGCCATTTCAATTTATTTCATATGTATGATTCTATTTCAGTTTTCTATATTTGTGCTAGTTGTGACATTTTATATTTTTCAAGGAATGTATCCACTTCATCTACATTTTGAGTTCACTCACATACAGTCATTCACAGTAGAGAAAAAGCCATAATTGGATAAGTAGAATGCAAACATTAGAAATTAGCCATGTAAATGAAGAGGTGTTTAATTGTGAGACTAAATGAAATGTCCAGCACACGCTTCTATAACCATGGACCGAGAGTTGCAGCGTTGCACAGTTCAAATTCATCCTGGCTAGCTGCATTATGATGCCATCTAGTGGTTATTGTCCACTAGGGCTTCATTATAGATGGTAACAATGCTAGGGCTCAGGTTAGCCAAAACTTCCAGGTCACTGGCAGAAATGCTAGGAATTTCCCAGTTCCCTGGTTGCCCATTGCTGCAGATTTGGCCTAAAGGGACTCCTTCTCCCTTTGAGGCCCCTTCAAAGATTGCTGTTGCCCCCCAACCCTACCCTCACACCCACAATATGGCCCTCCCAGAAAAGATAAAACCTTAAGCCCACAGCCATTTGAGAACACCGGCAGGATACATCATCAATCCTGATATATCAAGCTCATACTATTGTAAGATGTTTCTGTAATCTTTTATTATTCTTTTTAATATTCCTGTTGTATCTGTATTTATTTGACCATTCTCTTTCTGTATCATATTTAATTTTATCGACCTTCTTTTTCCTCGACACTTTTGTTAGAGTTTGTCAATCTCATTTATCTAGTCAAAGAAACAGCCTTTGATTTTGTTAATTTTTCTATTGCTTTATTGAGCTATAAAGGGTTTTTTTTATTAGTATATAATTCATATACCATCAAACTCATCCTTTTTCAAGTGTACAATTCACTGGTCTTTTAGTATATTTACAAGAATGTGCAACTATTATCACTATTTAATTTCAGAACATTTTTGTTACCCCAAGAGAGCACCCATATACATTAGTCATCACTTTCCATTTCCTTCTTTCGCTCACTGATCTGCTTTATGTCTCCATAAATTTCCTATCCTGGGTCAATCACATAAATGGAATCATGCAATATGTAGCCTTTTATGGCTGGCTTCTTTCACTCAGCGTAATGTTTTAAAGGTTCACCCACGTTGTAGCAGATATCAGTGCCTCTACCTTTTTATGGTGGAATATTATTCCATTGCATGCATATAGCATATTTTGTTCATCCATTCATGAGCTGATGGACATTTGAGTTTCTACTTTTGGGCTATTATGAATTATACTGCTACAAACATTCATGTACAAGTTTTTGTGTGTACATATGTTCTCAGTTCTTCTGAGTCTATAACTAGGAGTCAAGTGGTTGGGTCATGTGATAAATCTATGTTTAACTATTTGAGGAACTGCCTAAATTTTCCACAGCGGCAACACCATTTTACATCCCCATCAGCAAAATGAATAAGGGTTTCAATTTCTCCACATCCTAGTGGCTATGAAGAGGTATCTCATTATGGTTTTGATTTGAGTTTTCCTAATGACAAATGACGTTGAGCATCTTTTCACATGCTTATTGGCATTTGTATATCTTCTTTGGATAATGGTCTATTCAAATTCTTTGCCCGTTTTTATTTGGGTTATTTGTCTCTTTATTGTTGATTTGTAAGAGTTACTTATATATTCTGGATACTGGACTTTTATCCACCTCCTTTGAACAATTTCTTTGGCCAAGATTTTATGAGTAAACTCAGGGAACAGCAGCATTGAGAGGAGGCAGTAAATGAGGAATCGTGCCAGTCAGTTTATGTATGTTTTTATCAACTGTTTATCCCATCAGGGCTCTGGCATTGCCTGGACTTTACCATCCCAGCACCAAAGATTTGGGTCTTCGATAAGATTTCTGCAATAAACCCCTATTTTTAGTCCAAGTTCTTGAGGATATTCCTGATCCGTCCGTACTTCATCTGTAAACTGGAGATATTATCCTTGAAGCTTCTTTTGAGGACTATATGATATAATGTATACAAACACTCGGCTTATAGTTGAAATAATAGATCCTCCTCCTCTCATTTTAATGTTTATTCCCACATTCTGCCTTCCAAAGTCTTAATCTCACATATTCTCACTGTTTAAATATAATGAAGGTTTTCCTCCCATACTGACTTTGTTTGGCCTGCCACGGGAAGAAGTACTTTTGCCTGGTTACATATACAAATATTATGTATGTATGTAGTTATCTATCGCCAGCCTTCTAGCATGACTTATGTCCCACAAAGTTAAAAAACAGCCCTAAGTTAAAAGTTAGCCTTCTTTTCTGATTGCATTTCTTTTTTTTTTTTTTTGCGGTACGCAGGCCTCTCACTGCTGTGGCCTCTCCTGTTGCGGAGCACAGGCTCTGGACGCGCAGGCTCAGCGGCCATGGCTCATGGGCGCAGCCGCTCCGCGGCATGTGGGATCTTCCCGGACAGGGGCACGAACCCGTGCCCCCTGCATCGGCAGGCGGACTCTCAACCACTGCGCCACCAGGGAAGCCCTCTGATTGCATTTCTGAATATGGCCTGTGGCTTATCATTTATTTCCCATAGACATTGCTGAATGAACTTTTATCCTGAAGCTTCATTTGTTTAAAAGAATATTAACATAAAAGAATCCTCACTAGAGCTCCGAGGAAGATATATTACTCCATTTTTTTCTAGACATCTAGTAGCAGAAAGCACATATTTTATTAAAAAGATTCAAAAGACTATTGTTTACAAAAATGACTCACAGAAACCTGATTCACAATTGATTTCTAAAACATATAATGGGAAGAATAAGTCATAGAGTGGACATATGAGGAACTGGGGAATCCTTTTTTAGTCAGTGTCTGATATACCCAATCTTCTAAAAATCTATCTCAGTCTTGACCATTCTGGGATAGTTTGATAGGGAAGCTATTCAGCCAAAAAGGATGCTCAATAAGGAATCGTTAGCTCAGCATATAATATCCACACAAGGGAAGGGGTAATTTTAGAAAATTAAGAGCCCCATATCTCAAAGGGAAGGCATTCCTAAGGTGATATTTTTACTTTTGTATATGGTTTCTCCTTTATGCATATAAGCGTTCTCATTTTCAAAAACCTTGGTTTGACTTGAGGTAAAATTCGGTTACTTTTAATTTTGTATCTTTTCCATAGCGGTGTAACTCTGTGGTCAAAAAATCTTATTCACCCTTCATATGAATGTGGCTGACTCTCTTTTCTTTCTCTTTTTTTTTAGTTTATGAATTTTATTTTTTTTATACAACTTTTTTTATTAGTTATCTATTTTATACATAGTGTATATATACCAATCCCAATCTCCCAATTCATCCCACCACCCCCTGAATGTGGCTAACTCTCCTTAACATTATTTGGAGGAAGGGTGAGAACACTATTACTATTCTGTCCACATGGTAGCCACCTAAATTCTGGTCACATTGACGAAAGAAAATATTCATAAAATTCCATATTCCAATTGGAATTCCTTATATTACCAAATGCACTGACCTTAACGTGAAGAACACATTACACATATAATGATTTGCAAGAGGGCCTTCATATTTAATCTTTATACCATTTGATTCTCATCACAAACATGCTATATAACTGATCCAAGGCTAAAAATGACTAAAACTCCCATGACTCTTCCTGCTGATGGTTTCTCTGAGGTGGTACAGAGTTAAAAATGTAATTTCTACAAATGAAAAATTGCCGTTACTGAAATTCAACAATTTCATGGTAATTATCCATCCATATTTCCTTTTTATATGCTTTCATTTGGATAAAATTTCATTTAATATCATCAAATAAGTTTTCTTTGGGGCACAGTGATTTTCATATTGTCAACTAATAACCAGTCAGGTGTGTCTTGGTGTTTCCCAGAATCACCCTTTATTCCTTTTCCTCTTTAAGTCAGTACTTTCCTTCTTAGCTTCAGGAATATTTTATTCTGAAGAGGCAAAATATCTCCAAGATTTTTAGGAAAAGAAATCTTGTTCTTAAATCTGTGGCCAACTTTAGCTGCCAAAACTCAACCTCCTGTTTACTCATTCACTACAGGAGAGCTTACAAACCAAGCTCTAATCTCACCAATTCACAAAGAGTTCTGGAAATCCCACATACCTACGTGTGGGATCCACTGAAAGGATGTAGACAGGTGGCTCTCCTACTTAAGCAGGCATCAGAATCACCTGGTAACTTGTTAAAACAAACTGCTGATTCAGTAGGTCTGATCTGGGCCCAAGAATTTGCATTTCTAGCAATTTCCTGGATGACGCTGATGCTGCTGATTCCATGACCATGATCTGAAAACCGCTGCATAAATCCCTGTGCATTAACCTCCAGTCTGGAAAGATACTGACTTTTCTCAACACACACCAACTTTAAGGTTAAAAAGATTAGAAAAACAGCTAAAACCCTCAAGAATTCGTTTGCAGCCCTCACCTACTCTAGAGATCCTGGATTCCATAATCACTTGCTAAAGTCACTGCTACTGATACTGTGGCCTTCTGGATTCTGGATCCTTTTCCCTTGCCAAGATTTTCAGAATTTTCCACATTCCCTCTGCTTCATTACTAGACCACTGTTGCCCTTGTCTCAGGATCACATTACTGTTACTGATCTTCTGATTCAGATAAAAGCCCAATGAAGGAAAAACTTGGCTCTTTTCTGAAGGCAGATGCAAACTGCTCACCAGGTCACGATTTCTCTAAAGCACTTTTAAGAGTTCAACATTTATTAGCAAGTCAGTAAGTCCCTCTTCATTTTAAAACCTCTCCATACTCAGAGGGAGGGGGCAGTCTGGTATTAGCCTCTCTTATTGCAAACACTTTAATAGCTTGTGAACAATTCTGAGAGGTAAAAACACGTCCTCAGTAGACTAACGACTGCAATAGAGACAGCATAAGGGCAGGAAAGGTGGGAATGTGGCTGGACTCACATCCCCTTACAGTCATCTTAATTTATTCCTCTGCATTCCAAGCCATTTACAATACACTTAAAACATAGCTTAGGCTCTATTAGAGTCCCTGGCACAAAGCAGGTTTCCACAAAGCACTGTTTTTTTGGTCATGGAGCAAAATCATGTACTGATCACCTTATGTCTAATACTGTATGTGAGATAGTTCAGGGAGCAGTCATGAGTAATCTTTATCAAAACAAAAAAAAACACAAAAAACCCTTTCTGAATGATCTTCTCACAGCTAACACAATGATTTAAGACAATGCCAAAGCATATTAACAACTACAATTAATTTATGGTAAAAAGCAAGGATTTAAAAGTACCTTGTTAATAGAAGGTAAAAACACACTGTATTAGATATCAGAGATCACCTGTTTCACTTGTGCAGCCCAGTCTCCATGTAACAGTGTCAGAGAGGAAAACTCAGTTGTTACAATATCCAAAATGATGCGGCCATCCTAGCACCTAAGTAGACAGAGAACACGTGTCAGCCATGCTTGCCATTGTCTGGTTTTAGCTCCCTAATTTACACTTGCCATCTCTGAACCTCTAAGACCTCTTCCCCTGTCACATTTGGAAAAAAGAAAACCTCATACTGTAGAGCAATGAAATTGATTTCCATTGGCCAAATATAACAGGAAGGCTTCTTGCTTCAAAAGCACACCTCGGGGTTTCCCTCAGGGTCTTCCGTACCTCAGGCACCAGAGGCCACGGAAGCAAGAAAGGCCTTTGTCAGTCCACACACAGACCAGAATGAGTCCGGAGCGGCCTCTTCCGCTTTCCAGGCACTGTCCTCACCACCTTCTTCCCCTCTCGTTAGGAAAAGCTCTCATTTCAATACTTAACACTTGTTGACTGATGAGACCTCAGGGTAAATGAATGCCAATGCTTCATCTCAACCAGGTGTTTGCTTTTATATATCTTATCATGGATTAGAGATTGAAATGCTTTCTCCTCTTACGGGGATTTTAGCCATCAGCAAGTAGATGGAGTTTGTAGGGAGCACCTAAGAACCACTTTCTGGAAATGGAGGGGAATGTGATGGGTAGGAGGCAAGAACCACAGGACAGCAGTGCCCCAGAAACACAGCCTCAGGGACTGGAGCCCTTCTTTCCCCAGCACGAATATCTCGTGCAGTCTCAGCCTGGATGCAGAGGCTTTCCTTTCCTTTCCCACCCTTTGACCCCACCCAGCCCTGCACCAAGTACTCAGATGCCAGCCTCCTAGGCTCACTTGGACACGTGGGGGTGCATCTGGTTGTCACAAGGACTGCGGAGTAACCCTAGCATTTTCTAGACTTCCTTGCTCATCTTTTCAAACTGGGCAGAGGGGGTGGGGTTCACTCTATGTGTGCGGATCAAAGGCGGTAGCTTTGCATTATGGCGTGCACGCGTATGAAGGGGCTAATTTTATTTTCCTTCCAATGTTATTGAGATATAATTGACATACAGCACTATCTAAGTTTAAGGTGTACAGCGTAAAGATTTGCCTCTTCTACATCATGAAATTATTACCACAATAAGTTTAGTGACAACCATCACCTCATATAGATACAAAATAAAAGAAAAAATTTTTTCCTTGTGATGAGAACTCTTAGGGTTTACTTTAACAACTTTCATATATAACATACAGCAGTGTTAATCATATGTATCACGTTGAACATTACATCCCTAGTACTTATTTATTTTATAACTGGAAGTTTGTACCTTGTTACCACCTTCAGATGCCCCCTCTCCCCACACCCCCACCTCTGGTAACCACAAATCTGATCTCTTTTTCTGTGAGTTTGTTTGGGTTTGCAGTATTATTGACCTACAACACTATGTTAGTTCCCATTACACAACACAGTGATTCAATAGTTCTATACATTCAACATGATCACCACAATAAGTCTAGTTGCCAACCGTCACCATACAAAGATATTACATTATTATTGACTATATTCCCCACATTGAACATTTCATACTTGGGACTCATTTATTTTGTAACTGGAAGCTCATACTTCTTAATCTCCTTCACCTATTTCTCTCATCCCCCTTCTTCCCTCCCCTCTGGCAACCACCCATTTGTTCTCTGTATCTATGATTCTGTTCCTGTTTTGCTATGTTTGTTCATTTGTTTTGTTTTTTAGCTTTCACATAAAGGGAAATCATACAGTATTTGTCTTTCTCTGTCTGACTTTTTTCACTTAGCATAATACCCTCTAGGTGCATCCATGTTGTCACAAATAGCAAGATTTCATTCTTTTTTATGGCTGAGTAATAGTCCATTGTATATATATATATATATATATATACTACATATTCTTTATCCATTCATCTATTCATGGGCATTTAGGTTGCTTCCATAACTTGGCTATTGTATATAATGCTACAATGAACAGTGAAGTACGTACATCTTTTTGAACTAATTTTTCATTTTCTTTGAATAACTACCCAGAAGTGGAAATGCTGGATCATACAGTATTTTTATTTTTATTTTTCTGAGGAAACTCCATACTCTTTTCCATAGTGGCTGCACCAATTTCCATCCCCACCAACAGTGCACAAGGATTCACTTTTCTCCACATCCTCACCAACAGTTTTTATTTGTTGTTTTTTTGATAGCCATTCTGGCAGGTGTGAGGTGGTGGTGTCTCATTGTGGCTTTGATTTACATTTCCTTGGTGATTAGTGATGTTGAGCATCTTTTCATGTGTCTGTTGGCCATCTATTTGTCTTCTTTGGAAAAATTTCTATTCAGGTCCTCCCCCCTTTTTTAATTGGGTGGTTTGTTTTTTTGATATTGAATTGTATGAATTCTTTGTATATTTTGGATA
Source organism: Grampus griseus (assembly GCF_964374135.1). Lineage (NCBI taxonomy): Eukaryota > Metazoa > Chordata > Mammalia > Artiodactyla > Delphinidae > Grampus > Grampus griseus. The sequence goes on along the minus strand of NC_139019.1, from coordinate 97,841,547 downwards.
TTAACCCCTTATTGGATATATCGTTTGCAAATATCTTCTCCCACTCAATAGGCAGTCTTTTCATTTTGTTGATAGTTTCCTTCACTGTACAAAAGCTTTTTAGCTTGATGTAGTCCCATTTGTTTATTTCTGCTTTTGTTTCCCTGGCCTGAGGAGACATAGCCAAAGAAATATTGCTAAGACCAATGTCAAAGAACATACTATCTATGTTTTCTTCTAGGAGTTTTATGGTTTTAGGTCTTACATTTAAGTTTTTAATCCATTTTGAGTTTATTTTTGTATAAGGTGTGAGAAAGTAGTCCAGTTTTCCCAACGCCATTTATTGAAGAGGCTGTCTTTTTCCCCATTCTATCTTCTTGCCTCCTTTGTCACAGATTAATTGCCCATATAAGTGTGAGTTCATTTCTGGGCTCTCCATTCTGTTCCATTCATCTATGTGCCTGTGTTTGTGCCAGCGCAATACTGTTTTGATGACTAAAGCTTGTAATTTAGCTTGAACTCAGGGAGCATGATACCTCTTGTTTTGTTCTTTTTTTCTTAAGACTGTTTTGGCTATTCAGGGTCTTTGGTGTTTCTATACAAAATTTAGAATTATTTATTCCAGTCACATGAAAAATGCCAGTGGTGTTTTAATAGGGATTTCATCAAATCTGTAGATTACCTTGGATGGTATGGTCATTTTAACAATATTAATTCTTCCAATCCATGAGCTTTTTATCATGAAAATGTTCAAATATGCACAAAAAAATAGTATAATCAACTAGCATATCACTTCAGTCCTACATGATTCAGTGTGCATTTCTATAACGTAAGAACATTTTCTTACATAAGCACAACACCACTGCTACCCTTAATAAAATTCCTTGATATCATCTAACATCCAGTCCATATTCAATCCTGAACTGGAGAGGAATATTTTTATTTTGTATGGATAGCAGGAAAACTAATAATATAGAAAAAATGATTATAGTAATATGATTATAGATACTGAACAACTATCAAAGGGAAACGAAACTTAAAAACATTTGGTTTGTTTAGCTGTATTAAAACAATACTAATTAAGGCAATTTATTCAACTGCTTGATATTTATCCCCAGTGACAACAGATCATCATAACAATTATGCATGTCATTAAATGTGCCCAGGATTACAGCTGGAAACAAACAGAATGCACACAAGTAGTACAGAAATCTGCTTGCACCTTGAAAATTGTTTACTTCGAAAGAAATAGAATTGACCTGGATAATCTGCGTTCAGACCCAGGGAAGTGTAGTTGATACCAAGGGTACAAAAAAAATTTTGAACTTCATCAAACTCCTGACAACCTTCTCTCATTACCTTTGCAATGATACATTATACTCTTAGCTAGGCGAGAAAAATGCTGATATGAAACTACAGCACCAGTATAAAAATGCAATTGTGCTGGGACCTCTGAGGAAGAACTCTTTTCATAAGAAAATCTTGGAGCCTGGAGGACCAGTTTTGCACACTGTAGCTGTTTAATAACTCCTCTTCCTTCTCCTCCTCCCTATGCCCACCTCAGTTTGCAGGACTGCACAGGTGAGGGCTCAGAAAACCGACCTGGAGCAAATTCCTTCTCATGACACAGTTTGTCATTTGGAAAACACTGATGGTTACATCAAAAGGCTTTCTGCAATGTTACTGCACTACCTTCACAGCAAATTTGCACAGTCCTTTCTAAATCTAGATTTAAAAAGGATGTACTTATTTCAAAGGAAAAAGGATTAAACAGAAGGTGAGGGGGAAGCTCCAGGCACTTAAGTCTCCTTCCACTCTGGCAGTGAGTGTTTGCCATTAAGGCAGCCTCAGACCCTTGTTCTCATCCTCTCCAGGCCTTGTGTGCACTTGGTTCTTTGGACACAGAATCTAGTGAACTCAGGGACCCCAACTTACCCCAGTGGTCAACCAAGACTGTCTTAGAATCCTTCTGGCAAAAGTAACCTCAGAAATGTTGACCTCAACTCATTACTGAGGTTGTAAGCATAACTGGGCAGCTTTTGTTAAGTTCACATTAGCCACAGCCTTCTGCAAAAAGGGGAAGAAAGAAAGAGGGAGTGAAGGAGGGAGGAAAGGAGAGAGGGAAGGGAGGGCTGAGCTTGGAAATGGACTCTCTGAAACCAAAGTACTGGTGAACTTGTTAAAGATTTTTAAGTCTGACAGGCCAGCTTTCCCAAACCATGGCAGCTGTAAAGGGAATATAATTATACTTAGCAGAAGCCACCAGAATTTTGAAGTTACCCTAAATTTAAAGCTTCTGGGAGACTTAATTAAATGTAATGAAAACCATAGCTGCTAAACAAAGATGTTGTAGCTCCCACTTAGTTATTCCTGAGAAAATTAAGTAGCAATCATGAAAACATACCTCAGCTTTCACATTTAAGCCGCTAGGTAGTAATGCCCAAAGTCTATAAATAAGGTAATGCTCTCTTCTTTTCATTAGCTAGTACCATTGTCAAACTACTCATCTGTTCCTGTAAGAAAGAAAATCAGAACTAGAACAGAAGGAAAAAATAAGAGGAGAGGGCTTCCCTGGTGGCACAGTGGTTGAGAATCTGCCTGCCAACGCAGAGGACACGGGTTCGAGCCCTGGTCTGGGAAGATCCCACATGCCGCGGAGCAACTAGGACCGTGAGCCACAACTACTGAGCCTGCGCGTCTGGAGCCTGTGCTCCGCAGCAAGAGAGGCCGCGATAGTGAGAGGCCCGTGCACCGCGATGAAGAGTGGCCCCCACTTGCCGCAACTAGAGAAAGCCCACACAGAGAAACGAAGACCCAACACAGCCAAAAATAAATAAATAAATAAATAAAATTTAAAGTAACAAGCAAAAAGCAAGCCCTTCCAAGTTCATTAAAGGAAATGTTTAAAAAAAAAAAAAAGAGGTGAGAAAAAGGAAGTACAGGGAAGTTGTCCTGAGTGTGATATAGGGTAATATTCTAGCCGACTTCAAACCCTTGAGCTCCTCCACCATCCCCACCACTCCCTCCTGTGGCATTTCTTTTGTTTTTTAAAAAATTGTATGTTGTCTGCCATTGCAGAATTAGTACTCAGTTAGTTCAGGTCAGGATGGATGTCTGTAAATCACAGCACCAGAATATGTGGCTCGTTATGCCCCCATGGTAATCTTAACCTGGACTATTTATATGTAGAAATAATCATGATCCTTTTGATGGATTTGAGCAACAGGATGGTAGAGATAGAGTGAAACCTGACCCCACCCAGGCAGAAATTCTACTCTCTCGGACTAGTACAGGGAGGAGGGGGAGATGAAGTGGCCTAATCTGCCTTCATGGAGGCCAACCAGACAGTCCAGGACGGGGTGTGCAAACAGTAATGTGCATCAGAATCCCCTGGAGGGAGATTGCGAGACCCTATCCTAAGAGTTTCTGATACAATAGGTCTGAAGTTGGGCCCCAAAACTTGCTTCTCTAACAAATTCCCAGGAAACACTAATACTGCTGGTCCAGAGACCATATTTTGTTTTTATTTTTTTACTTTTAGTTTTTTTGTTTGTTTTTAATTGGGGTATAGTTGTTTTACAATGTTGCGTTAGTTTCCACTGTACAGCGAAGTGGAGTTCCCTGTGCTATACAGCAGGTTCTCATTAGTTACCTATTTTATACATATTTGTGTATATATATCAATCCCAATCTCCCAATTCATCCCACCACCCACCTTTCCCCCCTTGGTGTCCATACATTTGTTCTCTACATCTGTGTCTTTATTTCTGCCTTGAAAACCAGTTCATCTGTACCATTTTTCTAGATTCCACATATATGCGTTAATATATGATATTTGTTTTTCTCTTTCTGACTTACTTCACTCTGTATGACAGTCTCTAGGTCCATCCACATCTCTACAAATGACCCAATTTTGTTCCTTTTTATGGCTGAGTAATATTCCATTGTATATATGGATTGTATATATATATGTACCACATCTTTATCCATTCGTCTGTCAATGGGCATTTAGGTTGCTTCCACGACCTGGCTATTGTAAATAGAGCTGCAATGAACATTGTGAACATTGTGGTACATGACTCTTTTTGAATTATGGTTTTCTCAGGGTATATGCCCAGTAGTGGGGTTGCTGGGTCACATGGTAATTCTATTTTTAGTTTTTTGAGGAAGCTCCATACTGTTCTCCATAGTGGATGTATCAATTTACATTCCCACCAACAGTGCAAGAGGGTTCCCTTTTCTCCACACCCTCTGCAGCATTTATTGTTTGTAGATTTTCTGATGATGCTCATTCTAACCGGTGTGAGGTGATACCTCATTGTAGTTTTGATTTGCATTTCTCTAATGATTAGTGATGTTGAGCATCTTTTCATGCATTTGTTGGCCATCTGTATGTCTTCATTGGAGAAATGTCTATTTAGGTCTTCTGCCCATTTTTGGATTGGGTTGTTTGTTTTTTTGATATTGAGCTGCATGAGCTGTTTGTATATTTTGGAGATTAATCCCTTGTCGGTCACTTAGTTAGCAAATATTTTCTCCCATTCTGAGGGCTGTCTTTTTGTCTTGTTTATGGTTTCCTTTGCTGTGCAAAAGCTTTTAAGTTTCATCGAGTCGCATTTGTTTATTTTTGTTTTTATTTCCATTACTCTAGGGGGTGGGTCAAAAACATCTTGCTGTGATTTATGTCAAAGAGTGTTCTTCCTGTTTTCCTCTAAGAGTTTTACAGTATCCGGTTTTACATTTAGGTCTTTAATCCATTTTGAGTTTATTTTTGTGTATGGTGTTAGGGAGTGTTCTAATTTCATTCTTTTACATGTAGCTGTCCAGTTTTCCCAGCACCACTTATTGAAGAGCCTGCAGAGACCATATTTTGAAAACCACAGGTCTAAGACATACTGTCTCAGAAGTTTAGAAAACAGAGGCATGTTTGGGAAATGGTTTGGCATTAGGTGAATCCAATCCGAGACACAGAAGATACGGTTGAGACAACTAGCTAGCAATGATAGAAAGCAGATGGGTAATGGGTGAGTCCCAGAAATCTGCCGCATAAGGGCAGGCCCTTCACCATCAGATGAGGAGTAAAGTCTCACCCTAGGAAAAGTGAACAGAGCTGGGTGGGGTCCCATAGCAACCTGCTGAAATCAGATCAGGACCTCAGCCCTCAAGGAAACCAGCCAATACGTTGTAGGAGGTCCCCAGGGGCTGATGGAATGAATCTGGGACAGAGAGCTTCAGGGAAGGGAAGCTGGGAGCATCTCCTACCCGAAAGAAAGATCTGACCCGTCTGCAGGTAGACTGGAACACATGCTCCCTCTCCTGGCATCAGATCTTTGACAACCAGGACCCACCCCACACCCCACACAGACAAACTCTTGCCTGCAAGTGCTCCAGGCCCTGACAACCCCTGTATAAGTAAGCAAAGCGCCTGCATCACTGAACTCTACACTCATCTGACTACATTTAGAGCACTGTCTCTCCCAATTTAATGACTCATAAAGCACAGAACTATAAAGTGGTCTTATTAAAACATTTCACAGTTAGCTAGTGCGAAGCAGCAGCATAGCATAGGGAGATCAGCTCGGTGCTTTGCGATGACCTAGATGGGTGGGATAGGGAGGGTGGGAGGGAGGCTCCAGAGGGAGGGGATATGGGGACATATGTATCCATATGGCTGATTCACTTTGTTGTACAACAGGAACTAACACATTATTGTGAAGCAATTATACTCCAATAAAGATCTATTTTAAAAACACATATTTCATATTCATTTTCATCTAACTCTTAAAACAACCCCAAGAGATGCACCACGAAAACAGCCAAGAGGAGGGATGCTCAGGAATCACAGGACTGGCTCTCGGACCCACCACTGTGTGAAGCTGGGATTGGCCTCCTGACTCCAAGGTTAACATTGTTCCCCTTAGTTCATATTCCCTCCCTTTTGAAAAGGATTTGTTTGTGGGGTTTTTTTTGGGGTGGGGGAGTGGCTTGATTTTGTGTATTTATGTATGTATTTATTTTTATTAGTTCTTGTGAAATTTTTAATTTTTTAATTTTTATACACTTTTTAAAGGTTACTTTCTATTTACAGTTACTACAAAATACTGGCTGTATTCTCTGCGTTGTACAATGTATCTTTTTTTTCAACTGAAATATAGTTAATTTACAATGTCGTATTGGTTTCAGGTGTACAGCACAGTGATTCAGTTATACATACATATATATCTATTTTTTTCAGATTCTTTTTCCCTTATTGGTTATTACAAAATATTGAGTATATTCCCTGTGCTATACAGTAGGTCCTTGTTGGTTATCTATTTTATATATAGTGGTGTGTATATGTTCATCCCAACCTCCTAATTTATCTCTCTCCCCTACCCCCCTTTCCCATTCAGTAACCATAAGTTTGTTGAAAACAATTTGAACCAACTCTACAGGAGAAATTTAATCTCTCCTGCTTCATTAAGCAAAAACAAAAATCAAGAGATTATACCAGAAAACATATTACATCATTACACTCAATTATGTAACACTTAGCACAGCCTGTTTTCCTAAGGAAGTCCCTCCCTGCCTTAGGAAAAACAGAGTTCTCTATCACTAGAGGTAACCAAGAAAAGGCTGCACAAATACCCACCAGGTACATCAAAAAAGGAATTCAAGCATCCAGTGGGATGGATATTGACAGATGTTTCATTTTATTGATTTTAAATTCTCTTAATTTCTCTATTAAGCTCATTTTTAAAAACAGACTCAACATCTCTATTACCACTTCCATAATTTTTATGTGTAAAATGTTTCTGTGGGCACAGTAACTTTATTTAGACAATGAAAATTCAGTATTTTCACTGCAATGTTTAACATAAATGACAATGCATATTTTCATACTTGCCAGTCCGTTTATTTTTGACAAGTTGAAGTACCCGGCAAAATGTTTCTTACCAGAATCCATGGGTTTGGAATTCCCAAATTAGAACAATACCCATACCTCACAATCCTAAATGTGTGTATTTCTTGCCCAATGGTATTTTTACTATCTGAAAGTGTTTTCTTTAATCTTCTTTGATGCACTTTCTCCTATTCTTTCTATTGCTCACACTGTAAACTTTGAAAATAAATGTCCTTAGGCATCAACTCTGTGATGTTTACTAAAAAACCTGGCAAATTTTTAATGGAATCATTACAAATTCTGCTTGTTAAACCCAAGGAAAAGTATAGGTATATCAATATTTTAAATGGAAAGCCCATCAAGGCAACATGCCACACAGACTTAGGAGATTAGTGATGTGAGCTGGGTTTGATTCCTGGCGCCACTACATCCTAACTCTGTGACTTTGGGAAAGTTTACTCTTTGGAAAAAATGATGAAAATTGCACATAACTCACAGGAATAGAATGCAATCATGTACGTGGGGTGCTGGCAAAATGGATAAGGCAGCAGCATTTCACAGTGATTTACAAAGATTGCCTGTATCCAAATCCCAGATCTGCCACTTAGCTATATACTGTTGAGCAAGTTATTGAACCTCCCCAAACCTGTCTCCTTGTCTTTATAATAGGGATGATGGTATTATCTACTTCGTAGGCTTGTCGTGATGATTAGCTGGGATAATACTTGTAAAACCCTTGGCACTGGGTCCTGCAGCTGGTGGGCAACTCACGGATGCTAGTTCCCTTTCCCAGCATCCTCTTCCCAAGCTGTCTCCAAGTTTCCCTACTCACTTCTCCCTAACTTGCCATCCTACTTTGCCCCAAAGGAAAAAATACTTGTAAGGGAGAGGCAGAATTCCTTTTAGAGAAAGAATTATCTTTGTTTAGGCATATACACTGAAATCCTCCCTAGCTGTGAAAAGAGCTCCAGTGGACTGGTTGAGAAACAGAGCTAAACTGTTAGGTATATTTGCTTTATTAAGCATGGAGACGTGGGAGGTAAGGAAGGCAGATGTGAGAGGAGTCAGCCTATTTGGGGCTTTTCAACAGTGGGAGTGGCAAAGGCACTACTAAGAACCAGAGAATCTAGTATATTCCACAAGTAGCCTACTGGGCTAAGCTGTGAGGTAAACCCTCTGTGTTAATCCTAATGCTTCAGTCCTGGTCTAGTACACATAACTACCTTGTGTAAATGGTTTGGGATAAAATATGAGCAAAAATGAATGCTGTTCCGCATTTAGATTCAATGCAATGATAAAAGAAGGGAATAACTGAATAAGGAGAGATGAGAGACTGCTAATTCAATGGAGTCAGAAAATTATATCAAAAGATGAATAGAACAACTATTAACCACTGCTCCCCTCCCCAAGAATACGTGGACATGTTGGTAGGGACATGGGAGTTCGTATTGTAAGCAGGACGGAGACTCTTTGAATTAAATATTAAATGAAAGGTGACCAAAGAGACTGAAAAACCTGGCCCCCCCCCACCTTCTTTCCACCAAGACTGTTGACATCTTGACTATGCCAATTCTCTTTTTTCATCACTGGTTTTCATTAGACATCTATATACAGTATTATTCCTACTTGATAAAGTGAAATAATTGGTTTCAAACGAAGATTAGAACTTTAATGTTTATAGACTCCTAAAATCTTGAAACCAGAAGACCTTCTGGTGATGACCTACCTAGTTCAAGCTCTTAACAACTAGGAGACCAGCCTAGAGAATGCTTGCCCGGTTTTCATGCAAGTTACCAGCAGCAAATGGACTTGAGTTTTCAGCCAAGGGCAACTATTCCCTTCCTTATCATTGGCTGTTTCAAGTCAGAAAGGGAATAAAATTAAGCCTAGGTATGTAAGGGGGCTCATAAAACTAGGGAGCTATTACTAGTTGCCTGCATATATTCCTGAGTTGTGATGTTAGTTAACCCATTTTAGCAACAGATAATCTCTTTATTTCAACTACACCAATCAATGCATTATTATATCAGATAACTTTCTAACGTTCTCCTTAGAATAAAATATCATGATGAAACTCAATCTTTGACATATAAAAGTGAAATTGAGTATGAAAGCAGACCCATTTGATTATCATAATTTCTGAAGTTTTTCATAGAGAACAGACTTGTGGTAGCCAAGGGGAAGGTGAGGCGGGGAGGGATAGATTGGGAGTTTGGGATTAGTAGATGCAAGCTAGTATATATGGGATGGATAAACAACGAAGTCCTATTGTGTAGCATGGGGAACGATATTCAGTACCCTGTGATAAACCATAATGGGAAAGAATATGAAAAAGAACGTATATATATGAATAACTGAATCACTTTGCGCTACGGCAGAAATTAACACAACATTGTAAATCAACTATACTTCAATAAAGTAAATTTTTTAAAACTTCTGAAGTTTTCATTCGCTTTTCTATGTCTCGAACTGATTTTCAGGTGAGCTAAAGTGAACACAATTTACAAAATTCAATGCCTTTACAAAGAATATGAAATTTCAATAGTTTCTCTTGCAGTCTAATTATTGAATAAGCAATTAAGCTAATTTTCACTGAATTTATGAAATGAAAATCAACTAAACACTTTAACCTAATTTTGGAGATTTGTAACGGGATTAGTTTTTAAATGGCTGTGTGATAAAGTCATAGTTCTACGGCAATTCAATATGTTTACAATAGTAATAATTTTACTTTTAGGATATAAAAAGAAGATAAAGATGAGCTACTGTATGGAAATTGGAGTTAACAGACCATGTCTTAGGCCTCTAAGTATCATTCTTTTATAATAGTTATAGTTATAAGCCTAATTAATTCAAGAAAGAACTTGATTTTGTCAACTACAAGATTTTATCAGAAAAATACAAAGAATATTGGTTTGGATATTGGAGGAGGGGTGGAGGTCCCAAAGAGATGAGTCCCTAAGGTTTTGTAAAAAGGCACTTAGGGAATGAAACTTTAATACATAAAGAAAGGAGGTATAAGGTATAAGTGAGAAGCGTATTTTCAATTCTGTAAGAATTAGAAATAAAAAATGCCAAAGATTGGCCTCTCTGGTCCAATTAATTATACAATACCCAGACTTCCTTATTTCACCTTTAGTTAGAGAATTTTCTGTAATTCCAAAGTTACAGAGCAAAGTACTGCTAGCTTTATAGACACAGCACTTCTCAGAGCCCCAATCTCCTTAATTAAGGAGTCTATTTTAAGACAAATCATATTACCTTAAAAGACAGGGATGGAAAGATATGTTTAGAGATACTGCTTGGAATGCATAGTAGAACAAACACAAACTAGGAGATGGTGAGTATGTTTCTTGGTCTGACTCTTACACCTCTCCCAGTATGACCTGGGACAACTCATCAACTTCTCAGAGTTTCACTGCCATCTGTCAAATTTTTTTTTTTTTTTTTTCCGATTGTCAACTCTAAATAATAGAAACTGACAATTCACACGTGGAGAAATACACACTCCTTAAACAACTGATGGGAAAACGTTCATTCTCTAATTTTAAAATGCAATTTAAATCAAACCAGAGAAACCACTGAACATCTGCTAAAGAGTAAGAATTCCTTTTAATGATAATCCTTAAGAAGTAATGATAAAATTGGATTCACTCATGCAGTGAGCTGCTTAAGATCAGATATTCTCTCTTCCTCATTCCATCTAAATCTTTAATGCCTGGTGCACATTAGGAGTTCAATAAACAGTCATTAACTGACTATCCATTGGTGGGCTTGAAAATTGTTATTTGGGAATCAGTACGGTTACATGTAGCAAAAACCATGTATCTGGAATAGCTCACACATTAGGCTGAAAGGTGAAGAGTGAGGGGAAATGGTTTATTCCAATCTGTCCTAACTCACCTCCACAGGCCAATAAACTTGAGTACTCTTTACCAGGCAGAGGAAAAAGAGGACACATCTATTTTTACAGGGGACAGTGGGCCAGAAGGTAGTGGTACCAAAAGCCCCTCTCTCTAATCTCCCAATCTGAAATCTAAGGTGAAATACTCTTACTGCCCAGGTGTCCTCCCTCGGGACATGGGCCAAAGTGATGGCTCACTCTAGACTGAGGTTTGGTTGCCACAGAACCCCAACTTCAGTTGACTATTCAGAAAGGCAAAAGAGTCAGATCGTTGAAACACACAGTACTACCCACCTTCTTGTGATACAGTCTGCGAACAGGACTGTATCTTCGGATGATGACGGGTTCCCAATCAGACGCGGGGGCCTGCTTCTCCTGGTCCTGCACCTGCACACAGCAGTACGCACTTCCTGCCTACTTTACTTCCACAGACACCTCATTTGAATCAGAGGTCTAAGTCATATTGCTTCAATTGCTTTCTCTTGCTTGGCGATACAAGATTTAGTCACATTGGGAACTAAGGGACTGTTGCAGTCCGTAGGCATTGACTTGTATAAGGCTTTTTGTATAAGACTTTTGTTTTTTATGACAGAACTCGCCATTCATAAACATGCTGACATGTTTGCTCTCCTCTCCTCACCTCCCAAAGTGGGATAAGCACAAATGAAACTTCTTGGCTGTATAGGACTGTCACAAGCTGCTCTCACCCTTTGACCCAATAATCCTACCCCTAAAAGCTTTGTCTAAGAAAACAGTTCAGAAGAATTGAAATGTCTAAAACAGTAGTGTTTAAGTAGAGGGTAGTGATTCGTGAATGTTGATGGCGATGAAAAGGGAAGATCAAGGGGATACTGGAGTTGCTGGTTTGGAAAACTGAGTGGATGTTGGTGCCACTCGCCGACACAGGGAATGCATCACGTGGCTGGTAGGGGCACAGCCAGTGTGTGTGCCGTGTGGTTTTACCTGCCTGGGTGTGGGAGTGGGAGAGGGCCTTTCACACTTTCATAATTCATATGAATTCATATTTTTGTAACTGTTCAAAGCAAATAAAGGTGACAGTTCAATATTTTGTTTTCTAAACTGGCACTCTCAGCACCTATGCCTGAAGGCCATATCCACCGCCACCACCCCCTGCAACCCTGGCCTGTTTTGGATAGGTTTTTACATTTTTTTTACAAAGCTGTTTTAAGAAAAAGAAGATGCTACAGAGACCATATGTGGCCTACAAAGCCTAGAATGCTACTCTCTAGCCCTTTACAGAAAATGTTTGCTGACGGCTGATTTAACCCATCATTGTTCTTTACTGACATGCTTCCAACTTCAAAAGAGACTAAGCAAGACAGAGCTGTTCAATCTCCCTTCACATAAAACTCACTTGAAGTGATACTTTTTAGACATCATTTTATGTCTTCTTCCACGCTGCCTTCAAAAACTTCCCTGGCCAACACTGCCCCAACTCGCGGCGTTTTCTACTTCTCTGTTTTCTGACTCTTATCAGCTGTGGACTCAAAAGTTATGCAACCAAACTGTCTACAAGACAGATTCTGGATGAGGCCATCAACAGCTCTCCCATGAGCAAATTTTGAATTTTAGTGCCTCAATATTTTACCTCCTCAGATATCTTTTTATTTTTTAAGCTACGATAACCCTGATAGCTGTGTGTCACTTACTAGGCAACTTCAGCCAATATACTGCAGACACATGTAATATAAATCTAGATTTTCAGTCGACACTTGCAGTTTTTCTATTTTGCCTATCTATGGGTTTTTAAGTGGGTTATTGTCTTTCCTCTCCCCACTTAAACAGCTTAGTTCACACCGACCTAAAACCTTCTGCTCTTCAGAAAATCAGTTTCCTTAACTTTCACCTTTTGAGGTTTCTCAACTTCAGAATTTCTCCATGGCATTGGATTATCGTTCAGTTTTGCTGCAATAGTTGTTGACTTAAAGGATAAAGTTAATGTTGGGGTAGTATTCTTATTAAATAGATTATTACTCAAATCTATTTCTCTCCAACATAGAATTCAGCTTTCTCAGATGGTTTGCTTTAAAATACACACACAGAGTCCTGTGAGGAGCAAACAGAGGCTGTTCTACCAGTGTGGGTTACAAAGAGCTTCGCACAGGGAACACGCGGGGGAGGCATAAGGATACGGAGGACTTTGCCAGGTGATGGGGTGAAAAGGCAAAGAAACCTTAGGGTAGACTGTTGCGATTAGGCTCTCCATACTCTAAATTTCCTCTGGTATCATACCTGATTCACCCTCAGGCCTTGTGGTCTGGCTGGGGCTGATCCTATCAGTGCAGAAGAGTTACCATGTCAGGCCTGAGACTGCTGTCCTTAGAAAGGTTCGCCTGCAAGGTTGGCCCTTCACTGACATGTGGGAACTTAAAATTTTGAGAAGTTTCCCGATGTTCCCTCACTGAGGAGAGCGGTTCCCTGCGCACAAACTGCCCAATGTGGTTGATGCTAAATGCCCGCATTCCTTTTAGAAGGCTGGAATTCTGGTGTGCCCTCTGGCAGAAGACGCCTATGTGACCAGCCTCCTGATGAAAACCTCAGACACTGGGTCTTGGTAGACAGTTCACATGCCGTCATGCTAGGAAAATGAAGCATGTCCTGGATGACTCCACAGGGAAAGACTCTTGGAAGCTTTTACCTGATTTCCTCTGGACTTATTCATGCACGCTTTTCCCTTTTCTGATTTTGCTTTGTATATTCTGATATAATAAATCAAAGTCATAAGTATGACTATATGGTGAGTTCTGTGGTCCTCCTGACAAATCACCAAATCTGGGGAAAGCCTTGGGGCTCCCCAACACACTATCCTTTGCTGCATGTACGGACCCTGATAGATGCAGGCCAATCAGCATACCCACCAATCTCTAGCTACAGTGATGAGTTCAGGGATTGGCTTATGATCAATGACAGCTAGTGAGAGCAGGTAAGGTCTTCCCTGGGGCTTTTGGTAGAACCCAGTGGTCTCTCTTCTGCTGGTTGATTTGAGATGCAACCACGAGGCTGTAACTCTTGGCTGCCATCTTGTGACCACAATGAGAATAACTTGGAGCTTCCAGGGTTGTTACCACATGGAGCCTGTGGATAAAGCAGGCAGAGAGATGGCCTGGGTAACACTGACTCATTCAATGATCCCCCTTCAAAAATCTACCCATCTAGATTTTTTTCCGTTATGTGAAAAAGTTTTATGCCAATTTGAATTGGTTTTATTACTTGCCACTGAAAGAATCCCAAATGATGCAAACTTGAACCATGCTAAACAGTCTGACAGTAACATGACCAAGTAGGAATCATCGCAGGTTTCTAAGTTGGGAAGTCACATGCTCAGATGTGTTAACCTCTGGAGGCTGCAGGGAAGTGGGTGGCAAGACGGTGGTAATGAAAGACTGGAAAGCAGTTGGAAAGCCATTAAAATGAGCTATCAAGTACGAGGTACTAGGGTACAAGTACTTGGGTAGGAGTGGCATAGAGTAAAATCCTTAAATATTCAGGAAATAGAAGTGATAAGAGTTGGTGAAGGACTGGATATGGGGTGTGAGGAAGAGAAAAGTCAAGGATAACTCTGGTTTCTTAGTTTAACTCAGCAAAAGGTGATGTTCTTAACTAAGACAAAATAAGAAAAGATGCACATTTAGGAGTGGAGAGGAAGATCACATGTTTATTTTGAACATGTATCTGCAGTAACTACACTTGACCCTTGAACAATGGGAATAAGGGGGTTAAGGGCACCAACCCTCCATGCATTCGAAAATTCGTATATAACTTTACAGTGGGCCCTCAGCCCACCATATCTGTGGTTCCATATCTGTGGATTCAACCAACTATACAAATGGAATAGTACTGTAGTATGCATTTATTGAAAAAAAACCCGAGTATAGGTAGAGCCATGCAGTTCAAACCCACATTGTTCAAGGGTCAACTATATATGACAACAGTCTAGTAGTCATTTGGCACTGTGGGTGGAACTATGGAATTATGGCAAGATCAGAGTTGAAGATAATAGACTCAGAGTTATGAATACTCAGGTGATGGTTGAAGATAAGGCAGTAAATGAAATCACTCAGGAAGAAAACACCTACCAAAAAGTGGAGAGGGCTGAAACCTCAATCAAAAATTCTGTAAAGACAGGTAGACAGAGGAAATTACCAAAGAGACAAGCAGAAGTCAGGGAGATTAACTCATAGGTTCATTTAAGAAGGTAAAATATTTCCCACCAGAGAATAAAAGGGAAATAAAGAATTAAAAAGGATGGTGCGGGCTTCCCTGGTGGCGCAGTGGTTGAGAGTCCGCCTGCCGATGCAGGGGACACGGGTTCATGCCCTGGTCCGGGAAGATCCCACATGCCACGAAGCGGCTGGGCCCGTGAGCCATGGCTGCTGAGCCTGCGCGTCCGGAGCCTGTGCTCCGCAACGGGAGAGGCCACAGCAGTGAGAGGCCTGCGTACCGCAAAGAAAAAAAAAAGATGGTGCACTCAACATGATGGTACACAACATGGTATAATATTAAATATTACAAAAAGGTTAAGGAGCATGAGGACTAATAGGAAGCTACTGAATCTGGATACCAGTAGCTCTCTGACCATTAAGATTGACAGAGATGGGTTAGTAAGGTAATTAAAACGTCACTTTCTTAATATGCTTTAAGCATCTAGGGTATATATTCAACAATTTCATTCATTAATATGTAGTGGCATTTGATTAACTTTACTATGCTATTTCTATTTGGAAGGACACTAAGGTGTTCCAAGCGCAACTATAAAAGACAAACATTAAAAGACTGCCATTTGGTTTTTTTAAATACAACTGGCATAACAATGAATCACCCTAAATTAAATTTATGTGATGCAGTAAAAGTAGTTCTTAAAGGGACATTCATAGAAATAAATGCCTATCTTAAGAAACAAGAAAAGTCTCAAACAACATAATTTCACACCTCGAGGAACTAGAAAAAGAAGAACAAATGAAGCCCAAAGTTAGTAGAAGAGAGAAAATAGCAAATGTTAGCACAGAGATAAAGGAAACAGAGACTAAAAAAATCTACAGAAAAGATCAATGAAACTAAGAGCTGGTTCTTTAAAAAGACAAACTAAATTGAGAAACCTTTACCTAGATTGACCAAGAAAAAAAAGAGAGAAAACACAAACAAAATCTGAAATGAAAGAGGAAATGTTACAATTGATATCACAGAAATTAAAAGGATCACAAGAGACTACTATGAATACCACCAATAAATAGGATAACCTAGAAGAAATGAATAAATTCCTAGAAATGCACAATGTCCCAAGACTGAATAATGAAGAAATAGAAAACCTGAACAGACCAATTACTGGTAAGGAGACTGAATTAGTAATATCCCAACAAACAAAAGTCTAGGACCAGACAGCTTCACAGGTGAATTCTACCAAACATTCAAAGAAGAATTAATACCAATCCTTCTCAAACTCTTCCAAAATTAGAAGAGGAGAAAACTTTTCCAAACTCATTTTACAAGGCCAGTATTACACTGATACCAAAACTAGACAAGAATGGCACAGGAAAATTACAGGCCAATATCACTGATGAACACAGATGCAAAAATCCTCAACAAAACATTAGCAAACCAAATTCAACAATACATAAAAGGATTATAACCATGACTGAGTGGCATTTATCCCAGGGATTCAAGGATGGTTCAACATCTGCAGATCAGTCAACGTGACTCACCATACATTAACAAAATGTATGGATAAAAATCATATGATCATTTCAATAGATGCAGAAAAGCATTTGACAAAATTCAACATCCATTTATGATAAAAGCTCCATTTATGATAAAAGCAAAAAAAAAACAAATGGGACCTAATCAAACTTACAAGCTTTTGCACAGCAAAGGAAACCATAAACAAAATGAAAAGACAACCTACAGACTGTGAGAAAATATTTGCAAATGATGTGACCGACAGGGGCTTAATTTCCAAAATATACAAACAGCTCATACAACTCAACAACAACAACAACAAAAAACCAATCGAAAAATGGGCAGAAGACCTAAAGAGACAGCTCTCCAAAGAAGAAATACAGATGGGCACATGAAAAGATGAAAAGATGCTCAACATCACTAGTTATTAGAGAAATGCAAATCAAAACTACAATGAGGTATCACTTCACACCAGTCAGAATGGCCATCATCAAAAAGTCTACAAATAATAAATGCTGGAGAGGATGTGGTGAAAAGGGAACCCTTGTAAACTGTTGGTTGGAATGTAAATTGGTGTAGCCACTATGGAAAACAGTATGGAGGTTCCTTATAAAGCTAAAAATAGAGTTACCATATGATCCAGCAATCCCATTCCTGGGTATATATCTAGAAAAGACAAAAACTCAAACTGGAAAAGATACATGCACCCCAATGTTCATAGCAGCACTATTCACAATAACCAAGACATGGAAGCAACCCAAATGTCCGTCGACAGATCAATGGACAAAGAAGATGTGAATATATATATACAATGGAATACTACTCAGCCATAAAAAGGAATAAAATATTGCCATTTGCAGCAACATGGATGGACCTAGCGATTATCGTACCGAGAGAAGTAAGTCAGACAGAGAAAGACAATATTATATAATATCACTTATATGCAGAATCTAAAAAAATAATACAAATCAACTTATTTATAAAACAGAAACAGACTCACACACATAGAAAATAAACTTATGGTTACCAAAGGGGAAAGGAGAGAGAGAGGGATAAATTAGGAGCACAGGGTTAACATATACATATCACTACATATGAAACAGATAAACAACAAGGATTTACTGTATAGCACAGGGAACTATATTCAATATCTTATAATAACCTGTAAGGGAAAAGAATCTGAAGCTGTATGCCTGAAACTAACATAATATTGTAACTCAACTACAGTTAAATTTTGAAAAACAGAAAGTTATATATTTGGTAGATTTCCAAGCATTATATGAAAGTAAAGAATTTCCAGCAAAAGGGAAGGGAGAAGAAAGAAAACTATTTGAAAACACAAAGACCTTTATCTTGCCTTAAAGCAGAACACTATCTATCATAGCAAAGTATGAAAATGAATAAATATACGAAAATTCATATTAAAATTGGGATATCAATAAAGAGAAGAGAAAACAACAAAACAAACTGTAAAAGGCATCAAAGTGGCCTCTACTCATTTCATTTTCCTTACAACTTATAAATGCCATCACAATTCTGAAGAGACTGGACTTGAGTGAAAGTTTTTTATTATGAAGACATAGGTCTAAGAACAGAAGGATAATCATGTGCCAGCTTACAGTTCCTTGTAAAAGTAATAACATGAAAAATTAGTAGAAAATGAACATCTGAAAAGTTATCTGTAATCTGAAAAGGTTAAGCAATTTCCCCTGTATCTTAATTTTGACCATTTTTGCTGAATCACTTTTGCATATTTAGTTGAAGACAGTATTTAAATTTTCTATTGTAATTAGTAACGTAGTATGTCCTTCAGAGCTTGGCATATTCTTTAAGAATCATCTGAAGCTTCTGGCTCAACATGATGTTCCCTCTGGCCTTCAGTCTGCCACTAAAGAATGCCTGGAAAGGAGAGAGGGAAAGACAGAACCAACCTTTACCATGTCACATTGTATTTCTTTTTTAAAAAGATCATTGCTTAGACTGAATACAATTGAGTTAATAACTCTGGACAACAAAGGCAACTTTTATCTAGCAATGACAGTTCAATGATTATAGATAACACCCATATTTTTAGATATCTAAGAAAAAATAAAGACTCCTTGTGTATTTTAGAAAACCATAGAATAATTTATCTGAATTGACAGATCTGGGAATTCTGCTTCAACCTATGCTTCTGGCTTTAGCCTATATTCTTAAATGTGAATTTAAGACCATATGAATAAAAGGCTTTACTGTATTACTAACAATAAAAACACTGAGTTCAGAACTTTCAAAAGTAGATTTAAAATATTTATTATATCTTCATGAAACAGAAGGCCATATAATGGCAAAATAAGATAGTGTAACAAAGTAGTGAATAGATCCTGGGCTGTAGCATCAGAATGCCTGGGTTAAAATCTAGGCTCTGCCACTAAATGCAAGGTGAGCTTGGACAAATTACTTAACCTCTCTGAGCTCTGGCCTCCTTATCTATAAAGGGCATGACAACAGCACCTAAATAGCAGCTTTGTTGTATGAGTTAAATGAAACAGTGTGAAAAGTGCTTAGCTTAGCATTCGACATGTGGAAGGAGCTATTAAGCTCATTATTACCAAGCAAAAGACTATAATGTCAAAACACTAAGAGCTCCTGTATCACTTTTTTTCTGACCTGACAATAGAAACTTGCGCAAGTTCTCCCCCCGGTGTCAAGTTCCCTATCAGTAAGATTAAAATGATAAAACACAATATAGCTTATTGAGAAAATAACATACGGAATATGAAGTGAAAAAGAAGTCTCTAGATTTTTAGCTAGATGTACATGTACATCTACATGTACATGTAACATTACAAAGCAGCCTCACAAATAAAATATCACTTGAGAAGCACAGCCATCAACCTGAAGTGGGCATATCAGCAAAAGAGAAATTCAAAAGCTTAAAAACCTACTCAAGGCCACAGAGCCAACAAAAAGTGGGCCAGGACTAAACACGGGTGTTCTCTGCTTAATAATATCTCCTGCTTATTAACTAGCAACAATTTAATTTCTGAAGCAAATCCTTACCAACTGGAGGAAAAGCAAAAACTGCTTAAACTTTTTATCCCAAAAATACTGCAGGAGAATTTCATTCAATCAGGTTCAAGTGCTAAGCATTCAAACTAGAGACTGGAATTTTAAAACTAAGACAGTTTTCACTGTGCAGTTACAGAAATGATGGTCTGCAACTCCTGCAGAGTCAGTTCGTAGACGGGCTTGCCAGGTGCTACAGTCTGAGAGGGACTTACAACCTAAAATAAAAACACCAACTTCCGGGCTTCCCTGGTGGCGCAGTGGTTGAGAGTCCGTCTGCCGATGCAGGGGACACGGGTTCGTGCCCCGGTCTGGGAGGATCCCACATGCCGCGGAGTGGCTGGGCCCGTGAGCCATGGCCACTGATCCTGTGCGTCCGGAGCCTATGCTCCGCAACAGGAGAGGCCACAACAGTGAGAGGTCCGCGTACAGCAAAACAAAACAAAACAAAACACCAACTTCCTTGAAGTAAATATACCAATATTTGATGGTTGTTATTTGAGCGGAAGAATTTTGTACATAAATCTTTGTTCCTATCTAACTGCTTTCTTAGGATAGATTCCTAGAAGAATTACTAAATCATGGCATTTCTTAAATAAGTTTCTTGACCATGCTTCCATATCACCACAGTTTTCAAACTGTGCACCTCAGTGCACTGGGGCACCACACCAAACTCCAACAGACACTACAAAATATTTTAAATTTTTGAAGGAAATACAGTGACATTGGTCAAACACAACATGAAAACTACCCTTGTTTGGATCTAACTACTTAATAAACTGAACCATTAGGTATTTCTTTTGGCCTAGGAGTGCCACGCAAAAAGTGCTGAGACAGTAAGTGGCCATAAAGGAAGAAAGTCAGTGAAACTCTGCCATAGTGCTTTCCAGAAAGACTGTTAAATTAATATTCCTTCTAGCTACGTGTGAATCCCCTTATCCCAACCTTAATAATACTGCTTTCTTAATCTTTGAAAATCTGAGGCAAAAATGACATGCTTTAATTTGCATGTTTTAGATACTGGGAAAAATTAATAGTTTTTCTCATGTATGTTAGTCATACCTATTTCTTTCATTAATTACTGGTTCATGTTGTTTGCCCATTTTTTATATTGAGGTCTTTGTGTTGTCCAGAATTTTTATAAGTTATTAACACCAATATACTATGTATCATCATTTTATTTTCCCCCAGGTTTATGGCATATCTTATGGAGTCTGACATGCAGAAGTTTTTAATTTCTACATAGCCTAAACTACTGCTATTGAGCTTATGTTCCTTATTTCTATCCTTGCTTTAATCTACTCAAGTATTAATTGAGCATCTACATTACACTAGGCAATATTCTATGCTAGGAAAGAGACATCTCTCCCTGTTCTCATGGAGCCAACATTACAGTAGGGGAGTCAAAAAGTAAAATGCAAACAAGTAATTAAAGCCTGTTATAAATGCTATGAAGGAGGCTACTTAGATAATATAATAGGAGGGAACTACTTTGGATGAAACAAAGCCAGCCATGCAAAAAGATGGGAATAGAAATTCCAGAAAAGGCAAATAAATAGACATTGAAGGGGTAAAAATTGATGGGAAGGAACTAAGAGGAGAGGCAACGTAAATTGAATTAGCATTGTAAGTGATGAGGCAAGCAGTGCAGGATGAAGCTGGGAAGATAAGCAAGGGAAACTTCACATACAATATAATAATATGTAACCTGGATTTTATCCAAGTGCAAAAGTAAATCTTGGAGGTTTTTATCAGGTGGAATGACCCATAATCTGATTCACAGTTTTAAAAGATTACTCCAGCTCCTGTATGGAGAACAGATTGGTGGAAAAGCAAGAATAAAAGCACTAAGACCAGTCAGGAAGCCAAGTGAGAGATGATGGAGGCTTGGATCAGGATGATAACCCTAGTGATGAGGAGAAGAAAATGAACTCAAGATATGTTCTGGAGAAAGAACAAGCAGGATTAAGGATAGAAAGGATACAGAGGTGAAGAAGGAAGCCAAGACAATTCTTACATTACTGAGCATACTAACTTGGGTAGATAGATCATGGTGCCATTTCCTGAAAACAAAAAGAATGGGGGAAAAAACTCAATCACAAGTTCTAAGTTGGACATAGTAAGATGTGCCATCAGAGACACAAGTGAAGAGCTGGTTACACCACTATGGAACTCAGAGAAGATGCTGAGTGAGACATTTAAATCTGCAAGTTGTCAACATGTAGATGGCTCTAAATACCACAGGATGGATGGACTCATTTAAGAAGAGTGTTAGTTAGAGAAGAGCCCTGAAATGAGCCCTGAGAAACACCAAAACTCAACAGCTGGGGGTAAAAGAGGAAGACACCAAAGGAGATTAGGAAGAGCCAAAGGTGCAGAAAGCAAAACAGGAGAATAAGGTATCATGAAAGCCAAGGGATAAGATTATTTCAAGAAGTTGGTGGTTAACTGAGTTGAATGCTACTGAAAGGCTGAGAAAGATGTAGATAGAGAAATATTTACTGGATTTAGCAATATAGGTCATCACAAGAACTTCACAAAAACATTATCAGTGGAGTAACAGATGTAGAAGTCAGATAAGAGAAGGCAGAAGAGCAGTCAAGACAGGATTTTTAAAACTTTGCTGCCCACTAAAGTAGCCACTAGCCCATGCGGCTATTGAGTACTTGAAATATGATTAGCCCTGGCTGAGATGTATTGTAAGTATAAAATACACACTGGATTTTAAAGATTTTTTTTTAAAGAAGGATATAAAATATCCCATTAATATTTAATATTGATTACACGTTAAAATATTTGAATGTATTGGGTTAAATAAAATATATTAAAATTAATTTTACCTGTTTCTTTTTAAGCTTTTTTAATTTATTTTGATTTTTTTATTAAAGTTGATTTACTGTGTTGTGTTAATTTCTGCTGTACAGCAAAGTGATTCAGTTATACATATATATACATTCTTTTTTTTATATATTCTTTTCCATTATGGTTTATCATAGGATATTGAATAGAGTTCTCTGTGTTATATAGTAGGACCTTGTTGTTTATACATTCTATATATAATGGCTTACATCTGCTCACCCCAACCTCCCACTCCATCCCTCCCCCAACCCCCTCCCCCTTGGCAACCATCAGTCTGTTCTCTATGTCCATGATTCTGTTTCTATTTCATAGGTAGGTTCATTTGTGTCATATTTTAGATTCCATATATAAGTGACATCATATGGTATTTTTCTTTCTCTTTCTGACTTACTTCACTTAGTATGATAATCTCTAGTTGCATCCATGTTGCTGCAAATGCATTATTTCATTCTTTTTTATGGCTGAGTAGTATTGCATTGTATACACCACATCTTCTTTATCCATTCATTTGTCAATGGACATTTAGGTTGTTTCCATGTCTTGGCTATTGTAAACAGTGCTGCTATGAACATAAGGGTGCATGAATCTTTTTGAATTATAGTTTTGTTAGGATATATGCCCAGCAGCACGATTGCTGGATCATATGGTAATTCTATTTTTAGTTTTATAAGGAACTTCCATACTGTTTTCCACGTGGCTGCACCAACTTACATTCCCACCAACAGTGTAGGAGGGTTCCATTTTCTCCACACCCTCTCCAGCATTTGTTATTTATAGACTTTTTAATGATGACCATTCTGACCAGGGTGAGGTGATACCTCACTGTAGTTTTGATTTACATTTCTCTAATAGTTAGCAACGTGGAGCACCTTTTCATGTGCCTGTTGGACATCTGTATTTCTTCTTTGAAGAACTGTCTATTTAGGTCTCTGCTCATTTTTCCATTGGGTTGTTTGTTTTTTTGTTGTTGAGTTGTATGAGCTGTTTGCATATTTTGGAAATTAAGTCCTTGTCGTTTGCACCATTTGCAAATATTTTCTCCCATTCTGTAGGTTGTCTTTTCATTTTGTTTATGGTTTCCTTTGCTGTGCAAAAGTTGTAAGTTTGATTAGGTCCCATTTGTTTTTATTTCTATTGTCTTGGGAGACTGACCTAAGAAAACATTGGAACAATTTATGTCCGAGAATGTTTTGCCCATGATCTCTTCTAGGAGTTTTATGGTGTCACATCTTATGTTCAAGTCTTTAAGCCATTTTGAGTTTATTCTTAACCTTTTTTTTAATGTGGCTACTAGAAAATTTTTAATTACTTATGTGGCTCACATTCTATGTCTATTCAACAGTGCTGGTTTAGACAATTCTTTTGTGAAAAGGAACAGAGAAATGATATGGTGTGCTGGATGGGGATCTGATATCAAGACAGAGTGTTTGCTTTAAAATCAAGATGTTAGCTTGCCTCTATGCTGTAGGACAATTATGTAGTAGAATGGGAGAGAATGATGCAGAAAAAAGTGGAAAGGAGAAGAAGCAATGACTTTGAGTAGATACTTGGATGAGAAGTGAAGAAGTCTTTGACAGGAAGAGGGAGACTTCCTTCAGTGTAATGTATAGGAAGAGAAGAAGACAGGTGCAGATGCTGACGAAATAGATCTGGTGATGGGAAAGTGAATATTTTCATTTGAAAGTCTTTTTTTTCTCCCAAAGAACATGAGAAAGATCATCCACTGAAAATGAAAGAGAGGTAGGCATGGGGGTGTTTTGAGAAGACAGGTATGAAATACTCATCTCAGACAACAGGAATGGAGGCTTAGTGGAAAATCACAGTAAGATTGCTAGACAGTGTGTAGAGACTATTTGAGACTTCTAATCAAAATTTTAAAGGGAAGCCAATTTGTCTAGTTGTATGGCTTTTCTCCTGGCGTCTTCATCTATTCAGGTACAGATGCAAAGATGGCAGAGAGTAGGGTTAAAACAGAGTGGAGTTTTCCAGGCAAATAAGATGAGAGAGGTACAAGGGAGATGAGGGTATTTTCAAGGGAGATACTCCGATGGACCATGGGATCTAAGCTGAACAAGAAGAGAAGACAGAAGGGAGCTGATGGATAGAAAGTGGTATTGTCAACAAACCGGAGGTCTCTGTGAAGCTCAACAGCAGTAGCAGGAATAACAAAACAAGTTAATGAAACTGTAGGTGATGGTGTTGGAAAATGGTGATGTTTTGTAACAGATACTGGAAGTTGTACATATTATGTTCCCAATAAAGACAAAAGCTGATGTAGAATGGAGTAAAATTAGAAATAATATCAATAAACTAAGAGTCATCTGTTAGAGAAGTCACTTTTACAAATCCTGAAGGAAGCCATCAAGGTTGAAAAGAGTTGAGGCAGAGAGAGAGACAGAGAGAGAGACAGAGAGAGAGAGAGAGAGAGACTGTACACTGGGATATAAGGTCTTTGATAACTGAAGAATAGTGATGACAGATAGCACTGAGGTGAGGCAGACGTAATTGAGCCAAGTGAGTTTAGAAAACCCCTAATATTAAATTAGACTCTAAGGACTGTCACCAAGAATAATGAACACCTAGGTTTTCATCAAGTTTTGCTTCTGCTTTAATTTTTTTACATTTAATTCCATCCTGTATGGTACTGACTAAGGTATATGGAATGACATAAAGCACTACCATTTCCTATGCAACTGCCCAGTACCATTCACTGAATAATTCATTCCCCCCTAAAGGTCTGATATTCCTAGCAATTATATAAATGTTTCTGTAAATCCTACATTTAATCTTTATGTATAAGCACCTCAAATATATCTTTAAAAAGAACTCTTAATTAGCCACTCAGCAGCCACAATGACCTTTAAAAATCAGATGTCACTCCACAGCTCAATAGCTTCCTATCACACAAGATCTAAACTGTCTTGCCAACATCTACAAGGTCCTGTGTGACCTACGCCATGCCTACCTCTCCCTGTTCGCCTCCTGCCTCTCTCCCCACTGGCCTCCTCACAGTTATAGTATCCAATAAGCTGAGCTACCGGTGCCTCCAGCCTTGGTGCTAGTTGTTTCTTTAGCCTTATGGCTCCTTCCCTCACTTTGTTCAGGTCTCTATCAAGCCTTTTTGGACAATCCGATCTAAAATAGTTCCTCTATCCTGTCACACTCTAATCCAGGGGTTGGCAAACTACAGCCTACGGGCCAAAACCAGTCTGCTGCCTGTTTTTGTAAACAAAGTTTTACTGGAACTCAGCCACATCCATTTGTTTACATATTATCCATGGCTACTTTAACTCTACAATGGCAGAACTCAGTAGGTGCAACAGAGACCACCCGACCTGCAAAGTTTAGAATACATTTACTAGGGGACCCTGTACAGAAAAAGTCTGCCAACCACTGCTATAACCCATTACTCTTATTTTTCTTCATACCTGAAACTATACTTCTTTTCCATTTCCCTCTAGAACTAAGCTCTACCCAGAAGGGGCACTGTCTTGTTCAGCCACATCTAGCACCTGAATAAAAGGAGGTACTAAATTCATTCCTGGGAAGGAATTAACTGCGGGCTCACTCAGTACCATGCATTATTCTAAGCTCTTCATGTATATTATTGGATTTAGTTATCATAACAATCCTATGATATTATCACAATTCATTTTACAATGAGAAAATTAAGGCTTAGAGAGTAGGTGGCAGAGCTAAGATTCAAACTTAGATTTATCTGATGCCAAAGAACGTATTTTTAACCACTATACTACTTTACAATTCTTTTAAAATTAGTCTTTTTATCCAGGAAAATTGAACATTTTCTCCCTTATTCAAATTGCTCCACTCCTTGTAAAATTGCATAGTTTTCTGCAAATAAGCCCTGTGCTTTCTCTTGTTAGGGTACTCATTGGTACTTTGTAGTCTGGGTAGTGATTACAAACAAATTTTTTAAATTATATCCTCTAGTTGGTTTTGTTGCTATGTGAAAGCTATTTTTAAATAATTATTGTGCATTCAACCACTTGTTTGAACTCTTCTGGTCTAAGAATCAATCAGTTGATTCTTGTGGGATTTCTAGCTACATAATCATTAATATTTTCTACTCCATTCTAATTGCTACATCTAATTTTGTGTGTTTGTGGACTAGCCATAGGTTTCAGAACAATATTACCTCATAATGGCCAGCAAAGGCACTCTTGTTTCAATCATGATTTTCCACTGAAATGTCTCTAAATGTTTTACCTTCAGTAAGACACTGGCTATTATGTTCCATCCTTTTATTTCCAGTTTTCAATGACGATTAAGACAAGTTCTTAATTTTATATATCAGGAAAGAATGTCTAATTTTATGAAATATCATATGGTTTTTCAACTCTGAACTAACAATATATTAAAAGGTCTAGATGTGGGTTTTACATTGTTTATCTGCTAAAGAATTCCATCCAAAAATTTAATTTTAAAAAGTATCAGTTGAAAACTCCATTAGAAAAATATATGAGCTGTCAATTTGAATACCGCTATCACTCTGTCTTTCCTCAGAGTTGCAAGATATCTGTCTTATAAATCAGAATTTTGGAGTCAGCCAAAAAACTGCAATTGTCAAATAGGAAGCAATAATGACAAATAAATGAACATTTTAAGAACTTTACCTTCTGAGGATCAAGCTTGCCCAAGACTACTTTCATGAAATCTTCATCTGAAAGCGTGATGGTTACATCAGCAGAATCTTTTGCAGGGCCTTGATACACTTTTCCAGAACCATTTTTTAGGTCAATAGCTGGGAAAAATAGGAAGAAACAAATGTCTGTCATTTTTTTCTTCACAAACCAAATAAATGCAGACATTTTTATAGTTTCCAAGTTACTGTGGTACTTATTCTATTGGGTTGGCCAAAACCTCGTTTGGGTTTTTCTGTAAGATATGGAAGACCCGAACGAACTTGACATTATATATTACCTATCACTTAGAAAAAAATTTTAAATCCTTGATTTTTTGAGATGTCCTCTTTATAAAGAATATGATCTTCAAAATAGTCAAATCAATAATAGTTTTTCTTCATTGAGGAAGTTTACACAACAGATATTTGAAATGTGAATCAATGTAGAATAATATAAGGAAGTTAAGTGGTTGGAAGTTATATGATTAAGGCCTTTAGATTAAAATAAAGACTCTGTAGTCAACAAAGGAAGAAAACTGAATTTTAAAACAATGGCATATTGGTTGGGGTGGGGGAAGGGAACGCACACTCTAATTACCTTTCAAAAACCTGAATTCATCAAAGGTTCTGTCATATGAATTAAACGACAAATTAAATTTTTAAAAGTATTCTAATTAGTTTGCTATAATTTATTTATAAAATGTTTATTGCCCTAATTGTTGTGAAGAAACGTTAAAATTAAAATCTTTTCCCTTAAATGTTTTTGACAGAAGGATTAAGTCTCCCAGAAACAGGCTGGGTAACTGGAAAAACTATTAGATTTGCCTTCATTGCTCTCTATACAACATTTACAGAGCTTTATGTTAAAGTTACATTTTAGAAAGTTTTAATTGTCTCATATATGACTGAGACCAGTCATCCAGGAAGGTAATTCCACTCATCCAGCTTCAGCCTCTTGAATGTGCTTTCTCTGCTACTGCGAAAGCTATGATTGCATCACTCTCCCTAAGAGTGTCAGGAAACTCCCAATTTAGGATCAAGGAAAAGCTACACACACGTAAGCAAAACCATGCATTCTGCTTAGCCAAGCCCTACTCCAAAGAGAAAATTAAGTCACTCCCATTGTCAACAGAAGAGAATCTTGCCAACTAAACTAAAAAATAATAACATGACTATGACGGTTACCTGGGAAGGAGTAAGAGTGAGAAGGAGACCTTTTTGCTTTTTATGCTTCATTCACTCACTTCATTGTTAAGTTTCTTCTATGGGTGTCAGACAATGTACAAGGTACTAAAAGTAAGGCATGAAGAACAAAGGCTCTGTTCTTATTGGTACACACATATTACAAATGTGTTTTTATGTATTATTTGTATAGTTAAAAAGAAAGGTAGAAAAAGAGAGGGAGGAAGGCAGGCAGGGAGGGAGCAGGGAGAGAATAACGGGCAGGGGTCAGAGGGCAGAAAGGAAAGACTAAAGAAAAGCAAACCTCTGGCATTCAACAGACATGATTTTAATTCTTCACAAGTAAGTGTAAGGACCACTGTATGTACTAGTCTTGCTCAGGAATAAAACTGGACTCAC
The DNA here is from genome assembly GCF_964374135.1 of Grampus griseus. Taxonomy (NCBI): domain Eukaryota; kingdom Metazoa; phylum Chordata; class Mammalia; order Artiodactyla; family Delphinidae; genus Grampus; species Grampus griseus. Next base: position 97,812,957 of record NC_139019.1, on the reverse strand, counting down.
GCATCTTAATACTTCAGTGTGGAATAAGTCTGTTAGCTAATGAAGGCCCTTCTAATGAAGGGCTGTCTACGTGCCCTCTCACTCACTTGGTTTTATGTGCTGCTTCACAGCCATGACTCTTATGAAGCAATAAAATATTTTTTTCTGTGGAAAGCTAATAACTAGTGCTGGTAAAAGAAAAGAGGGCTAAAAAGGGGGAAGTTCTTAGCAAGAATACAGAAACTTGGGGTAAAGGAGTGAAACTCCCCATTCCACAGTGGCTCAAGTCATGGTTACAAATGGCTCCTGCGGGAGGATCGTCATCTACCACCAACACCTTAGGTTTACAGATACCTGTCAGGTCATGGGTAATCTAACTGAAATGAAGAACAAGCTATATGTATTTTCTTTTTGTGTCATAATGTATTTTAAAAGCTTTATGAATTATTTTAGCTCAGTATTTATATAATCATTAATGCACTGAAAAAGTCCAAAAAATTTCAGTTATACTTTACAGAATTTAATGGGGGAGGGAAAGGTGTTAGATGAGAACATATATTTGGACTTAGAGACCTTTGAAGGTTTTAGAATATATACCTTACAAATTACAACACTCTTACCGAAGTGGGTGTACAAGGAACATACCTCAACTTAATAAAAGCTATTTATGACAAACCCACAGCCAACATAATATTCAATGGTGAAAAGCTGAAAACCTTCCTGCTAAAATCTGGAACAAGACAAGGATGACCACTCCTATTCAACATAGTACTGGAAGTCTATTCAGCATTCAGACAAGAAAAAGAAATAAAAGGTATCCACATTAGAAGGAAAGAGGTAAAATTGTCATTATATGCAGATGACATGATACTAAATACAGAAAACCCTAAAAATTCCACACAAAAACTACTAGAACTGATAAACAAATTCAGCAAGGTAGCAGGATACAAGATTAACATACAGTTGCATTTCTTTACACTAACAATGAAATATCAGAAAGGGAAAGTAAAAAAAAAAAAAACAATCCTTTTTAAAATCATATCAAAAAAATACAAAACTTAGGAATAAACCTGACCAAGGAGGTGAAAGGCTCATATGCTGAGAACTGTAAAACACTGAAAGGAAATGGAAGATGATTTAAAGAAATGGAAAGATATCCCATGCTCTTGGAAGAATTAATATTGTTAAAATGGCCATACTACCCAAAGCAATTTACAGATTTAATACAATCTCTATCAAATTACCCATGACATTTTTCACAGAACTAGAACAAATAATTCTAAAATTTATATGGAACCACAGAAGACCCAGAATTGCCAAAGCAATCCTGAGGAAAAAGAACAAAGCAGGAGGCATAACCCTCCCAGACTTCAGACAATACTAAAAAGCTACAGTAATCAAAATGGCATGGTACTGGTACGAAAACAGATATATGGATCAGTGGAACAGAAGAGAGACCAGAAATAAACCCACACATCTATGGTCAATTAATCTTTGACAAAGGAGGCAAAAATATACAATGGAGAAAAGACAGTCTCTTCAGCAAGTAGTGTTGGGAAAGCTGGACAGCTGCATGTAAATTAATGAAGTTAGAACACACCCTCACACCATACACAAAAATCAACTCAAAATGGCTTAAAGACTTAAGTATATGACATGACACCAGAAAACTCTTAGAAAAGAGCATAGGCAAAACATTTATCTGACATAAATTGTACCAATGTTTTCTTAGGTCAGTTTTCCAAATCAAAAGAAATAAAAGGAAAAATAAATAAATGGAACCTAATCAAACTTATAAGCTTTTGTACAGCAAAGAAAACCATAAACAAAATGAAAAGATAACCTCCACACTGGGAGAAAATATTTGCAAACAATGTGATAGACAGGGCTTAATTTCCAAAATATACAAACAGCTCATACAATTCAATATCAAAAAAAAAATCCAAAAAATGGGCATAAAACCCAAATAGAAATTTCTCCAAAGAAGACATACAGATGGCCAATAAGCACATGAAAAGTTGCTCAACACTGCTAATTATTAGAGAAATGCAAATCAAAACTACAGTGAGGTATCACCTCACACCAGTCAGAATGGCAATCATCAAAAAGTCTACAAATAATAAATGCTGGAAAGGGTGTGGAGAAAAAGGAAGCCTTCTATATTGTTGGTGGGAATGTAAAATGGTGCAGCCACTACAGAGAACAGTATGGAGGCTCCTTAAAAACCAAAAATAGAGTTGCCATATGATCCAGCAATCCCACTCCTGGGCATAATTCCGGAGAAAATTCTAACTGGAAAAGATACATGCACCCCAATATTCATAGCAGCACTATTTACAATAGCCAAGACATGGAAGCAACCTAAATGTCCATCAACAGATGAATGGATAAAGAAGATGTGGTGTGTGTATACACACACACAATAGACTACTACTCAGCCATAAGAATGAAATAATGCCATTTGCAGCAACATAGATGGACCTAGAGAATATCATACTAATTGAAGTAAGTCAAACAGAGAAAGACAAATATCATATGATATCATTTATATGTGGAATCCAAAATATGAACTTATTTACAAAACAAAAACAGACTCACAGACAGAAAACAAACTTACAGTTACCAAAGGAGGAAGAGGGGAGGGGATAAATTAGGAGCTTGGGATTACCAGATACAAACTAATATATAAAAAATACGTAAACAACAAGTCCTACTCTTTCTCACAGGGAACTGTATTCTGTATCTTGTAATAAGCTATAATGAAAAAGAATATGAAAAGAATATATATATATGTATATACATATGTATATGTGTATATATATATATAACTGAATCACTTTGCTGTACACCAGGAACTAACACAACATTGTAAATTAACTGTATGTCAATTAAAAAAAAAAGTATAGATCCAGTAAACAAACTAACCCAGCGATGTCATGTATTAAATAAATAAATAGATAGATAGATAAGCTTTATATCTATTGTATACATTGTACAACACAGGAAATATATTTTATAATAAGTATAAATGAAATATAACCTTTAAAAATTGTGAATCACTATGTGGTATACCTGAAATTTATACAATATTGTATATCAACTATACCTCAATAAAAAAATTTTATTTTATAATAAATAATAGATAGTGTTACAGATTTTACTCAACAGGACGACCTTGCTACAATGTTCTGATTTCAGCTCCCAAAACAGCTGAAGAAGTCTACAATGTCTCTCTTTCTGATTCTTTTTTATTTCATTAATATTTTGCACATCAGTATGGATAAGAAGGTGCAAGTGAGCATTCCAAGATCTGGGCCTCCTTCCCAAAAGCACCTCACTGAGGCCCACCCTCTGGTTTCTTATGCATGTCAAGGGGCTACATCTCTCCATTACACACTCTTGTTCCCCAGAAAAGAGGAAGGGTCCTCGCCCAGGCAGCCCTCCTGCTCCTAGATGATCAAGCACGACAGGCCTCAGAGAGGCCTAACCTCAAAAGACACAGCTAAGACTCCTCCTCCACAGCCAAAACCAACACTGACACCAGAACTCTCTCCATTCTCTCTAGACTCACACTAATTTGGTTTTTAAAAATCCCGACACAGACACACATTCTGCCCAGAGATTCATTGTTGGTGTTGTTTGGATGGCAAGATAGGGGAAGGAGCAGGGAAGATGGGCACGGTCCAGGATCTTTGGGTTTGACATGCATCTTCCAGGCCACTGAGCCCAAACCCCTTGGTTCCTAGACTTGCTCAAGGCCTGTCACTTGTGTAACTCCAGTTCCATAGGTGAACTAAGGAGCTGAGCCTGTTCTCTGTAAACAGGTTTGGATCTGCCATAATGCAAACATGACTGGGACAACTAACAGCAATTTAAAATACCAAGAATTTGGTGATTAACTGTTTAGCAAAACATTTTTAAAACTGCTTGTAAAAAAAAAAAAAATTAGGTATTCCCTAAGTCAGAGCATTCAATCATCTATTTTATGTCATTAAGCACCAAGATGCAAAAGAGAGATACCAACATGGAATCATCTTCTAAAATATCATAAGCCAAAACACCTAGATAATTTCTACTGCTGCCAGCTACTCTGATTTAGCTCAGTGACACAAAGATGGTGAGAAAACAACCAGAACTGAAAAAAGTTACACAGCTGAGAATCAGATCAAATAAAAGACAGGCAGATAACCAAAGATAATGATGAACCCTTTCAGAGAAAGCTTCAAGATCTAATTTGATTGTTAGCTTTGATAAATTTGGACCTGAAGAAGAGATGATAAAACAAACAAAAGCCACAAGCATCAATTACAAGTAGTTATTAACAGGTTTCTAATATTCCCATTTTTCTGGTGAAAATACAAGAAACAACCTTTTGCCTAGGTTAATTGAAGGTAATTATTAAATGTAAGCACATTTTCTAATACTTTCTACAAGGAAAGTGATACTAAGATAAGGAGAAAATCTTAGTTGGTTATTGACACTATATTGAAAGAAATTACGCTATTTGCCAGAGTGAATCACTTGTATACTTTACAAATCTCTACAGAGTTCTTTTCTGCCAACTGTGAGATACATAATTCCAGCACGTTTTCTCTCTTATAGATCGCATTCCTTTCCTTCACCGGTGTCCTCAAAAATCCTGTGTTTTATATTTATAACTCAACTTCTAATATAGTTTCATCTATAGGGGAAAAGGTTTTATTCCATCATGAATAAATAGAAAGAAGGAAGGACAGAAAATAGAAAGAAAGTGATGATACCTACATATCACTGTTATCTATGAAGTTTTTTAGAAAAAAAAATAGACACTTTGAACTTTGGGTAACTAAATACATATTTCATGTTTTGGCTTCCTTTACCCCCTTCTGAATTAACCTCCTATAAGCAAAAATGTCCTCCAGAAGGACAAACATCAAAATGTTAACTGTAGGTAGTGGGATTATGCATCATTATTTTCTGCTCTATACTTTTATATACCAAATTTTATATAATGAAAATATACTCCCTAAAAGGAATAGCAATTGTTATGTTAAAAAGAAACTTACATTAAACCAAAATCAATTGAACAAAACTTTAAAATGTTTCCTAGGAATATGTAATAGAAGATAGTCTCAAAAAGTTTTAGTTGATTTAGAAATACATTTTAATTTTTTTGGTCTCAGTGAGCATTTACAGTGATCTTTAATTGTAATGAGAAATAAAACAGTCTGATTTACAAGGTATTTAGGCACTCTAAAATAGTCATCTCAGAATAAAAATAATGAAAATCTACAAAACAGTAGTTTCTACTGTGCAAGTAAAATCCCAAACCTAAAGATTCTTTCCTTTAAAAAAAAGTCTGTATAGACAGATTATCTGCATGATATGTGGTATACAAATAATGAAGGAAGATGGTTCATACCATCAGTTGTGGGACTTGCAGAAGCACAGCCTATAATCCTTGCTTTCAGGTACCACCATAGTATACTACATCTCATACACTAGCCTACAGTCCCCAGAGAAGGATTCCAACCAGGTTTGAGATGGGCCTGAAAGTTAACATGGTCCTGGAGTGTAAGCCAATCACAGGTCACTTCCAGGAGTCCCTCAGCATTCCAGGGGCTCTTGGCCAACCTTAACTACACAGGATCCCATTGTACTTCACAGTTATGAAGGATGGGGAAAATCCTTGAGCTAAAAAGTATTCTGGATGCTCCTTGTACCACATCAGTAGACAGATTCAAGGGACCACAGCTGCTTGACTACAAATGAAAGGATCCTGTCCCTTGGGACCTCAAGACAAAAAACACGAGAAATCAAGAAGTTTCAGTGAACATTCACTGATACACCATTTTTCTCCAACAACTCTAGAGATCGGAATACTCTATAACATAAACCTAAGGCTAGAATACTCTATAAAGAAAGAATATTCTACCAATCAAAGTAAGGCTAGAACACTTTATAATATAAAGGTAAAGAAATGATGGTCAGCGTTCATTAATAGCATGCTTCATGATTCAAAATATGAATAGCGGTCAGCTATGGAATAAATGTTTGTGTTTCTCCAAAATCCATATGTTGAAGCCCTAATCTCCAAATAATGATGGTATTTGGAAATGGAGCCTTTGGGAAGTAATTAGGTTTAGGTGAGATCATGAGAGTAGAGCCTCCATAATGGGGTTAGTGTCCTTAGAAGAACAGACATGAGAGAGATGATCTTTCTCTCTGCCTTGTGGGGAAACAGTAAGGAGGCGGCCATCTGCAAACCAGAAAGAGGGTTCTCACTAGAGCCCAAACATGTTGACACCCTCACACTGCACCTTCCAGCCTCCACACTATGAGAAAATAAATTTCTGTTGTTGAACCTACCCAGTCTATAGTATATTTGTTATAGCAAACTGAACAAAGACACTCTCATTGTTAGAAGCAGTGGCCTCGCAATCTATAACTGACTGATGCTGAAGAAAGAGAATGGATATATACTCGCTTCCCTTAACCTATATAGAAACAGCACAGTGAAATCGGATAAAGCCACATATTTTTCTGTCATGACATATAGGCACTGGATACTTAAAAACTTGCTAACAGATCTGGCTGATTAGCAAAGTGAGCCCACAAAAGTGCTAGTGCTTTTATTATGCAGACAGAAAAAGAAGAAAATTCTCTGATCTAGAAAATTTTTTTTACTCATCTTCAGTAATTTCATCTTACCTTCCCCAATTTCACTTTAAGAATTAAACTAAAACTGGACACTGCAATCTTTTAAGAGACCACAGCACAGAAAAGTTTGTGCCATGATTAAGAATGTAGTTACACAACAGATACAAAAGACATGGTAGAATTTTTTTTACCCCTTTCCCTTTTTATCTTCTCTTTCTTCTTAAAATGGTACCAGAGTCCTTTTGGAGCTCCACAGAAGTGAATGGAAATGTGACTGCTTTCTCTCTGCAGCAACTTGGCTTATATTGGATGCCTTGCCAGGTTGCTAACATGGCACTCTAGTAGATAACTTCCCTAGATTAGATAAAATTAGTACCTTTGATTGCCATCTGCATAGACGAAGAAAATAATTATGATTATATACTGATAGTTAAGGTGATAATCCAAAATGTTAATTTGGGGGGAATGAAGAAAATATTTTTAAAGCTGTTAAAATATAATGAGAATTACTCAAAACTTTAAAATATTTCATTTAACCCGATGTACTTTCTTCACATTTAAGAGGAATTTGAAGATTAGTTAAAGAAGCATACAGCTAAGGTGACTGTTTAAAGTACTAATTTCACGTGTTACAATGAAATCTTTAAAACAGATATTTTCATTTTAATTGATTCCCTTCATCTCTAAAAAACATGCATGGCTTTGGGTGCCACGAAACCCGTTATTTCCCATAAAAAAACAACTTACCGAAGAAGGTTAAGATTTACCTACCTTCAAAGAGACGGGCTTTAGTTATAACAAGGATACTTTATCTCTATTGACTAAGAGTTATCTTAAAATATAGAGCCAGGGACATGACTTACTCCACTTAGCTGCAGTATTTTCACCTTTAGTGATATGCCACTCAAACACAGCATTTACTTTCTTCACCACCTCTCCCCCCATATGCTGAAGGCGGCGACCTATTTCCTCAAACACAAGGGTACTCTGAAGCTCCCTACCCTAGCAAAAAGAGAAAAGTTAATTTAATTTTAGAAGTTCTGTAAAAATGACGCAAGGGGATAAAACTATTACAAAATAAAAGTGCAACAATGTGATTTTTTTTGAAAAACCTGCACATAAATAAGGGAAACTAGTTTTTTCTCACTAGGTTTCTTTCACACCTTTCCTTATATTAATTTATGTCATCCAGAACCTCACTCCTCTTAATAAAAGAATTTTACTTTTATCAAAATTCAGAAATAATATTTTACAAGTAGACTAGGAACTAACTGGATAACTTATATCCTAACTAACTTCAGCAGGAAGATACTGTGCAAATCAGTCAACTAATGTGGTCTCATTTCTCTGTTTGTAAAATAGGACTAGATTACACGAAGCCTGAATTTCTGTCTAGCTCTAAAATGTCTTAAGTTTTTGATCTTAGATTCTCTTTAAAGAGATTTTAATTTTCATTCAGTTATATGATAATATGGCAAATGAAAGACAAAGATCATGGGTTTGAAAACCATGATCGACATTACAAAGTTAATATTTTGGAGACAGAAAATATAAATATTTTTATTAAAAGTCTCAGCATGTTAATACAGAATAACACAAATGTTTTAATAAATAATACATGCTACTGTTTTTATATCTGCACTCAAAGCATTATACAAATCTTTAAATCAAGAAAAAGGTACAGGATATTTAAATTTTTAATATATTTTTCTCCCAAATACTATTTAAGATTTCTCATTAAACAACTGATTTACTTACTCTAAAACTAGAAAATTACTTATATTCTCTTGAAAGATACCCTAGTATCCACACAAAAAAGTTTTTTTAAAAATTCATAAGTTGTCAAAATATTCCTTTTTCTCCAAGCAGTTTTAAATTAATGTTCTCCAGTTCGAGTTAAGAATCTTTCATAGCTCTTAATTTACTAAAGTAGACTGAATATTCTTAAAGTGATCTTAATTGAAATTCATAAGTCAGGGTATGACTTGGATGTCAGTGGCTATAACCCACCTCAGATGGTGTCTTAGCTAAAACATCAGCTGTTGGCACAAGATCCACATACGCATTTGAAATGACGATGTCTCCAGTTCCTTGGACCTTATAAAGGTACAAGAGGAAAAAGAAAAACAACCAGTTCACTCCGATGATTCCAAAGAAAATACAATTTCATTGTGAAACAGTATAAAATCTTTTAAAAGAAATTTACATTTTTCTTCATATGAAAAAGAAAATAATCCAAATTAAATAAACAGTTCATAACTTAAATATCAAGAGAAATAACATGAAAGCTTACTGATTTAATACAAGTGTTAATTAACCCTAACTGTAGAATCAACTGGAGCCCTTTCAAAAAATATTTATGACCAGGTCCCATCTCCAAATATTCCAATTTAAATGGTCTGGGGTGGACCCTGAGCATTGGTATTTGGGGGATTTTTTTTTTTCCCAATATAAGTATGTCTAATGGGGAGCCAGGGTGAGAACTGCTTAATTCTTACAAATAGTAAAAGGCATGGCACAAAATCCACATGAGGTAGGGGTACGTAAAGTGTATTTGTTCGGTTAACATAGAATGAAATTGGGTAGGAACAGACCACAGTCTTTGTAAAGAAATAATTCTAGCTCTTATTTCAAAAAGGAAGTGTACACAGTATAAAGTAATACTTAAATAGCCTTTTTATAAAATATTAAAGGAATTATAATTCCTAATATATCAGCTAAAATTATTCCAGTGGTATTCTTTCATAAAAGTATGGTATTGCTACAAATGTATAGGACAATGTCTAAAACTTAAGGCAGCATTTATTAAAACTGACTTCTAACAATCAGGAAGATCATTCTCCCTTGACTACTCCCCATTATACTTCAGAAAAAAAGATCTTCCAAACAATCGTACCTCAAGAAACAAGAAAGATCTCATATAAATAGGCTAACATTACACCTGAAGCACTTAGAAGAAGAAGAACAAAAAAAACCCCAAGTTAGCAGAAGGAAAGAAATCATAAAGATCAGATCATAAATAAATGAAAAAGAAATGAAGGAAACAATAGCAAAGATCAATAAAACTAAAAGCCAGTTCTTTGACAAGAGAAACAAAATTGATAAACCACGAGCCAAGACTCATCAAGAAAAAAAGGGAGAAGACTCAAATCAATAGAATTAGAAATAAAAAAGGAGAAGTAACAACTGACACTGCAGAAATACAAAGGATCATGAGAGATTACTACAAGCAACTATATGCCAATGAAATGGACAACCTGGAAGAAATGGACAAATTCTTAGAAAAGCACAACCTCCTGAGACTGAACCAGGAAGGAATAGAAAATATAAACAGACCATTCACAAGCACTGAAATTGAAACTGTGACTAAAAATCTTCCAACAAACAAAAGTCCAGGACCAGATGGATTCACAGGCGAATTCTATCAAACATTTAGAGAAGAGCTAATACCTATCCTTCACAAACTCTTCCAAACTATAGCAGAGGTAGGGACATTCCCAAACTCATTCTATGAGGCCACCATCACCCTGATACCAAAACCAGACAAAGATGTCACAAAGAAAGAAAACTACAGGCCAATATCACTGATGAACACAGATGCAAAAATCCTCAACAAAATACTAGCAAACAGAACCCAACAGCACATTAAAAGGATAATACACCATGATCAAGTGGGGTTTATCCCAGTAACGCAAGGATTTTTCAATATACACAAATCAATCAATGTGATAAACCATATTAACAAATTGAAGGAGAAAAACCATATGATCATCTAAATAGATGCAGAAAAAGCTTTCGACAAAATTCAACACCGATTTATGAAAAAAGCTCTCCAGAAACAAGGCATAGAGGGAACTTACCTCAACATAATAAAGGCCATATATGACAAACCCACAGCCAACATCATCCTCAATGGTGAAAAACTGAAACCATTTCCACTAAGATCAGGAATAAGACAAGGCTGCCCACTCTCACCACTCTTATTCAACATAGTTTTGGAAGTTTTAGCCACAGCAATCAGAGAAGAAAAAGAAATAAAAAGAATACAAATCGGAAAAAAAGAAGTAAAACTGTCACTGTTTGCAGATGACATGATACTATACACAGAAAATATGCTACCAGAAAACTACTAGAGCTAATCAATGGATTTCGTAAAATAGCAGGATACAAAATTAATGCACAGAAAACTCTTGCATTCCTATACACGAATGATGAAAAATCTGAAAGAGAAATTAAGGAAACACTCCCATTTACCACTGCATCAAAAAGAATAGAATACCTAGGAATAAACCTACCTAAGGAGACAAAAGACCTGTATGCAGAAAACTACAGGAGACTGATGAAAGAAATTAAAGATAATATAAACAGATGGAGAGATATAACATGTTTTTGGATTGGAAGAATCAATATAGTGAAAATGACTATACTACCCAAAACAATCTACAGATTCAATGCAATCACTATCAAACTGCCAATGGCATTTTTCACATAACTAGAACAAAAAATTTCACAATTTATATGGAAACACAAAAGACCCCGAATAGCCAAAGCAATCTTGAGAAAGAAAAACGGAGCTGGAGGAATCAGGCTCCCTGACTTCAGACTATACTACAAAGCTACAGTAATCAAGACAGTATGGTACTGACACAAAAACAGAAATATAGATCAATGGAACAGGATAGAAAGCCCAGAGACAAGCCCACACACATATGGTCACCTTATCTTTGATAAAGGAGGCAAGAGTATACAATGGAGAAAAGATAGCCTCTTCAGTAAGTGGTGCTGGGAAAACTGGACAGTTACATGTAAAAGAATGAAATTAGAACACTCCCTAACACCATACACAAAAATAAACTCAAAATGGATTAAAGACCTAAAGGTAAGGCCAGACACTATAAAACTCTTAAGAGGAAAACATAGGCAGAACACTCTACGACATAAATCACAGCAAGGTCCTTTTTGACCCACCTCCTAGAGTTATGGAAATAAAAACAAAAATAAATGGGACCTAATGAAACTTAAAAGCTTTTGCACAGCAAAGGAAACCATAAACAAGATGAAAAGACAACCCTCAGAATGGGAGAAAATATTTGCAAATGAAGCAACTGACAAAGGATTAATCTCCAAAATACACAGGCAGCTCATGCAGCTCAATACCAAAAAAACAAACAACCCAATCCAAGAATGGGCAGAAGACCTAAATAGACATTTCTCCAAAGAAGATATACAAATTTCCAACAAACACATGAAAGGATGCTCAACATCACTAATTATTAGAGAGATGCAAATCAAAACTACAATGAGGTATCCCCTCACACTGGTCAGAATGGTTATCATCAAAAAATTTAAAAACAATAAATGCTGGAGAGGGTGTGGAGAAAAGGGAACCCTCTTGCACTGCTGGTGGGAATGTGAATTGGTACAGCCACTATGGAGAACAGTATGGAGGTTCCTTAACAAACTAAAAACAGAACTACCATACAACCCAGCGATCCCACTACTGAGCATATACCCTGAGAAAACCATAATTCGAAAAGAGTCATGTACCACAATGTTCACTGCAGCACTATTTAGAATAGCCAGGACATGGAAGCAACCTAAGTGTCCACCGACAGATAAATGGATAAAGAAGATGTGCCACATATATACAATGAAATATAAACTGTTATTACTGTTGGTGGTGGTATTTAAACTGCTCGACACAAACCATCAATGTAGTACAAATGATCAGGCCAAAAAGTATCACCCTGGTCAATTGTATTAACAAAAATAATCTGTAAAAAACTTATAAAAGGCTGATTGCACGTCCTTTTAGTATTTTACTGGAGCACTGCTAACAGCCTCACCCCAAAATTACTTAACTCTATAGGGAGATATACTGTCTTGTTACTTACTATTAATTAAGCCCAGACTCTGTGACCTAAGACGTTAATTTGTGGGTTTTTGTGTGATCAAAATGCACACTATTTCTGTCCAGTAGGAAATATAACCGTAACAGATATGGTTTTACTGTTTTATAGGACAATTGACTAGTTTTGTCTCTAACTCAGCAAAATTATTTTAGAATGCTTTCCCTGTTGGACCACATAAACCCTGTTGTTCTAGTTCTCCTTTGAACCAGTTTTATCATCTTGCTAGCTCCCTCGTTAAGGAATTAAATAAATTTTCATCACATTTTCATTTTATATCTGTCTGAGAGTCATGCCTTTAATTTTCTGAAGATTATATTCTGACAACAACTTGAATGATGGGTTGAGCCAAAAAGATATGGTTGGTTGGGTTTTCAGAAATGCTATGTAGACAGGCACCAATTTAGCTGAGAATAAAAAACAGAAAATAGGGCTTCCCTGGTGGCGCAGTGGTTGAGAGTCCGCCTGCCGATGCAGGGGACACGGGTTCGTGCCCCAGTCCGGGAAGATCCCACGTGCCGTGGAGTGGCTGGGCCCGTGAGCCATGGCCGCTGGGCCTGCGCGTCCGGAGCCTGTGCTCCGCAGCGGGAGAGGCCGCAACAGTGGGAGGCCCGCGTACCGCAAAAAAAAAAAAAAAAAAAAAAACAGAAAATAGCTTCTTTTCGGCCAGAACAGCCATCTTCCAGTAATTCACCAAAATGACCAACACAAAGGGAAAGAGGAGGGGCACCCGCTACATTTAGAAAACATGGAGCTGCTCCTTTGGCTGCATACATGCGAATCTACAAGAAAGGTGATATTGCAGATATCAAGGGAACGGGCACTGTTCAAAACGGAATGCCCCACAAATGTTACCATGGCAAAACTGGGAGAGTCTACAATGTTACCCAGCATGCTGTTGGCATCATTGTAAACAAACAAGTTAAGGGCAAGATTCTTGCCAAGAGAATTAATGTGCATATCGAGCATGTTAAGCACTCTAAGAGCCAAGATAGCTTCCTGAAACTAGTGAAGGAAAATGATCAGAAAAAGAAGGAAGCCAAAGAGAAAGGTACTTGGGTTCAGCTGAAGTGCCAGCCTGCTCCACCCAGGGAAGCACACTTCATGAGAACCAATGGAAAAGAGCCTGAACTGCTGGAGCCCATTCCCTATGAATTCATGGCATGATGGGGGTAAAGAAAATAAAAAACCTGGACTGTAAAAAAAAAAAAAAAACAGAAAATAAAAAACAAGGTACAGAAGCATCTTATTTTCAATTAAAAGTTACCACTGATTTTTTTTTAAAAACTTTCTAAGTTTTATATCATATCCATAGTAATAACCAAAAGTATGCTAGGATGGAACATAATTATAGGATACAGTGAAGAGGGTAACAAAACAATGTACCTCTAACTACATTATTCATACCTTGGTTTGGAAATGGATTCTACTTCCTTCCTTCCACATCTCAGTTTGTAGAGTTTGTCCTGGATATACTGGTTTTGCAAAACGAACCTTTAAAAAAAATGTGTTTTAGGGTTAAAAATGTTTTAATATGAAACTTTTCCACTTTGCAGGGGGGGTGGAATTTGAGGGGAAGGTTGGAGAGCATAAAAGGAAGAAACAGAGACTGGACTATACTTAAATTCATAAAAATAGTAATATGATACAATTAGTAGAGAAAGGATATAGTTAGTAAAAGTTAATTCTTTGTCTTTCAAAGTATAGAATCAATAAATAGTTTAATCTTGACAAATCAAAACACAGAAGAATAATCATATTAAGTAGAGTTATATAGGTAACCACCAGAACAACTTAACAGAAGCAGTTAAAAGTGGCACTAATTAAGTCTGAGGAATAAGACCTGGGGTTGTTGTATAGGACAGAATAATTACACTTTTTATTTCCTAATTTTCTATACTATTTTATTTGCTCTGTATACATATTATTGGCTGATTTTTTAAATAATTATAATAATAACTATAAAATAGTTATAATAATGAGAATAATCAGTGTTATCAAAGGCAAGACATCAGAAAATAAATTTCCAATGCTGCATGGATCACAAACTGATAAAAGCTTTTGGAGCTATTTGACACTGCCTTGAAATTTTGTTTCTTTTTTTTTTAAGTATATGTCTTTCGATTTATGCAAAATTGTGCAGAGTCAGTTTTCTTTGTAATTTATAATGGATGAAAACTTGAATCCAACTTAAAAGTGCAAAACTAGGGCTTCCCTGGTGGTACAGTGGTTAAGAATCCGCCTGCCAATGCAGGGGACACAGGTTCAAGCCCTGGTCCAGGAAGATCCCACATGCCGCAGAGCAACTAAGCCCGTGCGCCACAACTACTGAGCCTGTGCTCTAGAGCCCGTGAGCCACAACTATTGAGCCCACGTGCTATAACTACTGAAGCCCGCACACCTAGAGCCTGTGCTCCGCAGCAAGAGAAGCCACCGCAATGAGAAGCCCATGCACTGCAACGAAGAGTAGCCCCTGCTCACCGCAACTAGAGAAAGCCCGCACACAGCAAGGAAGACCCAATGCAGTCAAAAATAAATAAACTTAAAGTGACCACAAAAAAAAAAGTGCAAAACTAAAATCAATATGCAGCCAACATACTGATATAGGTGCATGTTTATTACAGTTCAAATGCAGCCACTTAACATTTTCAATTAAATTAAAGCAAATTATAAAACAGTAAAAAATGAATAAATAAATTTTTAAAGGTAAATCTCGAGTTTTTGTTAAGGCATATAAGCTGCTATATGTATGTCCCTAACTATTTATAAAACAATCAAATTAATCTGTTAAAAGTATAACTGTATATAATATCCTTCATGATGCATGTGTAATAGAGGCATTTATAGCTACAAAAAGAAAACTTGCTGATTGCCAAGTCAATGAAATAATAAAAATAATAACTTCAGTATAGTACCTATTTTTAAGTGAAGTCACTAAGACTCCTCTAAAACTAAAAAGGAACAAGTAGTTAAATTATTACTAATTTACACACACCTTAATTGCTTTGAATCTTGACACGTCATTATCTGCAAACTGCTGTAAAACATGCCTGGCAGAAAATCCAAATGTACATAATCCATGTAATATGGGCTTGTCAAAACCTAAAAATGAGAGAGAGAATTTAGTTAGATAAAGGCACATTTCATGTTTAAAAACCAAGAACAGTTCATTCAGGACTTGAAAAATACATTTTTAAACTGCATTAGCCTGAATCATACCATCTATTTTAACACATTATTGACTGGGGGGATTTTTGCAGAAACTAACGCCTATGGCGTTAATACGTCTCCGGTCAATAATGTGTTAAGAAACATGGAAAATATTTTATAAATAATACTTCCTGGGCAAAAAATTATGAAATAAACAAAAAAAGAAAAAAAAAGAAAGGAATGTCAGAAATCTGGGGACACAAATAATTATTTTGTTTAGCTTTGGTTGTAACCATGAAATCATCCACAGTGATTTCAATATCCATGTATGTAGATGATCCTTCTTCAACCTTTCAGTTCTTTGCTCTCCCCTCCAACGGCCTCGACCTTCACGATAACTCAGACACCCATCCCCATGGTCCTATCCTAGACCTTGCACTAGCAGGAGCTACCTTCCACCATAATCTGAATTTCACGTACACCAATTTCTGAACACTACTTCCCACCTTTCCATGTCCTTTGCATAAACATATTAGGAGAGGGCTATTTTTTAAATGTTACTCAAACTTCCAGTCATAAGTAGCGACATCTTTAAGTATTATTTAGATAACTGAGCTAATATTTTCATTGGCTTACATTACTAGCAACTCACCTGCTAAGTTAGCAAAGTCAGGATCAATGTGTAAGGGATTCCAGTCTCCACTGAGGCGGTACAAAGCAGCCTGTGGAGAAAGAATTATAAAATAAACTAGCACCCAGTGCCTTCTTAGAATACATTAAACTAAAAACAGGAAATATGGCTGGTTATTGCATAAGAAATGCATTATAATGTACCTAATAGTAGCTCTGATTAAAAAATAACTATTTCTAACAAAAAAAGATTAAGTGTAAATCAAATGCTTTTTGTAACACCTGCCACTGAAATCAGAAGGGGTGAGGACTGTCAAATAATAGGAAGGGGAACCAAGAACTACATCTGGGAACAACACTGGTTACCACTGCCTAAGGAGAAATTCACAAAAAGGAATCCATCAATCTACTCTCATTAAAACACAATGAAGGGCTTCCCTAGTGGTGCACTGGTTAAGAATCCACCTGCCAATGCAGGGGACACAGATTTGATCCCTTATCTGGGAAGATCCCACATGCCACAGAGCAACTAAGCCCGTGTGCCACAACTACTGAGCCTGCGCTCTAGAGCCTGCGAGCCACAACTACTGAAGCCCAAGCACCCCAACTACTGAAGCCCACATGCCCTAGAGCCCGCGCTCCGCAACAAAGAGAAGCCACCATAATGAGAAGCCCGTGCACCACAACGAAGAGTAGCCCCCACTCGCCGCAACTAGAGAAAGCCCGCGCACAGCAACGAAGACCCAATGCAGCCAAAAATTAATTAATTAATTTTTTAAAAAAGAAAAGAGGGCTTCCTTGGTGGCGCAGTGGTTGAGAGTCCGCCTGACGATGCAGGGGACGCGGGTTCGTGCCCCGATCCGGGAGGATCCCACATGCCGCGCAGCGGCTAGGCCCATGAGCCATGGCCGCTGAGCCTGTGTGTCCGGAGCCTGTGCTCCGCCACGGGAGAGGCCACGGCAGTGAGAGGCCCACATACCACAAAAAAAAAAAAAAAAAGAAAAGGCTAAAAAAGAAAAGAAAGAAACATTAAAAAAAAACACAGTGAAGATAAGGTGTAAATGTTTATGGCCTCTTCTAACCAAGCAAAATTTATGCCAACTTTCTTAATGGGGTGTTTTAAATTGAAGGCTGTAACCCAATACTAGACATATAAACATCACACACTCCTCACAAACTTTCATTCTACTGGGTACACTAAATCCTGAGATCAGCTCATCCTGCAAAACAACAGACTAATAACTTGCCATTAAGATTATATTCCTGCTTACTCCAGATCCTCACATCACTTCTGTACTTAGACAAAGCAGAATTAGCAGAAAGATATAGATAACAATAGGAAAAAAGTCACCACACTTCCCAGCATTTAAATTGTGCATTGGTCAAATGAGAGAGTACTTTTCAGTACTGAAGGGAAGAAATTCATAAAAGAGCTAACAGTAAGTATTTAATGTACCTGTGTATTAACTATGGGGCTGCCTCCAGACTTCTCTTTCTTATCAACTGCTAGGTCAAGCTTTCCAAGACTATTAAAATGTTGTGTAGAGACTAGCCATGTCAGCATACCTGACTTTCTTAATGAGTTTTTGTTGTTTTTAATTATTGATTATTCTTTTTTAACAAATTTTATTTACAGAAAATAACATCTCCTCTAATTCATAGGAAAGTGTTGTTTACTTTTTAATGTTTTGTACAATTTTAATAAGCTCTTTCTCTTTCCCATCACTCTATATGATAGTTTTCTAAATTATTCACTTTTTTAATGACTCAGTATTTTTTCCCTTTATATGACTTCTAAAAATAATTAAATCAAATCAACAATTATCAAATAGATGTGACTTAAGATTCTGTATAAGATGGTAGAGGATTAAATGATAAATTTTAGAAAGCACTTTAAAAAAAATAAAACACTAGGCAAATATACATCATCACGTTGCATACAAATGGAAAAAAAAAATGACGAATTTCAGGGTCCAAAGGGGAAGGTGTCAAACACATAATAGATCATGGGCTTTGGCACCAGACAGACCTAGGTTCAAATCCAGCTCTGCCATTAGTGGGCAATTTTCTTTATCACCCTAAGCCTCAATCTTCTCATTTAAAAAACTGAGAGGCTAATCAAACTCTTACAGAGCATTATCCTTGATAAATATTAATACCTCAATAAATGTGAACTATTATGATTATTTTAAAAGATTTCAGCAACAGTATAAGACAATCAAGTTTTTAAGATTAGTGCCAGTGTTCTTACCCCACAGATATTACTCCTATAAATGAAAAGAAACAACTCTTCTAAAGAAATCATATTAAAGGAATATGAAAATTTTCATATTATTTCAATGACAGCATTGCTTCCAACAGAAGGCAGAATTAGCAAAGATATAAAAGATCTATCATGAGAAATGACTAAAGTCAACTGATTGGATGTTTAACTAAATTCAATCATAATGCAAAATAACCGTTCTCCAAACAATAAAGAACACTATCAAGGTTTATTTTCTGAATATCTTGAAGGACTTTCATATTTCAGAAGAAAAGCAAAAAGCTTCGTGTTTTGTTCTGTTTCATTTCTGCCTAGATGTAAAAATCACTAAAATTCACACATACAAACTAAGAAAAATAGCTCTATATTGTCTTACTTGAGTATTAAATGTAAGTGGGAGGATCTTCCATATATGAGTAAATTAGTTCTTAGTTTTATTTATTTAAAGTGTACCAGTAGGGACTTCCCTAGTGGTCCAGTGGTTAAGAATCCACCTTCCAGTGCAGGGGACATGGGTTTGATCCCTGGTCAGGGAACTAACACTCCACATGCCAAGGGGCAACTAGGCCCTTGTGCCACAACTACTGAGCGCACGCCCTCTAGAGCCCGCGCACCACAACTAGAAAGCCCACACGCCACAACTACTGAACCCACACACTCTGGAGCCTGCGCACCACTAGAGAGCCTGCGTGCCACAACTACTGAGCCCACGCGCCACAACTAGAGAGCCCACATGCCACAGTGAAAGATTCCGCATGCCGCAACGAAGACCCTGCGTGCCACAACTAAGACCCAATGCAGCCAAATAAATAAGTAATTTTTTTAAGTGTACCATTAAGTTAAACTAAATGCTAAATTAAAAGGGTCAGGAATTAGTTCTTCCCAAATCCTCACATCCCCTAAAAAAGCAAACAGATCAACAAGAACAAGTAAAACTACACAGATCTCAGGCCTACAGTGTAACTAGAAGAGAAAAACCACAAACTTCAAATTCCTCTAAGTAGAAAAATAAACACCTATATCCAGCAGCATTGTCTTCTGAGCACACTCTCAAAACTACTAGAGAGAGCGGTAGGGGTGGGGCGGGGGAGTATAGCAGAAGCTCATGGAAGAGAAAAAAAGGAAACAAAGAAAAATCACTTCGAGACACAGACAGTCTACCTCGAGGACAAAAATACTGAGAAGAATCCTGGAAGATTAGAATACTGACTACTGAGCAAAGAATTAAAAGTGCATGCACCTCCAAATGGCAGTCCTAGAAAGGCAATACTTCTGAGGGAGAAGAGGATAAAACAAAGATGTCTCCTTTGAAGACTGAACGGTGAAGAAAAAGAATCAAGAGGGGAAATTTATGATCCTGCAGGATAAAGAGAACTAAAAAAAATTTAATAAAACACTTCCCCACTATGCCCTACTCCAAAAAGCCATCCATTAAAGAAAAGGCACTTTGCTATACTGACAGAAGATGACAATCTTGAATTTCTTTAAGAAAGAATCTTGTAAACCATCCCAAACTACTAACTTTACCTACAAAATGCATACAGGTAAGTAATCTCCATCTGTGCAAAGCTACAATAAGACTAAAAAAGAAAATAAGAACCAAAACATTATTATAAATAAAATTTTCCCAGAAAGAACAACTAGCAAACAGAAGAAAACGATAACACAATACTCAAGCATTTGGGGATAGGAAATAAACATCTTGAATCTGAAATTCAAAAACCAAGAATATAAATGGACAAAAAACATGAAGAAATGAAGTAAGAGATGATTAAACTTGGGAAAGAAATAAAAGAAAAATCAAAATCATATTAGAAATTGAAGACTAAATTATAATGTTCTCAAAGGAGAACATATTCAAACAAAATTTTAATAAGGCGCATAGAAGAAAAAAAAGAAAAAAACCAAGAGGATGGAAATGAAATAAAGAACTAAAAAAGGACAGAGAGAAAATGGTTGGAAGAAAGATAGAAAAAGATCCAATGTACATAAAGAGTACCTGAAGAAATAAAAATAAAACAATGAATAAGAACTAATATTTAAAATTATCACCCTAGAAAACTTTTTGAAAATAAAAGATCTGAACACACATATTAAAAAGGCCCACCAGGTACATGGGAAAACTGACCTGGAATGAGCAACACTGAGATTTATCCTAGTAAAACTATTAGATTTTTAAAGATAAAGGAAAAAAAAATCCTAAAGCCCTCAAGGATAAAGATCAAGTAACTTAGAGGAAGATAATGACTGGCATCAGACTTCTAAACAGCAATATAGAAAGCCAGGCAACAATGGAACACCATTTTAAGAAACTCAAGATTTCATATCCAGCCAAGCTGTCCTTCAAGTATCCAGGGTATAGAAAAATAGTTTTAAATACATAGGAACCAGACTTCCCTGGTGGCGCAGTGGTTAAGAATCCGCCTGCCAATGCAGGGGACATGGGTTCAAGCCCTGGTCCAGGAAGATCCCACATGCCACGGAGCAACTAAGCCCAGGCGCCATAACTACTGAGCTTGTGCTCTAGAGCCCGTGAGCTACAACTACTTAGCCCATGTGCCACAACTACTGAAGCCCACACGCCTAGAGCCCGTGCTCCGAAACAAAGAGAAACCACCACAATGAGAAGCCCGCGCACCACAACGAAGAGGAGCCCCCGCTCGCTGCAACTAGAGAAAGCCCGCACATAGCGATGAAGAAGACCCAATGCAGCCAAAAATAAATAAATAAATTTATTTTAAAAATAATAATAAGATAAATAAATACATAGGAACCAAAGGAATACTATACACGAGGCCTTCTTGGGGAACCTACCACAGGAGGAGCTTTATCCAACCAGGAGATATGGGAGAAACTTTGGCAAAAGGATTGATATATATTCAATTGCAAATCTAAGACTAAAACAAAGGTGGGGAAGAGGCAAGAATAATATATAAATGTTAAACTGTTCTGAAAAAGTAAAATTAATGCATTCCCCAAAATGTGAACTATAAGGGAAAGAGAAACAAGAAAATAAAATAGGCTCTTTAATTGTTAGAAACAAGTAGGAAACAAAGCACAGCAATAAAAACTGAAAAAACAAATAGTAATAAATGAGAAAATTGGGCACTATGGGCATATAAAAAGGTATAGAATCTCCACTTCCGGCCTAGATGGAATAAGTGGAATGAACTTACTCTTCCACAGTAAACAATTAGGAAAAAAAATTTTTTTAAGTGGGCGAGGGGGATACTGTTCTTAGATACTGGACAGGAGGCAGAACAGGATTATGATTCTTGATAGAAAAGAAACAAAAAAGATGGACTCTACAATGGCCACAGTGCTCTGCCTGACAGCACTTTCTAGACTGCAGTGCAAAAAGGGAAACAGAAACATAGCAAAACAGTCTCAAAGAGTTAAAGAGATAAAGATCAGAGTTCTGGGAGAATGGGCAGTTAGAATGTAGATGTACTGAAAAGGAGGAAGCTACACAGGAAACAGTTCCAGAAATTTAAATAGAAGTCCCCTTGAGGGCCACAGAGAAAGGCCCTGGAAGATGAGACACCACGTGAAGAAGAAGCCAGGTGGAGATTAGAGGCACGCCAGCCAACAGGGAGCACTAAGACCCTGCACTTGTGAAAGAGCCATCCTGGACTTTCCTGCCCCACCCAGACGCCATCTCAGAACAGCTACATGAGTGACAGCCAACACCATTTGTAGCACAAGGACCGCCCAGGCAACCCAGAGTCATGCAAAATAATAAATCATTGTTTCAAAACAAAATTTTAAAAGTACTTATAATACACATGGTAATATAATAAAGAATTATATTTTAATGGAGTATAACCAATATTCCAAAGATTAACTTTATTTAACAATGATGGTAGCTAAAATCCTAATTGTTAGAATAAGTAGTATGAGATATGTATCTGGGGAAAATAAAGATACTTGTTTTCATTCTCCTCAAATACAAAGCCTAACACCTGTTACCTATTTATTCTTTGGTCTTTCTAGATTATTGGGGATGAATTTTCTCTTTATTAATTATGAAAAACCATGAAGTATACATGTAATATCATACCAGTTTGAAGATGAAGAAATTCTCCTAAAGACATGAAAAACAAAATATTCCAGAAGTGATATTGGTAGAGCGATGGTTGCTAGTTTCCCTACTGATTGAGAAGTTACTTATTTAATTTAAATAGCTGGCACAAAGTTTATGCTATAACAACTTAATCTGTTCCATTTCCACTTCTCCTTAAAGGTCTGTTCATCCACAATCATCTCCCACCACTCTCCGGTGTGAATGCTCTAATTCTTACTCCTTGTACATACATCATGCTCTTTTCTGCTATCATTACTAAGTTCTTATCCCCTTCCAGGCCATACTGCAAGCCTTATATCCCTGGTAAGAGAGAATATCTATACACCATTTTAGTTCAGAAGTCCCATCTTTCCTACCAAACTCTTCTGTATGTCATTCTCTAATAAGTAGCCCATCTCAGAATGTCTACAGCACTTACTCTACAATTCAAAGCCTTGTATTTAATCATTCGTTGCTTAGAATAGGTGCCCCAGAAATTAAGACATCTACACCTTATATCTAAGTATCCTTTCAGTTCCTTGTCAATAGATCACACTTCTTCTACTTGATTTGTATCTCCTATAGCACAGATCCAATTTAAAACAGCCCACAAATCCCCTGAAATTTAAGCTAAGTTTTATGCAAAATGTTTCTGAAGAAACAGTCGGTAGTTTTTATCATATTCTCAAGTGACCATATGATACAAATGGTCAGGAACCTCTGTCAAATGATGGGTGTCCATTATTTATACAAAAAATATTTGTTAACTTATAAACTGTCCTTTGTCACACAGCAAAATACTCAAGTCTGCTAAAAGCTAACAAAAAGTTCTATTCATCTGAAAAAAGAAAAAAAAATCTTTCTGCTTACTGTATAAAGCAATTCAAGCCATGGAAACTATTCAGCTTTTCTTATCTACAGCAGATACATTTTATTATTTCAGTAACACAAGAATAATAATGGAGCATTTCTGGGTTTTCTGAACCATGAAACCATGAAGTCTTCTGTTCTTTAGTGTGCTAATAAAATTAATTTCACTATGAAGCTTTAATTAAACATAAATATGAGTGCTCTCTTAAGAAACTGATAAGAAATAGGGATAGGAAGAACATTTAAAGGCAAAAACTAATCTGAGGTAGAAAGTATTGTTCTATCACCCAATTATATAGTGTATAAAAAAATACAATTAATGTATTCCAAACTTAATTCTTTCTGGCTCATGAAATTATATTCCTATTTGCCAGCACACATAAATCCTGCAGTTCTCATATCAAGTATATCAAAATTAGTATCAAAAAATAAGTGAATTTTACAAATAATGTGCTGTCATTACCTGCTTATTCACAGCATAACTTCAGAGCTTTACAAATTCTGTTCTATGTCTGCATGGTTAGTATTCTGGCCATCATAGGGAAGAATCTTCAGGTCTCTCAAAAACAAAGTTGCTTTTCTCATCTTTATGGTCACCTTTTGTTTCTTAGATAAATCTTTGCATGCTTACAGAATTTGTTAACTGACAGGGCATTTTAACTCCTCCATCAGAAAACATATTATTTACGCCAAACAAAAGAGATTAAATCATCTACTCCTTCTCCGATGCTTTACTGTACCTGTCCACTAAAGTTAGCATAAAATAATCTCTCTCGAAGCAATGTAGCTCAGTTTTCTTTTCCAATAGAAGAAAGGATAACTGAAATTTGCCTTTTATTTTATCCTGCTCTCTAAGGCTTTAATGAAATTCTTCACTACTAAGCTAGGCAGTCTCCTTAAGGCAAGCAATCCACTGCCAACAAAGCATAACGCTTTTTCAATTGACTAATGAAAAGCCATTTTACATTTTTTTTGATACCTAGTGGATACTCAGAACACAGCCACTACTTTTGGAATCACAAAATTACAGGGTATCAGAGTTATAAATCAAAAAGTGTCAGGAGTCAGGTGGCTTTATCACTTTTCAAAAATACATTCTGGAGGCTTCCAGGAAGATGGCGGAAGAGTAAGACGCGGAAATCACCCTCCTCCCCACAGATACACCAGAAATACATCTACACGTGGAACAACTCCTACAGAACACCTACTGAACGCTGACAGAAGACCTCAGACCTCCCAAAAGGCAAGAAACCCCCCCACGTACCTGGGTAGGGCAAAAGAAAAAAGAATAAGCAGAGGCAAAAGAATAGGGACGGGACCTCACCAGTGGGAGGGAGCTGTGAAGGAGGAAATGTTTCCACACACTAGGAAGCTCCTTCGCGGGCAGACTGTGGATGGCGGAGAGGGAAGCTTCGGAGCCGCGGAGGAGAGCACAGCAACAGGGGTGCGGGGGGCAAAGCGAAGAGATTCCCACACAGAGGATCAGGGCCGACTGGCACTCACCAGCCCGAGAGGCTTGTCTGCTCACTCGCTGGGGCGAGCGGGGCTGGGAGCTGAGGCTCGGGCTTCGGTCGGAGCGCCGGGAAAGGACTGGGGTTGGCGGCGTGAACACAGACTGCAGGGGATTAGTGCACCACGGCTGGCCGGGAGGGAGTCCGGGAAAAGTCTGGACCTGCCGAAGAGGCAAGAGACTTTTTCTTCCCTCTTTGTTTCCTGGTGCTCGAGGAGAGGGGATTAAGAACGCTGCTTAAAGGAGCTCCAGAGATGGGCGCGAGCCGCGGCTAAAAGCGCGGACCCCAGAGACGGGCATGAGACGCTAAAGCTGCTGCTACCGCCACCAAGAAGCCTGTGTGCCATCCACACCCCACTTCCGGGGAGCCTGTGCAGCCCGCCAGTGCCAGGGTCCCGTGATCCAGAGACAACTTCCGCGGGAGAACGCACGGCGCGCCTCAGGCTGGTACAACGTCATGCCGGCCTGTGCCGCCGCAGGCTCGCCACGCATCCGTGCCCCTCCCTCCCCCCAGCCTGAGTGAGCCAGAGCCCCCGAATCAGCGGCTCCTTTAACCCTGTCCTGTCTGAGCGAAGAACAGACGCCCTCCGGCGACCTACATGCAGAGGCGGGGCCAAATCCAAAGCTGAGCCCCAGTGAGCTGTGAGAACAAAGAAGAGAAAGAGAAATCTCTCCCAGCAGCCTCAGAAGCAGCAGATTAAAGCTCCACAATCAACTTGATGTACCCTGCATCTGTGGAATACATGAATAGACAACCAATCATCCCAAATTGAGGAGGTGGACTTTGAGAGCAAGATTTATGATTTTTTTCCCCTTTTCCTCTTTTTGTGAGTGTGTATGTGTATGCTTCTGTGTGAGATTTTGTCTTTATAGCTTTGCTTCCACCATTTGTCCAAGGGTTCTATCTGTCCGTTTTTTGTTTGTTTTTCTTAATAATTAGTTTTTATTTTAATAACTTTCTTTTATTTTACTTTATCTTCGTTCTTACTTTCCTTCCTTATCTCCTTTAGACAACGAATCATCCAAATTGAGAAGGTGGACTTTGAGAGCAAGATTTATGATTTTTTTCCCCTTTTCCTCTTTTTGTGAGCGTGTCTGTGTATGCTTCTGTGTGAGATTTTGTCTGTATAGCTTTGCTTCCACCATTTGTCCTAGGGTTCTATCCGTCCATTTTTTTTTGTTTTTTCTCTTAATAATTATATTTTTATTTTAATAACTTTATTATATTTTATCTTACTTTATTTTATTTACTTTATCTTCTTTCTTTCTTTTTTCCTTCCTTCCCTCCTTCCTTCCTTCCTCCCTCCCTCCCTCCCTTCTTTCTTTCTTTCTTTCTACCTCTACTAATTCTTTCTTTCTACTTTTTCTCCCTTTTATTCTGAGCTGTGTGGAGGACAGTCTCTTGGTGCTCCAGCCAGGCGTCAGAGTTGTGCCAATGAGGTGGGACAGCCAGCTTCAGGACACTGGTCCACAAGAGACCTCCCAGCTCCACGTAATATCAAATGGCGAAAATCTCCCAGAGATCTCCACCTCAATGCCAGCACCCAGCTTCACTCAACGACCAGCAAGCTACAGTGCTGGGCATCCTATGCCAAACAACTAGCAAGACAGGAACACAACCCCACCCATTAGCAGAGAGGCTGCCTAAAATCATAATAAGTCCACAGACACCCCAAAACACACCACCAGACGTGGACCTGCCCACCAGAAAGACAAGATCCAGCCTCATCCACCAGAACACAGGCACTAGTCCCCTCCACCAGGAAGCCTACACAACCCACTGAACCAACCTTAGCCACTGGGGACAGACACCAAAAACAACGGGAACTACGAACATGCAGCCTGCAAAAAGGAGACCCCAAACACAGTAAGATAAGCAAAATGAGAAGACAGAAAATCACACAGCAGATGAAGGAGCAAGATAAAAACCCACCAGACCTAACAAATGAAGAAGAAATAGGCAGTCTACCTGAAAAAGAATTCAGAATAATGATAGTAAAGATGATCCAAAATCTTGGAAATAGAATAGACAAAATGCAAGAAACATTTAACAAGGACCTAGAAGAACTAAAGATGAAACAAACAACGACGTACAACACAATAAATTAAATGAAAAATACTCTAGATGGGATCAATAGCAGAATAACTGAGGCAGAAGAATGGATAAGTGACCTGGAAGATAAAATAGTGGAAATAACTACTGCAGAGCAGAATAAAGAAAAAAAAATGAAAAGAACTGAGGACAGTCTCAGAGACCTCTGGGACAACATTAAACACACCAACATTCGAATTATAGGGGTTCCAGAAGAAGAAGAGAAAAAGAAAGGGACTGAGAAAATATTTGAAGAGATTATAGTTGAAAACTTCCCTAATATGGGAAAGGAAATAGTAAATCAAGTCCAGGAAGCACAGAGAGTCCCATACAGGATAAATCCAAGGAGAAATGCAAATCCAAAGAGAAATGCAAATCAAAACTACAATGAGATATCATCTCACACCAGTCAGAATGGCCATCATCAAAAAATCTAGAAACAATAAATGCTGGACAGGGTGTGGAGAAAAGGGAACCCTCTTGCACTGTTGGTGGGAATGTAAATTGATACAGCCACTGTGGAGAACAGTATGGAGGTTCCTTAAAAAACTACAAATAGAACTACCATATGACCCAGCAATCCCACTACTAGGCATATACCCTGAGAAAACCATAATTCAAAAAGAGTCATGTACCAAAATGTTCATTGCAGCTCTATTTACAATAGCCCGGAGATGGAAACAACCTAAGTGCCCATCATCGGATGAATGGATAAAGAAGATGTGGCACATATATACAATGGAATATTAGCCATAAAAAGAAACGAAATTGAGCTATTTGTAATGAGGTGGATGGACCTAGAGTCTGTCATATAGAGTGAAGTAAGTGAGAAAGAGAGAGACAAATACCGTATGCTAACACATATATATGGAATTTAAGGGAAAAAAATGTCATGAAGAACGTAGGGGTAAGACAGTAATAAAGACACAGACCTACTAGAGAATGGACTTGAGGATATGGGGAGGGGGAAGGGTAAGCTGTGACAAAGTGAGAGAGAGGCATGGACATATATACACTACCAAACGTAAGGTAGATAGCTAGTGGGAAGCAGCCGCATAGCACAGGGAGATCGGCTCGGTGCTTTGTGACCGCCTGGAGGGGTGGGATAGGGAGGGTGGGAGGGAGGGAGACGCAAGAGGGAAGAGATATGGGAACATACGTATATATATAACTGATTCATTTTGTTGTAAAGCAGAAACTAACACACCATTGTAAAGCAATTATACTCCAATAAAGATGTTAAAAAAAAAATTCTTACCTGATTAAGTGAGGTGGTATCTGTAAGTACAGCATCAGGAGGTCTATTAGGTATGGCTACAGCTACCTGAGATCAAAAAACATTACACGTTAAATAATAACAAAATAATTGTTATTCTCTTTACCCAAACAGATATTTGATAAACAACCATGTTTCAATATACAGTCATCCCTCAGTTTCCAAGGGTGATTGGTTCCAGGACCCCTTCATGGATACCAAGATGTGCAGATGCTCAAATCCCTTATATAAAAGCGGTGTAGTATTTGCATATAATCTATGCACATCCTCCCATATACTTGGGAGGATGTGCATAGATTACTTATAATACCTAATACAATGTAAATGCTGTGTAAATAGTTTGGGAACTTTCTGGAATTTTTTTTTCTGAATATTTTTGATCCACAGTTGATTCAATCTGCAGATGCCAAACCTGTGGATACAGAACCCACGGATTTGGAGGGCTGACTGTAACAAAATCTGCAAACTGGATAAAAAGTTTATTTTAATATTTTATTTTCAGCACATAATGACATTTAAAATTTCATAACTGCTAGCTTCATCTACATTAAGATCCCTGAAATGACCTTGTTTAATGAAAGGAATTATATAAGCAGATCCATTCTCTAGGCCACAAAGGAGAAAAAGGTAAAGACTCTTTTCCCAATGCAAAAGATGACAGTAACTGTAAGAATTAGACAAACAATTCACATCTATATTGATTTAATCTTTAAATGCACTTTACCAAGATTGTGGATCTCTTTGCATTTATTTTCTTTTTAATTTTTATTGCAGTATAGTTGATTTACAATGTTGTGTTAATTTCAGGTGTACAGCAAAGTGAATCAGTTTTTTATATATATACATATATATATATATATATATATACACACATATACACATATACATATACACATATACACACATATATCTCCACCCTTTTTTAGATTCTTTTCCCATATAGGTCCTTACAGAGTATTGAGTAGAGTTCCCTGTGCTATATAGTTAAGTCCTTATTAGTTATCTGTTTTATATATAGTAGTATGTATATGTCAATTCCAATCTCCCAAATTATCACTCCCCCACCATTTCCCCCCTGGTAACTATAAGTTTGTTTTCTACATCTGTGGCTCTATTTCTGTTTTGTAAAGAAGTTCATTTGTATCGGGTTTTTTTTCAGATTCTGCATGTAAGTGATATCATATGATATTTGTCTTTATCTGACTTACTTCACTCAGTATGGCAGGCTCTAGGTCCATCCATGTTCCTGCAAATGGCATTATTTCATTCTTCTTTATGGCTGAGTAATATTCCATTGTATATATGTACCACATCTTCTTTATCCATTCCTCTTTTCTTTTTTAAGTGCATAAATCTTTTTTTTTAATAAATTTATTTATTTATTTATTTATTTTTTGGCTGTGTTGGATCTTTGTTGCTGTGTGCAGGCTTTCTCTAGTTGCAGTGAGCGGGGGCTACTCTTCATTGCAGTGTGCAGGCTTCTCATTGCGGTGTCTTTTCTTGTTGCGGAGCACAGGCTCTAGGCATGCAGGCTTCAGTAGTTGTGGCCCGCAGGCTCAGTAGTTGTGGCTCGTGGGTGCTAGAGCACAGACTCAGTAGTTGTGCTGCATGGGCTTAGTTGCTTCACGGCACGTGGGATCTTCCCAGACCAGGACTTGAACCTGTGTCCCCTGAATTGGCAGGCGGATTCTTAACCACTGCACCACCAGGGAAGCCCCCATTCCTCTGCTGATGGACATTTAGGTTGCCTCCATGTCCTGGCTATTGTAAACAGTGCTGCTATGAACATTGGGGTGCATGGTTTTCTCCAGATGTATGCCCAGTAGTGGGATTGCTGGATCATATGCTAACTCTATTTTTAGTTTCTTAAGGAACCTCCATACTGTTCTTCGTAGTGGCTGTATCAATTTACATTCCCACCAACAGTGCAAAAGGGTTCCCTTTTCTCCACACCCTCTCCAGCATTCATTGTTTGTAGATTTTTTGATGATGGCCATTCTAACCAGTGTGAGGTGATACTCATAGTTTTGATTTGCATTTCTCTAATAATTAGTGATGTTGAGCATGTTTTCATGTGCTTTTTGGCCATCTATATGTCTTCTTTGGAGAAATGTCTATTTAGATTTTCCTTTTTGCATTTATATCCTAATTGGAGCAGTTGAGCTTCTTGGATGTGTAGATCAACGTTTTTCATCAATGCCATTGTTCCTTCAATTATATTTTCTGCTTCTTTCTCTCTCCTCTCTTTCTGGTATGCCCATTACATAAAAGCTGGTGTACTTAATGGTATTTCACATTTCTCTGAGCCTCTTCATTCTTTTTCTTCACCTTTTTTCTTTCTGTTCTTCAGACAGAAATAGATTGATCGATCTTCAAGCTTTTTGATTTTAATTCTGCCACTTCAAATCTACTGTTGAGACCCTCTAGTAAATTCTTCATTTCAGTTATTGTACTTTCAGTTCGAGAACTACTTCTATTTGGTTCTTTTTTTATATAATTTCTATTTATTGATTTCTTTCTCTCTTTTTTTTTTTCTGAGCCACAACACGCATCTTGCAGGATCTTAGTTCCCCAACCAGGGACTGAACCCGTGCCCCCTGCAGTGGAAGTGCGGAGTGCTAACCACTGGACCACTGGGGAATTCCCCAATTTTTCTCTATTTGATGAGACACTGTCATCATACTTTACTTCTTTACACACTTTACTTCTTTAAGCATGGTTTCCTTTAGTTCTTTGACTATATTTACAATAAATGCTTTGAAATCTTTTCCTATTAAGTCTTCTCAAAAGCAATCTCTGTTGCCTGTTTTGTTTTGTTTTTTCGTATATATGGGTCATACTCTTTTATTTCTTTCAGATCTTGTAATTTTTGTTGGTAACTGGATACTTTAGATAACATATTGCAGCAACTCTGGATACTGAGACCCCTTTCCCCTTCCAGGGCTTGTTGTTATTGTTAACTTGTTTATTTGTTTAGTGACTTGGCTAGACTATTTAAGTACATTTCCCCCACAGTGTGCAGACTCTGATGTTGCTCCTCAGAGGGTACAGCCTTGGGCAAGCACAGTCAGCCTGGGATGGATGACAGTGGTTTTAGCAGATCTCTCCCTGATCTCTCTGTTAAACTGTCTGTCCAGCTGTTCAGCTTCACAAATTGACAGATGACTGTTCTATTATTTTCAACAGTGCCCTGGGGCATAAATTGTTCCACAATCTGATCCAATTAAAGTCAGGCCTTTTTGGAGGTGTAGTCTTTGAGGCCAGTCTTTGAGGTTTGTTATGATCCCATGATGACTCTTCTTAGCTGTCTTCCCATGGTTCTCTCTAGCAAATTTCTAGTTGGACTAGTTTAGTTTACTGCTTTCATGGAGCTACCAGCCTCCTCTTGATTATCACTAAAGTAACACTGTTTTTGAAACCATCCTTACTTTTGAGCTTCCAAATACTTGGTACCAAAATGAGTCAGTTTCCGTGGGAAGAGCTTCAGAGCTCTCTATATTATTACAGCCTGCCTTGCCCCCCAGGCCAAACCTCTGCACCACTGCAACGGACATGAGGGCAAGCATCGTGGCCCACTTCTCTCCAAGTGACATCCTCACTTTACAAGAAGAGTCCTAGGCAAGGGAGGAGCTTCTGGTCTTCTCAGCTTGCCTCTAGTAGCAGGGGACCACAACCCTATGAGCAGGCTGGGCAAGAGTTATCAGGGCCCTCGTGTTCTCAGCCTGCCACGGTGGAACACAGTCTCCACCCTACAAGTAGGGGCGGGGTGAAGGAAGACAGCCCCGTAACTCTCAGCCACTTTTACCTGGAATTGAGCTTCTGCAACACAAGCTGGGGCTGGGGAGCTGGTGTGGAGGTAATAGGAAAAATGAGTGGGCTGGTCCTCCTAGGAAGACAGTGCGGCCCTATTCTGGGAACTGAGGGCAGAGGTAAAAGCTAGGTTAAATTGATGTAAAATCCAATTTACAAAATATTTTTAGGAAAAAAAATATGTTTTTGGATAGAATTTGAGAACTAAAGAGTAACTAGAATTGTTTTATACAAGAGAAATGCTCAAGTCATTTAATGAATGATGATTTGCATTTATACAAGGATCACTTGTATGTGTTAGGTTTTTCTAAAGAGTTTTGGATGCAGGCAAAGTTTGCATAAGAAAGCAAAGATATTCCCATAGTTACCTCAGCTACATTACACTTACGTCAGCCAGACTTTTCTATATATAACATATGTTATATATTAAAATATACAAATATAAACAGCATTTCAAATCCAAGGAACACATTCTGATTCAAAGAAGTGTGGACTACTGAAGCCCTACTCTATGAAATTACAATATGGTAAGTTCAAAATACAGATAAGGATCCTTAACGACACATGTATCTTGCTTATGAAGTCATAGCCTACCTTAGCTTTGTCTGACATCCGTTTTCCACCAAAGCCTCCAGAGCCAACAACAAAGATGGAGAACTGATTATAACATATAAGTTCCTCCCCAGAATAAGAGTAGACTGAAAAGTAAATGAAAGAAAAAAAGAAAAGAGGTTATTACCAAAAGACATAACTAGTTACCCAATATATGATCAACAATCCTTTGAAAAGTTTCAGAAACAAAATCCAATTACTAAAAGGCTTTGCAATTTAAAGACACCCAGGTTTGGGATACAGAGCACTCATTTTAATCACTCACTACCAGTCTCTGGAAGGCAGAGAGAAGAGGATCTTGACAAATCCTTTCTTGACTATGAAACAGCAGTTCATCTCACCTCTTCTTAAAGTTCCCCAACTGCCTTTCGTATTTCAATTCTCTCCTTCTCAAACCTTTCAAACAATTCCACTATAAAATGCAGACTAACGCACATGAAAAGATGCTCATCATCGCTAATTATTAGAGGAATGCAAATCAAAACTACAATGAGGTACCACCTCATACTGGTCAGAATGACCAACATTAAAAAGTCTACAAATAACAAATGCTGGAGAGGGTGTGGAGAAAAGGGAACTCTCCTACACTGTTGGTAGGAATGTAAATCGGTACAGCCACTATGGAGGTTCCTCAAAAAACTAAAAATAGAATTGCCATAGGATCCAGCAATCCCGCTCCTAGGCATATATCCAGACAAAACTATAATTCAAAAAGATGCATGCACCCCTATGTTCATAGCAACACTATTTACAATAGCCAAGACATGGAAACAACCTAAAAGTCCATCAACAGATGGATAAAGAAGATGTGATATACACACACACACACACACACACACACACACACACACACACACACACACACTGGAATATTACTCAGCCATAAAAAAGACTGAAATAATGCCATTTGCAGCAACACGGATGCACCTAGAGATTATCATACCAAGAGAAGTCAGAAAGAGAAAAATACCATATATCACTTATATGTGGAATCTAAAATATGACACAAATGAACATATCTACAAAACAGGAATAGACTCAGAGATATAGAGAACAGACTTGTGGTTGCCTAGGGGAAAGGAAGGTGGTGGAGGGATGGATTGGGAGTTTCGGATTAGCAGATGGAAACTATTATATATAGGATGGATAAACAACAAGGTCCTACTGTATTGCACATGGAACTATATTCAATATCCTGTGATAAGCCATAATGGAAAAGAATATGAAAAAGAATGTATATATGTATAACTAAATCACTTTGCTGTACAGCAGAATTTAACACAACATTGTAAATCCACTAAAATTCAATAAAATTTAAAAATTAAAATAAAATACAGATAACCACACTCCCAAATTTTCAAACATTCTGCTGAAGTCCTCAATAGAGCCTGGAATGTAAAAGAATAAATAAGTGAGAATGAAGGTATAAGCTTCAGGAGGGCAGGATCATGGCTTTTTTGCTCACCATCATATTCCCAGCAATTAGAACAGTAACTGGGACAGAAAAGGCACCTAATAAATAGGTATTAAATTAATTAGTAAATCAATGAACAAACGATGTGATTGAGCAAGTTAGTGAATAAGTAAGCAAGTAATGAATGAAAGACAGCTGTCCCTCTTTCTACTGACTACTTTCCTGGTGACAGTTTGAGCATCACCTAAATCACCAGCACTATAAAACTAGGAATATGATTTTGAATTGTATAATAAGGAAAACTATAATTATAACAAAAAATAATGGAAGTCATGGTGATTTGTATTTAAAATAAGACTTTTACCCTTATTACACAGAAAATTGGATATCTAATTCCATCTATATTTTATCTACAAATTCTAATACATTATTATCCATTACTAAGCTATAGCTAAATAAATGGAGTAGATCAAGAAAGAAGAGTAAAAATTAAAGCTAAGGTTACTGCAGAACTTTTTTGTGGTAGACATTTGGTAGAATGGTGAGAAGACTAAAAGAAAACTGGGTGAGTTGCAGCCAAATGTTAGCCAATATTTGAAATGGTTAGAAAATACAAAAATCTTAAAAAAGAAAGAAGAGGGATAAGGAGGAAGAGGGAAAGAGAGAGAACAGACACATGTTCTACGTGTCTATGATGAAATACATAGTTTACTTTGTAAACTATGAGTTAACAAAAACAATGTAGTAGAAAAATATTTAAGAGCATTAAAAATGTTCTCAATATATTATTAAGTAAAAACAAGGCAAGTTCCAAAACAACATATTCAGTATAACCTCCTGTATATTTAGAACAAAAATGATAAAGCCTATATTCCAAATACCAGACAATATTAAACTTTCCACTGCTATTTCCAAAATTTTTTATAATGCTTATCTATTTCTATTGTTCTTAAACTTTAAAACAAATAAATTCTAAGCAATGTATCTTTAGCTTATGTTTAAATACTAGTATTTCAACATTCACTAAACTACTATAATCTTTTTTTCCACTGCAAATAAAATGTGGCTATGGTGTTTAAACCACATTATAAGTTCAACAGGTTTGAATGTGCAAGGTTAAGAACCTAACTACAATTTATAAGAATGATTCAGGGGTCAAATATGTTCCAAGTTCCAAAGAGCTAACATAGAAAAGAGTATCTACAACATAGCTTAATTATCAACTGAGGGCAGTCTATGTATTCATTCCTGCCAAAAACATAATCTAGGAAGCATAATTCTCCTCTATGCTTGCTATACCAGCCACATTTCTCACCTCTGTGCTTTGGTTATGTTGTTACAAATCCCCTGAAATGTCCCACTCTCTGGACCACCCCCTCCTCCCTTATTTTCTAAAAACGCCTGTGAATTTTTAGAACACTAATCTTGCTTTCTCACAATTGGAAGATAAATAGAAACTTATTCATCAACTTCTGTGATAAAGTATTGTATTACATACAAAGTCTATGAATCTAACAATATTATTATAAGAACTAGAAATGAGTTACCATCCATAAGAATTATTAAACCGGATCCTTTATCCAGGACATCAGCAACAACTGCTTCACATTTTACTTTTCCTAAAATGGGAAGTAAAATAATAAATAAATAGTAAATAAATAAATAAGGAGACTGTTTTAAAGACCGTAAGTTATATGAGGACATGAGAGAAATTAACATAACTTCCACTGTAAGTTCAGCAAAACTAAAAAATCATGATTTAGAATAATTTTCAATATAATGTTGAATCATAAACATTAAAAGCAATCAGAATACCTGAATCACCAAATCTGAAACATCAATAATTCTGATAAATTAGGTTGTAAAAAGTAACAATTTTCAGTCATTCAATGAACACTTGTTAAGCATACAGCCAACACCATCTACCCCATTCCTTCTCAAATCTCTACTCTACGGGCTTCAATTAGACAGTGTTTCTTTCTAACTACTCTGTTCTTTAAGGGACTGTTCCATTATTTAACTGGTAATGTTAAATCTTGATGGATTAACAATTGTTTGGGAGTGAACTCATAATCTTTTTCTCCAAGCTGTTTTTCTCTTTTGTTCCCTATACGAATGAATGGTACTATCCACCCAACTGCCAAGCCAGAAACTTCAGCATGACCCCTGCCTCATAAAATAGTGTCTAAGTATGTGGCAAGACTTGAGTATGCAGAGACTGGGAGAAGCTAGATTATATGAAAAGTTTCTGATTTCATCCTGAAGTCTATGAACAGCCATCTGGGGTTTTTAATAGAGAAGTGACAAATACACTTGCATTTTGGAAATAATATTCTGGCTACAGTGAGAAGAGCAGACCTGAAGGGAGCAAGAATGGAGGCAGAGAGAACACTTAGAAAGTGAGAGATGACGGTGGTCGAAGTGAGGTGGACAGAAATAGGATTCTAAATGTATTGAAGGGAGAGAATCAAAGAATTTGGTACCTGCCTGGGTGTGAAAGATGGTAAAAGAAATGCTAAGGATAACTAGGTTGCTGTCACTTTCACCTCCTAAATCTCTCTCTGCTTCTCCCACTTCTCTCCATCTCTCCACCACCACCTTAGCCTAAGCTACCATCATTTCATTTGAACTACCACAACAGACTTCTAACGAGGTACCTGCATGTCCACTCTGACCAACTTTAAAACCTGCTCTCCTATTATGTCTGAAGTTATTTTTTCCCAAAGTCAACCTGATTACCAACCTGATTATGCCAAATCCTTCTATTTTAAGTTCTAATGGTATCATGTATGTTTCATCTGTAATGTTTAGCACATATAGTTGCAAGTGTACATTTATTTGTGTGGCTTTTTGATTATTGACTGCCCTCCCCACCAACTAGGTTATATGCTCCATGAGGGCAGAGTCCAGATTTGCTTCCATTCTCCATTTATTCACAACCCTAGCAGAAAGCCTAGAAGTTAGGAAGTAATCAATAAATAATTGTCAAATTGCTGATGATCTCTTCAGGTGATCAACTCCACATCCAATGAAACACCAAGCCCACTCCCTACATATCGCTATAATTTCTCCACTTATATCCATCCTCATGCCCACAATCCTATTCAATCAACCACGGTCTCTAACCTAGATTATTACAACAGTCTCTTACAAAATCTCCTTCTCTCTATCTCATTCCCTTAGAATCCAAGCATTACAAACATGAGCCAGAGTTGATGCTTTCTAAAATCCACGTTTGATCATATAATTCTCTCCTTTCAGTCCTTCAGTTGTTATCTATTGTCTTTAAAATAAAAGCCAAACTTCTTCACCTGACCACACACTGCACACTGCCTCAGAGAAAAAAGGGCTGCGTGAAAACTTAGGCTGTAACACTGAACGGAAGACTCAAACTGAGATGGTGGAGCAGAACACGGAACTCACCTCCCCCCCGACAAACACATCAAAAATACATCTACACGTGGAACAATTCTCCCTGAAAATTAAGTGGAGACTACCAGAAAGACCTGTACAACCAAGACTGTAAGAAAGACCCACAGGTAACTGGGTAGAAAGGGAAGAAAAGCGAGCGGGTCAGGACCTGTGCCCCTGAGAGGGGACTCAGAGGAAATAGATTACACAGGAAGAGACCTTCCCTGGGGAGTGAGCACTTCAAGCCACATATTGGGCACCCCAGCCCTGGTGTCCAACAGAGGGAACACGAGTCCCCTTGGCTGGCTGGAGGGCCAGTGGGATTAACAGGAGGGCTGTGGGAAGCCTGGACTCCGGGAGCATGTGAACACTTACGTGCTCCCGAGGCAGGGCAGAGAGGGCAGACTGAAACCACTTGGGTAGCTGACTGGTTGCCTACAACTGCCCTGGTCCCCAGCCTGAGCTGAGAGAACACGCCAGCACCATTTGCCTCGTGTTGCAGCTTCACTCTCTGGGCTGCCGTGATTGAGGAAAAGGCTCAGCCATGAGACACTGAGGAGCTTCAAACCCTAAGTGGCAACTGAGTGGCGAGGGGGCAGCCATTACTGGTGACTGCACTGGGGCTCCAGATCTCTGATGGTGGCCATGCCAAACAAAATCCATGCTCCGACCCTCACTGACTACCCACCCCAGCCCCTCTCGCTCCACCACTGCTCCCCTCTAGGGTAAGGGTGCCAGTGCTGGGAGGGGGGGAAAGCACACACTTAAAGGAAACTTAGCCAGCTCAGACCCGACCCTCAGGGCTTCTGCTCCAGCAACTTGGGACCTGCCCCCGCACCAAATAGTGGGGTAACAGCCACTAAGCAGAGGGGAAGCTCTACCTAACATCTAGCTTGGCCCTACTCCTCCATCTCCAGCCCCACCCCCTATCAGGATGACAGCTGCCAGCACACCTTGAGAAAAGACATAAATTGTGCTCACATCAAATCCAGCTCTCCCATCAATGCCACTGGCAACACGCAGACTGTATAGGGACACGCCCACAAAAGAACGCCCCTTCAAGACCACCATAGGTAACTATTTCACCAAATTTCAATAGATAAGCAAAATGAAAAGACAGAGGAATCTGTTTCCACTGAAAGAGCAAGAGAAAACTCCTGAAAAAAACAACTAATGAAATAGAAATAAACAATTTACCAGATAAAGAATTCAAAGCATTAGTAATAAGAATGCTAACTGAATTAGGGAAAATAATAGCTGAATACAGTGAGAGTTTTAACAAGGAACTAGAAAATTCTAAAAAGAACCAATCAGAACTGAAGAATACAACAATTGAAAAGAAAAACACACTAAAAGGAATTAACAGCACACTAGGTGATACAGAAGAACACATAAGTGATCTGGAATATAGAAAATGGAAATCACCCAATCAGAACAGCAAAAAGAAAAAAGATGAGAACATTTTAAGGGATCTTTGGGGTAACATCATGCATACCAACATTCCATTATAGGGGTCCCAGAAGGAGAAGAAAGGGAAAAGGGGGTAAAAATATATTTAATGAAATTATGGCTGAAAATTTCCCAAGTCTGAAGAAGAAAACAGATATCCAGGTACAGGAAACACAGAGGGTCCCAAACAAGATGAATCGAAACAGACCCGCACCAAGACATAGCATAATAAAAATGGCAAAACTGAAAGAGAGAATTCTAGAGGCAGCAAAAGAAAAACAAAGAGCATATACAAGGGAATGCCCATAAGGCTATCAGCTGATTGTTCTGCAGAAACTTTGCAGGCCAGAAGAGAGTGGCATGGTATATTTAAAGGGCTGAAAGGGAAAACCCTGCAACTTAGGATACTCTATCCAGCAAGATTATCCTTCAGAACTGAAGGGGAGATAAAGAACTTCTTGGATAAGCATCAATACTAAACCAACCCTAAAACAAATGTTAAAGGGTCTTCTCTAACTGGAAAAGAAAAAGCTATAACAAGAATTAAGTATCTATAGAAAAGGAAAAATCCCATTAGTAAAGGCAAATATATAGGGAAGGCTGAGGCTCAACCACTTAAATAAGCTAGTACAAAGATTAAAAAACAAAAAATTGTAAAATCAAGTATAACTACAATAATCAGTAAAGGGATAAACACGAAGATGTGAATATGACATCAAAAACACAGATGGGGGAAGCGAGTAAAAAAATATAGAGCTTTTAAAATGTGTTTGAACTTAAGGGACTACCTGGTTTAAAACAAATAAATAGAGTCATAGATCAACATCTATGAGCCCCATGGTAACCACAAATCAAAAATCTACAACAGATACCCAAAAACAAAAGAGAAAGGAACATAAGCAAAAGAAAAGCATGAAAACACAAAGGAAAAAACTAAAAGAAGAAGAAAAAAACAGGGAAGAACTACAAAAACAACCAGAAACAAGTAACACTAACACTGAAACAGAACTATTCAGCATTAAGCAATACGAATTTTTTTTAATTAAAATCTCAAAAAAAATTAAAGTACAATTCTAGCTATTTGCTGACCTCTACCATTATGTAATGTGAAATGAAAAAGACTTTTTTTTATTTTACCACCTTACATGGTCAGTATTTAATTAATATTCTGACATCAGAGTAGCAACATAAATATATCGAAGTAAAGTGAAAAAATAATGAGAAGATTTACTGAACAAGTAAGATATTATTGAGAAAAATAAACTGATTATTAAGACAGCCTTGGTTTTACTTACTCTAAAAGAAAATAGAAAAAAGTTAATTACAAGACATTGTATCTTTTAACATTGTTTGCTTTATGAAAATCAGTACCAACACACATACCTGAGAAAAGAATGAAGAATCGTATTCATGGGAATCATAACTGATTATACACAATCACTAAGTTTAGGACACACACAGAAAATGCTCCTTTCAATTGCTGACCAGATGTTTAGTATTTTGAAGTAATTTCTTAAATAAGACTGTTCAAATAGGACAAAGTTTAAGGGAACCAAAATAGGTACTAGTTAACATCAATCTACTCTAACGCCTGACATGCACATAAATAACTTAGTTTATTTAGGTTGCTCTATGCCAGTTTAACACATTGACACAGTTTGGAAGGTTAGTCAGAAAATAAAACGATCAAGAACTCACCTGCTCTGGGAAGTGGTTTATATAACTCCAGGTACTGCTCCCCATGAAGAACCTGCGTTAGGGTAAGCAAAATTTTATTAGTAGACTTTCTTCTTCCACAGCTTCTTCTGTGGATACCGCTAATCACAAGTGGCATTTCACTGTCCACACGTTCACGTGACTACTTCCCCCAAATTATCTGTCTCAATTTGGCTCCCACTTCTTAATTATATGATTCAGAAATAATCAGTACCCCAATCTAAAGACTGTCAGCTCTCTAGAAGAGATACATTTGTGTTCTTTCTTGACATTCATAAATTTTTGTTGACTGATAACTGTGGATTATTTGCCAATGGAGACACTAAACTAGGCGTATTTCCAGTGTTCATCACTGTGCCTGGAACATAGCAGGTATCCAGTAAATATCTACTGAATAAAAATGAACAAATAGGTCAGTACTAGAAAAGTAATTTCAGGTCACACCTGCCACATACAAATGACACAACCAAAACATTAATATAAATCTTACAACCACATTCAAGTAAAAGCAATGTCAACATTTTCTTAGTGTAAGAGTAAATACTAAAGACTCTGTGCAACTTCATAGCCACTTAACCTCAATGTATCAAAGCAAGAATATAAAAATATATGTAGGAATACTATAGGACAGTAAAAACAAAACCTGACCCATATATCCGAATGACCACACTCAACTGCTATGGGACAGTTTAATTCCCAGTCTTCCTCAGAACCCAGAAGGGAAAAAGAAAAGGGGTGAGGGTAGTGATGGGAGGACAAATGAAGGACTGCCTCACTATCATACGACCTGGAAGCTCAAGGTTAGGAAGACTGGGATTCAAATCCCAAGACGGCTATCATTCCCAGGGACAGATTTTGAACACTATTCATAATTTCCAACTCCTTCCACTCTGAGGAAGAATTCTGAAACATTTACTTTAATTGTTTGTACTGACATTACCCAAACAGAAGAACTGTATGCAACAAATACCATGGGAGAGTGACTAAAACAACAAACTGCCTGGCATCTATTTCTTGCGTCCTTCCCTACTTCATCGAATACTTTAATAAAATAACCGTAGATTCTCATAGATTCAGAGCAGCAATGAGCTAATCGATCCTCCAGTAAATGGGTTCTCCAATCAGTCAAAATCACAGAAATCAGTTCAAAAGTCTACGATTCAACAGTTATCAACTGGACTCATGGCCTGACCCTTACTTCAAGAAATAAAATAACCCCAAAGGCTTCTCACAATTGTTTGCTCCTTCTTCTTGGAACAATTTATTCACTTTGCTTCTCAAATACCACATTCTCCTGATACGCCTCATACCTCACCGGCCACTCCTTCCCAGTCTCTCTTGCTAACTCCTTCTCATCTCTTCAAACTCTCACCAAACTCAGGCTTTTTTTCTCTACTTACATTCACACATTGGTGATTTCACCCAGTCTCATGTCTTTCAATCTCACTTAAATGCTACAAATCCCAGTAGGGCCTCCCCCACAAACTCTAAACTCACACATTTAACTGCCCACTTTATATCTCCACTTGAATGTATAATAGGCATCTCAGATCTGTCCAAAACCAACTCCTGATCATCCCCACCTTAAAGTGATTGTATATATCTATTTTATTATACATAGTAATATGTCATATGTAACTACTATACATATTAAATACATTGTACATAATTAATTATGAATATACGGGTATATATGCATATATATCATCCCAGTTAACCTGACCAAAAACCTTCATCCTTGACTCCTCTTTCTTT
Organism: Grampus griseus; assembly: GCF_964374135.1. NCBI lineage: Eukaryota > Metazoa > Chordata > Mammalia > Artiodactyla > Delphinidae > Grampus > Grampus griseus. The sequence continues at coordinate 97,770,409 of NC_139019.1, read as the reverse complement.
CCATGCATATCCAGACTAGTGCTGGAATTACCATAATAAACTCCAAACTGGTTTCCCTGTTTCCATGCTTGGCTCCCATAAATCTATTCTCCACAGAGGAGCAAAACTGAGCCTGTGAGTGAACACAGCCAGATCATACCACTCTTCAGTTCAAAGCACTACAAATGGCCTCCCATGTTAATCAGAGTATGAGTTGAAATTCTTATGATGACTACAAGGCCCTCTTCTCCTACCGCTGCCCCCTTGCTCATTCTATAGCTGTATCAACCAAAAGCAAGGTAAGTATGCACCTGCCTCGGGGCCCTTTACACCTGTTCTCTCTGCTTCAAATATTCTTCGCTCTTGCTCCTTCATCACTATCGTCAGGTAAGGATTATCATACCCATTTTATAGATAAGGAAACTGAAGCTTAGAGAAGTTATTAACCCTTGGTCAAATAGCATGTAATGGCAGAGAGAGAATTAATAACATTATGCCAGGGTTACGGACTGTACATAATTACTGTTGCCTTCTTTTTGCTTGCCTTTTCAACGAACTCTCTACGCTTTTTTTCTTTTTAAGAAAAATTAAAAGACATGCTAAATCTTTATTCTTGAATCAACCACTATAAACTATTGTATTAAGACACCACACACACACACACACACAGAGTATGTGACATTTACCAATCATATTTAAAGGAAGAGAAGAAGAGCAAAATAAAGGTTTCTTATTATGCATACCTTTGCCAAGTTGACTGAAAGCCCAGGAATCTCTGCTAATCCTCCATCCATTATAGATTTCTGAGCTAGAATAACTCCAAAGGTAGGCAAACAGGAGAAATCAGAACTCCCTTCATAAATAAACTTCAAATCTTTCGGCTCCTTGATTGATGCTCCCACTCCAAGGGCGTACATAATAGTGTCCAGTTCCGTATAAGAAGAAGAAAATGGAGGAAATTTATGGCCAATAGCTCCAGCCTATGGAACAATTGTAGAAAATTATTTTTTCACAGATATTCTTGTCAAATCTTTAAATTTCTGACTTTTCAAAACTATTAAATGCTACATACTTAGCTTTGTGAATAGAATGTCATTTTAGTGAATCTGATAGGGTATCATCATAACTGTTTCACTATATTTTTTTAATAAAATCAATTGTATGGAAAAAGACTTCATTTACAAATAAGTACTTTTTTCTCGCCCACTTCTTGTTAACAGATAGTATATCTCATTTTCAACTTTCCTGTCTCTGATGATGGAAAAGCCTATTAATACAGTGACTGTTAGCTACTCAAAATTACAAAAAATAAAAAAATTATTATAAACAGGGATAATGAATGGCTCTATAAGATCTATTTTATAAAAGTATAAACAGATGAGCAAAACATTGCTTAATGCTTGTAAATCAGACTCCCTCATAATGGTTTTGGTTATAATTAGATTTTACTGTAAGCTCCTACCTAGGACTGTCCTTTATCTAACTGGATATTGTATTTTTCTATTTAGTGATGACATGCCTAGCTAATTTGTGAAGCATATGTTAGGTTATAAAAGAATCATGTCCAATTTTTGATCACTTTCATTCTAAAGCAAGAGTCAGCAAACAACAGCTGAGAATTAGAAATGGTTTTTACATTTTTTTAAGAGTGGTCTAAAAAAAGAAAAAGAAGATTATGTGTCAGAAACAGTACGTGGTCCATAAAGCCTAAAATATTTACCATCTGGCCCTTTACCAAAAAAGTTTGCCAACCCCTACTCTAAAGTAAAATCACATTTATAAACTGATCATATTCTCAGAGTTACAATTAGATTGTTTATTTCATCACTATGTCTCCCCTGAGTCACAAAACACCATAACTGAATGTGTCAAATGACTTATTTCTTATTATTTATGCACTATAATTTTTTTTTAAAAAAGAAGTACTGGAGATAGGTAATCAGCAAACTTCACAAGAGCTATAACCACAGCTCTACTAGAATTTCTGACACAATGGGAGACTTTTTACTTTGCAGCCATGTTGAAATATTTCCAAAATACAATCTATCAATGCTTTTCCTTAAAAGAAATGACTCAAAAGAGGCACTAAGTTAAACATCCTTTTCTAAAGAGTTAGAAAGTGACTGAAGGACGATTTTCAAAAATGCTCCAAAAAACAAAAAAGACACTTGTTTATTACACTGAAGAAGAGAAAGTAAAAGTTACATTTAATATTTTAGCCTTATGTTCATTCAAATTTTATAAACATTCAGTACATGTTCTATAAAGTTTTATGGTCACTCACCTTTCCTATTTAACAATAAATTAATAGCTTGGAAAAGTATTTTTTGCATAAAAGAAAAGGAAAGAAAAGAAAAAAGTCTCCAGAGAAGGCAAAGCGTTAGCCTTTCTCTTCCACTTACAAATCCTGATGTAGCTGTTGATGTCACACTACTGGTATGATTTGCCGAAACTCCTCCATCTGAATCTATTTTATTTAGAGCTTCAATTACACTGCCAATTGATTCTAAAAAAAGGAATAAATAACAATAATAATGCTTTTTCCATCAACAGATGAATGGATAAAGATGTGGTGAATATTACTCAGCCATAAAAAAAGAATGAAATAATGCCATTTGCAGTGACATGGGTGGACCTAGAGATTGTCATACTGAGTGAAGTTAAGTCAGAAGGAGAAAGACAAATATCTATGATATCACTTATATGTGGAATCTAAAAAAATGGTATAAATGAACTTATTTACATAACAGAAAGAGAGTTATAGATGTAGAAAACAAACTTATGGTTACCAAGTGGGGAGGGAGACAGGGAGGGATAAATTGGGAGACTGGGATTGACATATACATACTACTATATATAAAATAGATAACTAATAAGAACCTACTATATAGCACAGGGAACTCTACTCAATACTCTATAATGACCTATATGGGAAAAGAATCTAAAAATCAGTGGATATATGTATACGTATAACTGATTCACTTTGCTATACAGCAGGAACTAACACAACATTGTAAATCAACTATACTCCAATAAAAATTAATTTAAAAAAAATCAGTCCCACTATGGAGTGGGAAGAGCAATTTGCATATGTGAAATATCTAGCCAGTTATTTTACAGTGCTATTTAAATAGTGACCTACAGGACAAACTTCCAGATTTTTCCTATATAGTTGAACTATATTTCATTTGTACTGAAAAAAAATTTAAATCATTAATGATTCAAGTCAATCAACTTCAGGATAATAAGGATGAACGAATTGAATTTTCTCTTTAGGATCACTGGAATTTAAATAAGACAGAGTGCTTTGGTAAACCTATTACATAAAGATCATAAAAGCATCATCTTTCAAATATCCTAAAGAGCTAATATTCCCCTGGTGAAATCCAAATAAATGTAAGCTATTTTCAAAAAAAAAAAAAAAAAAAAAAGCTTTTGTTACAGACATGACTAAGAAAAGTTACAATGCTTTAGACAATCATTCCTATATCATCCAGCAAGCCTGCTGCAGAACCTTCACTGGCATTCATGAACTGACTGCGTGATGTCAGGCTATTGCAGGAAAAAATCGTGAAAGACTCTGAATAGACCAAAGATAACTGGGTGTTTCCAACATACTCTCCCCACGTTATGATTCCAAAGAGGCTCTAAGCTTGCAAAGTCTTTGAGTGATTTTACAACTCTGTAAAGTCGGATCCTTGTCCACAGATGTGCAATTTCCATCTGGTGGAGGGACAATTAATTTTCCTTCTCTCCCCACCATCACCCCTCCTCCAGGATGCAACAATGTCAAGATTACCCCCCAGGTCTCTGTACAGGTAACTGCTCAGAAAACATTACTAAAAATTCTTCCAGAGAAAACCACCGTTATGACCAGTGACTACGGACAGAATTCAGAAGCTGCTATTCTGGGGTCCAAAAGGTTAATAAAGGAGATTCACAGAGTATCCACATATGCCATAAGGTTCCAAAAGCTCTGGGACCTTTCTAACAAACCTTAGATATATGGGCCTCCTTCTAAACTCAGACAAAAACTATAACTAAACTACAGAATGTGAGATGACCAGGGCTCTCTTCCATTCCTGGTGACACTAGGTAGGTTTCTTGCCTACCAACCCTCCTCTTACCACCCCATTTAGGCTGCTGCCTAGATGGGAGGCTATTTAACTGAAGTAACCTCGGTACAGGCTGGCGGTACTGCACTCAAAGACAGACCACCTGAGTTAACTCTTGGCTCAAACACTGAGAAAGCTTGGGCCACTTACTCAGCTTTTCTGGGATTTAGTTCCATCATCTGTAAAATGAAACTGATGAAATGGGTGCTCGGAAAGTCGTGATTCTACAGAAAGTGTAAGATTTTTTTTCTAACTGTACTTCAAATACTAGGGTTATCTTTTCATTTGTAACTATATAATTCATCATTAGCTTTTTCTTTATATTAGTCTAATACTTTTAAGGCAATAAAATGGAATTCTGACCTCAGAGAAGAGTTTTTAAGATCCTTTTTCCTTTTCCTAATTTTCATTGATAGGTGACTGCTGTTCGTAGACTAAATTTACCTCATATATCAAAAAAAAAGAATACAGAAAATGCTACCGCTAATGACATAACAATCATGTTATCCTCTGATTGAGAAAAGTATAATGAAAATTTCAGTGAGTGTACCAGCAGACAAGAAAGTAACATTGGGATTAAAAAACAAAAAAAAGAACAGTCATTTTTCAGATATATTCTTCTATCAAACATTAAATATAATACTAGGAAGGGAAAAAAAAAGATTTTTCTGTAAAATAATCCTGATTCATGATCCTTCCCAGAAAGGTCCTTTAAATTTCATATACTATATACATATGTGAGTTATACTAGAAAAAATAATGTGACTTTTATTGGCCGTCTCTTCCTGTGGCATATCATAGATGATTCAATAATTCAAGGTAACAAGCATTTACTAAATCCTTTCTATGAGTTCAGCACTATGCTAGCACCAAATACAAAAGGACATAAAAGATACATTCTCTGCCTCCAAAGGAACTTATTATGCAGTTAAGAAACCACACACTTATGAAACAAAAGCAGTGGAAAGCAGTCATGATTAGACGCTCAAGTGGTAAGAGTTCAGCTAAGAAAGAGCTGAAGTCCAGAATATCTGGGGAGGTTTTGTTGAACATCTGGGGCTTGAGTTTTTCTAAAGAAGCACCGAGATTAGCAGAGGTGATAAAAGGAATGAGAGGCATCTTAGAAGGGCAGAGAAACAGTAGCAAAGACAAAGTGCTAAAACAAAGCAAAATCTATTCACTAGAGAGAAAAGACCTAAGCCTAAATAATATAAGACTTAAATAAACTTTTGGGGAAATAAAGAAAAATCAGGTCAGATTAAGGAACATGTGATTAGATAAGGCAAGACTTTGAAACCAACCACCAGATGGGGAATAGATGCATTGAGCACAAATGGGTAAACACCTCCTTACGTCCCCTCAATCACACATATACCAAAAAATCAGGATCATAAGAAAACTGAAAAACTGACAGTGGGAGTAACATACATAGTTTAAATTGGAGAGTTCTAATACCTACTGGAGCAGAAAATGTGCTCTTGATGATCTGAGCATCTAAGTTATCACAATTAAGAAGACAATTCCATAAGAGAAGAGAATGCTTTGTTGCCTCTGATTACCCAACCAGGACTAAACTGACTTGGGACTCTTTACCTTGAATTCTCTGAGGCTTGGTGGCATTATCAAAGTCACAGATCTTCGTCCAGTTAGCTTTCACCGCCTCAGGAGTCATTGGCTGAGTCCTCTGTCTTACAATGGCTCCAAGGGTCCGCTCCCATCGTACTGGTTATAGAAATAAAACCAAGATACTGAACACATAGTTTAAGAGGGAGACAGAAAGTAGAATTCATGAGTCCCCTGAATTTTTTTTTTAACATCAAGAAAAATGGAATTTGGAAAAAAAGATTCTAACTTCTAAAGATTTTTACTACAAATTTAAAAAAAATAACAAACCCATTAGGATGTCAAATTTCTTTTTCTAATATTTGAAGCTGAAGGGAAAACCTCTCCCTCCTCTGACTATGCCAGATACTACTAAAGGTAGGATGAAATGCTGAATCAGAAAGTTAAATTATATATAATCACACCAAAAGACTGTCTTCATCACCAAAGATCACTTAGATAATACACTTCAAGGTAACAGAACAGAATAGAGCTCTGTTGAATAGCAAACTGAAAACTAGTGGTGATAACAGGTCAAAGACTCCAGATAATCAAATTAATATATCACACAACCCCACATAATTCTCCCTTTTCCTCCCTTTGCTCTTCCTCCTTTTCCATGGGAAGTCAACTAGATTGCCCACCCAGATTCACAAAAATCATCATTGCTGCATAAGTTCCATAAAGATAATTTTTAACATTTTAAAAGCCTGAGGAATAAATAGAACCTTATTTAAACAGAATGGTCAGACTTTGATGATTACTAAATTGAAGGTTTGTCCTGGGAAATGACAGAAGCTTCTAGAGATTTCCTATTGATAAAGTCCCATATACAGCTTTTATTGCAACAATTGATCTTCCTTTCTTAAAAGATGTCATAAGACACTTAAAAATGTTTGAATAAGTTACTTCATAACTTAGAGAACAGTCATTAATAATATACTACAATATGTTGTAACAATGTCATCCAGTAATGTCAGCCTTTTAAATAATTCAATTAATTTTGATACCAGCATCCAACTGAAAAGTTGAATTGGGATATTGGAATGTTCACAATTTTTTTTAAACACCATACAGTAATTATCCAATTTGGAGCTCACAAGGTTTAAGAACTGGGGGAAGAGAGGATTTAAGCCAGATGAATTTACTATTGGGCTGAAGGAGAATAATTTCTATAGATCAGCTGCAATTTCTCTTCTAGAAAGCTGTCCAGTGTGATTCCCCACTGTCTCCTTCTGATGTCTCATGCTCCAAGGAAGAAAAGAATCACTGAGAGAACTGGAGAACTTGCCTAGGACAGAGCTCTTCCCATCTTGAAAAAACGCCCTCCCTCCCACTCACTACTCTGCTAAACAGGCATGTGGGGTGTCGGAGACATGGGAATACAAACATCAATATAAAGAGAGACTGTGCTGTCTGAAGAAACAGCCAGTTCTGAAAAGGACAGAACAAATATTGAATAAGCACCGCTAATAGGAAAAAAATTGAAAAGATCCTTGAAAATACCACAGGCCTGCAGGGCAATTTCCATGTTTTAGAAGACCTGTTGCTATAACAATGTTTGAGTTTGATTATGCGTGCACTAAATCCAATGGTTCGGCATTTCACAAGGTCTTTACCCAGCTCTACCTGGATATGCAGTTTTAAAGATATGGAAATAATGTATGGCAAACCAAAAACCAAAAGAGACTTACATTTTCCAATCCATCCTGCTCCGACCTACCAAAAAGAGGAGGAAGAAGTTATACCATCTAATGTGAAATTACTAATAAAATTTTTATGAAATTAACAAAACAGGCAGCTATCTTTTTACAAGTATCAGAATGCTAGATGACAATGGATGAAAATAATGCAGCTCTACAAAAGTCTGTTGGCCCGCATGACTTTGCACTATTCATGTTATCAGAGTAGAAAAATAAAGCAACACAATATAGCAGAAATGCATGTAGCAGAAAAGCATGACTTTGCACAGAAACCAAGGTGTGATACCAGTTCTTCTACAGACTAGCTGTCTGATCCTGGTTAAATAATTTGACTTCCCTAAACTCAAGATTCCCCTTATGTAAAATCAGGATAATAATACACTCTTCATGAAGCAACCATGAAGGTTAAACAATATAAATACCAAATTTGCCCAGCACATCACTTGAAATACATGTCCTTCTGGAAAGACTTAATGAATAAAAAAAATAAAAAGCAAAGAAAAATAAAGCCAGGATTTGACTTAATGAACTACATATACTCATTTTAATGAAATACCTTTATACAGAAATAAGGCAAATGACCAAATACATTAATCACCGTACAGAAAGATGGTATTTTTTCTAGAAGCCATTCAAGGAAATTCTCAGAAGAAAATATCTGATGTAAGAAAATCTGTTTGTCATATCTTCAAACACCACAACTACAGTGTTCCACATGCATATAACGGAAGAAACTGTACCAGCAGACAGCACACTTCTCAGTGGCTCTAATCACTCATTCCTTTACGTATATTAACAGGACAATCGGCCTTGATGCTGTCAGAGTAGTTAAAGTGGCAGTGGTACTGATAACAGGCAAGAAAAATATCATCTTTTACCATACTTGGGGAGTGAAGCAACAAGCTCACAGGTGCTAGAAACAACAGCTCCAGTCGATCCAAAAAATCTCTATCTGCCACTCTAGATATCTATCAAAACTTGGCAAACAAAGTGTCAATTTACATTCAAGGTTTAAGTCAGGATATTACACACCTCTCTTATTGTATTTTGTACTCAATCTGACACAGCAAATGTCCCTTACTAAAAATGTTCACAATATAGTAAAATAAAAGAACAACATACAAAACTTCATCTGCAGCATTATCCTAGTTATCTGTGTATGTTTGGGTGTGTGTGTAAACTGTATACCTAAAAAAAAAAGCCTATTCGTGTAAAATGCACATCTAATAAAAGACTGGAAAAGAATATCCACAAAAATATTAATAGGAGTTATCTCTCGATAGTGGTAATGTGGGTGATTTTTATTTTCCTCTATATACTGCCCTATATATTTGAAGTTTTCTACAAAAGCATATATTATTTTTGTTCACAGAATTAATAAACATAAATGTAAAAGACAAAGAATTTTTAAAAAATTCCTTAATGAGATAAAAAGACAGGCAGACCAAATTTTGAGCTCCACATGGCTTGATATTATTAAATTTCTCTTCTGTAAATCTAGAGTTGTAAAGTTCTTTCCACCTCCAATTTTCCACAATTCACAATCAACGACTGTGATTAAGAAAGCAGAGGCACCTATCTCTGCATAGACATGTGTAGACTGTTTTTCATTTACTAAACAGCTTTTTATTCAAATAAATCAGGCTAATATATATCATTCACTTCAAACTGAGCCAGGTAATTTTGCTACCAAGAAATATCTTTGGATGTCATGTATTCCACATGCAACAGGTTTATTATTATACTACCACAGAGAATCAAATAAAGGGGGGTGGTCTAAAATACAACAGTTCATGCTAGAAAAGAAAAAAGAGATCAAACTCAAATGAGAACTAAAAAATATATAAATCAGCATAAGGAGATCTAAAGGGACTTTGATTATAGAGTGAAAACTGAACCTCATTGGATGGTAGGATTATGTGTGGTTTTTATTTTTATAGCAAACATGTAAAGCTTTGCAACAGGGAAACATAGCAAAGTTTATTTTTAAAGTTAATACAAATAATAAGTTGTGTTTACTGATCTATCATACCCAGACTGAATTCCTGCTATACTGATATAATAGTTAAAATTGAGGGGTGACTGCTCTGTACGCTAAGAGTTTAAAAATATGATCTCCAGTTCTCACAACAAAACCCCAAGAAAACGAAAACTCAGGGAGGTTAATTTGTACAATATTCCAGCGAGCCAGCAATTACCAGAGCAAGAAATCAAAACCTGGCCTGGCTGACTTTAAACCATCACCTCTGTCCTTTCACTTAACTTACTACTCAGCATCTCTAACCAAATGAGACTTTCTGTATCTGACTAAACACATCAAACCAGTCAGTCACATTTTCATTTAACAAGAATATCAGAAATGAAGAACTAGGGAAGAACAATTTACAAAGTTGCTGTTACTTTCTCAAAAAAGGACATTAGTCATACTTGTTCCTTAATTATAACATATACATAATATTAAAAAATATACAAGTGATACCAACTGCTGCAGATTTTTACAAATGTGAACAATTGGAAAATACTAATTTTTGAATCATTTTTTTATATTTAATTACACAAATATTGCTTTGGGAGAAAGTGCAAAGGTGCAGAATACCTCAAACAAGCCACCATTTTCCTCACAACTCTCATGGCAAAGCCAAAGGACCAGGGGTGCCACGTAATCTGGCTTCAGAGCTTCCAGAAGATCTGAAATAAATAGCCAAAAAAAAAAAAAAAAACTATCAACAAGAATATATACATATTCAATCAATCATTTTACTTTCTGAAAATTCCTCACTTATAAAATTATAGGTTCAGAGACTTTTTAAATAAACAAGAAAAAAATTAGATATACATAATTAATTAGTATTAACATCCAAGGCTTTTAGAAGAATCTTTTCATCCCAATGGAGACATTCAGGCTTCTAACATAGAAGGCATCAGATATACCTTTCCAAGATGGGTAACGTACTGTTTAGAAGACAAGTTAAAGCTGCCTTGGCAAAGACTGGTGAGCAAAGGCATACATAGCATAATGAACTTAGGTACCATTCATTCCCAAAACTATTTTGCTCTCCCAGAAGCTAGAACACTATAAAACAGCCTTGACAACTGTAACGACAGTAAGATGATGTAAAATGGACCTTGCAACCATTACTGATGAGTCACAAAGTGTAAGAAATATTTTCCTGTTATATACCTTCTGTGAGCAACTTAACAGAGCAGAAAGGTACTACACAAGGAGCATGAACACCTAGATTTTACTGCTGGCCCTGCCATGTAGGCAATTTAGGGCACTGAGCACAGCACTCAACTCTCTTGGACGTGTGTCTGTATCTGTAAGATGGTAATTAACATGCGTTACCTGCCTATTCTACTAAGTTGCTGCAAGGCTCAAATGAGACACGATTTGTAAATACATCTTATAATCTTTAAAGAATCAAATAAATGTAAATTTTAACTGTGAAGGGACAAAATATAGTTTTATATTTTAAAGTGACAAAGATGACATTTACAGTCCCTGTAAATTAAAGAGCAGCTCTAAAAACCCTTCACTTTACAGTATTCCTGACCCCAGAAACTGTGAGATAATATATACTTGTTGTTTTAATCCACAAAATTTGAAGTAATTTATTACACAGCAGTAAATAACTAATACAGCTTGGGAAGTTAGTTCATGAGTATTCATCCTAAGATCATGTTTCATTTCATGTAAGAAACATGTAAGTCACATATATGACTTTCCATTTTTCAAATATATTTCAAAGGGGGAAAAGAAATTGCAAATGTCTCCACACATTACTCTTAACACCTGGTTCTTTAACAAATAATTCCTTTGACAGCCTGTAAGTTAATATTTCAGAGGAAAAGAGGAAAAACGCTGAGGCAAAATAAATTTTCAGCTTTTTCTAAACTATAAAAAAGTAATAAATACCAAAATTTAAAATAACAGAAATTCAGAATCTGAAGGGCTTTTAAAAATGATCTGTAACAACTCTCTTCTTTTACAGAAAAGAAAGCAGGTCCAGAACGATTAAATTATTTGTCTAAAGTACATCTTATTCTCCAAACATCTTTCACTAAGGTTTGGTGGGCATAAAAGATACTACATTAAACAGTGACTTAACATCTCTAGAGGTCAAAATTAATGGAAGCTACATTCTCAAAGGAAAGCAAATTTAAAAGCTAAAGTTTTTTTTGTTTGTTTGTTTGTTTTGCAATACGCGGGCCTCTCACTGTTGTGGCCTCTCCCGTTGCGGAGCACAGGCTCCGGACGCACAGGCTCAGCGGCCATGGCTCACGGGCCCAGCCGCTCCGCGGCATATGGGATCCTCCCGGACCGGGGCACGAACCCGCGTCCCCTGCATCAGCAGGCGGACTCTCAACCACTGCGCCACCAGGGAAGCCCTAAAAGCTAAAGTTTTCAACATTTTCTTGAAAACTTGCTGCTTCCCCAAGAAAGTCTACAGCCCATGGCAAAAAGTGACTTAGGTAGGAGTCTAGCACAGAAATGATAAGCATAAAATTCTAAATAGTGGTTGTCTCTTGGCATGAAGCAGAGGAATAGAATAGAAGGTATAAAGTTAGATGCAAGTAATGTTCCAATTCTTGGGTTGCGCAGTGAGTTCATGACTATGCATTACATTTTTTTTTTTTTTTTTTTTTTTTGCAGTACACGGGCCTCTCACTACTGTGGCCTCTCCCGTTGCGGAGCACAGGCTCTGGACGCACAGGCTCAGCAGCCATGGCTCACGGGCCCAGCCGCTCCGCGACATGTGGGATCCTCCCGGACCGGGGCACGAACCCGCGTCCCCTGCATCGGCAGGCGGACTCTCAACCACTGCGCCGCCAGGGAAGCCCCTATGCATTACATTTTGATGCTTTACTTCTTGCCAGTAACCTACACTGTTGTGCATATATATGTAGTATTATACTTAATCCAGTTCTTTAACAAGAATTCCTTCAATAAGATATGAGAGTATAAAGAGTTTTTAAAATAAGGGACTTTTTTAAATGGCCCTGTTGACAAAAGAAAAGGAAAAAAAATTAGATCTCAGGTACAAATAGCTCTTCTACACTAAAGCAAACTGGTTAGGCACAGCTCTTAGGAAAAGCTAGCAAGTACATACTTGTTTGGTATTACAAATTCCAAGTTCTAAAATGAACGTTAGCTCAAACGTGGAAAGTAAAATGGTACTGTGAAAAAGCATTTGTATGCCATGAAGCAGCTAATTCTAAAGTAATTTCACTCATCAACTGTTTTGTACTGTTTCACAGAAACTACTTTTAAAGTATTATAGATATTTTCTTTTTAGAAATATGTTAAAACCAGGAGTATCAAAAACCATACACAGTTTTTCACCAGTCAAGTATTCTATTTATTATATAACTAAATAAATAAGCACTGGCTCTCAATCATGCATTTAAATATTTGAAGTTAAAACTTTGTATTTCATGTTTTCAAAGAACAAAGTTGGAAGACTCACATTACCTGATTTCAAGACTTACTGTAAAACTATAGTAATTAAAACATCATGGTATTGGTAAAAGGACAGGCCCATAGATCAATACAACAGAACAGACAATCCAGAAATAGACCCACACATACATACATGGTCAACTGATTTTCCACAAAAGTGCAAAGGCAATCCAAATCAAGAATGAGGAATAGTCTTCAGGACAAATGAACTCGCAGTTTCTTCCACAAATAATTGGCACTTTTTTAAAAAGGAGAATGAGCTATTATATGTTAAATAAAACTTAAGAGATACAGTAACAAAACGACTGTGAACCTTGTTTAGATCACTGTGGAATAAACTAACTCTAAAAAGATATTTTTTAGATAATGAGGAAGTTTTCATATAAATCTGGTATTAGACAATGTTAATGAATTATTTTATTTGGTGTAATATTGGCATTGTGGTTACAATGTCCATATCTGTTAGAGACACATTTCCAAGTATTTATTAGGTGAGATGCAACATCTAAGATTTGCTTTGAAATGTTACAGAGAAAAAGGGAGAGGGTAACAAAATAAATAAATCAATAAAACAAAACCATTTTGAAATATGCCCAGAGCATTCTGTTCTCCTTAACAAAGGCCTATCCTCAAGGGAAGCTACCAGAGCCTTATCTGACTTAAGGGAAGAACAATTAGACTAGTGGAACCCCTCTAGCCTTCCTGTCTCAAATAAGGGGAGAAAAAGAAAAAAGGCTAAAAAACTCTACTGAAGGTGAGAGTCCAGAGACTTTGACCTGCTAAAAAACATGGGGATTTAATCATAAGATTATAGAACACTTCCCCTCGCCATAATTTACAGCCACTTCAACAGGGCTCCAGTATAACAACAGTGGATTACAACTGAGAGAGCTGCAAACACAGAGTACCTAGGGAAACCCAAAGACAACAGGGGACACAAAAACAATGACAAAGAGGAAAATGTAGCCTCTGACACCAACAGCTACAGCAACCAATAAATGCAACCTAACTCCTAGCTAGATAAACATGAAACCTCACAATAAAGCTCTGAATACCACACTTTCTACTACCCCAATACATCATGTTCTGTTTTCAACAAAAATTTCAAGGCATGCTAAAAGGCAAGAAAAGTACAGACTGAAGAGACAAAGCAAGCCTCAGAACCAGCTTGAAATATAGCAGAGATTTTGGAATTATCAAACTAGGAATTTAAAGTAACTGTGATTAACATGCTAAGGGCTCTAATGGAGAAAAGTGGACAACTTACAAGAACAGATGACTACTGTAAGCAGACAGAAGTAAATACTAAAAAAATCAAAAGGAAATGCTCAAAAACAAAAACAGGGCTTCCCTGGTGGAGCAGTGGTGGGGAGTCCGCCTGCCGATGCAGGGGACACAGGTTCATGCCCCGGTCCAGGAAGATCCCACGTGCCGTGGAGTGGCTGGGCCCATGAGCCATGGCCGCTGGGCCTGCGTGTCCAGAGCCTGTGCTCCGCAGCGGGAGAGGCCCGCGTACCACAGGAAAAAAAAAAAAAAAAAAAAAATATATATATATATATATATATATATATAACTTTGAAATGAAAAAAGAAAAATCAGTAAGCTTGATTTGAATATATGTCAATAGAAACTTCCCAAACTGAAATGAAATGCAAAGAGAAAAAAGGACAAAAAAATAAAAGGGAATAGAATATCTAAGAACTGTGGTATAATTACAAAAGATATATTGGGACTTCCCTGGTGGCACAGCGGTGAAGACTCCACGCTCCCAACGCAGGGGGCCCAGGTTCAATCCCTGGCCAGGGAACTAGATCTCGCAACTAAGAGTCTGCATGCCACAACTAAGAGTTTGCATGCCACAACTAAGGAGTCCACGTGCTGCAACTAAGGAGCCTGCAAGCCACCACTAAGGAGCCCACGAGCTACAACTAAAGGAGCCCACCTGCTGCAACTAAGACCCGGCCCAACCAAATAAATTAATCGATTAATTAATTAAAATAAAAAGAACAGGCACATAATGGTAACACCAGAAGTAGAAGAAAAAAAGAAAACAACAGAAGAAATATTTTAAGTAGTGATGGCTGAGAATTTTCCAAAGTTAATCACAGATCCAGGAAGCTCAGAAGACATCAAGTAGAATATTGCCAAAAATCTACACCTATTGTTATGCATACTATATTCAAACTGCAGAAAAAACAAGGAGAAAATCTTGGAGGAACACAGAGGGAAAAATACCTTATGCATAAAGAAACAAGGGAAGAATTATGTCAGACTCTCCTTCAGAAACCATGTAAGCAAAAGAAGAGTGGAGTGAAAGATTTCAGGTGCTGAAAGAAAAAAATTACCAACCCAGAATTCTGTACCCAGTGAAATTATCCTTCAAAAGTGAAAGAGACTAAATTATATCTCAATAAACCTGGGTGGGGGGGTGAAAAAAAGTGAAAGAGACTAAAGAGAATAAAAAAACAAGCTAAAGACTGGGAAAAAATATTTGCAAAACACATATCTGATAAAGAACTTGTTTCCAAAATATTCATGGAACTCTTAAAACTCAACAACAAGAAAACAAAGAACCCCTCCCCCAAAAAAGAAGAAGAAAACAAAGAACCCAATTTAAAAATGAGCAAAAAATAAGAACAGAAACATCAAGGAAGACAAATAAATGGCAAATAAGCACAGGAAAAAAATGCACAACATCATAAGTCATTAGGGAACTGCAAATTAAAACAATGAAATACCCTATACACCTATTAAAAGAACTAAAATGCGAAAGACTAACAATAATAAATGCTGGCAAAGATGTGGAGCAACAAGAACTCTCACTTACTGCTAGTGGGAATGAAAAACGATACAGCCATTTTGGAAGACAGTTTGGAAATTTTTACAAAGCTAAAGATAGCCTTACCACACAATCCAGCAATTATCCTCTTTAATATTTACCAATATGAGTTGAAAATTTACGTCCACACAAAAACCTGCACATGAATTTTTATAGCAGCTTCACTCACAATTGTCAAAAACTGGAAACAATCAAAATGTTCCACAATAGGTGAATGAAAAAAAATTGTGGCACCTACATACCATGTAATATTATGTAGTGATAAAAAGAAATGAGTTTCAATCCTCCCAGACATTTGTGAAAAAGAAGAGAGGATGAAGAGATGGAACACAGAGGATTTTTAGAATGAAACCATTCTGTATGATCTATAATCGTGCGTACATAACATCATGCATTTGTGAAAACACATATAATCATACAACCTAAAGAGCGAGCCCTAAAGTAAACTATTAACTATAGTTAATAATAATCAATCAGGGACTTCTCTGGTGGTCCAGTGGTAAAGAATCTGCCTTCCAATGCAGGGATGCGGGTTCGATCCCTGGTCAGGGAACTACAATCCCACATGCTGAGGGTCAACTAAGCCCGGGTGCCACAACTACCGAGCTCACATGCCTCAACAAGAGAGACAGTGTGCCACAAAATATAGAGCCCACACACCCTAGAGCCCATGTGCCACAACTAGAGAGAGAAAATCCACATGCCACAACTTGAGAAAAGCCCGCACACCACAACGAAAGATGCCACATGCCTCAACGACCCGATGCAGCCAAATAAATAAATAAATAAATAAAAATTGGTCAATACTGGTTCATCAATTGTAATAAATGTAGCACACTGATGTAAAACTGTGTGGGAGGAGGAGTATATGGGCACTCTCTTTACTACCTGCTCAATTCTTCTATAAACCTAAAACTGCCCTAAAAAACATAATCTATTAATTGTTTAAAATAATTATTATTATAAAACAGTAAGAATGCTATTACCTCATTCTGTAAAGAAAAAATGTATGTATGTCTACCTACACAAAGAGAAAGTTTATCTCAGTGTGGTAGAATTATGGGTCAGATTTTGTTTGTTTGTGCTGTCCTAAATTTTCTATAATGAACATAAACTACATATAATGCTTTTTTAAATTGTAAGGAAATTTTTTTAGCTACTCAAAAAATTAAATACTTTTACAAAGCTCACACCACACAGGTATGTGAGGAACAGCATTAAAAAAATCTAAACTACTTACCATCAGGCAAAATGTTCTGGGTCAACCGTGATCCAGCAGTAGGGGCGATAGTGTTACAATGAATGTTGCTTTTCTCGCCTTCAACTGCAAGACAATTTGAAAGGCCCAGAAGACCCAGCTTTGCAGCACAATAATTTGCCTGGCCAAAGTTGCCATATATTCCTGAAGCCGATGAAGTCATGATGATCCTAAAAGGAAAATCAATCTCTCAACATCATCTTTTCTATATTTTGATAATGTTGCAACTCTAAGCATTTTTTTTTCTTTTTCATTACTATTATATCTGTCAAAAGCAACTCTGTATACTGCCATTAGGTCCTTAAAGTCATGATTCATATATTTAAATTATATAAAAGTAATCTCTCAAAATTCAACTGCGAGATTTTATTGTTTTAGAAAGAATCCCTGGTCAGTATCAAATGAATTCAAGTGTAAGAATGTATATTCATTATCTACTGAAAACAATAAGTATTTATAAACATAAAATAAACTGCCAATTTACAAGTTAAAATTTTAGTAAGAAATATTAGATCATGAAGTTCTAATTCTTTAGTCCTCATCACTTTGCTCCTTTCCCTTTCTGGATAATATTAAATGCCTCATATTAAAACAATACCATCTCATAATCTGACCTAATCTCACTTACCCTACTTAGTAGAACAAGTAAATCCTATCATTTACTTTCAGAAACTGCTAGTATCACGATATACTAGAACTCTCCAATAAGAACAGATATCACATGCAATTTACTTCTAGTAGATGTGTGTGAACACTAAGTTAACAGGAATAACTTTTACATTAGAGCGCATGGGTCCACTTACTAGGTCTGCCACGTCTGAGTCACACAGATGCAACTATAAGAGTCTTACCGTTCCTAGTTTACAAAGACTAACTCATGTCTGACCAGTGCCAGCTAGTAGAAAACATCCACTCATCTCTCCCCAGTTGGTCACTGGACACAAAAAATGATATTTTGGTTAGAGAATAAAGTACTGCTGAATCCTCAATGTTTGTACTGCTAAAATATCAGAGAATAGCAGGAGAATCATTAATAATGAAAAGTAGGAGGTGAAAAGAAATACTAAGTTGTCCAGCTCGTTAATCTATGACTGACACCAGTGTAACGGGGAGGCATCTGCCAAAACTACATTTAAAAAGCCTGTGCATATCTGAAGGTGTATTTTTCAACATCAAAGCAATTCTTTTCCTCTGTACATAAGAACCCACACACGCCATCTCCAATCCCCCCTTGACAGCCACATACAACTCTACCTTCCAAATTTCTGTTTCTTCATGTGATCCCACGCTGCCCGGGTCACCAGGAATGAGCCCCGCAAATGAACTCTCTGGATGATATCTAAAACAAGAAATTTTTATCATGAATATTGTCAAATCTAGACAGAGCTATCTCAGAATCAACATAAGCAATGACTTACTTATACAAAGATGTTCATTTTATACCTAGCATTCAAAATCAACTATTGTCACATTGCACTCAGAGTAATCATTTTAGCTTTAGTTCCAGTTACATAACCAATCAATAATTCATACCCATTTTGCCTATAATTTATGATTAGATTATTATCTAATATAGCTAACTTTATCATAAATACAATGCCACCTAAATACGATGCCTATGGACATCTAAGTACAATGCCATCTTTAATTTTTGCCTATTTTATATAAAAATTCATTAATACAAATAACCAAGAATTTTACATATATAATTGGGACTCAACACAAACATTAGTTAAAGCATAATCAAAACCACTCAGTTCTTCATCAAGAAATGTTTATAAAATGTTCAGTATATCCCTAAATCCCTATTTTTAACAGGATTTGCAAATGAGTTAGAGAGAGCTGGGGGTCGGGGCATGGAGGTGTAGGAAAGAGAGGGAGGGGAAGAGGGAAAAAGAGAGACAGAGAAGCCTGCTTTCTGAAATGTCAATCTAATGAACAGACAACTTGGAGGATGATTCAGATAAACAAACAACTCTAGATTTAATCTTACTCTGATGAAACCAGAAGAGGACACACTCCAGCCCCATGAGAGCTCAAAGCAAAGCACCAGCTTAAGTCTCCTCTGCCAACAAATTCTATCTTTCTCAGCTCCTTTTTTTCTTCAGTTCTTATAAGGGAATTGGAAACTAAAAGCCTGTCTTTGCTTACTTCTAAGTCAGAAAGATATCTTGCTTCCTCCAAAAGAACTTCTGGCAATATTTCCCAGAAACACACTCTATAAACAATGATGTCATTCATCTCAGTTACCATGCCTGCCACCATCTCAGCCACCAATGCTTGTTTTAGTTCTGATAGCCAGTGAAAGTAAGGGCAAAAAAGAGCAAACAGGATAAAAAAAATTTTATAACTGTGATTGTTCATCATCTAAACTCAATTTTTCCAATATGACATTCCTAATGGAAATTTTTCCTACTTATTAGAAGTTTCAAAATTATGTCTAGGTTTTTCCCACCCACTTCTCCGATCTCCATCATTTTTAGTGCCTCAGACTCTCTTTCATAGCCTGCTCTTGCTCTTGAAATAAGAATCATACAGCCGGACAAGCATGCAAAAGGCTGTTAGAAACAGCTAATACTGCAAGAAAATGCTGACAATCTCTCAAAGAGAAAAAGGGAAACGGACG
Source organism: Grampus griseus (assembly GCF_964374135.1). Lineage (NCBI taxonomy): Eukaryota > Metazoa > Chordata > Mammalia > Artiodactyla > Delphinidae > Grampus > Grampus griseus. Next base: position 97,750,826 of record NC_139019.1, on the reverse strand, counting down.
AAAGTCACAAAAGCCTTTTCTGCCAACTGTTCATTTTCAGTTTTAAAGCTTATTCATCACTTATATTAGCAGAAGCAAAAATAGGTAGAAGCAAGTTTTTCCTTAAGTGTATAAATGTATCAAATATTAGAAGGCTAAATGGATAAGTATGTTCCAGAGAACATATATTTAAAATAACTTACCCCAGTCTTCATCACTTATTCTACCAAAGGAACGGTCCCTCAAAATTCTAAAAAATTGATATTACATATGTTGAGAAGAGAAAGTCAACACTTAAAAAAAAAAAGTTTGCATGTACATAACTTTATTGGAAATTTAAAAAGAAATACTCACCCAGCATTGTTGATCACAACATCTACAATATAAAAATATTCAAGTCACAAACATAAAAGCAAGCATATTAATTTGCCTTTGCTTACAACTCACATTTCTTTCAAAAGTGTTCCCTGCCTCCCCCCCGCTCATGGAAAAGTAGATATAATAGGTAACAAGTGCTAGCAGAACAAAATTTTATACCTATAGCAAAACAAAATCTGGTTCACAAAAGCACAATAAATACCCCATTATATCAGTGCTTTCCTCTCAAGTCTACATACCTAAATGTTTCCACCTCTACCTTCTGCCAAAATTCTGTGAGCTTATTTACAGAATTAGCAGTCATACAACTCTTAGGTTCTTAGAACTCAGTGGTAATCGTAAGGCATCCCTCAATTAACTTCAAAATTCACTGGGAAAATTAAAAGTTTAAAAGATTTTTCCTTGCCACTCAAAAGTCAAAAGCCCAGAAAGGAAACCATTAGAGTTAGAAACTGATGGCCTATCTTAATACATAATTGCATTCTCACTATAAAAAAAAAGGGATTACTTCTTAAGGTTCAACCACCATCTTGCGGCTATTTTCACCTTATGACTTCAAAACTTTGTGGTCGCTATCCCTGTGTCAGACACTATGTGAACACGTCTCTCATAAGCTCAACCAAATATAGCTAGAAACATATATACGCTAGACCAAAAAAAAGGGGGGGGGGACACATTCAAATTACAAAAATTAACATTTTTCAGATTATAAACATGTTGGGCTTATCTGCAATAGTTTCCCTCTAGTAATTCAATAACCTTTTACTAACAATGTATGGGACTAAGTCAGGAAAATTAAACAATATATTTGAAATGCTTCTTAAAAATTAAGATTTTTATTTTATATAATTCATCTTAATTAATTTGCAAGATACTGAATCATTTTAATCTGAATCATTATAATTATCTAAAATATTCCACTGGGTCCTCTATTGCCAAAATACTGATTTATTTTTTATTTTCTAAATATATTTGCGGTATGATTAAATTATTATAAAAAGGAAACTTAGAAAATACTTACAAGTTTTTTTTTTTTACAAGTTTTTTTAAAGGTTCTTAAAGTACAAAAAAAATATAAAACAAACTCAACACATACATGCATAAAAACTGTCACCTCAAGCCCTTTGTGGAATAAGATTAGGGTATGTAAAAAAAAAAAATTGGGGGCTTCCCTGGTGGCACAGTGGTTGAGAGTCCGCCTGCCGATGCAGGGGACACAGGTTCATGCCCTGGTCCGGGAAGATCCCACATGCCGCAGAGCGGCTGGGCCCGTGAGCCATGGCCGCTGAGCCTGCGCGTCCGGAGCCTGTGCTCCACAATGGGAGAGGCCACAACAGTGAGAGGCCCACGTACCGCAAAAAAAAAAAAAAAAAAAAAAAAATTAAAATTTAAAACAAATCTAAAAATTTGATTACCAAAAACGAGTTTTTAATAAACAAAAGGGAAATAAAAAATATTTCATTAGAAAGGTAGAAGCTGATCTGTTAGTACCATAAATGCAAAGAAACATTACCTATTCTTCCAAAAGCATCCAGTGCTGTCTTCACAACCTTCTCTCCTGCTTCCACTGAATCTGAGGGAAAGGGAAATTAGGACAAAACTTCAGTAATATCCCTTACAAATGACTTCTAAATTCTGTGGCTCACAGCACATGACAGATACTATTCATTCAACAGAACCTGTTTCCAAGGAAAATACATACATATTGCAGGCACGTGACAAACTAAAATATAAATGATACATGTTACAAAAGAAATTTAGTCCCTAAGACAATCCTTTAACCTACAAAGAAAAAAAAAAGGAGAGGGGGTAAATGAGAAGTATTTGACAAATAATATACAAGATACCACGGTCCAACAGAACTTTCTGTGAAGATGGAAATGCCCTATTTCTGCACTAATAACGGTAACCACGAACCACATGTGGCTACTGAAATGTGGCCTGGAATGTGGCTAGTATGACAAATGGAATATTCTATTTTATTTCATTTCTATTGAATTTTAAATAGCCACATAAGCACTTCCCCTTAAGGATGCAAATGGGACTTTGAGAGAGAGGGAAGGAGGAGCGTGTTTAATTTGAAAAAGCATGTTCAATTCTGCATCACTACATTTGGAAAACAAACCTACTGTTTTTGTAATACTAACTACAAAAAGTAAAGCTCAATGAAATATTATGGATTTGTTATTTTCTGCTAATCAGCCCAGGAGAAGGGCTCGTATCCCCAGAGCTGTGTGTCAAATGGTCAGCTGTCAACTCAACATCACCACTGCCTCTTTCTACTTCCTCTGCAATCACAGGGGGAGCCAAGTCCCTTCCCTGGAACCCATAAGGTCCTGAGTTAGATCTGCCAAAAAGAGATACTCGCTTAAAGGGAGAAAAAGTAGGAGGAGACTGTAAATTCAGGCAATCTTGTGAGCAGGCTGCAGATGTGAGACTGACAGCACATCTAGGTGAGCTCTTGAAAGCCACCTGCCACAGGCTGAGACGGTCATCGACAGTTTCCCTGACATGCACCTGCCCAGACCTTCCAATGGTAAGTCTCTAATTCGTTGTATAAAACCCTTCACACTTGGAAAACCGAGAGGGGCTTCTGTTTTCTTGACTGAATCCTGATTGATACAGGTTGAATATCAAAAGTGAGGGGCAGGGAAGAGAATCCGAAATCTTTATCTTTACAAAATAGGTTTTAAAACCCCAGAAATTTTTTTTAAGTTGAAAACTTAAATGTCTGTCTCATTATTCCCTTGAACTCTCAAAACAAATCATATCCTATTTCCTTTCCTCTAAAATTTCAGAATAAAGTCATTGGCAATCTAATTTTCTCCCTGGCCCATAAAAACAATCTAATTTTCAGAAAAGTCCGTAAGCACTATCTTTTTAAAATAAATCTACTCAAGAAGATTCCTTACAAATACTATTAAAATCAATACATCAAACATAAAGGTTGTATTTGCTGTTGTTATTTTTTCTTTATTTTTAATGCCTAACTTTGACTCTTACATTTTCATAAAGATAAGAAAGTTACATACAGCAAAGATTACCTGTGCAGAATGGAATATGAAGGCTGGGTACAGAAGGGGGCCACTTCACTTCTTACACTATATTACTTAAAGAAATTTTTTTTAAAAGCAATTTTAAAAAGAAGAACTCTGAAGAAATACATAAGACCTTTTAGCTAAGACAGGTCTTTTAAGAAGAGAGCATATTCATATTCACATCTACAGTAATGTACTGATTATATCATGTGCTCATTATTAAAAATATTAAATAAACAACTGAATAAAAGTTAGACTCATAAAATAATCTACATCAAAAGTTTAAAAAATACGTCACTAAACATCTTTGGCAGACTTAGATAAAATCTAATCTCATAATTATACTAGAATGCCAAGATATTTGCTCAATAATTATTAACATGAGAAACAGCATTAGTTGAGGAAATATAAAAGAAGCAGTATAGTTCTCTCAAATACTGTACCATAGTTGGCCACTGCTTTTCCACCTTTCCTTCTTATTTCTTCAACAACCTTATCAGCAGCTAAGGAGCCTTTACCAACTCCCTTGAAGTCCCCTCCTAGATCATTCACTGCAATGCAAAAATAAACAAATAAGAATTCAGTTCTAGACCTTAAAAATATGAGTTGGAACTGAAATTATATTATTAGTATATTTCTTCAGTCATCTTCCTAATTCCCTATTACCATATTCCCATCTTACTGAACACACCGTGAGATACGTACTTTCAAAACATGCCTCTTTGTTTTTAAATACAGATATGAAGCAGCAAAAATATTTAAACACAGGTTCATGTCATGAAATTTTTAACTGTGCAATGCTTCTCCTTTTTTGGAAAGAAAAAGACCATGATTCAACCCACTTTTAGCAAAAAGAAAGAAAAGAAAAAAACCTAAAGATCACTTTTAAGATTAAATACACAGGAAAACAGTATGGACATTCTTCAAAAAATTAAAAATAGAACTGCCACACGATCCAGCAATCCCACTTCCAGGTATTTATTCAAAAGAATTGAAATCAGGAACCAAAGAGATAACAGCACTCCAAATGTTCAATGCAGCACTATTCACAACAGCCAAGATGTAGAAATAATCTAAATATCAACTGACAGATAAAAATGGATAATGAAAATGTGGTACATAAATACAATGCACTATTATTCAGCCTTTAAAAAAAGAAGGAAATTTTGCAATATGTAACGACATGGATGAGCCTTGCAGATAATATGGTAACCCAGTCACAGAAGGCCAAATGCTGCATGATTCCACTTACATCAAAGTACGTAAAATAGTCAAACTCATAGAATCAGAGAGTAGAATGGTGGTTGCAGAGGTGAGGGGGAGGAGAAAATGGGGAGTTGCTAATCGGTGGGCATAAAGTTTCAATAATGCAAGATGAATAAGTTCTACAGATCTTATCTGTCATACAACATAGTGCCTGTAGTTCATAATACTGTATTGTACACTTAAAAATTTGTTAAATGTTCATATTAAATGTTCTTACCATAATTAAAAAAAAAAAAAGAAACAAAGAAAGGTCAAATACACAATGTGAAAGAGTTTGTTTACAGGAATGGTGATAAAGAACAAGCACAGTATTAAACTCTTGGAGAAGCACACGTGAATTTTTATAAAACATAGTGTGTCATGGTCTACCAAAAAAAGAGGTCAAAAATTACATATACAACTAATATGTGTTCAGTCACTAATTTATACCATATATGTAATTTATATGTTTAACAACTGACCACACTTATCACATAACATCTCCCTATATCCAATTATATAGATACAAACATTAATTGCACATTTACTATTTGCAAGGAAATCTACAGAAATCTACAGATGTATAAGAATGGTGCCTATCCTCAGAGTTTATAATCTACTGAAAGTTAAGTATGTGGTAACTACACTAATGCACTAATTGCATCATAAAGTTTATAAAAGCCAACATAACTAAATAATATAACAAAGGTAATTTATACAATAATTTAATTATTTACAAAATAACATGCAAAAACAAATGAAAAGATATATAGATCAAAGCCAAATAACTTGGAAAAAACAGAATTTAAAACAAATACCTGGGACAAAGAATTAATTTGCATTGCAAAGTGATCATTTTTGTAGGGTTATTGCACATACTGTGCGGAATTTAAAAATTACTAATTAATAAATGGCATAGAGGTATATACTAAAATTTATAGTCTCTTAATATTACCAAATTGATAATTACCATAACTGGGGAAAAAAGAAAGCCCACAAGATTTTATTTTTCTTTTCAAGAATGGTTCTCTTTTGGGGGGGCTGGGGTGAGGGCTGCAAGTGGGGTTGGGTGGTAAAGGGAGATACAGGGATGATACCGAGCAAAGCTCGCCTAATGTGCTTTTACGCTTAAAGGAAATGAGTTTTTCCAAATGTGGACTGGGATATATTTTTTCTAACAATATAGTCTTAACAGCCTTACTGTAAATAAAAAATGCCACAAAGACACAAAATAATGGGGAAAAGGCTTATGTTATCCCTCAGACATTAAAAAAAAAAGTGTTAAGATTCTCAAGACTAAATTCCTCTTAATTATTCATTTCTGTACAATTACTCAAATGACAGGAAACAATTTTAAAAAATCAAGATCTTAAAACATGCTGCTAACAGTCTTTTAAGACCCTTTTTAACTAAGCAAGGGAAAAAAGTTCAAGAGCAAACTGGCAAAGGCCATACTTAAGAAAGAATTGTTCAATTGTGAAATGAAACACTACCCCCAAGTGGAAACTGTTCAAAGTGCAACCAAGTGCAGTCAAAGGTTAAGAACTGAAGACTGGATAAATAATTATTGAGATCAATGATGTGTAGTGAAACAGTTTCAGAATAGATTTATTCAAGACAAGTCTCTACCTTAGAGAGTACAAACTTCACACTGACCCCACTCAGTTATCCTGCTATCACCAGAGCTAAATCACAGGGATTACAGGCTTAAGTAGAAAAGCACTGGTTACACACTGAAGGGCTTGGACAGCAACAGTGTTAACAGATTGTATACAAAGAGAAATGTATCCACACTATGTGACACTGTTCCGCTTAAATATATCACTAAAATTCTAATCACAATAATATTTTAAAATACCATTACCGCCTTATACTGGTACGTATATACTTTGCATTTTCAAAGACCCATCTATATACATTGCTTCATTTGATCTCCATACATCTTTTTAGGAGTTTGGCAGAAACAGTTGTTCCTATTTTCACAGAAGAGGAAAGTTGAGGAAAGGTTATGTAACTTGTTCCAGGCTCCAAAGCTTGTCCAGGCTCCAAGGCTGTATGAAATGGCAAAATTCAGACTAGAACCTTGACCTACCACAATACCATTCTGCTCCTCTAATGCTGTAAACAAGTTTCTTTTATCCCAATTATTTCCACTAAAAAAATAAAATAAAATAAATCACATGTTCTTGGGGAGAATACAGAAGGAACAGTAAATCAGGCACCCCAGTCAAACAAATAGCTTTAAAATAGGGAGTAAAAATGGTTAAGATTATGATAGTTAAGGACAGAGTCTTCTCAGCTAAAACCATCAAAATATCCCCAAAAGTGATATATTTGTAAATCCTCCATATAAAATCCAGTTTATAGCTCTGAAGAGTTTTGGGTTTTTTTAAGATGTAAAATCTTTTTCCTATTTCTGTCATTTTAAATAAATCAATGACTTGGATAGTCTATTAAAGACTACATAAGGTTTTTTACTAAAAATCCACCCCAAGATTTTACTAAATACTTGCAATATGCTAACCACTAGAGCAGGGATATAAGAATCCAGAGAATTCTAAAACACACTTGGAGCCTGTAAAAGTACTCTACTAATAGGTAAATGGATACCTAAATACAAAGTACCAAGTTATCAGCTATCGAAGCCTGAAAACAGAACCATGTTTGTGACAATGCCTGTTTCCCCATATCCTCCCAACACTGGACATCATTCTTTTCAGTATAACAATTAAATGATTACAAGTTGTAGCTCATTATTTTAATTTACATTTCTTTGAGAACTAGTAAGGTAACATTATTTTCATGGGCTTATTGGTCATTTATACTTATTGTTTTGCCTGCTTAAATCACATTTCATTTGGGGTGCTTTTCTTTCTTACAGATGTGTACGTGTCCCTTACTTATAAAAGATTTTAATTCTATATCATATGTGTTGCAAATCATAAGTTCCTTTATTGAAATGTTGAAAGAGAAACAGAGGTAACACTGGAGCATTAATATTATTTGATGAGCATTACGTACATTGTTTTTCAGTGTTTTGTTACATAAACCAGATTGAGAAATCTGGATTTGTCTGTAGTAATCCTATTTGTGTACAGGACTTTGCTCTCAGAAGTTGGTTTTCTTGTTCATTCTTGCTATCCTTCAGCCCTGACTATTGGCTCCAAAGACTAGAGCAAGAAACATGCTTTGGGTCTCCTGATATCAGGGCTGCTAAACCAGCTGAGGGAATATATGTCACTTTTAGTTTGACAGAAAAAAAAAATGCAAATCAAACTGATTATCATCTTCCTCAAACTGTCCCACCTTCTCAACATCACTTTGCTGGGTGAGATATTTCCCAGGTACTCTTTCCTTTCTCCCGTTTCTGAACAGCACATGTCACTAGCCATCAAGGCTTGACATCAATTTCATTATGATTCTTCAAATGTTCACTCTGTTCCCACTCTGTATCCAGCACTGTGCTAGGTGCTTTGAGCTCTCAAGGTAGTTTGTGCACTGAGGAGTTTCCAGTTCTTTCGAAGAATCGTTTACTGCCATTTCTTTCCTATTCTATAATTTCATGCCCAGATTACTACAGTTGCCTTCCCAGTGGTCTTCTGCCTCCAATCTTAATCTTCCCAGGCAATCAGCAGACTGTTGCTGGGTGATAGTCCAAAGGCAGCCTTTATACTAAGTCATCCCCTTGCTCAAAATCTGCAGTGGAACCCTATTATTCACTGCCTAACTTTCAAGATCCCTTAAAGTCTGCCCTCACTTTACTGCTTCACTTTACTATAAGTAGTTCGTCCTTTTTGCTGTAGCTTAGTGAGGGAAATTGCTTATATAGCAGTTTCTAACTTGCCACTTAATTATCAAGAGTAATAATGTTATAATGCTTTGTATTTGAAGAGTGCTTTATAACTGTGCTTACACATATTCACGTTCATATATTTATTCAATCCAAGGGTTTGACACCAGCTGAGTCATATCCACTACCAATGACATATCTATAAAAGACTTTTATTTCCAAAGTAAAATGGTGCTTCCAAAGCTACAAAATCAAAATAACTTTCATATGTATTGATTCTGTGACATCCTTTACAATGAGTAATCTGAGAAGCATATAAAAAGATGACATGGGGACTTCCCTGGTGGCGCAGTGGTTGAGAGTCCACCTGCCCATGCAGGGGACACAGGTTCGTGCCCCAGTCCGGGAAGATCCCACATGCCGCGGAGCGGCTGGGCCCATGAGCCATGGCCACTGAGCCTGTGCATCCGGAGCCTGTGCTCCGCAACGGGAGAGGCCACAACAGTGAGAGGCCTGCATACCGCAAAAAATATATATATATATATATGACACGGGCAATATTGTACTACAAGTGTACTTATTTTTTGGAGAGGTTATTTACTTTTTTTTTTTTAATGCTTTCAAGAAATTCAAACCCCGCAGATTCAAAAAGTCTTTTTAATCCTTGTCTTATCCCAGAGGTAACTGCTATTAACCATCTCTTGGATGTTCTTCCAGACATTTCTGTTTTCTATGCTTGATGCCTTTCCTCCTATTCTGATAAAGTTTCCGACAGCAAACAATAGCACTAAGAATCATTTCATTGATTTTAGAGCTGTGGGCCCAATGGGGATTTCTTCCTGTATTCTGTTCATGTCCTGACTGCTACCAAAAAGTATTTAAGGTGCCTTAAAAATGTGCAAGGACTATTAAAAAATGGAAAAATTAAGAAAACGTTACATCAGAGAAAGAGAAGCCTACTCAAAGCATATGCTAATGGTAGTTACTCTATTTGGGGACAGTGCCAGGTTTACCCTTAAGCTTCTTGACAGCCAAAGAAAAGGTGGAAAACACAGAGCTGCCATACTATTTTCACTGTTTGGTAGAAAGACACAATCACCCTAGTTCATCAGAGTCTTTTCCAGGATGGCCATAAATGTATCTAAATATTTGAAGGCCTCCAAAATGTTATGATAGTTTAGAAAGCAACGTCTTAAATTAGGTCCCTTTAATTTAAGGGACTTAATCTGTCTCAACAACAAGAAGGCATCAAAGGTCTCCTTAAAGGGAGAAGAAGCTGAAAATGAAAGACTGAGTCCCCTCCAGAGTTCAGTCCTGGGATCCCATCTCCTGTTTATCTGCACTCACCACCCGGGTAATCTAATCCAGTCTCCTGGCTTTGAATACCACCTAGAAACTGAAAATAGATCTATATAGCTTCAACCTGTCCCCCCAACTACAGAGTCCTATGTCCCACTGCCTACCTACTATCCCCATCTGAAAGTCTACTGGGAATGTCCCCTCTCTGCGAATCCGGCCCTCCTCCAGTCTTTCCTATCTCGGTAAACCACCACTTTATCCTTCTCTCTCCCTTTCAACCCACATCAGCAAATAAGCAAATCCTGCCATACCGACCCTCAAAATATTTCCAGAATTTAACTTCTTTGCACCACCTCCATCCCTACCACCTGTCTGAATCACCCCCATCTCTGATGCAGATTATTGCGATAACTTGACAGATTTCTCTGCTTCCACTTCTTTTTTTAATGAAAAATCACAAGTGTGGACAAGAAGAGTTAATAGGATAACAAACTCCAATATGCCCAACATACTTCTCCACTTCCACTCTTGCTCCCCTAGAACCTATTCCTCACACAGCACTCAGAATGAGCCATTTAAACCTTAAATGAGGTCACGTTGCTCCTCCACACTCTCCAATGGCTTCCCATCTCAATCAGGGTAAAAGCCAGTCCTTACTCTGAACTAAATGGTCCTACATGACCTGACCTCCTGTGATCTCTCATCTCTCACTCTGTTCCCCTAGATAACTTCACTCCAGCCTGGGATGCCCCCTAAGCTCACTTTGACATAATCTTGAGCACAGTGCCCAGCACACAGTCACTATTATTGGCTTTTTACCCCCTTTACAAAAGGTTTTAATTCTTGATGTCATTTAATCCCCATCATAATCCTGGAAGTTATTAGGTAAGGTGGCTACTAATATTCAGAGAGGTCATGTAATTAGACAGCAGAGACAGGATTTATAGTCTGACCTAACTTCAAAGACAATTCACTTTCCCCACCACAGTTCACCTTCTGGCTGTCAGGATCACACAGCCGTTAAAAACACAGGCTCTGGCATCAGACCACAGGAACTTGTAACTCATCTTTACCAGTTATTATGCAACTGCAGTACAGAAAAGAAATCATGTCAATCTTACTTCAAAAGATTGCAGTTTCAATTACCCAAAAGTGCTACTCCTCCAGTTCAAGAATAGAAAGCATTCTGCCTTTCTTACTGTCCAAAAAAGAGGTTCTCCTTGCTGGAACACTTCGATATTCTTTGTGTTCACGCCCTCAAGACAAAACTTAATATTCAGAGAACTCGATACAGCTTACCTACTGAGGAAACCTCAAACCTATTCCATTCCCAACATTTCCTTCAGATATGTGCGAACATTTCTTGAAAGATGTAATGTGTACGAAACCAAATGTCCCTTGTTGTAATTATCAGCCAAAGGCTTAGCAGTTCTTATATCCAGATTTAAATCTCCCATAATGCTTTATATTATGGAATATAAAACACAGCAAACATATTTACATGAAGAGAGTATCTTAAGTGATACCCTTAACTTTGCGCTTGGCCAGGTGATTTCCTTTGGCCAATGAAAGGTGAGTAGAAGTGACATGCCACTACTAAACAGAAGCTTTATGAGACACCAAGGGGATCCATTTTTATTTTCCCTCTGCCGGAAGAACAGCCATGATGAAAGTTGCTCCTTCAGCTGGGATCCTGAAATTAGTAAGACACATAAAGCAGAGACACAGCTGACCAGAAGCTGAAAGGTCAGGTAGGTATGAAATTACCCTTTTTATTTTTAATAAATTTATTTTATTTATTTATTTTTATTTTTGGCTGTGTTGGGTCTTCCCTCCTGTGCGTGGGCTTTCTCTAGTTGTGGTGAGTGGGGGCTACTCTTCGTTGTGGTGCGTGGGCTTCTCATTGCAGTGGCTTCTCTTGTTGCGGAGCACGGGCTCTAGGCATGTGGGCTTCAGTAGTTGCGGCACACGGGCTCAGTAGTTGTGGCTCATGGGCTCTAGAGCGTAGGCTCAGTAGTTGTGGCACACAGGCTCAGTTGCTCCGCGGCATGTGGGATCTTCCCGGACCAGGGCTCGAACCTGTGACCCCCTGCATTGGCAGGTGGATTCTTAACCTCTGCACCACCAGGGAAGTCCTGAAATTATCCTTTATTATTATAAACCATTGAGATTTGTCTGTTAACTCAGCATAACCTAGCAAAAGTTGACTTATATGAGAAACAAGGTACTCCATTTCTTAAGGTCTTGCTTCTTACTGGCCTCTGAGCTAGTCATAGGATTAAGTGATTAGTAATTTTTCCACAAACAAGATACTCCGATGTTATAAATCCTAGGTTTGCTTACTCCTCTTTACTATTTTTTGCTTACTCAGGTAAAAATATGCTGAGCAGAACAAAATTAACGCAGGAGAAATGTTAGTGCACATGATAAAACCTGGACTCGGGGCATCTGTGTTTTAAAAAAGTTAAAGCAGAGGGTAGTGGTGGTTAGGGAAGAACAAAACCCATTGGTAGCCTAGAAAGTTCACAGCTAGGTCACAAGCTAAAAAGTGGTAGAAAATATCAGTGAAAAGTTCTACATTTTCACATAAACTAAACTAAACTAAATCTGGCTCTCCAGCCAAGTTTGGCAAATATTTTTCCCAAAACACTAATTTTCTACCTTTTGGGACTTTCACAAGCACTTGCTGCAATACCATCCCTGAGGCAATGACAAAATAAACAGATACACTGTCCCTGTTTACCTTTTTCTTAGAACCGAAAAACTCCAATCTGAGTTCAACAAATTCAAAGGTAATAAATAAATACAGGAAAACTGATCCACATAAACACATATTGCTGCAAAAGGTTTTACAAAACAAGTTTATAAACTAAGATTATAAGTTAGTCACAACAAAAACAGCAGGAATTTATTCAACCAATCTCAAAGACACACCAACCACTCCCCAGCCCACCCCACCCCCCAAAAAGGGCTACATCAAACAATAAAGGAACGAATGAACAAAGTCCCTTCTTTACAAAAGACAATATTCTAGGTCCCTTAGGAGATACAAAAGATAAAATGAGATACTTGCACTTACGGAATTGAGTGGAAAAGATGTAAATAAATAAAAAGTTGTAAGTATGATCAACCATGTGATCGGGAGACGTGTTCAAATATGTCTCAGTTTTCGTACCCTGGTACTCGGGTGCAACATTCCAGACGCTTTACTAACACTCTCCCGACTTGGAGAGTCAGTCCCTTTAACCTCCTGTTTAGCCCAGTTTGCAATTTCTGCGGAAGATGAACAGGAATAGCGAGAACCAATGAGAGACTAGCTAGAGGTGTCTGGACGGGCAAATTTAACTCTCATTTCCCACCAGGAAGAGGAATTAACCAAAGGCTCAGCGTGCCGTGCTGGAACAAGATTAGGGCCTGAAGCCATCCTGCGGTGTTGCGGCCAGCTCAAAAGAAAGCGAGTTGAAGAAAGGAGCTCAGGGGCACTGTAATTCACACTAAATTAATTGAACGTGGCTGGAAGGATCAGTTGAAGGCACACTGTAACGGTAATTAAAGAAAAAGGACTAGAACACGTTGCTGTTGATGACTTGGTGGCTGAAATCACACCAAAAGGCAGGGCCCTGGTACCTGACGGTGTAAAGAAAGAGCTCCTACAAAGAATAAGAACATTCCTTGCTCAGCATGCCAGCCTTTAAGACTGAATTAGATTGTGTTGTTTTGTGGTTTTATTTCTGAAAGTAAAATCTGCCATAAATTAGGAATTGATTTCCCAAAATAAAATCCTTTTTTGTATGATGGTATACAGTTTTCAGTAATGATGTACACAATTGTATTGATTTTTTTCCCTAAATGTGTTATTTTAATAAATATCTCATGAATGAAAAAAAAAAAGATATATGCTGAGGAAGAAAAGTATATCCAATATCCTGCTTAGGTCTTCTTTGTTTAGAAAACCTGGCTGCTTGTTCAGTATTTTATTACACATCTCTGTAAACAAATTGGGAGAAATTTGTCTCTCTGTATTCCCTGATAAGATGTAGGAAAACTGGGATTAGGAGGTCAATGTGGGCCAACAATTTTAGCCCAGGAAAGATATTAATAAATATTGGGCCATACATCTGCCCTACGTACCTACCCGGCACTCATTTACATATTCCCCACAAAGACTTGGCTGTACACAAATCCACTCCTATGTCCATACCAACTGCCAAGTACATCAGGCAAACCACTGAGATTACTAAAACCTCCCACTTTTGGTGTATTCCTCAATACACCATCTTCCAACTGATCCCCCCACAATAAAACTCATGCAAGTGCCCCTTTAATTAAAAAAATTTTTAACTGTTATAAAAGCTTCCATTTAAAAAATTTTTAGGAAAGAGATTTAAAAAAAAATACTTTGGATTCCCCGATTCCAAACATTTAGTTATGAAAATGCACTTATTTCTTACCTTATCAATATATTTACACTTACAAGGATTCATCTTGCACCAGTCTTCTACATCGAAAAATTACAGCCCACAATATACCAAATTCAAGAATTTCCTTTTATATAATGAATGTTGGCTCATCTCTCTCAGTTCTATTAAGTTGCAAATTCTATGAAACTAGTTTACTTTAAAAAGTAAGTTACAAAGTTAGCCGCAACAGGGAAAAAAATTTTGTTGGCAGAAGAAAATATTAGTGATGAAATTTGACCTTGACAAATTATTTGATGTGAATACAAAGGCCTCTGGCTTGTGAAGACATGGGCTCGAACCTGTGACCTGTGTATTTTAGTTCCTAGCTACTGAATGAAAAGAAAAATATATCAACTTACCAACAACTGATGCACCTCTTTCTGCAAAAGCCAGGGCATAGGCTCGGCCCAATCCTATTGAAAAAAAAAGAAAAAAATCAGAAGGTTGAGCAAATGTTAGCATAATTTTTCTGGTCCACTCAACTCAATCCCTATTGCAAAGTAACCGGTGAACAATTAATTACATTACAAGGGTAGAGCCTTCATTGGTACTCTCAGCCTCTACTTCACCTACTTCTACTTTCAGGGGTTGGAAAGCTTAACACTGTATTTTCCACCGATTCTACCTACCATTTCCTATCATTCTACCTAGCTTCTAGGATGGATGCTAGATGTGAATTGGGTTCCACCATTAAACGCATTTGCATGAAATGTGGAAGGAGGAAATGAGGCAGAAGCCACCTTACTGTGACTTTTGGATGTTACTGTTGGTTAAGAAGCTGATTTCTTGAGGCTTCCTAGGTATTAAGCAGATATAGTGGCAGCTTCTAGATCTAGCTCGCTAATTTCTGGATGGCAGCTTCCATTCTCTAGATCCCTGGGGCCAGTGGCTATTTGGGCTGTGGCAGTTCCAATGGTAGCCTCAGAGGTAATGGCTCCACTAATGGACCAGTTTTATACTGTTCCACAAGGAATTCCAAGAGGAACTGCCTAAAACCCAACTGCCTAAATTAAGTCCTTTCCTGTTTCAAATATCTAGTGGTTTCTATATCCTGCTCTGAACCTTGACTACATAATCACCAAACACAGGAAATATTTAATTCAGACTCAAAGGTATGAGGTGTAAATTTATACATCCAAAAATGGATACGTGCCTATATAAATTTTATAGGCAGAGAATATCTCAGGAAGACTATATAAGAGACTGGCAATTAGTGGTTACCTCTGGGGAACAGAATTGTGTAACTAGCAACAAGGGGTGGAAAGCTTACTTCTGTATTGTTTAAATCATTTTAACATGCACACGTTTTTTAAAATGTAATTGATAAATTTAATTTGAATTGATAAACAAGTAAACAAATATTGAGATGGCTAAATTATCAGGCTCTTCTAAAAAGAACCCAAACTATAAAGTTTTCCAAAACTAAAAGATGACCAAATAATTTATTTTAAAATTTAATCCACTCTGAATGGATGAGAGAGAACCCACTCAATATAATAACTCCAGTCTCCTCATATTTTATCAGATCTAGGCTGAAGCACTTGCTCTAAACATGAGGTTTTCAGAGAAATCAAATACTCATAACCAGAACGCAAAAAAAAAAAAAAAAAAAAGGTAACAAAGTGGAAAATCATCAGATGAAAGAAATGGGGTATGTCTCTAGTACAGATTGATCTAAGTTAATCAGAGAATTATCTCAAAACCAAGCTATACAATACTCTGAAAAGATATGTAAGTAATCTACTTTTACCATAAAGGCCCATGCAAACTGTACACAAATCTGTATATAAAGTTAAAAGTGACATTCTCCTCCCCGTTTCCCTGTAACACCACTCGTCCATTAACAGGTTCGCTAAGTGTCCTCCCATGTTTTTATATCTGTGCTTACATAAACATTATTTAAATACTTTATGTGTCTTAGTCTGTCTCCCCAACTAAACTAGAAGGTCCTTGTAGGTTGAGATTATGTCGTTCTTTTACATTTCCCACAATGCCCAGCACATCTTTACAGTCAAAATACACAGAAAGTTAAAGCCAAGAGCCTCTATTTTCTCTTAATCCTCTTTTAAACCCTGTCTTAACTTTCTCCCACACCTAAGTTCATTGTCAACTGTCCTCTCTTCCCCATTTCTCTTCAGACCTTAACTTCTTTAGCATTGTCAAATATCAGTTGATTCTTTTCTCACAGTGCTTGTTCAGTGCTCTCTTCAGTGGGTTAGACTTTTCTCTGCTTCAAGTTGACAGAGCCTCTGAGATTAGCTTCCTGGACTATTTCACCTTCTAGCTTTACCAATCAAAGGAAGTCAAATGACTTCGAAACCTCTCCTGACTCCAGAATCTCCAACTACTCACACACTTCTCACTTCACTATCTCCAGATCTACAGCTTGCTATTTTATAACCATGTCAAATTCACAGTGGCCAGACTCCCTTCTTCCACGGCCCACCTCCACCACTCTCACAACTACATCCCCAGCAACTACTACAATCAGCTAATAAATACGAATTCCCATTATCCCACCCATCATGGCAAAATTGTTTACCTTAATCCTAGACAATTCTAAACCTCTCCTTCCAGGTCTCCCATTAAACTATTCAATATTCCAAGCTAAACAACAGCACCTGAATAGTGCAAAGATATTTCTATTCATCTCTAGAACATGCATGGGTTGGAGTCAGACTAATTCCCAGACACAGGCCTGGCAGGCATTCACGGACACCCTCCTGGGATGTTTAGCAGTGCCTCAATTCTACAGATATGTATCCTTAAATGAGAACCCCAAGACCTCAAGGACAACAGTCTTCACGATAGGACTGGAATTAGATCTCAATCTCTCTTCCATAATGATGCCCACTGTAGACCTAATGACAGTCTCAACTTTACCACAAAATTATATCTGCCCCAGATCAGTATTCAAATCTAATGGCTAGTAATCGTATCATAATCCAGGCTCTTTAAAATATGAATCAGTTCATGAACAGGAGGTGCTAAATTCAGAACTGTCTAGTCACAACCCATTAATACTTCACAAAATCAACTTAGTGGGTTGTAATCTGCATTTACTTAATGAAAAAGAATAGAAAAGTTCAAAGTGCACTGCATTTACTATGTACCATGTCATGAGCTTGTTTCAAATATAGTGTGTGTGTGTATACCAGGTCTTGGTATAAAATGTATTTCATACTGTGAATCACTCACTGTCAAAAGAGGTTTAAAACATGAGTGCATTACTTAATTATTTCCATCAAAAGCAAAGTGTAAACAAAATGTTTTCCCCAAAACATAATCATTCTAGAATAAATATAGCTATGGATATAAAACATTTGGTCACCAATTAATACTAAAGATATTTTCTGAAAGGAAGCATGCGAATCCATTTTATAAATGGAGACATGAAAATACGTATGAATTAACTGTCAGAATTCCACTGTTTGTGACTTTTAATATATAATTCAAATTAATTCTGCATTAAGTCCATTCTAGGTATAAGGCACTACCAGTGGGTAATCAAAGGCCCATAAAGTCAAGGTCCTTGCACTTGGAGATTACAGAGATCATGGACAGGTGGGAAATAGTGTAAAACCTCACTGCAAAGCATCCGTGTGGGTATGAGTGGTTTGTCTTAAATTTTGTCTTTTAAAAATAGGGTTACTTTGGGACTTCCCTGGTGGTGCAGTGGTTAAGAATCCACCTGCCAATGCAGGGGACACGGGTTCAAGCCCTGGTCCGGGAAGATCCCACATGCCGTGGAGCAACTAAGCCTAAGCGCCTAGAGCCCGGCTCTGCGACAAGAGAAGCCACCGCAAAGAGAGGTCCGCGCACCGCAACAAAGACCTGATGCAGCCATAAACAAATAAATAAATAGAAATAAAAATAGGGTTATTTCACATAACCAATCTCCACTTGGCTTCTGAAATACAGGAAGATCTGGTCCACTTCAGAAAGGCCTCTGCTCTCCAGTTCCTACTGCCCCCACCCCACTCTTATTTTATTCCTCCATCGCCTGCCTGAGTCCTGCAGGCATTGGAGTTTGCAATCCGCTTGATAAACACACAAAGTCCAAAACGGAGGACTCTTATCAGATGCCTTTTTTTAAAGAAGGCCCTCTCAAGAACTTAAAATCATCCGACAGAGGGAAAGATGACTGACTTTTCAAAGGCAAGGGGCTGACATTTCTACTCCTGCGGGGGTGATTCCAGCCCCCAGACGGCTTTTCAGCCACGTTTAAAACACCTGACAGAGGCCTAGGGAGTCTATTAACAGGAAGAGTCGCAATCGATACGCACAGACGGGCGTCGGGATGAATTTTACCTAGTTTTGCAACCCGCAACCGAGCCCGGCCTCTCTCCACTCAAGACCTGAAGCCTTGAGAAGCTCCCACAGGGTTGGGGGGGGGGTGGAGAAGTGGGCTGCACCAGGAGTTTCTGGCTCCCCACTCAAGGCTGGCCAGCCCCTCTTCTCCATCCTCAGCCGATTAGGCGCCCGGAGAACAATCGTTGTCCGTCCTCCCACCCTCAACCCCACCGAGTCCAGTCGCTCGCTCCCCAAGCCGCCCCGCCACCGCTGCCCGCAGCCCAGATGCTAAGATCGCAACTACGGCTGCGTGCGGATTCCAGACCAAAAAAGGGGGACTCCCAGCACGAGAGCGAGCTGGAGGACGCCGGCCCTCTAGCCTTCGCGTACTCACCTCCCCCCGCGCCGGTGACCAGTACCACCCGCCCGTCGAACCTCAACGGCACGGCCATAAGTCCAGCCTGCAGCGACACACATACACTAGCAGAACTACTGGAGTTCAGACTGCGGGACAAGGAGGACAGGAGGAAAGGCTGGGTCAGGACGGCAATGACCTGCCAGTTTCTGCGGAGGAGAGAAACGCCGTAGTTTTCCAAGTGCGCCTGCGCAGCGATCCCTTGGCACTCTGGGAAATGTAGTCCAGCATGCCTCCAGTCGCGGCGAGAGCCTGCCCAAGAGGCTTGGCTTGAAAGGGCCAGTTCTGCGGCCGGAAGTAATGGGAGCTGCTGGGACCTGTGTAGTAAAATGATTGACTCCCCTAACTTCATTCATACTTTCATCCATCGTTTTGTCGTTCACTCAACAAGAGTTTTTCTGGATTTAGGCGAGGATGCAGCCCCTATTCTTAAGTAGCTTTCAGAAATAGCAAGGGATGAGCTTCCCTGGTGGCGCGGTGGTTGAGCGTCCGCCTGCCGATTCAGGGGACACGGGTTCGTGCCCCGGTCCGGAAAGATCCCACATGCTGCGGAAAGGCTGGGCCCGTGAACCATGGCCGCTGAGCCTGCGCGTCCGGAGCCTGTGCTCCACAACGCGAGAGGCCGCAACAGTGAGAGGCCCGCATACCGCGGGAAAAATATATATATATATAGCAAGGGGTAAAAAGAATTTCTTAGAATGTAATCCTTGGACCTCTTGGAAACCATCTGGAAAGACGCACAGTCCTGGGCCCCCAGGCTGACCTCCCAAATGGAACTGTTACCAATGGACCCTCACTAAATTCCTAGCCAGGCGCCGACACCCAGGGAGGTTCTTTTTCCGCTCAGATTCGCACAGCCAATCATGAAACCTATGCTGAGACTGGAACAGCAGAAGCGTTAATTAATGGCCAAAGAATGGAGAAGCACAAATTTAGTTCGCAAATCAACTTCACAACCTAATTGGGACAGAGACACCATATGTTTAGGAGGGCCGAGGTAAAAGGGAGGGATTTGGAAAGAGTGGGAGGCATACTCACGTCTTATCTGAGAACAGCGTTGTGGTTTGGACACAGAACTGATGCAACACTCTTTTTCAGTCCTTGTATGGGCTTTTCCAGATGTTGTCAAGACGATCGTCACCTGTCATGGTGCTGGTGGATGGGCCCTTTAGCATGCTAACGGTATTACGATAAGCATATAATGAGGATCAAGGTCTACTGGAAGTCAAATCTTCTGTCATCTTGGGTCTAGTTGTTCTAACCAGTCCTTGCTTTTCTCTTTGCATCTTCCTCCTGAACTTAGATAAGAACAACTGGTTTCCATTCGAGGGAGGGGCAGGGATATGATTCCGGGGCAACAGCCTTGGTAACAGAATCTCAGGGGACAAAAAAATGTCAACAGGTGCTCCTAAATGATTTTTGCTTTTGGATGGTGAGTACAGTCAAATGATGTAGGTTTTCTCAATTTTGACACTATTGAAATTTGGGGTCAATAATTTTTTTGTTATGTGGGGTTGTTCAGTGCACTGTAAGATGTCTAGAAACATCCCTGACCTCTACCCACTAGATGCCAGTAGCATCCCCCCAAGTCACAAAAATCAAAATTGCCTCCAGACATTGCCAAATGTCCTCAGTTGGGGTGGGGTGGGGATAACCCCTGAATGAGAACAACTAGTTTATACTAAGATAAACTAAGCCTCAGAAGTAACATTTTTGGAAACATAATTTTACCAGAAAAAATAAACTTTAATGTTTATTTTCCAAGGTGAAAATAATGCTTTCTAAATAGTTACTAAATAGCTTCAGTGGTGTCCAATTTTCAAGCGTGAAATTTCATTTTGGATATTGTCATGCATTTTAACACAACTGAATTGAACATATGAATCCTCATGTGGTGTCTCATAAGTCAATATCTTAGGCAAAGAGAAATCTGAAACTTTTTGAATAATGGTTATGTTTGGTTTCTGATTAAGTCTCCATTTGTTCACACTCTCAATATACTATCTCTGTCCAAAAGACATAGTGATGATATGGGCTTCCCTAGTGGCACAGTGGTTAAGAATCTGCATGCCAATGCAGGGGACACAGGTTCAAGCCCTGGTCCGGGAAGATCCCACAGGATGTGGAGCAACTAGGCCCGTGCGCCACAACTACTGATCCTGTGCTCTAGACCCCATGAGCCACAACTACTGAGCCCATGTGCTGCAACTACTGAAGCCCCGGCACCTAGAGCCCGTGTTCCACAACAAGAGAAGCCACCACAATGAGAAGCCCATGCATTGCAACAAAGAGTAGCCCCCACTCGCCGCAACTAGAGAAAGCCCACGTGCAGCAACGAAGACCCAACACAGCCAAAAATAAAATAAATTTTAAAAAATTTTAAAAAGACATAGTGATGATAAATAAAATACAAAAAGAGAATTATAAAGCTAGGATCAAACAAAAATCTTTGTATTTCCAGATAGAAACCCAAAGCAGAGAATGGGGCTATACTCACAGATCTATCCTCACAACTTACTGGAATCCAAGTGCAGAAGCAGGAAAATATACCTGGAAGGTAAAGGTGATAAAGGAGATTGGGGCTCAGCTCTCTGAGAAGTCATCAGCTAGTGTCCTTCTGTTTAAAAAAAAAAATTTTTTAATAGCCATCCTGAAACTCTGCCTGGGGTTCAGTTGATACACAGAAAGAAACTTCCTCCGTGAATGTCGGACATTCCTTATGAGATCATTTTACTTCTTCCTGAATTTTATCCTTTAGAAAAGAGCTTGCCAGATGAGGTGTCATGAATGGGTTACAGATGTGCATGAAATTTTGCTATCCTCAACCCTTAGTGCGGCTGTGGAGAACAGAATGGCTAGAATGCCCTGGCTGATCTCTGACCTGTGACCATTCTTATCTAGAGTTGACCCTTGAACAACATGAGTTTGAATTGTGCAGGACCACTTATGGGTGAATTTTTTTTCAATAGTAAATGCTACAGTACTACAAGATCTGAGGTTAGTTGAATCCATAGTGTGGCACCATGGATATGAAGGACCAACTATAAATTATATGAGGACTTTCAACTGCACAGAGGGTCAGCGCCCCAACCCCTGTGCTGTTCAAGGGGTTGTTCAACCCCTGTGTTGTTCAGCGCCCCAACCCCTGTGTACTTCTGTCAGAATACTGCAGGAATATTTTATATGTGTGCTGCGATTTGAAAATATTTAGGAGTTAAAGTATTAGTACTTCTTATAAGAATCTTCATTAGCTTGCTAGGGCTGCCATAACAAATACCACAGACTAGTGGCTTAAAAAACCGAAATTTATTTTCTCACAGTTGGAGAGGTTGGAAGCTTAAGATCAAGGTGTCGATTTGTTTGGTTTCTTTTGAGGCCTCTCCTAATGGCTGCAGATGGCTGCCTTTCACTGTGTCTTCACATGGTCTTTTCTTGCAGCAGATACCCCGGTGTTCCTTTGTATGTCCAAATTTCCTCTTCTTACATGACACCAGTTAGATTGGATTAGGGCCCATTCTAACAGCCTCATTTTAAATTAATCTTCATTTTAAAGGCCCTGTCTCTAAATACACTCACATTTTCTGGTCCTAGGGGTCAGGGTTTCAACAGAAGAATTTTGAGGGAACACAATGCAGCACCAACAGGGATTACTGTTGATAAACTCTTACTATTTTACTTGAAAATATCTTCATTTCACCCTCAGTATTAAATGATAATTCAGTTGGATATGAAACTGTCAATCATAAACTATGATCAAGTAGGATTTATTCCAGGGATGCGAGGATTTTTCAATATCCTCAAATCAATCAATGTGATACAACACATTAACAAATTGGAGAATAAAAACCATATGATCATCTCAGAAAAATCTTGTGATAAAATTCAACAGCCATTCATGATAAAAACACTTCAGAAAGGGAGAAAAAGGGAACATACCTCAACATAATAAAGGTCATATATGACAAACCCACAGCTAACATCATACTCAATGGTGAAAAGCTTAAAGCATTTCCTCTAAGATCAGGAAGAAGACAAGTATGATCATTCTCACCACTTTTACTGAACATAGTTTTGGAAGTCCTAGCCACAGCAATCAGAGAAGAAAAATAAATAAAAGGAATCCAAATTGGAAAAGAAGAAGTAAAACTGTCACTGTTTGTAAATGGGATGTTGCTATATGTAGAACATCCTAAAGACACTGCCAGAAAACTACTAGAGCTCATCAATGAATCTGGTAAAGTTGCTGGCCACAAAACAAATACACTGAAATCTGTTGCATTTCTACTGACAACAAAATATCAGAAAAAGAAATTAAGGAAACAATCCCATTTACCATCACATCAAAAAGAAATACAGAGGAATAAACCTAAGGAGACAAAAGACCTGTACTCTGAAAACTATAAGATGCTGATGAAAGAAATTAAAGACCCCACAAACAGATGGAAAGATATACCCTGTTCTTGGATTGGAAGAATCAATATTGTTAAAATGACCATACTACCCAAGACAATCTATAGGTTCAATGCAATCCCTATCAAATTACCAATGGCATTTTTTCACAGAACTGGAACAAAAGATTTCACAATTTGTACGGAGACACAAAAGACCCCTAATAGCCAAAACAATCCTGAGAAAGAATGGAGCTTGAAGGAATCATCCTCCCCGACCTCAGACCACACTACAAAACTACAGTAATCAAAACAATAAGGTACTGGCACAAAAACAGACAAACAGATCAGTGGAATAGGATAGAAAGCCCAGAAATAAACCCATGCATTTATGGTCAATTAATCTATGACAAAGGAGGCAAGAATACACATTGGAGAAAAGACAGTCTCTTCAGTAAGTGGTACTGGGAAAACTGGTCATGTAAAAGAATGAAATTAGAACATTCTCTGACACCATATACAAAAGTAAACTCAAAATGGATCAAAGACCTAAATGAAAAACTGGATACTATAAAACTCTTAAGAGGAAAACATAGGCAGAACACTCTTTGACATAAATTGCAGCAATACTTTTTTGGATTTGTCTCCTAGAGTAATGGAAACAAAAACAGAACTAAACAAATTAAACTTAAAAGTTTTTGCACAACAAAGGAAACCATAAACAAAATGAAAAGACAGCCTACAGACTGGGAGAAAACATTTGCAAAGGATGCTACTGACACAGGATTCATTTCCAAAATATATAAGCAGCTCATACAGCTCATTATCAAAAAAACAAACAACCCAAACAAAAAATGGGAAGAAGACCCAAATAGATGTTTCTCCAAAGATGACATACAGATGGCCAACAGGCACATGAAAAGATGCTCAATATTGACAATTATTAGGGAAATGCAACTCAAAACTACAATGAGGTATCCCCTTACACCAGTCAGAATGGCCATCATTAAAAAGTCTACAAATAATAAATACTGGAGTGGGTGTGGAGAAAAAGGAACCCTCCTACACTGTTGGTGGGAATGTAAACTGGTGCAGCCACTGTGGAAAACAGTATAGAGATTCCTTAAAAAAATAAAAGTCGAGTTACCGTATGATCCTCCAATCCTACTTCTGGGCATATATCTGAAGAAAACTCTAATTCAAAGATATACATGTACCCCAATGTTCACAGCAGGACTATTTACAATAGCTAAGACATGGAAACAACCCATATGTCCATCAACGGATGACTGGATAAAGAAGGTATGGTGTGTGTGTGTGTGTATATATATATATATATATATATATATATATATATATATACATACAATGGAATATTACTCAACCAAAAAAGGAATGAAATAATGCCATTTGCAGCAACATGGATGGACCTAGAGAATATCATATTAAGTGAAGTAAGTCAGTCAGAGAAAGACAATTATCATATGATATGACTTATATGTGGAATCTAAAAAAATGATACAAATGAACTTATTTACAAAACAGAAATAGACTCACAGACATAGAAAGCAAACTTATGGTTACCAAATGGGATAGCAGGGGGCGTGGGGGGAAGATAAATTAGGAGGTTGGGATTAACATATACACAATACTATATATAAATAGATACACAATGAGGACCTACTGTATAGCACAGGGAACTATATTCAATATCTTGTAACAACCTATAATGGAAAAGAATCTGAAAAAGAATAGATATATCTACATATGTATAACTGAATCACTTTGCTGTACATCTGAAACTAACACAACATTGTAAATTAACTATACTTCAATTTTTAAAAATTGTTTAAAAAATGTCAGCTGGTGTTATATAAAGTCTAGCATATTATATATTATGCTAGATAGTATGAATATTATGCATATTATACTATATTAAAAACTTTAAATTATCTTTCACATATACATATATATTTAACATATGCTGGAATATACATATTTAAATATACTCTAGAATATATTATATATATACATATTAATATGTATATATATACATTCATATGTGTGCATGTGTGTGTGTGCGTGTGTATATATGTACACATATACATTCCAGCATATAGCTTTAAATGGCCAGGCATTTGAAGAAACAAGACAATGTGAACAAAATCCATGAGAAATCAAAGGTTATAAAACAGACACCAAGGGCTTCCAGATAAGAGTTACTGACCATAGATTTCAAAATAATTATTCTTATTTGGTTCAAGGTAATAAAAAATGATTGAAAATTTAAGCCATGAATGGAAAATTTTAAATGATCTAATGGATTTTTTTAAATAATAAAAATATAATGACTAAGAATTTCAAAAATGTATTTACTATCAAATTACACATGATAGAATTAGTGATCTGAGATAGGTCAAATAAAATATGTGAAATAAGCACATGGAAAAAATAAAATCATGAAATACTGGAAAAAACTTAAAGGTCAAAGAGATATGTAAGAATTCCAAAGTAGAGAACAGAGAACATGAAGAAAAAGCAATATTTGAGTAAATAATGACTGACAATTAACCAAAACTGATGAAAAATATATAAACCATCTAATTTTAGAATATTCAGGCAAGATAAATACAAACAAAACTAAACCTGACTACATAATGGTAAAATTACAGAATATTGAAGAAAAGATGAAATCTTCTAGGTAGCCAGAAAGAAAATATTCAAATGAACAAAAGTTTAATTTAGTTTGGTTTTTTATTTCTTTATTTTTTCCAGTTTTCCAATTATTGAGAAATAATTGACATACATCATAATATAACTTTATGGTCTACAGCAGGATGGTTTGATTTTTTGATTTGCGTATACTGTGAAGCAACTACCACAATAGGCTCAGCTCACATATAGATACAATAAAAAGAAAAAATAAGCAAAAAGGAAAAAATTGTTTCTCCTTGTTACGAGAACTCTCAGGGTTTACTCTCTTAACAACTTTCCTATACAACACACAGCAGTGCTAGCTATAGTCATCATGTTGTACATTACATCCCTAATATTTATTTATCTAATAACTAGAAGTTTGTACCTTTTAACCACCTTCCTCCAATTGCCCTTCCCCCCACCCTCAGCCTCTGGTAACTACAAGTCTGATCTCTTTTTCTATGAGTTTGACAGTTTTTTTTTAGATTCCACATATAAGTGAGATGACACAGTATTTGTCACTCTCTGTGTGATTTATTTCACTTAGCATAATGCCTTTAAGGTCCATACATTGTCAGAAATAGTAGAATTTCCTCATTTTTCTGACTGAATAATATTCCATTTTGTGATAGATACCACAACTTCTTTACTCATTTTATCTACTAATGTACACTTAGGTTGTTTCCATCTCTTGGCTATTGTAAATAATGCTGCTATGAATATGGGAGGGCAGATATCTTTTGAATTAGAGTTTTCATTTTCTTTGTATATATTCCCAGAAGTATTAGAATTGCTGGGTAATATGGTAATCTATTTTTAATTTTTTGAGGATCCTCCATATTGTTTTGCAGTGGCTGTACCAATTTACAATCCCACCAAACCCTTTCTCCTCATCCATACCATCTCTTGTCTTGTTTATAATGGCCATTCTAACAAGTGCAAGGTGATGTCTCATTGCAGTTTTAATGCATTTCCTTAGTTACTAGTAATGTTGAGCATTTTTTCCATGTGCCTGTTGGTCTTTCTTATATCTTCTTTGAAGAAATGTCTATGCAGGTTCTTTGCCCATTTTTTCACTGTTTGGTTTTTTTTGCTGCTGATTTGTGTAAGTTCTATATATATTTTGGATATTAATCTCTAATCAGTTATAGGGTTTCATATATTTTTCCCATTCCATAGGCTGTCTTTTCACTTTGTTGATGGTTTCTTTTGCTGTACAGAAGCTTTTTAGTTTGATGTAGTCCCACTTGTTTATTTTTGATTTTGTTGCTTGTGCTTTAAGTATCACATTCAAGAAATTACTACCAAGACCCATGTCAAGGAGCTTTATTCCCAGGATGGGGGGCAGGTGAAGTCAAGGTGGCAGAATAGGGGGATGCAGAGTTCACATCTCCTCACAACTAGGGCACCTACCAGGCTCTGGTGGGGGACCTTGGACACCTAAGGGGACAGGAGGAACCCCTGCACAACCAGATAGGATGTGGGGGGTTGGGAAGAGGGAAGCAAAAGTGGAGGCAGGATAGGACTGGTGCTCCTGAGGGGCAGCTGGGGGAGAGGAGGGGTTCTAACACCCAGAGGGGCCCACTCACCACTAGGGGATCAGCAGGGACAGGGAGATACCTTCAGGGGATCAGAGGGGAATGTGGCCAGCATTTCCCCCACTTGCTTGGGCAAGCCTTCTTGGGTCCCAGGCCTGAACCTCCACCCTCTGGGGCCCCCTCCAGTCACGCATGTCCTGTGGGCATGGGAGGGAGGAGAAGTAGAGGCGAGAGAGAACCAGTACCCCAAGGGGCAGCTGGGGGAGGGGAGGGGTTCCCATGCTCGGAGGGGCCCACTCATGGTGACGGGATCAGTGGGGACAGGGAGAGAACTTCGGGGAATCAGGGAATCGGAGGGGAATGCAGCCAGCATTTTCTTGACCTGCTTGGGCCCCAGCAAGCCTGCTGGGGTCCCGGGCCTGAACCTCCGCCCTCCGGGGCCCCCTCCAGCCGCACTGAGCCTAGGCCCAGCTGCCCCTGCCTAAGCCCCGCCCCCCCATCTAACCCCCCAAGGCCTTTTCCGGTATTTTTTTTTTTTTTTTTTGCTGTTGTGGTTCTGTTTTGCCTTCTTGTTGTTGTTTCATTTATATTATTATTTTTTCTAATATATTTTTTATTTTTCTAACTTTATTTTATTTTTCATTCTTTGTTATTGTTCTCCTCCTTTTTGTTTGGTGCCCTTTTTTTTTTTTTTTTTTTTTTGCTGCACCCTGCAGCTTGCAGGATCTTGGTTCCCAGGACAGGGGTCAGGCCTGAGATCCTGTGGTGGGAGTGCTGAGTCCAAACAGCTGGACTAACAAAGAACTTCAGACCCCAGGGAATATTAATTGGTGTGAGGACTCCCAGAGGTCCTCATTTTGGCACCAAGACCTGGCTCTACACAACTGTCAGTGTTGGACTGCGAACTCCAGTGTTGGATGCCTCAGGCCAAACAACCAGTAAGACAGGAACACAGCCCCACCCATCAAAAAAAATGATATGACATAAAAATATGTTACAGAAGAAGGAGCAAGGTAAAAACCTAAAAGATCAAATAAATGAAGAGGAAATAGGCAACCTACCTGAAAAAGAGTAATGAGTAGTAAAGATGATCCAAAATCTCAGAAATAGAATGGAGGCATGGATTGAGAAAATACAAGAAATGTTTAACAAGGACCTAGAAGAACTAAAGAACAAACAGTGATGAACAACACATAACTGAAATGAAAAATACACTAGAAGGAATCAATAGCAGAATAACTGAAGCAGAAGAACGAATAAGTGAGCTGGAAGATAGAATGGTGGAAATAACTGCTGAGGAGCAAAATAAAGAAAAAAGAATGAAAAGAAATGAGGACTGTCTCAGAGACCTCTGGGACAACATTAAATGAACCAACATTTAAATTATAGGGGTCCCAGAAGAAGAAGAGAAAGAGAAAGGGTCTGAGAAAATATTTGAAGAGATTATAGTTGAAAACTTCCCTAACATGGGAAAGGAAATATCCACCCAAGTCCAGGAAGCACAGAGAGTCCCATAAAGGAGAAACACACGAAGACATATATTAATCAAACTAACAAAAACTAAATTCAAAGAAAAAATATTAAATGCAGCAAGGGAAAGCAACAAATAACCTACAAGGGAATCCCCATAAGGTTATCAGCTGATTTCTCAGCAGAAACTCTGCAGGCCAGAAGGCAGTGGCATGATACATTTAAAGTGATGAAAAGGAAAAGCCTACAGCCAAGATTACTCTACCCAGCAAGGATCTCATTCAGATTCGATGGAGAAATCAAAAGCTTTACAGACAAGCAAAAGCTAAGAGAATTCAACACAACCAAACCAGCTCTACAACAAATGCTAAAGGAACTTCTCTAGGTGGGAAACACAAGAGAAGAAGAAACCCCACAAAAACAAACCCAAAACAATTAAGAAAATGGTAATAGGAACACATATATCAATAATTACCTTGAATGCAAATGGATTAAATGCTCCAAACAAAAGACACAGACTGGCTGAATGGATACAAAAGCAAGACCTGTATATATGCTGTCTACAAGAGACCCACTTCAGACCCAGAGACACATACAGACTGAAAGTGAGGGGATGGAAAAAGATATTCCATGAGAATGGAAATCAAAAGAAAGCTGGAGTAGCAATGCTCATATCAGTTAAAATAGACTTTAAAATAAAAACTGTTATAAGAGATAAAGAGACATTACTACATAATGATCAAGGGATCAATCCAAGAAGAAGATATAATAATCGTAAATATTTATGCAGCCAACATATAAGTACCTCAATACATAAGGCAAATGCTAACAGCCATAAAAGCGGAAATCAACAGTAACACAATAATAGTTGGGGGGGAACTTCCCTGGTGGTCCAGTGGTTAAGAATCTGCCTTCCAATGCAGGGGACGCAGGTTCGATCCCTGGTCAGGGAATTATGATCCCACATGTTGTGGGGCAACTAAGCCCATGTGCCGCAACTACAGAGCCCATGCACTCTGGAGCCCATGTGCCACAACTAGAGAGCCTGCGCACCGCAACTACTGAGCCCACACGCTCTGGAGCCCTGCACCACAACTAGAGAGAAGCCCGTGCACCACAACAAACATCCCGCATGCCACAACTAAGACCCAATGCAGCCGAAAATAAATAAATAAATATTTTAAAAATAATAATAATAATAGTGGGGGACTTTAACATGCCACTTACACCAATGGACAGATCATCCAGACAGAAAATAAATAAGGAAACACAGCTTTAAATGACACAATAGACCAGATAGATTTAATTGATAGTTATAGGACATTCCACCCAGAAGTGGCAGAATACACTTTCTTCTCAAGTGCACAGGGAACATTCTCCAGGATAGATCACATCTTGGGTCACAAATCAAGACTCAGTAAATTTAAGAAAATTGAAATCGTTATCAAGCATCTTTTCTGACCACAACGCTATGAGATTGGAAATCAATTACAGGAAAAAAACTGTAAAAAACACAAATACATGATAGCTAAACAGCATGCTACTAAATAACCAAGAGATCACTGAAGAAATCAAAGAGGAAATCAAAAAATACCTAGAAACAAATGACAATGAAAACATGATGACCAAAAACCTATGGGACTCAGCAAAAGCAGTTCTAAAAGGGAAGTTTATAGCAATTAAATCTCACCTCAAGAAACTAGAAAAATCTCAAATAAACAATCTAACCTTACACCTAAAGCAACTAGAGAAAGAAGAAGAACAACAAAAAAAAGCCCCAAAGTTAGTAGGAGGAAAGAAATCAAAAAGATCAGAGCAGAAATAAACTAAATAGAAATTAAGAAAACAATAGCAATAAATAAATAAGGTCAGTAAAACTAAGAGTTGGTTCTTTGAGAAAATAAACAAAATTGATAAACCTTTAGCCAGACTCATCAAGAAAAAAAGAGAGAGGACTCAAATCAATAAAATTAGAAATGAAAAAGGTGAATTTACTACTGACACCACAGAAATACAAAGGATCAAAAGAGACTACTTCAAGCAACTATATGCCAATAAAATTGACAACCTAGAAGAAATGGACAAATTATTGGAAAGGTACAACTTTCCAAGACTGAACCAGGAAGAATTAGAAAATATAAACAGACAAATCACAAGTAATGAAATTGAAACTGTAATTAAAAATCTTCCAACAAAGAAAAGTCCAGGACCAGATGGCTTCACAGGCGAATTCTATCAAACATTTAGAGAAGAGCTAACTCCTATCCTTCTCAAACTCTTCCAAAAAAATTGCAGAGGGAGGAACACTCCCAAACTCATTCTATGAGGCCACCATCACCCTGATACCAAAACCAGACAAAGATATCACAAAAAAAGGAAATTATAGGTCAATATCAATGATGGACATAGAAACAAAAACATTACGATTTGCACTTTTCTAATAATTAGTGTCAATGTTTTTCAAGTTGCCTAGGGCAAACAGGAATTCATTGAAGGGCAGAAAACTCATGTCAGTTTGCCATTCTGTGTTTTTTTTATATGTTGATCTTGCCGTTCCCTGAACATATTGTTCCAGAAGGCAATATTAAAGGACAATCTCATACGAGGTTGGAGCACTATATTTTCTTCATTGTGAATATGCTCTCAGGGTTCACACAGATGCAGGTTTTTTTGTTTAAACAGAAAAGAGGGAAATAATTAGTCCTTCCTAGATGCAGAATATAGGAATTTTGATCTGAAAAGAGTGTGAAGAGGTTATGGGGTATCACCTCACACTGGTCAGAATGGCCATCATCAAAAAATCTACAAACAATGAATGCTGGAGAGGATGTGGAGAAAAGGGAACCCTCTTGCACTGTTGGTGGGAATGTAAATTGGTACAGCCCCACTATGGAGAACAGTATGGAGGTTCCTCAAAAAACTAAAAATAGAACTACCATATAACTCAGCAATCCCACTACTGGGCATATACCCAAAGAAAACCATAATTCAAAAAGACACATGCACCCCAATGTTCACTGCAGCACTATTTACAATAGCCAGGTCATGGAAGCAACCTAAATGTCCATCAACAGAGGAATGGGTTAAAGAAGATGTGGTACATATATACACTGGAATATTACTCAGCTGTAAAAAGGAATGAAATAGTGCCATTTGCAGAGACGAGGATAGACCTAGAGTCTGTCATACACAGTGAGGTAAGTCAGAAAGAGAAAAATATCATATAATATATCTTATATGTGGAATCTAGAAAAGTGGTACAGATGAACTTATTTGCAAAGCAGAAATAGAGACAGAGATGTAGAGAACAAACTTATGGATACCAAGGGGGGAAGGGGGGGTGGGATGAACTGGGAGATTAGGACTGACATATATACACTACTATGTACAAAATAGATAACTAATGATAGCCTACTGTATAGCACAGGGAACTCTACTCAGTGCTCTGTGGTGACCTAAACGGGAAGGAAATCTTAAAAAGAGGGGATATATGTATACACATAACTGATTCACTTTGCTGTACAGCAGAAACTAACACAACATTGTAAAGCAAATATACTCCAATAAAAATTAATTTTAAAAAATAACACTTTTTTAAAAAAGAAAAACATTAAGAAAAGAAATAAGGAAAAGAGACTCTGCCAACCAAATGTAAATTGGAAGAAAATCACAATGTGCTGGAGCTAAAAGCAATCTTAGCGGTTGAAATACACGGCATTAATGTCCTCAATTCTTTACCCTGTCCTTATCCACATTCTTCACATACAACCTGGCAGTACCTTCTCCCAGGAAAGAGACAGAAGATACTTCCCTCCCCTTGCTTTCGGGTTTGCCACATGATCTGCTTGGGTTAATGGAATGTTAATAGAAAATAGTTTGTGCTATTGTGCCTGCTCTCTTTCACATCTGTCAGAGCAGGAGAGTAAGCCTGGGCTAGCTGAGGAGAAGGATTAGAGACCTACAGGGCTGAGCCAGCCAGGCATGTACCCAGCCTAGAACATGAGACTCTCAGGTGACCTACAGATCTGTGAACCAGGTAAATGCCTATTGCTGTGGGATACTGAGACTATGTGGTTGATTGTGCCATATATTAGTTGATACCATACCCAACAACTTCAACTCCTTCAATTTATAGAGGAGAAAACCAGACCCCAAAAGTGGAAGCAGATGGATAGTAGTGGAAACAGGGCTGGAAATTAGGACCTGAAACAGAACCTTGAATATCTGAATATTAACTCCAGGCTCAGATATGCACTGGCCACATGGACACTGGAAAGCCAATTAGTTTCTCTGAATCTCAGTGCTTTGTTGGAAAATGAAGGTAACATGTACCCTAAATAAAAACTAGAAATTGTCTGGTCTAAATAAGGTATTCGATGTGAAGACACTTTGTGAAAAAGGGATAAAGACACTCAAGTGGTTAGTGTTTAATGGATGCCAAGTGCATGATGAAACTTTTGCTTACATGATATTATTTTATCTCATTTAATCTTTAAAATACCTACCAATTAATAAGGTAGGTGTGCACTCATTTGTTGAAAATCAGGTGATTACCGTGTGCTTACAGAGCCAGGTCCTATGTACATGTAACGAATAAACAAATTCATGCTGAGGGAACTGAAGTAACTTACCCAAGTAACTTAACCTCAAAGAACTTGGCATGTTTTTATTAATCAGTAGGGAGCTTGATGATTGTAGCTCAGGAAAACTGTTAACTATTGCAAAATAACTTTCTGCTACTGGTCACCCAGAAACATGCTACAAAGTTATTCAAATTAGAGTGTCTGCTTTTAGAGCTTTGATCTGAAAATTTTATTAGAAACATCTGTTTTTACTATCCAAATGTCATGATATATATGCCATGCCACCTACCATTAACAGTCACTGGGGTCTCTAATCACAACATTCCATCTGCTCTGGAAGATGAATACCCTTCTCTCTGGGGCACTCCCAAGGGCATAAGGTGCATTTCAAATGTGCCACATGGCCTATATTTTGATTCAAACTACACGCAACATACCTTTAAAACTCAACAATACATATCTTAGGTTTAACTTCTCAGCATGAGAAGGACTGACTCTCTTTTAAGGTATCCGATAACACTTTTCAAAATTAAATACATCAATACAGGCCCCTGCAAATACGGGGGGAAAAAACATAAGAGAAAAACAGATTTTATTTGCACCAACAAATATTTGGGAAAACAGGAGGTGCCCTAAATTACTGGGAACGCTTATTAGCAATAGAGAATCTTGCCCTGAGTGAGACTTAAGAATAGCCACAAAAAGAATGAAAATTGTGTAAAGGCAAATAAACTTCTTTTCTCAGCTTCAAGAGTACTGAGTTCAAACACCATTCCTGGCTTCCTAATTGCATTGTAGTTTTACATATGAGAAGAATGTTCTCTGAAGTGAAATCTCATGTAATTTCTTAGGGTCTTCAGGAATTTTAGTTAATCCAGATTAAAGTAAATCGATCAGAATATGAAAGGATTAAGAAAATATGCTTTTATTCCACCTCAAAATCTCTTTCCCAATAAAATATATTTGATATAGATTCTACTAGCAGGTCTTAAAATTTACAATATTCCAAAGAAAATGAGGGATGATGCTGGAGGAGGACAGTGGAACCCCGCCAGAATTTGAGAGGACTTCCCTCTGGGCAAGGTTTCATTCTGATTATTTTCATTGCACTGAGTCACAAATTTCAGGACACAAAGAAATGAAGGGGCAAGGAGTAAGGGCTTCCTCTTCAACTTCCTTCAAAGCTTTATTTTTGAATAGAATCCTTGAAGTCACTATTTCTGAACAAAAGTGTGTTGTGTACAAGAACTCTGCAAACATTTCTTATTCTTTTCCTTGTTGAAATATTTATAATGTATATTGTGAAAAGAAGCACACATTTGGAAAGAATCTCTTTGAAAACTTGCTTAATTGTGATAGTTAAATAGCTTAATAGTAAATAACTAGTTTAATAGTAAATATATTATGTACATATAACTACATAAATATAATAGTATATATAATTATATATAATAGTATAATAATAGAAGTGTAATATTAGTGTGTGTGTGTATATATATAGTATATATGGACAGTATTCCCGTTCAGAAAGGGAACTTTAACTTAAACGGTCTTCATTAACAGGTAAAATGCATGGAATTTTCAGGAGGAAAATATTAATACACATTGTGAAAGATAATTGTGACTTTGTGGTAGTATCCTACTTTCATTTTGTAAACTGTGTGAAGGGCTTGCTTATCCCCTGCCTGCATTTCAAGCAACACTTACCAGTGACTGTGCCGGATTTAAATCATAATTTATAGTCACCAGTACAAAATTGCTCCTGAAAAAATATTATTCTATTTTTTAGCATTATTGAGGTATAATTGAGAAATAAAACTAAGATATTTCAAGTGTACAATGGGATGATTTGATAAAAAATATTTATTTTAAATGGAACTCATCTATGGGTAGGAAAGTGAGTTTTGTATTTGTTATGTTTAATCTCTGCCCAAATCAACTTCCCTTTTATTTGAGGTTAAGGAACATAAAAAGTAGAGCTTGGGCTTTTATATCTTTTAAGTGGATTTCTGCTTAAAGATACTAAAAGACAGCATCTACACTAAAATGCCTTCTTCAGTCGGCACGGTATTTATGTGGTGGCATAATATTTTGAAATATCAGCAGAAGTTCTCCTCTTTTAATCTTTTGGGTTTTTTTATAAGACCATGGTCTTTTCACCATTCACGCACCTAAACTGTGAGACATTCATAAAGAAAATAATTTTATAGCAAAAAGAAGGCATTTGGGATTCTAAAGGCAAAATCCTGAGTCTGAATAGATTTGAAGACAGAGTTAGAGACAGACTTCCTACCATGACACCATGACAGCCAAAGATTCTCCTGATTTGATGGTGGGAGGCAGGGGACAGGAAGGGCAGTAAAGAGCCCAAATGGAGAGGAAATAGGGAATAAGTAGAACTTACAATTCCCTAAGAAAGGTGAGTCCTGGTCCCTGGCCACAGTAAACTGAATAATTGAAATCCAGATTGTTTGAGGATGGTTATAGGTGCACCTGGAGATCATTATATCTACTTCTAGTTACCATTAAAGGCAGGTGCGAAGGGAGCAAAATATTCTAAGGAGCCTCTATTCCGGAGGCCAGCATGAGATTGAGATCTACTTGGGTGAAACGCTGAAGTAAGAAGCACACTAAGGCTCGACTGTCAGCCTGCACGGCTCCAGAAATAGTTCTCAGCCACGGAGACCACAGCAAATAAAAAAGGAGAGGAAAGTGGGGTAGAAGGTGAAAGGTTTTCAGTTCTTCTTAAGGTTCTTGGCAACTGGTCTGCAATCCAGAGACCCACCTTGGTGTGGGGTGGGTGTAGGGATAATTTAATGAGAAAGGGAGAAGCAGGCATGAATCCTCAAATAGTAAAGGAGATATTTGCATTTTAAAGTGATCGGTAGGGCAGCAAGCACAGAGCTGAAACAGGTGGAAGCACTGTAGGCTGGTCTGTGTTATGCCTCCCTTGAGGGTGACTTGGAGGCTCAAAAGTGCCTGACAACCAGGAATGTGCTGCTTACTTATGCTAATTCTGAGCAAGAGCTCAGCGTTCACAGCCCCGGAGAAGCTGCTGAATAAATACGATTCATTGCCTCTCATAAAGCACAGCTGTGGGAAATAACCTGCAGAACCTGATAAAATTTGGGGAACTAAAAGGGAACAACTTTCTATTTTTCAATCTGTTCTTTGAAAATAGTTTTTATATTTAAAAAAGAATCCACTAAGTATTTTTCAAATGATGTCAATAAAATTTACCTGGGATTCTCTGTAAATATCAGACAACCTGTCCTTTTTTTTTAATCATAGAGACAAAATAAGCCAGACTCTCTAATAAATGGTCAAAGAATTTGACAGCTCAGAGGCACTACATGTTAGGAGCATGAAATATTGTACATGCTTTAAGAGGGGTGTGAATAGAGACTGGTATTGCAAAAAAAAAAATGGAATTGTCAGTGTCAAAAAACTGGGACAGTGTCAAAGAAAAACTGCATTGATGGGGTTAAATAGGCAAGGAAGACTTCATTCAAGACTATTTTAGGGACTTCCCTGGTGGTGCAGTGGTTAAGAATCCGCCTGCCAATGCAGGGGACACAGGTTCGATCCCTGGTTCAGGAAGATCCCACATGCCGCGGAGCAACTAAGCCTGTGTGCCACAACTACTGAGCCTACGCTCTAGAGCCCATGAGCCACAACTAGTGAGCCCACGTGCCACAACTACTGAAGCCCGAGCACCTAGAGCCCGTGCTCTGCAACAAGAGAAGCCACCACAGTGAGAAGCCCATGCACCGCAATGAAGAGTAGCCCCCACTCGCCACAGCTAGAGAAAGCCCACGTGCAGCAATGAAGACCCAATGCAGCCAAAACTAAAAATTAAAAAAAAAAAAAAATACTATTGCTTAGGGGTCAAGACTACTGCAATCATGGAGAGAAACTGAACTCAACTCTGGAAACAAAAGGCAGAAGAGAACATTAAGGTCACCTTGATCAGAAGGTAGAGTTGGGTTTGGAGAGAATTCGGAAATATGTTCCCCTCCTAGCAGAAGCACAGTCATAGGGAAATGGAAACTCGGGACTTGTCGTGTCCTATTCTGTTATTTGGGAAAAGAAAAAAGAGGATTTTCTCTGCCTGGACTCTTGGCAGCGGTGTGCTAGTAAAGGGTTAACAAATTTTTTTTCTCCCTCCAGAAGAAAACAGAGCCATTTTTTGTAGTGTTTATTAATTTCCACTCTATAAATTTTCCCAATATGACCTATTTCAAGCTATCAATTTAATAATACTGCAATGTGAATTTGGGAAGAAAGGCTCACAATCAGGTTTTCAGAGGTAGAATCAGCCAACTTAAGCACATCACACTGCTTTTTAGCCATGCACACTGGCAAAAAACGAGAAGCATCTAGAAATAATAATAATATATGCTAAGGATCCAACTCCTCATTATTGAGGTTTTAGACAAGTACATGAAGAGAAGAAGTTTAGGGTAGGAATAGCTTAAGAATTATAACACAGACATTAACTTATAACACCTTACAAATTGCAGCTGATTTAATTCCCATTACTGAATTCTGATGAGGAAACCGAGGGTCTCAGCTTCACATAACTAGTAAATGGCCAAGCTGGGAATGGACCAGAGGACTAACTGCTTCCCAAACCCTCTCTCTCCATGAGCTCAACTCTGAACAACATTCACAAATCCTTTTCTCAAGACCTACATCCTCAAAAATATGTCTTACCTAGAGCCCACAATTCTTACAGGTAGATATATCCTTTAAGGATAAACACAACCCAGGATGCTGAAAATATGAAAATTGCTCTGTGAGAGACATCCTTGTTCCATTAGCATCCCTTGCACATAAGTGGAACATATTCTGACGTGATCCAATGAAAGAGTAAAGGAGTAACTTTTTGATTTGGAAGGAGACAGTTACAGAAACTCCAATAGTTTGAAGCCTTATTGTGATAGATAGGAAAGCAAATGTTAAGTCTAAAATGAGGAGAGAGGCGAAAATAAAGGCCCCTGGAAACAATAATCGGCTGACTTATTCATCTTTGTATCCCTCCGGGTCAGAATGTGGCTGAACTCAGAGCAGGTGCTGGATACTAGTTTGAAGAAAGGAGAGAGAATTGGAGGGAAAGCCAGATGGAAGGAAAGGTAGAAAGACACAAAGACAAAAGGGAAGGAAAAAATTCAGGAGGGAGCGAGGGGGACCTGGTGGGTGTACTTTTAAAAATGTGAGGAGTGTCCAAAAATGCAGTAGAAAGGCTGTCGTCACAGCTGGGAAACGTGGCCTGACTTTGACATTCACCTGAGCACTGGTTTCTGCAGGCCAACAATTGAGTGAGTGTTATTTGTAATCTTCACCTTGCCCACCTTGTCACACCGTGGAACTCTCTTGGTCACACCCATTTATAGGACATAGTTATTAAATATTGTGCAAGACAAAGTGGGTTCTCATGTCATGTCTTTATATTTGCATATTTAATAATAATTAAAATGAAGTCAATAAAATATGTACATATTTTTATTTTAAATTGCATAGACAATGTACATGTGTTTTTTATTTTTCTATGAAAAATAAGGGCAATTGTCTTATTTAAAGCACATAGCAATGAGGAGTGAAATTAAAATGCTATAAAATACTCTCTTTTTATTCAGTTAAGTAAATGAACTTTCTACCTGGAAGATGATACTCTCATTGGCATCCCTGTCATAGATTAACGGCAGATTTTTGGATGCTACCATTGATAAAGTATTTTTTCTGGCTTTTAATAAAGTACTGTTCCATGAAGGATATTATAATCTCCCAACATGGTTCTTTTGTAGAGTGGTTCAGTTTTTTTCCACTTGCATAATTTTCATTTGTTATCAGACAATAAAACATTTTGCTCAGAATATTTCTCCCCTCATCTTGCTTAATTTCA
Organism: Grampus griseus; assembly: GCF_964374135.1. Lineage (NCBI taxonomy): Eukaryota > Metazoa > Chordata > Mammalia > Artiodactyla > Delphinidae > Grampus > Grampus griseus. The sequence continues at coordinate 97,711,348 of NC_139019.1, read as the reverse complement.
AATAAAATTAATGCGGATAGTATTTGGGGGCAGGGAAGAGAACCAGAATGTGAATACTCATATCATAATTCCTGTTACACACATATATCTTGAATGTGATTATCTAAACTGACTGAGATAGTAATCCCTGAAGGGGTCTTGCATGTCATAGATGTTGAACATGGATTTGTGAAAAAAAAAATGAACAGAAAATAGTTCTGTCTAGGAAGAGTTCTCCATTCACTAGACACCTCTGCCCTTCTCAAGTTATCTGCGCTACGTCACACTGTGTAGTCAGCCACGAGTATAGCCAACTATCAGAACTGGAAAAGAAATATTAATGAACCAAATTCCTTTAGACTCGCAGATGTTTGTTGCATACATTCTAGAATGGCAGTATTTTTTCCTCTTTTAACTGAATCTCCTAGGATGATAGAGTTAGTGCAAAACTAGAGAAAGAAAAGAGCATTATTAAATTCACTCAGTAAACACTTTTCAGTACCTACTACATGCTGACACTAAATCACTAAAAATCCTTTCAAGAAGTAGGTAAAGAAGGATGCACCAGGCGCTGGTCAGCCATTAGAGATGCTAGACAGGCAACGACGACTATAATACAGTATTGATAAGTACCAAGATGGGGATAAATGTTTGGGTATTCGCTATCGGAACACAGCATGACAGCCCATGCAAGGATAGGGGATAACTTTGGAAGTTTTTTGGAGGTACTGATGCTGACCTAAGTGAGTACCAGTGAGCCCCTCAAAGAGAAGGGGGAAAGGGTGCTCCAGGCAGTGGTGGTTTAAACTAGTTATAAAGGAAACAGGCTGTAAAGTTATAAAGGGCGAAGGAGGATCAGAGTCTGAACTCCCTGGTTTAATAACTATTGGGTCTGGGCAGATGACTTTTCTTCTACGCATCTATCTACTCATAGGGAACCTTAGAGAAAATGAGAGAGTAAAAAAGAAAAACAAAACAAAAAAGAGTACTTGGGGACTTCCCTTGTGGCACAGTGGTTAAGAATCCACCTGCCAGTTCAGGGGACATGGGTTCGATACCTGGTCCGGGGAGATACCACATGCCGCAGAGCAACTAAGCCTGTGTGCCACAACTACTGAGCCTGCACTCTAGAGCCCGTGAGCCACAACTGCCGAGCCCATGCACCACAACTACTGAAGCCTGTGCGCCTAGAGCCCGTGCTCTGCAACAAGAGAAGCTACTGCAATGAGAAGCCCGTGCACCACAAGGAAGAGTAGCCCCTGCTCTCCGCAACTAGAGAAAGCCCGCGCGCAGCAACGAAGACCCAACACAACCAAAAATAAATAAATTTATTTTAAAAAAAGCACTTGGCAGCATGTAATTACTTAATAATATGTATTTTATCTGTGAAATTTTGGTGATGCATTCAGGTAACTGTATTTCTATAAATCTGGAGTGAAAATTTTTCAACTTAGATAATGATCATTGAGGGAGAAAAGAGAGTTGAGGGTTAAAGGACTTTCTGCTCGAAATTACTAGTTGTTGCAGGTTGTAATTTCCAGAAGCAGATACCATGTAGAGTATGGGGTACAAGATGTTCATAAAGGATCAAAACATATGAAAGAAACAATGAAACAGGATAGAGAAGAGGAAGAAGTCGAACTGTGAAGCAAGCACAAGGAAGCCCTGGCCACCCCAGCAGGGAGTCCTCGAGTGACCAGTGCCTCTTGGAGTTATGTGCATGGGCCAAAACGGCCATGTCTTTACCCCTCTGCCTGGCTACCCCAGGAAAGGCGTGACCGCAGGCAAAGCAGCTCTCAGCCACTGAGACAAATTCTCTGAAATTGGGCAGCAAGCCCTTCCCTGAAGGGGGATCTGGGAGGCACATCTCTGGATCTATTACAATAGTGTTCCCTAAAAGTATGTCCTCCTCCCCTTCTGGGTGAATGCAAGACGGTGCTTCTCAGCCCCTTATAGATGGGCTGGGCACCTCACTCTTCATGGACAATGGAGACCCTCCTTGGGAGTCTTCTGTTTCTCTCCTCCTGCACCAAGGGGACTGCATGTTCCATATGGTGGAGCTGAAGGACAGAGGAGCCTCCCTCCACCTGCATTGAAGAACAACTACATGGACATGATTCTGAAGAGTTCAACCTTCAGATGTAATGCAATGAGGAATTGTGATTAAGCTCTTAAGGAAGATGGTGACATGATTAGATCTGCCTTTAGAAAGATCAGTCTGGCTACGATATGCAAAGTTTTTGAAAATCGATGAGGCTGGAGGCAGACAACTCATTAGCTACTACTTTTTGAGACAAACAGGATGACAAGGGAAAAGGATTTATAGTCAAGGAAAGAAAGTAAAGCTACAGCTAAGGGTTAACTGTACTATTTGATGACAGGTTGGATGGCAGTCAGAATACGTAGTCTGGGGTGTGAGGCTGGGCTCTTCTATTGTATTTCCCGTAAGAGCGGCTTGATAGGACAATAATAGCAGCTAATATTTATTAAGTGCATTTGGGCACCAGTCACTCTGCTAATCACTGTGCGTGCATTGCCCCCTCTTCTCAGCGGTCACAGTTATCCTTTCTACTCTGCTGACAGAAACCCAGCTTTATTTAGGAACTAGTTTTTTGTGTATCTTTAAGGGGCTTCCCTACCCCCAGGGGTAGATGCTCATCAGTCTATGCCAGCCATTATAATTTCATTTCCCTTATCAGTGATTTGTTACACATGGTCATGTATTAGAAAAACAAGACAAAGAGGAAAGTCTAGTGAGAGGCCTCTGGGATTGTTTTCCTCATAATTAAAAAAGGAGAAATAAAATAGGGACTCGCTTGTTCCTGCCTTTGGCACTGCCACGTGAGGCCTCTATGTTAGGAGCTACTTGTATTCTTTTTGTGCCCCAAAGGGGAAAGTCAAGAGAGTCCCAGAGAGAGTGACAGGAGCCCTCACATCATGGAGCTGAGCAGGTAACCAACTCTGATAGAGCTGACCTTGGGACTTCCTGTTATGCGAGGTAGCGAATTATTCTCGTTGTTTAAGCCACTTTTAGTTTATTCAGTGACTTGCACCTAAAGGATCCTCGCTGATACACCTGTTTTAGTGTTATTATCTATGTTTGAAGGAGGTAGGAGAAGAGGTGAGGGGATAGCCCAAGCTCTGCAGATCTACCAGCAAGAGTAGGAGATCCTCTCACGATCTTGGTGGTCACTCCCGTGGAAGTACTAGAAGCTTAAATGCCAGTATTTGGGAAAATAATCTGCTTTTTTCACATTCTTTTTTCCTGAGACCCGACCTCAGGCTTTCACAATCTCAAGTTTTCTTCTCATTTTTAAGACATCCTTTGTTTCTTGGGATTTTAAAGTCACAGCTTTTTCCTCACTTCTTGCTCTGGCCCTTAACTATTTCATTAGCTCCATTCACCACATTAGATGAAGAGTGTGTCGTTAGCTCCAAATGATTGTTGGTGGCTGTTCAAGAACTAACAATAAAAAGTCAACGTTTCGGACTTCCCTGGTGGCCCAGTGGTTGAGCCCGCCTACCAATGCAAGGGACACAGGTTCAATCCCTGGTCCGGGAAGATCCCCCATGTCTCGGAGCAACTAAGCCCATGCACCATAACTACTTAGCCTGCTCTCTAGAGCCCACGAGCCACAACTCCTGAGCCCATGTGCTGCAACTACTGAAGCCCATGTGCCTAGAGCCTGTGCTCCGCAACAAGAGAAGCCACCACAATGAGAAGCCCGTGCACCGCAACCAAGAGTAGCCCCTGCTCGCTGCAACTAGAGAAAACCCGCGCACAGCAACCAAGACCCAAAGCAATCAAAAAAAAAAAATTCAACCTTTCACTAGTGACTGGCGTGCAATGGTGTATAATTTTGTGACATCTAACAGGGTCCTATGCTCTGTAGATCACAGGACTGGGAATGGCTGTTACTATGGCTGCAGATTTTTCAAAGGGCTGTATTCTTTTGAACAGAAGACCCTGCAAACAAATTCTCAGATTCTGTCTTTTGTTTCGTCTCATTTGTGGCTCAGGTGAAACTATTTTTCCCATCAGGATAAAATTGTTTAGATTTTTTTTCCTTCAATAAATACAACCTTAAATAGTATAACCTTTAGAAAATGCTCTCTTTTCATTTTAACTTTATAATAGTTATCTAATGAAGGCAAGATATTCCTGAAGGATAGGCAAAACTGGGAAAATTGTGTGTTCCAAACCAAAAAAGAAATCAGAGAATGTTAACCGAATCTTAACTTGAACCAAATCTTATTTTTCTCAGTCTTCTTTTTTAGTTCTAAATTGAGTATTAAAGCATAGAGCACAATGACATCAATACATTCTCTTAGCATAATGCTATGTAACCCAAAATGAAGCATGGTATCAAATACAAATTCCTCCACTTGGGGTTTGCATCCCGTGTTTTCTCAAAGACTTTCCTCAAACACGCCCTCTCCTGCTTCAACCAATTCTCAGTTCTTGATGGAATATTACCACCAGCATACAAACAAGCACTAATATTGGTTTTTTTCAAATCAAATCAAATAAAACCTCCCAGAACTTTGACCTGAATCATCTTCCCACCACTCTTCCATTCCTTCCCAATTCACTGTACATTTTCTTGACAAATATAGTCATGTCAATATGATCTTCTACATCCAGTCCAATCAAGTTTCCACCCCTTCTATTCCAGAAAAAGATCTTGTCAGGGTCACACACACAAAAATTTATCCAGTGATCACCGTTCTTTCCTTAACCAGACATTTCCATTGCTTCCAACATAACTGCTCACTTTTCTTCACAAAACTCTCTCATCTCTTAATGTCTACGACCCCATGTGCTTGTACCTGAGTGCCTGCATTATTAGCTGCTTCATCACAGTCTCCTTTGCTGGTTCATTTTCTCCTCCTCCACCACTAAATGTCCTGGGCTCTCTAGGCGACATTTTTTCAAGCCTATGGCTTTAAATAGAACTTGTCTGCTATGACTTCCACATCTGTACCTTAAGATTCAAACATGCCCTGGAACTCCAGAATCATATACCCAACACCCTGCTGGATATTTGTCCACAGGTGTTTTTTTTGGGTTTTTTTTTGGGGGGGGGTTTGTGGTAAGCGGGCCTCTCACTGTTGTGGCCTCTCCCATTGCGGAGCACAGACTCCGGACGCGCAGGCTCAGCGGCCATGGCTCACGGGCCCAGCCGCTCTGCGGCATGTGGGATCTTCCCGGACCGGGGCACGAACCCGTGTCCCCTGCATCGGCAGGTGGACTCTCAACCACTGCGCCACCAGGGAAGCCCCCCCACAGGTGTTTTTAAAAAGCATCTTAAAATTAACACAGCCAAAATAGTACTCTTGATTCTTCATAGAACTCAATTACCAAACTCTTTTCTCAGATGAACTGTTTTGAATAAATAACACTATCCAATTTTTTAAGTCAAACTTTCAGGGATTTTTCCTTATTTCTCACTGTCCATCAGAATCCTCATTCTCAAACGTACGTATATAAATTATCAATATATCATGTACAATTTGCCTTCAAAACATATCCTAAATCTATCTTCTTGTTTTCCATTTCTACTGTTTAAACCATCATTGCTCAGATTATTCACAGCACTTTAGCTAGTCTCCCTGCTTCCATTCTTCTCCCTACACAATAGTTGTTTGTTTGTTTTTCCTTATTAACTTTACTGAAGTGTGACTTACATGCAATAAAAAAGCACCTATTTTAAGTTTGCAGTTTGGTGAGCTTGTCAAATGTATACACCCATATGATCATCAACCCTATCAGGATACAGAATATTTCCATCACCCCCCAAATTTTCCTTGTATCCATTTGCGTTTTACCCACCCTCACCTCTGGCCTAGGCAACAACTGATATGTTATCAGTTGTTGCCTAGGCCAGAGATTACTATAGATTAGGTTTACCTCTTCTGTAATAGTATATACATGGGTTCATATGGTATGTGTTCTTTTGTGTCCTAGGTAGCTCAGCACATTTTTTGAGATTCGTCAATGTTGTGTGCCTAGTAGTTTGTTTCTTTTTATTGTTTGGATATACCACAATTTGTTTAAGAAAATATCAAAGAAAATCTTTGTGATCTTAGAAGATAAAACTACTAAATAGGCTATAATAAAAAATTAACACCATCATGATGAACTGCCCAAAATTAATGTATTAAATAACTTAGAGCCCAGGGAGATGATGCTAGGAAGTCTACCAAATAAACCATCTAGTCTAAAAATCATATAATCATGAGGAAGTATACTTATAAGCCCATTCTTCAGTGGGGAAGTACTAAGGTTCAGTAATTAGTTTAAACATAATAAGTACATAAATAGTGAGTTTGGGGGAAAAAAAGATTGTTTTCTGGGATAATCACACATAGGTGACAAGCTAAAAATGGCATAAAGTCCATTGAAATTGGTTACATAAAATTACAAGCTATCTGAGGCATCTGCATTCGAGACAATATTCTCCTCCAGTTAAGGAATGGAAAATTAGACATAGGGTATTTCCAAGTAATGCAGTCAATACTACTGTAGTATTAAGTGGACAGGAAGTCCTGCTTTTAAACTGAAATTGCTCCTATTAGCTTTAATAACTGATGTGAGTACTTTTAAAGTCTGGATAACCACTAAGGATTCATTTCCACAATATGCCTCCATTTAATGTGAAATCAGATGGAAGGTGTCCCAAACAACTGTTCAGTTTCTTTTTTTCAGTTATTCATTAATTAATTTTATTTTTTGTTCCACCTGTTGAATGTGCTCTTTGAAAAAGACTTTTTATGTTCCATTGTTTGGTGAATTCTTCTATAAATTTCAGGTATGTCCTGCTGGTCGATATTTTATTCACATCTTTTATATCCTTAGTAATTTTCTGCAGAAATTTCAACTGTAATGTGGATTTGTCTAATTTTGCTTGCAGATTTTTCTCAGTTTTTGCTTCATAGATTTATGAATCTCTGGTATTAGGTTCACAGGGATTCAGAATTGACACTTTCATTTTTATGAAATTCCCCTTCTCATCTTTGTCAATATTCCTGGTTGTGAGGACTTCTCTGTATATTTTCCCATTCTCTTACTGTTGGACTATCTGTAACTCCATATTTAAAATGCACTTCCTCTAGATGATATAAAATTGGATTTAGCACTTAAATCCAGTGTAATATTCTTTGGCTTTTTTTTAGAAAGTTTAGAGCATTTATAATTAATCTAATGATTTACATGGTTGTTTCTAAGTGTACCATTCAGCTATTTGTTTTCAATTTGTCCTATATGTACACTTTTTTGAGTTTTATGGTTTTATTAACACGAATACAATGTGCACACAAGCTGTCTCTTCATTTTCTTCGCTGTGCAGCCTGGCATTGGGATTGGTGACTGACAGCCGGCTAGGCTGCTCTTTCCACAATGGCTCTGTGGTTCTTAGAGGAGACGATGTGAGAAATCACAGCCCAGTAATATATGCTCCACATCAGCAGCATTTCAAGCTCCTTGACACTGTGGACAGAAACTTTCAGAAGTCACTGGTCAGCAAGTGCTTTGTTTTCTTGCTGTTCCAGTAACCAAAGTTGGACATCAAAATCTGGCCCCTGAATCTCCTGCACACCCTATTGTCATGCCCCTGGGCTTCTGCCAGTTCTGCTTAATTATGACATATCGGTCTGACTGGTGCTGGATGGATTTCTTGGTTCTCTTTTTGATCTTTGGCTTCATGAGAGGTCTGAGGGCGGCCATGATGCTGAGGAGGACGTGTCCCATATATTTTTTATTCTCCGTCCCTGCATTCTTTATGACTATTTAAATGTTTTCAATATTCAATTTTTCTTTACCATGGTCTTACTAGCTATAACTTTTAAGTTTAGGCAGTAGGAGCTCTAGGGTTTGCAATATGCATCTTATCACAGTCTTTCTTCAAGTAATATCATGCCTCTTGAGTTTTAATGTAAGAAATGTATAACAGTATATTTCTATTATGCCCTCCTCTTCTTTATACTTTTATTGTCAAATAATCTACATCTTCATTGGCATAAACCCCACAAATATATTATTATTTTATAATTTAAACAATAAAATACATTTTAAAGAAATTTTAAAATGAAGGAATTTTTAAAAATTTACCTACATAGGGCTTCCCTGGTGGTGCAGTGGTTGAGAGTCTGCCTGCCGATGTAGGGGACACGGGTTCGTGCCCCGGTCCGGGAAGATCCCACGTGCCGCGGAGCAGCTGGGCCCATGAGCCATGGCCACTGAGCCTGCGCGTCCGGAGTCTGTGCTCTGCAACGGGAGAGGCCACAACAGTGAGAGGCCCGCGTACCACAAAAAAAAAAAAAAATTTATCTACATAGTGACTATTCACAGTATTTTTTATTTCTTAGTAAAACTCTGGTTTACTCTTTCTTCAGCCTGAAGAAATTTACTGTAAATTTTCTTCTTGTGCAGATCCTTGGGTGATGAATTCTCCACGTTTTTCTTTTCCTGAACATATTTTTATTTTAGCTTCATTTCTGAAGAATATTTTTTCTAGATATTGAATTTTAGGTTGACAGACATTTTTTCAACATTTTAAAGATGTTGTTCCAAAATATTCTGGTTTGCATTGTTTCTGATAAAAAGTCAACAACTTTCTTATGGTATTCTCCTGCACTTAATCTCTCTTTTCTCTGGCTGCTTTTAAAATTTTCTCTTTAACAATGATTTTATAAAATTTGAATTATGTGGCTTTTCTTTTCTTTTTCTTGATTAGAATTTTTTGAGCTTCTAGGACATGCAGCCTTATAATTTTGAACAAATTTGGAAAATATTACCCATTATTTATTCAATTCCTATCCACCTCCTTCCTGGAACTCTAATAACACTGTTGTTAGAGTTCTTAGTACCATCCCATATTTCACCAGAGCTAAATATATCTGTATGGATAATTTCTATTGTTATGTCTTTAAGCTCACTGATATTTTTTCTGTGGTGTTTAATCTGCACATAACATATTTTGGGTTCTAGACATTCTATTTTATTCCTTTTAATATATGGAATTTCTGTCCACACTATGTTCATGTTTACATCAACCCTGGAATGATCTGGACATTTCCCTTTTCCCAGTGCTGAGGCACCTGAATTAAAGTTCGGGGTCACCTAGGTAAAGTACAGGGGAATTACTGTTATACATTTGTCACAGTGAAAAATGATCTTTCATCATAGGCCTCTCTTCCAGTCAATGGGTTCATGGTGTGAGAATCAGATCACATCTGGAATCTAGGAAAAAAGAATTGTGACTTTTTAATGGGCAGCTTCCCTCTGCCTCCTTATCATTTATTTTTATTTATTTTGATTGCACATATTATGCAAAATGCTTGCTTGCTGCATATTCATATGTCTGTAAGGACTAACATATCCTGTTAACCATTTCTATATCTCACTGTGAGTCAAGCTTCCTCATCTGCCGCACAGATCTTGTTGCTCGTTGTGATAATTGCACTTACCTTGCTTTTGCTTGCTAAGCACTACCATCCCCTCTTTGTTATTTTGAGATGCAATCAAATTAATTGCTATCAGGATTCCCAGTCCTAAAACAGCATCTCTTACTGTCATTCTTTGCCTAGACGGAACAGCCATCCCTGAGCTCCTAAACAATTTTTGTTCCCCTTTCACCAGTTACTTGCTTAGTACTGTCACCTGGCATGTCCTCTAGGCCTTCGCGTGAAATACTGTCAGCTGTTTATCCAGCTTTATGTAATATATCCTACCTAGCTCTCTTTCTGAATCTTTGAATCCTTTTTCCATCATCAGCCCTGATAACTCTGACATTTCTACCTAATTTATTTTGTGTCAGTATTTTTTTAAATGTTTCTAATAGCTATCTTAGGAGAGAATAGCATGATCTCCCACTGTAGATGCCAGAGTGTTAAATTCTATTTCACAGGACTATCTCCCATATTGATAAACTCCCCCATCCACAACTTTCTTTTTTGTTCTGTTCCCCTTCGTTCAGCATCCTTAACATATACAATCCTGTGCATCTACTCTTGTCTCCTCATGGTATATTGGTACATATTAGCCAAATCCTGCAGCAACGGCAGCACCTAGTTTTCCTCATTCCTTAGCAAGCCTAATAGTTCTCCATATGGATGTTCTGGGATTTGTGCTGGTACTTTCTTAGATCGGGTTTCCTGAAAATGGGGATTTTTAATGGGAAAGTTGATGGACAATGCTCTTAGGAAGTTCACCTGGAAGAATGTGAGTAAGGCAGAATCTGGCAGAAGGAGAAGCTGAATCACAATGTACAGTTGACCCTCGAACAATGAGAGGATTGTTGAACAACCCTCCACACAGTTGAAAATCTGAGTATAACTTATAATCGGCCATCCCTCTATGTGGTTCCTCCTTATACACAGTTCTGCATCCATGGATTCGGCAACTGCAGATCGTATAGTACTGTAGTACAGTAATGATCTATTTCTGGATCTCAGTGCTGGTTACACAGTATGTTTAGTTTAAGAAAATCCACTGAGTTTTAAATTAACAGTAGATGGAAATTAATGCAGGCATAGTAATTCAGTGAGTTTTTTTACGAGTTAGAGGTTTAGAAAAAAGTTTTTAAAAATCTTTATTAAAAGATACTTTTCAGAGCCAATTATTTTCAGAAAAAAAAAGTTTTCTTAAATGAAAATAAAGATGAAAAGACAAAACTTTAAATACTCTAAAAAATTTCCCCAGAGCTGGATTTTTTCAGTTTATATAATGCAATCTGCTTAAACTGATCTATTCTAAACAGTCTTTCACCACTGTGACCGTCCAAAATTAACAACTTTTATTTATATATGTAAGGTCCTTCCAGGGTACATTTGAATCATCAAAGACAGACAAAGATGTGTTTAATTTCATTTAAGTCTATTTGGTTAAATTTTCTCTCTTTGAACATCAGTAGAGCCATGTGTGATATCTAATGGAAAATATTTCAGATTATTTGCTTAAGTAGATGGTCATGTCTGAGTCTATCATCTATCATTTATATTTTAAAGACATTTAATTTTAGAACTATATAATTTTGTTCTCTATTTTCTTCCTTCCGTCTTAGGTGTACACCTAATACATAGATGGATTTACAAAAGTATAGGAACTAGAATGTTTATAACATCACTGTTTATAATAGGCCAAAACTGCCAACTACACTATTAATGCCTATCAACACTAGAATGGATAAATAAACTGTGGTATATGTCCATAATAGTAGTATGTAACAATGAGAATCAAAATCAAAATCCACATACAACAATATAAATGAAACTCACAGACATATCAATTGAAAGAAGTTCAATTATTCATGAAATACTCATGAATTCAAAGTTCAGTTATTCATGACTGAATAATATTCTGATGTGTGTGTGTGTGTGTGTATCACAATTTGTTTATCCATTTAGCTGTCAACATTTAGGTTGTTTCCATGTCTTGACTATGAAATAATGCTGCAATGACCATGACAGTGCAGATGTCTCTTCAACATAATGATTTTGTTCTCTTTGGATATACACCCAGAAGTGGAATTGCTGGATCATATGGCAGTTCTATTTTTAATTACTTGAGGAACCTCCATACTGTTTTTCATAGTGGCTATATTAAAACACTTCCTGATGTAAAATTCCTATACACTAGCAATGAAAGATCAGAAAGAGAAATTAAGGAAACAATCCCATTTACCACTGCAACAAAAAGAATAAAATACACAGGAATAAATACCTAAGGAGGCAAAAGAACTGTACTCAGAAAACTAAGATACTGACGAAAGAAATCAAAAACGACACAAACAGATGGAGAGATATACCATGTTCTTGGATTGGGAGAATCAATATTGTGATGATAACTATACTACCAAAAGCAATCTACAGATTCAATGCAATCCCTATCAAATTACCAGTGGCATTTTTCACAGAATTAGAACAAAAAATTTTACAATTTGTATGGAAACACAAAAGACCCCGAATAGCCAAAGCAATCTTGAAAAAGAAAAAACGGAGCTGGAGGAATCAGGCTCCCTGACTTCAGACTATACTATAAAGCTACAGTAATCAAGACAGTATGGTACTGGCACAAAAACAGAAATATATATCAGTGGAACAGAATAGAAAGCCCAGAGATAAACCTACACACCTATAGTCACTTTATCTATGAAAAAGGAGGCAAGAATATACAATGGAGAAAAGACAATCTCTTCAACAAGTGGTGCTGGGAAAACTGGACAGCTACATGTAAAAGAATGAAATCAGAACACTCCCTAATACCATACACACAAAAAAACTCAAAATGGATTAAAGACCTAAATGTAAGGCCAGACACTATAAAACGTTTACAGGAAAACATAGGCAGAACACTCTGACATAAATCACAGATGTTTTCTGACCCACCTCCTAGAGTAATGAAAATAAAAATAAAGAAATGGGACCTAATTAAACTTAAAAGCTTTTGCACAGCAAAGGAAACCATAAACAAGACAAAAAGACAACCCTCAGAATGGCAGAAAATATTTGTAAACAAAGCAACTGACAAGGGATTAATCTCCAAAATATACAAACAGCTCATGCAGCTCAAAATCAAAACAACAAACAACCCAATTAAAAAATGGGCAGGGGCTTCCCTGGTGGCGCAGTGGCTGAGAGTCCACCTGCCGATGCAGGGGACACGGGTTCGTGCCCCGGTCCGGGAAGATCCCACGTGCTGCGGAGTGGCTGGGCCCGTGAGCCATGGCCGCTGAGCCTGCATGTCCAGAGGCTGTGCTCTGCAACTGGAGAGGCCACAACAGTGAGAGCCCCGCATACCGCAAAAAAAAAAAAAAAAAAAAAAAACAGAAAAAGTAAACACAATGAGCTATGTGCTGTAGACATTGCAAATATTAAGTGCATTATTAAAGTTCTCTTTGATAATCTTTTCTAAAATCAATTTCAAAACGTTTCCTCAAGCCAAAGTGAGTCTATGCACTAACAGACAAAGCAACCCATGTATGATTTTCTTATTGTTTTGAATTTCTATTCCAGCTTTTCTCTTTCCTGTGGAACTGATAAGAAAAAGTGTAAGTACAAAGAGGTTCAGCAGAGCAAACTAAGCACATGCACATAAAAAACACCCATTAACGTATGTTGACACACAAGTTGCCCATAGGCAGTATCTTTTAATGGTTCTTAATTTTGTTGCTTACTGCATTGATGGGCTTAGAGATTATCATACTAGGTGAAGTAAGTCAGAAAGAGAAAGACAAATACCATATGATATCACTTATATGTGGAATCTAAAATATAACACAAATGAACCTATCAACAAAACAGAAACAGACTCACAGACATAGAGCAGACTTGTGGTTGCAAAGAGGAAGGAGGGTGGGGAGGGATGGATTGGGAGTTTGGGGTTAGTAGATGTAAACTATTATATATAAAATGGATAAACAACAAGGTTCTACTGTATAGCACAGGGAACTATACTGAATACTGCTCAGGCAACAGAAGTACTAGCTAGATTGGAGATGGGGTATGGGCATGAAAGCAAGCAGAGTCAGAGCACATTTAGGTGTTTGAATTTTGTGCTTAAAATATTTTAAGCAGGATTACTCCAGAGAAATGTTTACATCATGGAAAGATCACTCTGCCCCATAATTGAGAATTGATTGTAGGTGGGCAGGGGTAACAGATAGAAACCTATTGGGAAAAATTGAGACCAGAAGTAATGCAGAGGAAATGTTGAAGAGAGGGTAATTTGGAGATTTTTTTTAATTAACTTTTATTGGCGTATAGTTGATTTACAATGTTGTGTAGTTTCTGTAGTACAGCAAAGTGAATCAGTTATACATACACATATATCCACTCTTTTTTAGAGTCTTTTCCCATATAGGGCATTACAGAGTATCGAGTAGAGGTCCCTAAGCTATACAGTAGGTTCTTATTAGTTACCTATTTTTGGAAATGGAGTCAATAGGTCTTTTTGATTAATAGAATGTACGAGAACGATAGAAATAACCCCCATATTTCTGGCTTGAGAATCTAGGTTACGGTGGGCCATTCATCAAAATAAGGAATAGTGGGAGAAGATCAGCTTTTGGAGGGAACACGATTTCAATTTTGGGCAAACTGCCTACAGTAAGCGAAGTGAAGCTATGGCTGGAGATGCCAAACAGACAGCTATGGTTCTACAACTCTGAAAGTTTGGTTTCAACTCTCAAGCAGAGCAAGAAAAGTCTCTCTGTAACTCAAGCCTAAATCTCCAACGCAGTCCTGTCACTGAAAACTCGCCCCTACACCAGCCCCTTGCACTCTTAGCCCTTTGTCCACATATGCCTTTTGACGTTGTACCCCTTGATTCTGGGGCTCACCGAAACCCGGAAAGGCTAGACTCCAAGGCGCTGAAAGTTAAAAAAGCCCTTGTAATAAGAAAGGTCACTCCTGGGCTTTGAGCCAGGACCTCGCCCCGCCCCCGCGCTGCCTCCAACCAGGAGGGTGCGTGGCCTGGAGGCGGGGCCCTCTTCTTCCGGAGGGTTGGTGCCCGTCACCCCGCCCCCTGCTCCCTACAAAGCCTCGTCTACCCGTGACGCTATCCTAGCATCAGGCCAACGGCGAGCTTCTTTGCTTACTGGGCACAAGGAAGTCCGCGGGCGTTTGGAATGTAGACTCAAATCAAGATGTAAATGTGAGCCTTGGGCATATGGCCACCAACCGTAAGCCAGTGGGACAACTCAGTAAACTGCGGTCTCCACGCTCCCGCCCGCTGCCGAGAAGGGCGTAGCTACGGCGACTGAGCAGCGCCAAACTTCTTCAAACGCAATCTCACGAGGGAGCCTAGCAAGCGGAGTATCGGTTCCGTCGCCAAGCTCCACCTGGCACAAGTACCCAGATCTTCATGCAGGGTACTTGCTTCAATCTTGCGTTGTGGTCTTTCCAATAATCCCGTTATTATGTTTTAAAAAAAAAAAAAACTGCGAAAAGAATAAAAGAAAAAAAGGTTGTGTGCGTTATTCTTACTTTCAGAAATGTCAGTGCAAAATCAACCCAACTGTGATCTTCCATGAGGTGTGCTCAGCCACAGGCCCACAAGAGCGAGAATGAAGGCTTTCTCAGCCATTGCTGGGAAGCTAATACACCATTTCCCAGACTCACAGCTGGGCTCTGGCTAGTCGCAGGCAGAGTGAGGTGTATGATACACTACAAAAGAGGGTTGCTTTATTAGTGTACACTGTTCTCTAATGCTCTTAGCTTGTTCTCGTGTCCTCATTCTTGTGGGGGGAGGCAGAAGAAGAGACTTAAAGGTACCAGTTAAAGGTAACTCGGTCTATTTGGGGTAAATGCAATCTTTCAGGATTTCTCCCTCCTCCCTTTTCTAGCCTAAAGGTCACATTAAGATAGAGGAAAGATTTGGCAGGGGTAGGAGTGGTCCTTAAAGCCCTGCTGGCCTCTGTTTCTCCCCCAAGCTACTGATAATGTATGTGGCAGATAGAACTTGAGGTTTATTCTCTCAACATAACTGAGACGTCTCAGTGATCCTCAACCTACCTGCACTTGGCCCCAACTCAAGTCTATCCAGCCTCTGAAACGTGTTTGCATCAGCATGTGGGCTCAGGTATTCCTAGAATCTGCTGTGCATTGTCTCTCGCTCTCGGAATTATTTTAGCAACTTCTATGTGAGTCTAAAAAAAAATTTTCAAACAAACAAAAATAAATCTCTTCCATGCCAGCCAGGAGCCAAGGGAAACAGGAATAGGACCTTCAGCACATTATTGCATAAACAAACAAGGCCGTTAACATTCTGCCGCAGTCACTTTATGATGATTCAAAGTCACTTGCATAGCAGTGTCTTCTCAGAGTCAATATCTATCTGGTCTTTCTATCCTCTTCTCTCCCCCATCTCTCAGGCCCTGGCCCCGGAAGGGGAAAAGGGGTGTTGGGTCCCTGAAGACCCCAGGCCAACCACACCCCCTATTATCTACCCTCCTAATCTTTCTCCCTTTCCCAGTAAGAATTCTACTTAATCTCTGCTAGTCAGAACTCCTCCTAAGTTTGTCTTCTTTGCTCCGACCTTATGGATGTCTCTTTTCTAAGGGGTTACTCTTATAAGGGAGACACTAAGCTTTGTGACTTAGCTCTCATGGTGTGTGGAGAGCTGGGAGGGCATGAAGGGATGTTACAGGGAAACAGTATTTTTCTCTTTTTTGCTGCTGAGTCTCTGAACCTGCTTCCTATTGTTGGAGAATACCTCTACCTATTTCCTACCTCAGAGGCTGAAAATAAGAGACACTTACCTTCTTAGCCTCCTTGCAACCAGGCATAGCACATGTCCTAAGTTCTGCCAATCAGGTGGGATGGAGAGAATGACAAACTATACAGAATCCATTCTGGTGATAGGTGGTAGAAGCAGCAATGGTCTTAGCTCTAGCGGGGGTGGGCAAAATTCAGTGGTAGTGGCATCAGAAGGGTGAGTGGTGGCGTCTAGTATCCAGCTGCAAGGAGAACGGTGTCTTCACTAGACCACCTGCAGCATGATTGGGGCAGGGTTCCTGGCTGCAAAGCCCCTGACCTCACTCACTGGCCCTGAAAGTGATTCTGTCAGCTGTCACTGAGCTGCAGCTGGTTTGAGATTGCAGCTGTGCAGGGTGATTGAGCACATATAGACTACAGTAGCCAAGTTTAATATGAAAATAGATTCATTTGGGAACCAACACAGGCTTTCCAGGAGCTCATACTGCATAAGTCAGAATCAAGCCTTGGATGGAGATAGAAATTTTTCCCTGGAATCACAAGTAGTTCCCTAGGGGACCCTATACTGTAAAGGCAGCTGTAATTTACATGAACTTAAGACTCATTAATTTATCCCATACACACTACTAAATATAAAATAGATAACCAACAAGGACCTACTGTATAGCACAGAGAACTATACTCAATATTTTCTAATAACCTATAAGGGAAAAGAATCTAAAAAAAATAGATATATGTGTCTGTATTACTGAATAACTTTGCTGTACACCTGAAACTAACATAACATTGTAAATCAACTATACTTCAATTAAAAACAAAAAGACCCATCAATAGCACCAGGAACGAAGCACCTCAGACCTGGTTTTTCCTCAAGCTCAGTTTAGTAGGTAGCAATCTAATGGATTTTTTGCTAATTTTTTTTCTCTTTTATCTTGTTTCTTAGCCTTGGATAGATGACCCAGTTTGGACCTAATGCAGCAAGAGAATATCTGCAGGAAAAAAATCTTTTTAAAATGCATCTTTCAGAGTAGGAAAGTTTATGTCCATGTGGCCTTACTGGACCTCTGAAGCACCCACCGTCTTGGTGGTGACAGTAGCTACAGCACAGCTGGAGAAAGCTTGGGTTTCTGCAAGAGGAGTGCATGAAAGCACAACTAACATCTCTACAGAAGATTTTTCCCAATAGAGTTTATGTTCACAGACCGTGGCCAACCAGCACAGTATGACTAGTAACCTGACAGGCTTAAACAAGAACTTTTCTCTTTCCTCCATCCCGCAGATAATCCTAAATAAATTGGCTGGCAACTGCAGTAAGGGTCTGGATTGCGCTGGAATCTGGGAGTGTCTTTTTTGCTTATGATAACTGCTGCTAGTGTTTTTCCAGCAGTGAGGCTGCTACTACACTGACCTTCTGTATGCTGTGTGCTTTGTTTTTTGTTTGTTTGTTTTTTCAGCAATAGAAACATCAATGGTTTAATGGATGGGTGATCTTGCACATCTGAAGCAAGGTCCTGGAGCTACATCCCACCATGTGCTGCAGACAGTGGGCAGGACATGTTAGCAGTCTTTGTTCTGCTGTGCTCTTCGGAAAAGTAAGACACAGAGAGAATTGCAGCTGGGTTAGGCCTACTTTGGAGGTTAGAGGAGTTACATCCATTTCTAGTATAACAGGGCAAGATATGGTGATAGCACTAAGTGGTGGACAGTGTATCAAAGTTAAGTTTTTAATAAAAGCAGGACCATGTTTTCCATTTTAAACTTATCTCTTGGTACTTGCCTGGCTGTCCAGTGGTTGAGACTCCACACTTTCACTGCGGGGGGCACGGGATCGATCCCTGGTCGGGGAACTAAGATCCCATATGCAGTGAGATGCAGCCAAAAGTTAAAAAAAAAAAAAAAAAAAAAACTTACCACTTGTGCAGTCAGAACCCTATGCAGGAGGTAAGATCTGAATATTCATGCATTCAGCCTTTACTTATTAAGGGTGCTATGAGTCAGGCACTGTTCTTGGCCTAAGAACAGAACAGACAAGGTCCCTGCACTTATAGATCTTACATTCTAGAGAAGGGAGAGGATAAACAGCAAAGGAAGAAATGATTTCATCTCATTGCAAGTGCTAATGAAAAATTGTATCAATTTATCAAACAGAACGCATTACGTTCTAGGCAACTTGTTAATGTTTTACACATATTAACTCATACCACCCTAAAAAGTAAGTGCATAATTATCCTCATTTTTAGATGGGAAACCTAAAGCGCAAAAAGGTGAAGTAATTTAGCTAGCATGTAGTAAAGAGAGGATTCAAACCCCAGTGGTAGAACTCTGTTGCCTGAAATAAGCTAACAGGATTCGAAAGAGATAGAAAGTTGAGACAGAGGAGGGAAGTACTAATTTAGCGAGGGCATCCAGGAAAGGCTTATGAGCAGATGAATTTTGAGCTGAGACTTGAAAGTTGAGAAGAAACGGTCAAGCAAGGATTGTGACGGAGCTCTCCAAGCAGCATGAACAGTACATGCAAAGGACCTGTGGGGAGAATACCGTCTCACCTCCTGGCACAAGAGGAGGTCACAGAGGGAGGCAGGGACCAGATAGTGTGGAATCTTGGAGGCCACAGTGGAAAGTATGGATTTTATTCTAGTTATAATGGGGAGCGCTTCAGAAGCGGGGGAGTAAAATGATCCGTTGAGCAAAACTACATATTCCCCTCTGTGCACTTACAAGAATGTAAATGCATAGAGAAAAGCCCAGGAGAACATACCACCTGATTAAGTGGTTAGTTCTGGGCATGATTTAGGACCATGGCAATGATCAAGGGGACTTTGGCTTTTTCTGTTTTTTACCTGAAAAGCTACTTGTGTAATTATACAAATGAATAACTTCTAAAAACAAGTTAAGCTCCATAAAATCCCATGTGTTGTGTAGCTTAAAACCCTCTCAGTTACAAGCAGCTGCATCACGCTGAACTAAACACAGTATCTGTGGAGCTTGTGAACTCTGCTTCAGACACAAACCTGAATTACAGGATGTATATCTCCCTTAGAGAAACCGCAAGCAGTCGTGTGTATTGCGTAGTGAGCAAAACCTCTTAGGGCAGAGTTGGTAAGACTGAAAAGAGGCACAGTAAGTAAAGCTGATTGTGAGGCTGAGAAAACCCAAATAGGGAGTAAGAACTTGATAAATGAACTTGTTTACAAAATAGAAATAGACTCACAGACAGAGAAAACAAAACTTATGGTTACCAAAGGGGGTGGGAGGATAAATTAGGAGTTGACATTAACAGATACACGCTACTATATATAAAATAGATAAGTAACAAGGACCTACTGTATAGCACAGGAAAGTATATTCAATATCCCGTAATAATCTATGATGGAAAAGAAGCTGAAAAATAGATAGATATGAATAACTGAATCACTTTGCTGTACACCTGAAACAACATTGTAAATTAACTATACTTGAATTTTTAAAAAGGGTTAAAAAAAAAAAGATTAAGAACTTGGCTCGTTTCTCCCAGTTGGAAGCAATTGATAATTCTATGCATTGTCTAAACTATGAAAACCAGTTTTAGTATATAGTGAGCTACTGCCAGTTTTGTCTTTCTTTGTAGAAGGTACCTGATGAAATGTGCTTTAAGAGTAACCTGGATTATCTTGGACACCTACTCCCACGACCATTGAGCCACTTGGGATTTACTACCCACTTTCACATCTCATTGCTTTCAATCTTCCTCCTTCCTGTTCACACCCTCTCACTCATCACATGGCTTATTTCCTGCTACGTGACTCTTCACCTCAGCTCCTTTCATTATGCTTGGAGACTTTAGAAGCCCTGTGCATGATCCAGCCAATGCCCTGCTTCCTAGTTGCTTAATGCCCGCACTTCCAGTGACTTTTTATCCAGTCAACTTTGGCAACTTTTTCCCATAGTCACACCCTGGACATGTTCGTTACCAGTTACCACTTCGGCAATCTCACATCCAAACCTTTCCAGCTCAAGTACCCCCATTGCAGAATCCTTCCCTCTCACGGCAACTTCCAACGCATCCCTCCGTGTCTCTCTGGACACCCAGAGCCTCTTTCTGTCTTCCTTTCTGTCTTGCTTAGACTCCATGACTCATCATTATAATCCACAACCTTGCTTCTCTTTTCCTCCTAGAAAACTTTTCTTTTCACTCCTAGAAAACTTTGAGATTTTCTAGCTTAAAATGTCTTCTAATTTCTATGATCATTTCTTTCTTGATGCATGAGTTATTTACAGATATATTTCTTCATGTCAAATATATGGGGATTTCCTAGTAATCTTTTTATTGTTGATTTTGAGCTGAATGCCTTATTATCAGAGAACATATTCTGATTTCAGTCCTTTAAACATATTGAGGTTGACTTTATGACCCAATTTTAGTAAAATTTGATTCAATGTTAGTAAAGATTCCATGTATATTTGAAAAGAATGTGTAATTTGCAGTTTGGAGCTCAGGGTTCTATACATGGCTATTAGGTTAAGTTTGCAGATCATATTTTTCAAGCCTTTTATATCCTTACTGATATTTTGCCTGCTTGTTCTATCAGTTACTGAGAAAAATGTGTATAAAATACCCCACTATGACTGTAGACTGTGAGGAAAGCCTAATGATTTAACACAGATTAGTGGAAAATATAGAATGAGAAAATGCAAGGAAAAGTTCTGGAAAGAGTGATACAAGTTATTTTTACTTGGAAGTGACACCTCGATTTTTTTTAATGAATTTATTTATTGTTTATTTATTTCACTTATTTAGTTTTGGCTGCGTTGGGTCTTCGTTGCTGCATGCAGGCTTTCTCTAGTTGTGGTGAGCGAGGGCTACTCTTCACTGCATTTAAGTGCCTAGTAAGTAGTAAATGCTCAGTAAAATTTTATTTTCTTCCTCTTATGCAGAGGAACTGAAGGTTTACTCTAGAACAACCCAGTGACTATAGCTGTAGTCACCTGTAATCACAGGTGGTTGGATATATTTATGCTTACCTGTGGGTAGAGTCCCTGGCGTGAACCATGGGTTCGGTACTTTCCATCTAATTCTCGGTATTAAAGAATCCCTTCAACATTTGTATATGAGAAGTGGCTTAACAAGTTTATTCGTTATCTGTTGTTACACAACAAATTACTACAAAACCTAGACAGTTTAAAATCACAAACATTTATTTATTATTTCAGCTTCTATGAGTCATAAATCTGGGCCTGGTTTAAGGGGGCACCTCCAACTCAGAGTTTCTCAAAATGTGTCTCACAAGGCTGTAATCAAGGTGTTGACTGGCTGCAGTCATCTCAAGGCCCATTTGGGGGAGGCTCCACTCTGAGCCCACTCCTGTGGCCACGGGCAGGCCTCCGGTCTTTGCTGGCTAGTGGCTGGAGACATGAGTTCCTTGCCACGTGGGCCTCTCCATAAGGCTCCTCACAACTTGGCAGTTGTCCTCCCTCAGAGCGAGCAAATGAGAGAGCAAGAGAAGGCACCTAGACAGAAGCCATAGCCTCTTTTTTTTTTTTTTTTAATAGACTTCATTTTTTAGAGCAGTTTTAGGTTCACAGCAAAATTGGGCAAAAAGTACAGAGGGTTCTTATATAACCCCTTCCCCGACACATGTACAACCACGCACACGCACACCGTGGACATCCCCCGCCAGAGTGGTAATTTGTTACAACTGATGAGCCTATATTGACACAACATTATCACCCAAAGTCCACATTTAGGTATTGTACATTTTATTGGTTTTGACAAATGTATAATGACACGTATCCTCCATTATTGTACCATACAGAATAGTGTCACTGCCTTCAAAATCCTCTGTGCTCTGCCTGTTCATCCCTCTCTCTCCCTAACCCCTGGCAACCACGGATCTTTTTACTGTCTTCATTTTTTTTTTTTTTTTGTCTTTTCCAGAATGTCATATAGTAGGAATTATACAGTGGGGAGCCTTTTCAGATTGGTTTCTCTCACTTAGAACATGCACTTAAGTTTCCTCCATGTCTTTTCATGGCTTGATAGCTCACTTCTTTTTAGCACTAAATAATATTCCATTGTCTGGATGTACCACAGTTTATTTACCATTCCATCTGCTGAAGGACACCTTCGTTGCTTCCAAGTTTTGGCACGCCATAGTCTTTTTGTAACCTAATCTTAGAAATAACATCCCATTACTTCTGTGGAGTTCAGTTCATTGGAAGCAAATCAATAAATCCAGCCCGCACTCAAAAGGGAGAGATTACACAAGGGTGTGAATATCAAGATGAGGGAGGGAGGATCACAGAAGCGATCTCGGAGGTTGCCTACCACCCCAGGGAAGACAAGTGTTTACAGCGACCTTGACCATGCCCAACCAGCCACATCAGTGAAAGGATGCCCTTTATAGAATCTGTGCCTGAAAAGAGTCTACTCTTGTTTTACTGTAGAATAGTTTACCAGAGTACTAAAACTACTGAGCGACCCAAATGGATGCTATTTTGCTCATTTTGAGAATGATCCTAAAGCAATGCGCAGCACTATAAAATTCTCTGCCAGCTCATTTTACTAGAAAAATAGAATCTACTTCTGGCGCATTTTCTTGTACAGCTGCCCATTCCATTCAAGTTTTTAAAAAAGAGAAGACCTCCCAATTAAACTATGCCATTTATTCCGCTCCTCCCTGTACTGCAGAGTGGAGTATATAATAGAGGACAAAATATCTGATAAATAAAATAATTCCAGTATTATTGCACGTATTATATCACATATAGTTACTTATACTTCTGTACAGAAATGACAATGAGCTGAATATACGGTTTTACAGAGTAGGCATCCACTTGAGAAACGTTCGGATGTCATGTTAAAGTGCAATGTGCCAAATTTAAAATAAAGAATATTTATTACTGCTCACAGTAAAATATGTATATATGTGATATCGTTTTATATAGAGATTGATAAAATATCACTGGAATGTATATAGGAATTCAGATTCTACATTTTTTTGGTAGGGAAACTTTATACTATTTACCATCAAGTGGAATGGAAAGGTGGAGTCTGGTGCTTTTTTTCATCCGCAGATCCTAAAATCCCCATACTAGTCCAACATTCGGGGGAAAAGTATTTGTGAAACCATCTCTCGGTGGGAACAGTGGATCTAACGCTTATTTACAACTTTTAACAGATGAATCCCTTAACTCTCTGAGAGGTGTGTCCAAATGTAGCATGGAACCTCTGCTCTTTGCCTTATTGGGTAGTTACATCCAACCTGAGTATGTTAAACAATTTGGTGATTTCTGCCTCAGGTGGAAACATGAAGGTCCACGATAGTTAGAAAACAGTGGCACCACATCACCACAAGAGGGAGTAAAGAGCCACAAAAACATCTCATACGGCTAGGCTCTAGCATTTCGGAGAAAACGGAACTTTTGCTGTTTCTATTCCCCCCACACTCTTACCTCTTCTAATAATCCAGAGACTTTCTTCTGGCCAAAGGCAGGCCCAGTACCTACAGATCTCTCTGTAGAAATGAAGAAAATAGAACCGGGAGCAGGTTACTTCTCCTATGCTGTCCCAGGCTGACTTTCCAGAGGAATGCTCCCAGATACCGATTCACACAGAAGTGGGTTCCTGTCTCATCGCTGAAGACACCCTTCAGTGCCTGCCTCTGCTCTCTGATTCACCACCCAAGCCCAAATATCTGGTTTATGAGAACACATGCCATGTTCAGTGATTCGAGTAGTTCTTGAATTAACTTACCACAGCACTAAAGTAACTAGGTAATACAGGGGCCAATGAGTAACTTTCAAAGGCCAACAGTAAGCACTCAATAAGGAGAAAGGTCAGACTTTGAGCCTAAGAAAACACACCTTTCTTGGAATGACATAAATAGAAATCCTCAGTTATAATCCACAATCATTGCTGAGTCCTTTGCGCCTGGGGAAGTTCTAAAACTCCGAGCCCCGTAAATGGTAGCCCATTATACCGAATTAACCGTCCAGGGTGTTTGGGGATTTTTTCATTGTTAGCACAGCCTGGGGAAAAAAAAAAAAATGATGAATAGAGCTGAATAAGATAGTTTTCCCTCATCAGAGTTAGTCAGACGCTGCAGGCAGAATGTCAGGCAAAAAATACAGGGAAGAGTAAATACAATGGGAGATAACTTATGACTGTGACCATAGAAATGTGATTCCTTGAGTCCTGACTGATGCTTACTAATCCTGTTTGGATTCAACAGAACAGGTTTCCAAACTACGATTTAAAACTTTTCTTGAAAATAAATTATCAAATCACTGCCGCAAGAGTTCCCTCGTTTACTAGATCCCTATGATAACTCTTCTCCAAACAGTTCAAAGTGTTGTACTGAATAGAAATGTGAATTTTTAAAAAACACTGTCAGAGGCAAAGCTTAATCTAGTCATGGTGCTGGGAGAAAGGTTGGGAGATGGGAAAAACCATAACCAAGATGTCTTAAAGACTGAAGATGACTCCAGGTGGCTGAAGAAAGAGCAATGGCGAAATCTTTTGGCCTGAAAACTTTCAGCTAGCTAAAGGACTGAGAATACAGCCATGGCCCTGTACAACAGCCATCTTGAAAGCTTGGGGGAGCTAATTGCAACTTGGGAGACATGTCACATCTTGAATCTTGGAATCTTCCAACAGACTTCAGATCCAGAACGTTTCATGATACAATTCCCAAAACTCCTCTCCCTAACACTCTTCTGCTATGAACACTGGCCCCTCTTCTACAATGCTCATTTAACATTAAGAAATATATGCCTCCAACTCACCACATACTTGTATTCCTGCCATTGTATCAGTGTTCCTTCCCAGCTTTAGATCTGCTCAAGTCAACATGATTTTACAGTTCGGCCCCAAAAGCTCAGAAACGCCTGAGAAGCAGGCCAGCCTTGCACACAGGCCAAGTCTCTAAGTCAAGCTCTAAGAAGTCTCAGCAAAGGAACGTGAAGTCCCGGTGGCTTGTCAGGATCCATCTCTGCAGTCAGGGGAATATGAAGCTTTGATTGGTCAGACCTGGGTCACAGGCCACATTTAGAGCTGGGGGTGAAATTAGCTCTATCTACATTGAGCATAGGAGAAGAGTAGATCCCCAGTTAATGTGAGAAGCTATTAGAAATAGAGTAAATGGGGACTTCCCTGGTGGCACAGTGGATAAGACTCCACGCTCCCAATGCAGGGGGCCTGGGTTCGATCCCTGGGCAGGGAACTAGATCTCACATGCATGCCACAACTAAGAGTTTGCATGTCACGACTAAGGAGTCTGCATGCCACAACTAAGGAGCTGGCAAGCTGTAACTAAGAAGCCTGCCTGCTACAACTAAGGAGCCAGCCTGCTGCAACTAAGACCCGGTGCAACCAAATAAATAAATAATTTTTAAAAAAAAAAAAGAAATAGTGTAAATGAATTCTGGGCAGCCAAAGAGTAACACGTGTCTACCTCCACCACTTTTCAGGCCTTCCCTCTCTATCATACCCTGCACAGGCCCATTTAGCTTCCAGGGAACCTTGGATGTCTGAGTCTAGTGAACATGGAGCCCTTGGTGTTGTGCAGTGTGGTGGCTCTGACTGTTCACAACCACATACCAGGTCATTGCCGTGTGATGAGGCTCATTAGTATCCATTCACTCAATACTGTTTGAGTCTCTGCTCATATATTTTGTTAATTTCTATTGTCAGCAAGTCACCCCCCCCACCATACACATACACACACACACACACATACACACACACACACATCACAGGGAGACAAGCCAATGATAACATCTGACAGCAACAAAAAAGACCTCAGATAATAGGCATCATGGTGATAGGGGAAACTTCAAGGATGGTCAGGGTGATGGAAGGTGTTCATTACCACTGTTTTAAATTCATCTTAGAACAAGCCATGTCATCTGTACAAAATTCATGTAAAATAAATCATTTGTTTCAAATAAACATCTCTATTCCCCCCTTTCAGCATTGTATTTAAACAAAATAAATTAAAAGAGTAGATACTTTTTACCCACATCTGGTTCCTGTATTAACCACATGTAATCAAATCAATTATTGAGTGGTTCACTAGGGAAGAGTGATTATCCTTCCACAGTGAGACATCTCCAAATTTTCAGAGCAGCAAGCAGATATAATGAGAATATAACAATTCTTCCAGGAGAGACATTCTTTTTCCTCAAAGTGATCCAGTTCTGCCCCTACAGTGTGTAATTTGCCACTGGAACATCCCACTATCAGCCTTTTGGATGGTCCTGGGGGTACTGACTCCTAGGAACTAGGTCTCCTGATGCTCTCAGATCTACCGTGAACAAATGTGGGCTCAGGAACTGGAGGGTGCGGACTCCCATCCTGCTAGACTGGAGAGTGCACAGGCAAGGAGCAGTGTGTGTGTGGTTAAAAGGGCAGCTACCATCCCAGCTCCACCACATACCACCTGTGTGCCCTTTAACAGTCTTTCTTTCTGAGCCTGAGTTTTCTCACCTGTAAAATGGTGATAAGAGTTCCTACCCTCTAGAGTTGTGATGGAGACAATATGGTCCACAGAGAGAGTTTAGCATAGTGCCAGGCACATGGTACTAAATAAAGATTGGTTTTGATTAGGGTTTTGATTTGTGTTATCTTTTTTTTTCTCACTTTGTTTTTAAGTGCCCAGGAGGTGAAGCTTGGCCTGAACTCTTACTTCCATCAGGAGGACTGTCATTGACAACTTAGAGCAACCTTAAACAAGAGGAACTCAGTTAGATAACTTGGTCCTTCACGGAATATAAGTAAACAACCAGTACTTAGATTTCCTTTTACTTGCCAACTTGGAAGAGCTAGCAAACAAATTTTAGTCAGCCTAAGGAATGTTTAAAAACCCTAATATCCTCTTTCTAGAGAGTTTGTCCTTCTAGTTCACATTATTTTGACTCAGTTCTGGCTCAAAGATATAATATGATGCATCACACAGTCCTAAAAGGAAAAGGTCAGAGCATTATTAAGAGTGATAGCTTCTACTTATTGAGGATATACTAGACATCCTGCTATGAATGGTTTATGTGCCTTAGTGATTATTTGAGATAGGCACTGGATATGCCCATTATACAGATGAGGAAACTGAGAAATGAAATGAAAGAAAAGAAGTTTCAAAGAAATGAAATCGCACTCCCAAACTCCAACTACGAATCTTGTTTCCTTAACATTAGGCCACTTTGCAGTCTTCCAAAATACTTCCAGTGATTGCAAATGCTTAAAAATAATAAAACTTAATTTGAATCAATATATTTTCATGATACTTTAGGACAGACTTTAATTCTGAGTTCTAAATGGTCTGTCTCCACTGGCCAGGTCAGGTGCCTACTAGTCTGTTTCTAGGCAAAGTTTCCCGGCACTAAGTTTTCTTAGGTTCCCTCTCCCTTCTCTAAAAGAGCAAGCACTTTCCACAGCGAATATAAAACCAACCTAGAAATCATCTTGTATCAATCAGAACTCTTTCAGTTTGAGTCAGATACAGACTCAATCAGTTTGAGTCAGAAACTTGACTCAAACTGGCTTAAGCAAAAAAATTAAATGTATTGGCTCCTGAAACTGGAGAAGTCCAGGGGAAGGCGACTGCGGGTGAGGCTGGAAGTACTGCCTCAGATGATAGCATCAGGACTCACTTTCTCTCCATCTCTCCATCCCTCCACTTTCCAGGTTCCTTTCTTTCTCAGCCTGCCTCTCTCCTCAAGGCAGCACATTGGCTGCCAGAAGCTCCAGACTCACAGCCTCATAGTTTCAAGTCCGGGGGGAACACAAAAGGATTCTTTCCCTGTATCTCTAGCAAAAGTCCTAGGATGATTTACAGTTGAGCCTGTTTGCACAGCTGCATTGCATGTTCATTCTTGAATCAATCACTGACACAAAGGGGAGGCCATGCTCTGATTGACCAGACCCACGTCATGTGCTCAACTGTCATCAGAGTTACCATCAGCATCTGGATAGAGAGCTGGAGGGAGGTGGTACTGCTGTCCTACAGAGAAACCAGCATGTTGTTCACAATAGAAAGAGAATGGATGCTGAGCAACAAAATGTAAATGACCACAACGTAAACGATGTTAGGTCCTAATACCCTATGAGCCTAGGGACTCAACTACACATACTCTTAACTAAACTCTGGGCCCATGAATGACAACATGACATAACGTTAGAAATCAGAACAATTCCTAAAATCATGGCCAGATAGCGATTGCCAACCTATGGGCAGAGGTCCTGAGTTCGGGCAAAATATAGATTTAAAGAGTTAATATAAAGCATCTCTCACTCAACGATTAAGTTATGCCAGAGTCAATACCTGTGAATCCAGAGCAATGTAACAAGTATCAATCATCCCTCTTTCCCCACACGCACTTTGTCATGACCTTGGAGATTCCAGGATTTAAAACAAAGGAGCCATAACAGAGACTAAAGGAGCCAGAGGCAAGCAGGCTCAGAAGCTTTCAGCTTATCCTGAAGAGCTAACGCAGGAGAAAGGTTCTTCTCAGATGGTGTCCATATGGTTTACATATAGTGTACATGGAATTTGTGTCAAATCTACAGCCAGGGACAAGAGTGATGCAGAAGGAACAGACCAATCACCTTTCTTAGAGCTGTGATACACCGAGAACATGACCTCAGCCTGGCACCGGTGAATGAGAGGAGTCATTGTTGAAGGGAGCCAGTGAACTGCTAAGACGGAATGTGGCTCTGGTTGGATGAAACCGTTAGCACAGCCCTGGTACCCTTGGTTGAATATGTTATTACATTTCAAAAGTAAAGAGAAAGGTGCAACACGATAGCTAGTGAATATTTTCAAAATGAAGATTAACATTTATCTCCAAATACGAATCTTCCTCAAATATAAACTGCCAATTTAAAAGGCCTCAAGTATTAAGTCTCCTAGATAAATTCTCTGTGCATCTGATTCCTTCTTCATAAAACAGCCTGGATGATGGTTTTAGTTTCAAATCTAAAATTCAACAGCAAGCATTTTCTTAGAAAAGGCAGCTACTAACTACAGAGGTATCTTAGTCCAGCGATGTGGCCTCAGTTCACACTAAAAACCACTCCCATCACCTCCGCATCCCTGTCCACATTCTCCAGGTGGTGGTGATGATGATGATGATGATGGTGGTGATGGCGGCAGCTAATAGGAATCGAGCCCTTATTATATGCTAAACGCTCTTCTTTACCTAAGTGATTTACACGGATAATTTAAGTATTGCAATTATCTTCACTTAACGGATAAAAATAACAAGAGATGGAGAAAATAGTAACCTGCACAAGGTCACAGCCTGCAAGTGACTCCCTCACCCAGATGTTTAACCCAATCATCTGATTTGTGGACATGACAGTATGGATCTCAATTTTATTGCTGTCAGTAACAAGCTAGTTGTTACTTGTAATAATTTTCAGCATTTGAATTTGGATATGCATGAACAAGCCTCACATAGGTAAGGACAGGACTAAGATGATTTAGGTAATTTTTTGACAGCAACTTTCTTTGACCCATCACAGAACATTCTGCCATTGAATATCTGGAACTAGAGAAGGAGAATCCTCAGGATTCAACTCAGCCACCTACCCGTTTTCTGGGAGCCGTAGGGTGCTGTACAGTATAGGGGTCTCGGTATCAGTCCTGGGTTCAAGTCCTGGCTCTGCCACTTACCAGCTGAGTCATTGGGAAATTTTCTTATCTTTTCAGTGTTAGTTTCTCTTCTATAAAGTAGAGGATAAACATCACATACCTCATAGTGAAAAAGTACGATATAAGACAGCTATGTTATTTTAGCCCCAGTAAATAAATGCTTCACAATAGCATCATATTCAGGGTGGGAAAGTCTGAATCCCAAGATGATCAATATAAGATATCTGCAGAAGGGACAGAAAATTCAGAAGAACACAGGAAAGCATTAAATTCAGAGACAGCCATTCTATCTCTGCAAGAACTAATCTTTTTTTTAAATAAATTTATTTATTTTATTTTATTTATGGCTGTGTTGGGTGTTCGTTGCTGCACGCAGGCTTTTCTCTGCTTGCAAGGAGTAGGGGCTACTCTTCGTTGTGGTGTGCAGGCTTCTTATTGTGGTGGCTTCTCTTGTTGGGAGCACGGGCTCTAGGTGCGCTGGCTTCAGTAGTTGTGGCACACGAGTTCAGTAGTTGTGACTCATGGGCTCTAGAGTGCAGGCTCAGTAGTTGTGGCACATGGGCTTAGTTGTTCCGCAGCATGTGGGATCTTGACTGAAATAACCCTCAACGTGCCACTTTGTCTTTCCTGGAGCAAAGAACAATTTTATCATCTGTAAAAACTTCCATCAAAGTTTCCCTGATCCACTCTCACTTGTAGGTAGGGTTTTCAAATGATAACTATAGCAGCAGAGCTGCTAAGTGTGAGGAAAGGTGGGGGAGGGGTTAGGAGGTACAGGTCAGGCAATTGGCCTCTACCTTTAGGAATGCCCCTTCTTGAGATGCCAAGAAGCTGATGGTGATGGTTCAACACCACTCAGGGAAGTATGATGCCTGCTCCAACTCATTAGTCTTGCTTTTGATAATACCTGCTTCCCCATTACCAAAGCTATCCCTCCTACAATCAGCTCTGACTCCCTTGACAAGTGGACCAAGAAGGTGGGGAGGGTAGGAGGTTGGCTCAGTAGTTTATATTTCAGAATTCATCTCACCATCATCATCATCCCACAATATTATTTGGTCATTGGAGTTTATCAGGCATCAGAACTACTGTTGGTTGGCTCTTTTAATTCCACAACATACCTTGGAGAGTATCCACATGGTATTTGCTGCCTAAAGTTGGCAGTCAGTCACTCTTAGAGACGATTCAAGAGAATACTTGATGAATCTTATGAGTAAGAGAAGCCACACACAAAGGAGTACATACTGAATGATTCCATTTATATGAAGTTCAAAAACAGGCGAAACTAATCTAGTGCTAGAAGTCAAAATACTGGATGCCTTGGGTGGGGATTTCTGGGTAATAGAAATGTTCTTAATCGGACTGCTGGTTAACAGGTGTGTTTCCTTTGTGAGAAAATTCTAGCACTGTATCTTTATGATTTTTCTATATGTATGTTATTCTTCAGTAAGTTTACTGAGAAGAGGAGGAGGAGAGGGAAGTAGAGGAGGAGGAGGAGAGAATGGAATAAAATAAAGAACAAAAGGAAATGAATGAAAATTTAAAACAAAAAGGTAAACGCAATATTAAGAGCTTGAAAAGATGTTCAACGTCATTAGTTAAAATCACAATGAGCTATCACTACATACGTATTAGAGCAACTACAATTAAAAATAGTGATAGGGCTTCCCTGGTGGCGCAGTGGTTGAGAGTCCGCCTACCCATGCAGGGGACACGTGTTCGTGCCCTTTTGCGGGAAGATCCCACATGCCGTGGAGCGGCTGGGCCCGTGAGCCATGGCCGCTGAGCCTGCGCGTCCGGAGCCTGTGCTCCGCAACGGGAGAGGCCACAACAGTGAGAGGCCCGCATACCGCAGGAAAAAAAAAAAATAGTGATAATGCCTAATGCTGACAAGGATGTGGAGAAACTTGGTCTCTCACACATTGCCAGTGTGAACGTAAAATGGCATAACCACTCTGGAAAATGGTTTTTGCAGTATTTATGATATGATTCAACAATCACAAGCTTTGGTATTTATCTCAGAGAAACAAAACTCTTTGCACACAAAAACGTGTACAAATATTCATAGAAACTCTATTTATAAGAAAATATTGGAAACAACTCAAATGTCAATCAATGGGTGAATGGTTGAATAAACTCTAATACATCCATATATTGGAATGCTACTCAGTAATAAAAAGGAATGAATTACTGATACATGCAGCATGCCCATGGATTTCAAGGGTGTTATGCTTAGTGAAAAAGAAGTCAATCTCAAATAGTTACATACTGTGTGATTCTGTTTACACAACATTCTCAAAGATATAAAACTGTAGAGGTGGAGAACAGATGATTGGTTACTAGGGATGGGAGGGGAATGGAGTGGGGATGGGAGGGGAATGGAGTGGGGATGGGAGGGGAATGGAGTGGGAATGGGTGTGAGTACAGAGAGTCAGGTAACATGAGAGAGTTCTTTTGTAATGATAAGACAGTTTTGTATCTTGATCATGGGGATGGTTACACGAATCTATACATGGGATAAAATTACACAGAACTCACAATCGTGCAGCCTGTGTAACTAAAACCACATTCACAGAAAGATAGACAAGATGAAAAGGCAGAGGGCTATGTATCAGATAAAGGAACAAGATAAAACCCCAGAAAAGCAACTAAATGAAGTGGAGATAGGCAACATTCTAGAAAAAGAATTCAGAATAATAGTGAAGATGATCCAGGACCTCAGGAAAAAAATGAGGCAAAGATCAAGAAGATGCAAGAAATGTTTAACAAAGACCTAGAAGAATTAATGAAAAAACAAACAGAGATGAACAATACAATAACTGAAATAAAAAATATACTAGAAGGAATCAATAGCAGAATAACTGAGGCAGAAGAACGGAGAAGTGACCTGGAAGACAGAAAGGTGGAATTCACTGCTGCAGAACAGAATAAAGGAAAAAGAATGAAAAGAAATGAAGACAGCCTAAGAGACCTCTGGGAAAACATTAAATGCAACAAAATTCGCATTATAGGGGTCCCAGAAGAAGAAGAGAGGAAGGACCCAAGAAAATATTTGAAGAGATTATAGTCGAAAACTTCCCTAACATGGGAAAGGAAACAGCCACCCAAATCCAGGAAACACAGAGAGTCCCATACAGGACAAACCCAAGAAGAAACACGCCGAGACACATAGTAATCAAATTGGCAAAAATTAAAAACAAAGAAAAATTATTGAAAGCAACAAGGGAAAAATGACAAATAATATACAAGGGAACTCCCATAAGGTTAACAGCTGATTTCTCAGCAGAAACTCTACAATCCAGAAGGGAGTGGCATGACATATTTAAAGTGATGTAAGGGAAGGACCTACAACCAAGATTACTCTACCCAGCAAGGATCTCATTCAGATTCGATGGAGAAATCAAAAGCTTTACAGACAAGCAAAAGTTAAGAGAATTCAGCACCAGCAAACCAGCTCTACAACAAATGCTAAAGGAACTTCTCTAAATGGGGAACACAAGAGAAGAAAAGGACCTACAAAAATAAACACAAAAAAATTAAGAAAATGGTCATACGAACATACATATTGATAATTACCTTAAACGTGAATGGATTAAATGCTCCAACCAAAAGACACAGGCTTGCTGAATGGATACAAAAACAAGACCCATATATATGCTGTCTACAAGAGACCCACTTCAGATCTAGGGACACATACAGACTGAAAGTGAGGGGATGGAAAAAGATATTCCATGCAAATGGAAATCAAAAGAAAGCTGGAGTAGCAATACTCATATCAGACAAAATAGACTTTAAAATAAAGAATGTTTCAAGAGACAAGGAAGGACACTACTTAATGATCAAGGGATCAATCCAAGAAGAAAATGTAACAATTATAAATATATATGCATCCAACATAGGAGCACCTCGATACATAAGGCAACTGCTAACAGCTGTAAAAGAGGAAACCGACAGTAACACAATAGTGGGGGACTTTAACACCTCACTAACACCAACGGACAGATCATCCAAACAGAAAATTAATAAGGAAACACAAGCTGTAAATGACACAATAGACCAGGTAGATTTAATTGATATTTACAGGACATTCCATCCAAAAACAGCAGATTACACTTTCTTCTCAAGTGTGCATGGAACATTCTTCAGGATAGATCACATCTTGGGTCACAAATCAAGCCTCAGTAAATTTAAGAAAATTGAAATCATACGAAGCATCTTTTCTGACCACAACGTTATGAGATTAGAAATCAATTACAGGGAAAAAAACGTAAAAAACAGAAACACATGGGGGCTAAACAGTACGTTACTAAATAACCAAGAGATCACTGAAGAAATCAAAAAATACCTAGAGACAAATGAAAATGAAAACACGACAATCCAAAACCTATGGGATGAAGCAAAAGCAGTTCTAAGAAGGAAGTTTACAGGAATAAAATCCTACCTCAGGAAACAAAAAAACATCTCAAATAAACAATCTAACCTTACACCTAAAGGACCTAGAGTAAGAAGAACAAACAAAACCCAAAGTTAGTAGAAGGAAAGAAATCATAAAGATCAGAGCAGAAATAAATGAAATAGAAACAAAGAAAACAATAGCAAAGATCAATAAAACTAAAAGCTGGTTTTTGGAGAAGATAAACAAAATTGATAAACCATTAGCCAGACTCATCAAGAAAAAGAGGAAGAGGACTCAAATCAATAAAATTAGAAATGAAAAAGGAGAAGTTACAACAAACACCACAGAAATACAAAGCATCCTAAGAGACTACTACAAGCAACTCTACACCAATAAAATGTACAACCTGGAAGAAACGGACAAATTCTCAGAAAGGTATAACCTTCCAAGACTGAACCAGGAAGAAACAGAAAATATGAACAGACCAATCACAAGTAATGAAATTGAAACTGTGATTAAAAAGCTTCCAACAAACAGAAGTCCAGGACCAGATGGCTTCACAAACATTTAGAGAAGCGCTAACACCCATCCTTCTCAAACTCTTCAAAAAAATTGCAGAGGAAGGAACACTCCCAAACTCATTCTATGAGGCCACCTTCACCCTGATACCAAAACCAGACAAATACTACAAGAAAAGAAAAGTACAGACGAATATCATTTATGAATATAGATGCAAAAATCCTGAACAAAATACTAGCAAACAGAATCCAACAACACATTAAAAGGCTCATACACCATGATCGAGTGGGTTTATCCCAGGGATGCAAGGATTCTTCAATATATGCAAATCAATCAATGTGATACACCATATTAACAAATTGAAGAAGAAAAACCATATGATCATCTCAATAGATGTAGAAGAAGCTTTTGACAAAATTCAACACCCATGTATGATAAAAACCCTCCAGAAAGTAGGCATAGAGGGAACTGACCTCAACATAATAAAGGCCATATATGACAAACCCACAGCCAACATCGTCCTCAATGGTGAAAAAGTGAAACCATTTCCGCTAAGATCAGGAACAAGACAAGGTTGCACACTCTCACCACTATTATCCAAAATTGTTTTGGAAGTTTTAGCCACAGCAATTAGAGAAGAAAAAGAGATAAAAGGAATACGAATTGGAAAAGAAGAAGTATAACTATCACTGTTTGCAGATGACATGATACTATACATAGAGAATCCTAAAGATGCCACCAGAAAACTTTTAGAGCTAATCAATGAATTTGGTAAAGTAGCAGGATACAAAATTAATGCACAGAAATATTTTGCATTCCTATACACTAATGATGAAAAATCTGAAAGAGAAATTAAAGAAACACTCCCATTTACCATTGCAACAAAAAGAATAAAATATCTAGGAATAAACCTACCTAGGGAGACAAAAGAGCTGTATGCAAAACTACATATAGAATAGTATAGAAAACTATAAGACACTGATGAAAGATATTAAGGATGATACAAACAGATGGAGAGATATACCATGTTCTTGTATTGGAAGAATCAATAATGTGAAAATGACTATATGACCCAAAGCAAACTACAGATTCAATGCAATCCCTATCAAATTACCAATGGCATTTTCTACAGAACCAGAACAAAAACTCTTAAAATTTGTATGGAGACACAAAATACCCAAAGTGGCCTAGAGGGAAAAAAACGGAGCTGGAGGAATCAGACTCCCTGACTTCAGACTATAACACAAAGCTACAGTAATCAAGACGATATTGTACTGGCACAAAAACAGAAATATAGATCAATGGAACAGGATAGAAAGCCCAGAGATAAACCCACGCACCAATGGTCAACTAATCTATGACAAAGGAGGCAAGGGTATACAACGGAGAAAAGATAGTCTCTTCAATAAGTGATGCTGGGAAAACTGCACAGTTACTTGTAAAAGAATGAAATTAGAACACTCCCTAACACCATACACAAAAATAAACTCAAAATGGATTATGGACCTAAATGTAAGACTGTACACTATAAAACTCTTAGAGGAAAACATAGGAAGAACACTCTGTGACATAAATCACAGCAAGATCTTTTTTGATCCGCCTCCTAGATTAATGGAAATAAAAATAAACAAATGGGACCTAATGAAACTTAAAAGCTTTTGCACAGGAAAGGAAACTACAAACAAGACGAAAATACAACCGTTAGATTGGGAGAAAATATTTGCAAATGAATCAACGGACAATGGATTAATCTCCAAAATATATAAATAGCTCATGCAGCTCAATATTAAAAAAACAAAAAACCCAATCCAAAAATAGGCAGAAGACCTAAATAGACATTTCTCCAAAGAAGACATACAAATGGCCAACAAGCATATGAAAAGCTGCTCAACATCACTAATTATTAGAGAAATGCAAATCAAAACTAGTGAGATATCACCTCACACCAGTTAGAATGGGCATCATCAGAAAATCTACAAACAACAAATGCTGGAGAGGGTGTGGAGAAAAGAGAACCCTTTTGCACTGTTGGTGGGAATGTAAATTGATACAGCCACTATGGAGGACAGTATGGAGGTTCCTTAAAAAACTAAAAATAGAATTACCATATGACCCAGCAATCCCACTACTGGGCATATACCCAGAGAAAACCATAATTCAAAAATACACATGCAGGGGCTTCCCTGGTGGTGCAGTGGTTAAGAATCCGCCTGCCAGTGCAGGGGACATGGGTTCAAGCCCTGGTCCGGGAAGTTCCCACATGCCGTGGAGCAACTAAGCCTGTGTACCACAACTATTGAGCACACGTGCCACAACTACTGAAGCCCATGTGCCTAGAGCCTGTGCTCTGCAACAACTCACTGCAATGAGAAGCCCATGCACCGCAGCGAAGAGTAGCCCTTGCTCACCACAACTAAAGGAAGCCCGCGCACAGCAACGAAGACCCAATACAGACAAAAAAACAAAAACAAAAAAAAACACATGCACCCCAATGTTCATTGCAGCACTATTTACAATAGCCAGGACATGGAAGCAACCTAAATGCTCATCGACAGACGAATGGATAAAGAAGATGTGGTACATATATACAATGGAATATTACTCAGCCATAAAAAGGCACGAAATTGGGTCATTTGTAGAGATGTGGATGGATCTAGAGACTGTCATACAGAGTGAAGTAAGTCAGAAAGAGAAAAAACAATATCATATATTAACGCATATATGTGGAACCTAGAAAAATGGTACAGATGAACCAGTTTGCAGGGCAGAAATTGAGACACAGATGTAGAGAACAAACGTATGGACACCAAGTGGGGAAAGTGGCTGGGGTGGTGGTGGTGTGATGAATTGGGAGATTGGGATTGACATATATACACTAATATGTATAAAATGGATAACTAATGAGAACCTGCTGTATATAAAAAAAAAATTACATAGAACTCTGCAGACACACACACAGACACGAATGCAGGTCAGAAAAAAATGAACCTTATTTAGTGAAAACTAAATAAAATCATCATCTAATACCAATGTCGATTCCTGGTTTTGGAATTGTACTACACCTATACAACAGGTCACCTTTGGACCAAGCTGGATGAAGGGTATAAGGGACCCTTTGTACTGTTTTTACAATGCATAATGACTCTATAATTATTTTTAAATGAAACGTGTAAAAGAGAAAAGAAAAACAGAGGAAGAATCTTTGACCCTATCCAGTTTAGATTAGTCCCATACATGTTTGCAAATACTGCTCCCCTCAGGCAGGGTTGTGACCCCAGAATTCCTACCTTAGCGTCAAGCACTGTCAGATGAAAACACACATTCCTCACACGGAAGTACATCTACAGAAAATACTATCAGATGGCGAGGGAAAGAGGCAACCAAACTATGCTTCTTAGACTCACTGGTTTCTCTCTCTTGTCTGATTTGTGTAACAGTTTTCACATCAACTTAGAATTTCAGGTTCTTCTCATAAAACTTTAATCTTCATATATGTTTAGAAAGATTTTCTTAAATGTTATGAGACCCAACCAGAAGAATTAAAGGTAAGCTGTTAGGGTTAACACCTGTATTGAAATCACCATTGGAAAACGATTGAAAAGCTTAGGCTGTCTCAGATTCTGAACTCATTTTCTACTGACAGCGACCAGGAAGTCAGAGCTTCTCACCAAGATGGCAGCTTTCCTTTCCCTGAAGCTAAAAGGAACAAGAACCAACGTCCAGTGGGATTGCTGCTCTTAAAGTCTGGGAGAAGAAAGTGTGGCAAACGCAACTTTAATGGAGATTAGAGAGGCCATCTTCTTTCTTGGCCTGCTAATTAATAAAAGCCAAACTTTTAGAACATAGTTCAAAACAAAGGATAGGTTTTTAAGCCATCAGTCATGTTTACATATTATTTATTCTTGGTTGAAATTGCATGGTTAGTCAAGAGATAGAGGAAACAAACTAAAACTTCAAAAGACCATTTTTTTGTAATCAGGAGAAATTTAAAAATCCTATCATGTTCTGAATGTAACCCAGTGAAACGGAAAAGACCCCTATCTTGTCTAGAGCCACAGGGAAAGCCACTGGAGATGAAACACAGTCACGGTTTAAACCCCATACTAGGTAGGCTTCATCCTCAGGCTGTATTCCTGGGCCTGCTCCATTCCTTTGCTGGTAAGAGGACATGCTGTTTGTTAATGCTTTGTCTCCAAGACTCAGACTTTGTTTTTTTAATTTATTTTATTTATTAATTTATTTTTGGCTGCATTGGGTCTTCGTTGCTGTGTGCTGGCTTTCACTAGTTGCAGTGAGCGGGGGCTACTCTTCGTTGCGGTGCACAGGCTTCTCATTGCGGTGGCTTCTCTTGTTGTGGAGCACGGGCTCTAGGCGCTCAGGCTTCAGTAGTTGTGGCACATGGGCTCAGTAGCTCTAGAGCGCAGGCTCAGTAGTTGTGG
This sequence comes from Grampus griseus, assembly GCF_964374135.1. Classification (NCBI taxonomy): domain Eukaryota; kingdom Metazoa; phylum Chordata; class Mammalia; order Artiodactyla; family Delphinidae; genus Grampus; species Grampus griseus. The sequence goes on along the minus strand of NC_139019.1, from coordinate 97,672,172 downwards.
CACACGGGCTTAGTTGCTCCACGGCATGTGGGATTTTCCCAGACCAGGGCTCGAACATGTGTCCCCTGCACTGGCAGGTGGATTCTCAACCATTGCGCCACCAGGGAAGCCCTCAGGCTTTGTTAATGATTAGTGACAAGTGAGCAGACAGAACCAAATGTTGGGCAGGACCCAGTGAGACCTGGCTCAGTGGTGTGGCTGGAAAGAAACGTGGAAGGGCCATTCTCCCTGGGTCAGTTCAATCACGTATTTCTGTGTCGTGGCCTGAGGCCTCAGGGGTCACAGATATACCTCACTGAGGACAAAGATATGAAACCAGAGTTTATCTAGCTTTGCAAGCTGACCTGCAATCTATTTCTGAAAGAAAAATGATTTAAAAATTCTTTCCTCTTCTATTTCCTTTCCTCTCCATAGCAGCACTATTTACAATAGCCAAGGCATGAAAACAACCTAATGTCTACAGACAGATGAATGGATAAAGATGTGGTACATATATACGATGGAATACTACTCAGCCATAAAAAAGAATGAAATAATGCCGTTTGCAGCAACGTGGATGGACCTAGAGATTATCATACTAAATGAAGTCAGAGAGAGACAAACATCATATACCACTTATATGTGGAATCTAAAATATGACACAAATGAAACAGAAACAGACATTGAGAACAGACTCATGGTTGCCAAGGGGGAGGGGAGTGGAGGAGGGAAGGAGTGGGAGTTTGGGATTAGCAGATGCAAACCATTATATATAGAATGAATAAACAACAAGGTCCTACTGTATAGCACAGGGAACTCTATTCAATATCCTGGGATAAACCATAATGGAAAAGTATATGAAAAAGAAAATTTATGTGTATAACTGAATGATTTTGCAGTACAGCAGAAATTAACACAACACTGTACATCAACTATACGTCAATAAAGTTTAAAAAAAAATCGTTCCTGTTGCTATTTCTCAGATACTCCCAAGAATTAAAATATTAATTAAATGTAAATTAAAATATTACTTCTTAGTTTTCTCTTAGATTCTTCCCCTCAGTATAGTTCGTACTCAATATTTTGCCACAGACTCATTTACAATCATGTTTATTTTGCATGAAAAAAATTTGGCCTGTAAACATTTTTCTTTTACCTGTACACACACACACACACACACACACACACACATACACACACACACTTACCATTGATTTTGAAAGAGAAATCTGACAGTACTTTGAGCTTATTGCTTTTAAAGCATGCATTTTAAAGCCAGAAAGCCTATGTGAAGCTAACAAAGCCTTGGACACCCCCTCATCCTGGGAATACCAATTTAGTAACTTACCTGTGCATTGTCAGTGTGCCACTACTCAGTGACTCCTCAGGTACAGGAACCAGGTGTTGTTGTGTGGTTCTTAAATGGAAAGGATTAATTTATTGGGCATAGATGGGACTCACATCTTCACATGGACAAGAATGTTGTTATTAAGAGGTCAGCCCATTTCATAATATTATTTCATTATATATACATATAAAAGTATATAATGTTTATAAATAAAAATGTATATAAATGCATATACATGTTCAGTTTGCAGTTAAAACAAACTATTCCATGAAGAACTCCAGACTCCTTAAGTATACTGGTGTCTCTTCTGGAGCCATGAGGGGAAAATAATGATATGGCACCTTATCTCCAAAGATGGGCCCCCAAAACCATTCATCCTAGAATTTGTGCCCTTGTGTAGTCCTTTCTAGACTAAATCGGAACTGGGCCTGCATGCAATAAAGGGATAACTCAGGGGGCTTGGGATGGTCAAACCCTGAACTTTCCAAAGAAAGGACTGACCTTTGACTAGATCCTGGGAGATAATCTCTAAGACCTTGGTATATTCTATCTGATAAGAGTGCCTTTGTATATCTAGGGGCTTAAGCCACAACCAGATAGTTTATATTAACTGTGATTTATGGTAAACACATGTTTTTACTCACCTGGGACTCTGGACCAACCTGTATCAGTTTGACCTCTGGAGGAAAGGGAGACTGAGTAACTAAGGTCAGTCACATGGGCATTCCATGCTTATGTAACGGACCCTTAATAAAAACCCTGAACAACAAGGCTCAGGTCAGCTTCCCTGGTTGGCCACACTTTGTATGTGCTATCACACATCATTGCTGAAACAATTAAGTGTTATCTGTAAAACTCTACTGGCAGAGGACAGCTGGAAGCTTGCACCTGGTTTCTCTTGGACTCTGCTCTATGCTCCTGTTTCTTTTGCTGATTTTAATATGTAACCTTTCACTGTAGTAAATCTTAACTGTGAGTATAATTGCTTTTCGGAGTTCTCTCCTTCCAGAGAAGCTTCAGACCTGAAGGCAGTCCTGAGGATCCTACACATAGCCTGTAACTTGCTTAAACCAGTAGAATGAGGCAGAAGTGACACTATGCCTCTTCTGAGCATATGCCTGAAGAAGGCCTGGAAACTTCTGCCCCTGCTCTTAGGGATGCCCTGAGTAACAGTAAGTAGAGATCCCAGCAAGAGGAGAGGCCCAGACCCTTCAGGGGCACAGTCAAATCTCTGGAAGACATCAGTCCCAGCCACCATCTGACTGCAGCCACATAACACCCCAACAAAGGCGACTGCCCAGTCAAGTCCGGTCAACTGACAGAACCATAACAAAATAGTTATTGTTTTAAACTGTGACACTTTGGGGTGGCTTGTTAGGTAGCACTAGATAACTAAAACCAGCAGGAATGATAAAATAATTGGAGAGATTCAGAATCTAATTGGCTAAGAGATCATACATAAGTAACTGTCAGAAACTATTACCCAACCCAAAACAATTTTCTAAATTTAAAGCAAGAAACAATTTTTAAAGGGGACTAGGATTTAATAAAATGCTCTCAGGTTGCAGAAGTCTACTGTTCATTTTATTCTGGGTTCAGGCTTATTTTCATAGCTTAGGTAAACAATACCTTACACAGGAATAGTCTTCAGGAGGTTTCAAAGCCCTTCATGTTTTGTTTAATTTTATCCTTAAAATGAGTCTGTAAGGTAGTTGATTTTATCCAAACTTTAGAGATAAGGCACGAGAGCTCCCTGGCAGACAAGGAACTGGAAACACTGTTTCAGCTGCTCCAGCGCGCACCCTATGTACGGCTGCCGGGCTCCCCCTGGCCACCTTCAAGTGAGTCCCCAAGAGGAAAAGATGCCAAGCTACTGACACACAGTGTTTGAAAATACTATGGGACATTTCCACTCATGGATTTCACTGCACGTTCTCCAGTGACTATTTCAGCAAGCTAAAAATGTGCCTCCTTGGTCATGAGAACACAAAAATCCATATGATTAGGGAACAGTAATAATGCTGGCACTTTTATCGAATCATCAGCAAGTCCTCTTCTAGGACATTAAATGTCTTATACATATTTGTAATTTGCTTGAAAACAGGCAAAACAAGTGGTCTTAAAAGAGAGCTGACAAGTCACTTAGGACGGGCTCTTGCTCGTCTGATAAAAGCCCACTTCCAGGAAAATGGAACCTGGGCTTGTTATAAAACGTCAATCATCCCAGATAATGGTGACCATCTAGGTAAGTAAACTCAAGAGTTTTCACTTCCATGCCTTGTGTTTAAACCTCACATCAGGCAGTTTTAAATGACTTCATCCATCTGTAAGCTTTTAAATGGAAAAACCAAAGTACAAAGAAGTATATTGTTTTGGATCATTCTGCGAATCAAAACACATACTTTAAAAAATCAAATATTCTTTCCTTCTGTTAAGAACAAACCCCAAGTGCCTTATCAGCCACCTTATTCCACGAGGCAGAAATAACAATTATGCAGCTGCTCCTGGGGAAGGCAGAGAATTTCCTTGACCACCCATGAAGGAAGATGAGGGGCCTTATCCATTGGCTGGCTACTCTTACAAAGACTGCATGGAAATTTGGTGGACACAGAGCACAATGCTCTATACTTGAGAACATTTTCCAAGGCACAGATGTTTTTCTCTTAACTGTGAACGCTGGCTGACTTGTCTGTCTGTATCCTTTTTCAGGGCTCAGCAGACAGGATGTCTTTGGAGAGGTTTGTCCTCTATAACTCGGGGCTGATGTTCCTTGCTAGATGGAAAACACATCTTTGGCTAGACAGACATGAATCAATATTACACAAAAATATTTCCATTTTGGGAAATTCACTGAGATAAAAGTGTCTTTCTGGCTCTGGGCACACACAAGTAACCATCAGGACACCTCAGTAAAAGAGAAAATGGATTTTCAATAGTTTGCCATGAGAGTGATATGTGATTATAAGCTCCTACATATATTCCTACTGTCGTATTTTATTTTATATATATATATATATTTTATTTTATATTTTTAAAATTTATTTATTTATTTATTTTTGGCTGCATTAGGTCTTTGTTGCTCCACACGGGCTTTCTCTAGTTGTGTCAAGCGAGGAGCTACTCTTCATTGCAGTGGGCACACTCCTCATTGCCGTGGCTTCTCTTGTTACAGAGCATGGGCTCTAGGTGCACGGGCTTCAGTAGTTGTGGCGTATGGGCTCAGTAGTTGTGGTTCATGGGCTCAGTAGTTGTGGCGCCCTGGCTCAGGTGCTCCGCAGCATGTGGGATCTTCCCAGACCACGGCTCAAACCTGTGTTCCCTGCATTGGCAGGCAGATTCTTAACTACTGTGCCACTAGGGAAGTCCCTACTGTCCTATTTTAGAAGGAAAAAGTTAACTCATTTTTCTGGTTAGTGCCTCAGTAATTTTATTAGGGGGTTTCTATAAAGACTTTAATTGAATCACAGTAAGGAAAATTATTTCAGAGCTAGGACAAAATTTTATCTGTCATAAACAGCACTGAGTACTAAAACCTGCTTTGAGTTTAACAAATTACATAGAAGCTTTACATCCATGAATGCAATAGACCAAGTAAAATAGTGATTTTTCAAACATTGCAAAGCTCAACTAATTTAGATAATGCCAGTTTGGAAATGCAAGATTGGCTAAAAATGTAAAAATATTATACATACTATTAACATGCTAATTTTGTTCTATGAGGATATTTTCATTTCCTAGCAATTAAATAGCACTTAACTTTTTATTACAAATATTTCATCATATGGATAGGCACACTCATCTTTCATTTATTATTTGTCAAGGTCAGTATGCTAAATTATAACTTAGGTGCTTTCATCAAGTATCTCAAGGATAAATTAAAATTCTCAGTAAAAATCCAATTGATATGTACAGAGCACAAAAAGTGTTATTTTAATCCTTTAGTGGGGAGGAACCCACCAGAAAGTTTAAGTTTTCTGTTTTTTTAAGTATTAAGATGGTGGGAGAAAAAGAACTTTCCAGGTAATTATGAATAAGTGATACTGATATACAACACCAAAAAAAAATGCATTATTTCTGTACCATTAAAGTTCCTAACACTTGTTCTTCTTTTAAACTAACTTTGAGTTCTATATGAAAGGTCTAATAAGCAGAAAAACACAAGACTTACTCAGATATTTCCAGCCTCTAAACCTGGAAAATAATGTTGAAGTTTTAAATCGATGCCATGCCTTTTCTGGGGAACTGGAGAAGTGGTGAACTTCTGCTTGTCTTGGTTGCATGCACACAGAGCGCCTTGTGCATCCACAGAAAGACCACCCGGGGGGAGAGGCACACTGTACTGCAGGGGTCAGTGTTCAAAGTCATCGTTAATTGGGAACACCTTGAATTGAAGTTCCAGAAGGGACAGAAATTTGAGCCATGAGATGCCCCCAAATTAGGAGCCATGTTGAAAACTTCATAAGATGTCTTTGTATAAAATCATACCCAGATCTTTAGAGAATAGCTCAGACCTGTGTGATTTAAATACCTTCTAAAATGCCACTATGTGAAAATCCATTTCAGAAGCACACTGCCCACTCTTCTCTGAACTAACGATGTTTCTAGAATTGCTTTTATATATACCATCATTAAATGAAAATAAGCTTTTCTTAATATCCTGGTTTTGACACAGGTGCTATGTGACCTCAAGCAAATTCCCTAATTTCTCTTGCCTTAGTTTCCTCATCTGTAAAACGGTGAAGGTTGTGGCGGGGATTAAATGAGTTACTGTGCCTGGCACATAATATCTACTCTGTAATGTCAGTTGTTAACACTAGTATTGTCACTCACCTATTATATTAACTCATAATGTTTGCAGAGAAGCCATCATCAAAAAATTTTAAAAACCAATTATAATACAATTCATGATTTTTTTCCAAAATGTAAAAAGACTCATTTTTTCATAAGACCCTAAAATGACTGTGAACTTGGCTCAAAATTATCTATCCTAAGCACATGTGCATTCTTTCCAGCTTTCCACCCCAAATAAATTCATGCACAAGGGGAGTCCTGTTGCATCAGAAATGAACTTGCTGATCAAGACTGTCACTGATCCTTCTGAGGCATGCCTTCCAGGTACAGGATTGGGGAGGAGATGGGTTCCCTCCAGAAGATGATGCTGAGAGAGGGAAGCAAACAGGCTTTCCTCCTTCAGGATATTCCTCACTGCCTTCCTTCTGTGTGAAATTAAGGACTGCCCTTCCCCTCCCCCATGCACATCTGACTGCTAGTCTGAAGGCACAACTCTATGATCCAAAAGGGCCCAGACTGATCTAAGTTTATCCCTAGGTCCTCTCTCTCTGGTTGGTCCTGTCTATAGCTAGAGATGAGCAAGAAGCACCCACCAACTGCCCGAGCACTGTTTTCCGCACTCCCTCTGCTGAGGGAATCTGGTAGAGTAGAATGCACCAGATCAGTAGCTTCCACAGACCACAGGTTAGGTTTTCCCAAGTGAGGAAAGCAGAGGTGGTCAAGAAAGGCTGCTAAACTAAATTTAGAAGCTATTTAGCAGGCTCTGAAGCTAGACAGATCAATTCTGCAATCACTATGCTATTGCTAACTTACAGTGGTCACCTACCGGCCCTGGGAAGTGAGGATAGTAATTTCAGTTCAAGTCCTGGTGTCAGGATTTAATATCAAACAGGGAGATACTCTTTGCCTCTGCTGCTTGACTCAGATAAGCACATGAGGGTCCCAGAGAAAGTTACCACCTCCTTTAGGCTGTAGTGGGTTAAAGAAGATCTCAACCTCTGGAATATTTAGTTGTAGGGCCTTTCCTGGTGAGCTATTATTTTAACATCAGTATTCTGGGAGACAGGCAAATTCAAGGCAAAAGAGTACACTAAATCACAGACAGAGTGACATTGCAAACATTTAACACTGGTGACTGAGTCTGTTATTTCCTAGGTGATATAGTTGGCCAGCAGGTTTCTTTTCTTTTTTTTTTTTTTCACAAAATAAGCAAATGCTTACTTTATCATTCACACATAAAATTATATAGAAACAACACACAAACTGCTTGGAATGCAAATATTCTTTGGTTTACTCATCAAGATAGCAAATAACAAAATAGCAAAAACCTTATCAGTTAAATAAAAAAGTGACATTCTTTATTTACCTATCAAACCTTACTAAACGTTGAAATGCATTCATTTTCATTCCCATGTTCTTCTGGCAATATCCTGTCTTCCCTTTTGCCTTTCATCCCCCTAAATTAAATTATTCTGATGGGCTCGTCTCTAAGGTAAAGATTGTTTTATCATTCTTAAAACCACTTACTTTTTATTGTCCCAATATCGGGAATGATCTAGATTTCCTCTTTGTCTCTTACATTTAAAACAGGTATGAAAAATGGAGATTCCATCAGCACATTTTCAAGATGACGTAAGTTAAGCCCTCAGCAAGCATTTCAAGGCAATGATATGCCATTTTGGGGAATTTTCATGTTTTGGGAAGTATTACTGTTGGTACTGAAAAACAGGACTCGATTCCAGAAGCATAGTCTTATGTTAGACATTATTCATAATGTCAAATACAATTGGTTTCTACAATATTGATTTCAGAGAAGCAGTTTTCTATTTTTCTGAAGGTTCAATGTGACTGCCTTAATTCTTGAATCTTAATTCTTAATTAAGACGGAATTCTTGAATGTCAGTGACAAAGTCTTTAACAAAAGATTTTTTAACAAAAGGTAAACGTGAAAATGGAATTATTTCAAAAGGAGAAATGACAGTAAGAGAGAGCTCTTGGCTTTTTAAAAGAGGTACACATACATAGTAAGGGATAAAGGTGAATCAAAATACACAATTCTGTACATGACAGAAATATCCAATGTGCCACCAACATAACAACTGCCCTAAAAAAGATGTCTTGAGGTTTGGAGCCACACGTATCTTTCTTTATATAACTCTATATTTGCATCACGCAACCATACATCTTCCCGTGATCTGCTAACCGCTGGGAAGCTTTTTACCAGAATATTTGGCAATATGCTTTGCTTCAAATAAAACAAGCCTCATAAAACATTAGCATTAATGTCTGACAACTGAATTGGGCAAAGTCTTTCTGAAATATGTGTAATCTTTAAAACATTATTTTTTTTTCTTCATAAATCAGCAGTGCTCCATCTTCAAATAAATCACGAGCAGTCACAATCTCAACTCACATGCTCATATGTTCTCTTCATCTAACATTTTGTTGATGCCATCACACAGTTTTTGTAAGTGGGGTTTAAAACTTCCGAAGGGATTATACAAGGCAGCCAAGAAATCACAATCTGAAAAATGATCAAAGACATTATTAACCCGTCCATGTGACTTGGCGGTGAGGTGACGCTGGATGACCTGGTGGAGCATCTCTCTACACTCATTTAACAGCCTGGATAACACATTCCGGTCAAAGGTGAAATCCACCTGATGGAAACTGACCACGGTCATAGCAAGTTGATGAACTTTCTTCTTGAATTTCTCCATCAGTGCTAGCTCATCTTGGTTAAACTGATTATTCCTGTAAAGAATGGCCAGCTTGATGACTGTTTTGATGAGGTTTTTGATGATCTTCTCTGCCTCCTTCTTGTTCTGGGTGTACTCCTTGGTCACCCTGTAGAGCTCATCCAGCACTTCGCTGCTCGTGTCATCGATTAAGGTGGTAGCGATGGATTTGGACGCCATTTTACCCAAGATCTTCTTTTGTGCCTGAACGGCCAGGTTTTTGGAATTAAAGACATCTGTGGCCACTAAAAACAAAGGGGAGGAGGAGGATAAAAATTCAGTAAATTCAGCAAGAGAAGCAAATTAAAAATCTCATTGGAAGGAGTATTTTCCTTCCCATTTTCCCACTCTACGGTTTGCCTCCCATCTACTGACATTAGTTTCTGTTCAGAAAAGAACTAAAATAATTTTCCTACATTTGGGGGAATTAGGTTCTCATTGGTGAAATTAATGGGTGGTTGTGCATAATCTTTAAGGTTTTTTGGCAATTCAAGTGTTTTACACCTTCTGCTTTGTAGCCCATACACTGTTTAGAAGTTTAAGGGCTCTGGGGGTGGGGGTGGGGGAGGGATAAATCAGGAGCTTGGGATTAACATATACACCCCACTATATATAAAATAGATAACCAACAAGGACCTACTGTATAGCACAGGGAACTCTACTCAGTATTCCATAATAATATGGGAAAAAAATCTGAAAAGGAATTAATATATGTCTATGTGTAACTGAGTCACTTTGCTGCACACCTGGAACTAATACAACACTGTAAATCAACTATACTCCAATAAAATTTTTAAAAATGCTAAAATTAAAAAAAACAAGTTAAAAAAAAACAAAAAACGAGTTAAAGGGCTCTGATTATAAAGATAGTATGTCTCAAGAGGCAGTAAGTTTTTATGTTATTTTTCCCTAGTTTTAATTTTATAAGAATTACATAAGGAATATAAAATCAACTCTACAATAGTTCTCTGAGCAACAGTAACCAAGAATGATTTATAGAAACCCATTTAAATGTAAGAGGAATAAATGACAAAGCCGTGATATTGAGTAAATTGACAAATTCATGGAAGCTAATCAAAAGGAAAGCCCTGCTTTATAGTCCAAAATTTGCAAAAAGTCAAATTTCCCAAGACATTGGTCAGCACTTACCAGTTTGATCAACCTAACCACCCTGAATTTCAACTCCCCAAAGCTGAGTGTTGGAAAGAAATATTCCTTGGAGAGCTTATTGTCACTTGCTATTTCTAATGAATGGCCATTGTGACCTTTAAATTTTTCTACGATTTGAGAAAAAAACCCTACTGTATGAACTAATGAAACGTGCCACATGAACAACATACTTTGAAAAAGCAGATGCTTAGAGTTCACTTTTGAACTCACTGATTAAATTATCGTAATTTAGACAGAGATTTAAGACACAAAAAATAAGAGCTGTATATATTAAATATTAATGAGACCCTACGTGATGCTCTTAACTTACAGCCAGTCAGTGAAGATGCTCAATAAATGTTCATTCCCTAAACCAAGTTTAGTTTTTCTCCAAAATCCTCTCCCACTCTGCGTATACTGCTTCACTACAACTGTGCTTTCTCCCTCTTCTCCTAGGTGCCTGGGTGTTGGAAAGCAGTCATTCAGTAATGAAAGATGAAAGGCTTAAAAATACAGATATGTAGGAATGAGTCAGGGCATCATTGATATTATTAGAAATAATTACGAAATTATTTCTAGTTTGGACAGGTTGGCAACATTAGAAAACAAAAAGGTAGCCGCTCCCAAATCCAGGCTGGGAAGGTACATAAGAGATTAACTCCCTCAATGTGGAACTGCCATGTCAGATTTGAAATTTGGGCCAAAGTAGCTCATGGTATATAGTACAGGTAGCCGCCAAGTGATTCCTAATGACCAGGATGTCATTCAGAACTGTACACGGCCATACACCCTGCAAGAAAATCTTGATCGAACTAGAAATGGTGCCCTCACAAATGTTGATATTTAAACTTGTGAAACATGAACTGAAACTGCAGAAGAACTGAAATTGTTTTTGAGAAAGAAAAGGAAAGTGAAAGAGCACAAGAAATAGCCAACTTGACAAAGAAAGTTTCCAAGCTTTTTAATACTTTCATCATTTAAGCAGCAGTCCATTTCTATTCCTACTCTTCAATAGTTTGCAAGAGTGTATGGCTTTACACTAAAGAATTTATGTCAAAATGAACGGCACATGTGTAGTTATTTAATATTAATATTACCATATTAAGACCAGGGACCATCTTCCATGACTCAACTTAAGACACGGACCTCTACAAATAATAAACCTTATTTATATAGGAAGGGATACCCCCAAATTTTCAGATACACAGTAACCAACTAGGATTTCAGGAATTTATTTTATATAAAGTTGAAAGTTTATTGTTTTTAATTGACTAGAGTGTGGCACAGTCTACAAACATCCCATCTGGGATTTACTGCAATGTCTATTAAATGGCGATACCGTACATTGTGAAATAATCGAAACCAGAGGGAGATGGGTTCGAAAGATTCCCCTGTGCTCCTTTTTTCCAAGGCTGGACTTGCAAGTTCGTATGTCTTTTAAACTAGTTTTCTTATTAAATCTAAATTTCCCATGTAATTGCAAGCATAAAGACAAAATGACTCTATGGTGTAGCGCTTTAACTTCTCGCAAGAGAAAGGCGGCTGCCAACTAAGCAAGATCATTCTCCATTTACTAGGAACCCAAACTAAACCAAGACAGAGAAGTTGACCTCTGAGGCTTTCACATTTGTTTCAAAGGAACTTCAAACCCTGTTCTAGAAACGCAGCAACAGCTTCATACTTTCATTTTATCCTTTGGATTATATCCAGTACAGTCATCTTTGAAAATGAGGATGAAACTCTTTCTCCCCCTCCTCAGGGAAGACATGCATGCAGTAGATTTCTTTCCTAGCATTAGTGAAGGCTTTTTCAGAGCCAACTGGGAGCTGTGGCTGAGAGCTGCTGGCCAGGACTGTGTGGTCTGTGATCATGAAATATGATTATTTTTTTCTTGCAAATTAACTGCCTTTGGCCATTCCTGCTCAGGCTTGTTTGTCAGTTCCACATCCTCCACTAGATCGATTAAATGTCTGGTGTATCTCACAGCTAGTCCTGGACCAAGTTTTTCTCCTTCACAGTCCTCACCCCTGTGTGATCTCAACCACTTCCATGGCTTCAGATATCACCCATGTGCCAATGACTCCCACAGTTATAACTCAGCCTCGACCTCCTTTCCGGACTCATTTTGCAAATGCACTCAAGGTTTTTCTTTTCCTTGGCTATTTTGCAGGCATCGCAAATATACCATGTCCAAAACTGAATCCTCGATTCCCTCCTGCCCCCAAAGGGCTCCTCCTCCATTCTTTACTATCTTAATTAATAGCATCCCTTCCATCCTGTGCTCAAGTCAGAGACCTGGGAGTCGTCCACTATACCATCCCCTCCCTTACCCAGTCCATTACCAAGTTCTTTCCATCCTACCTTCCTCCAATTCTCTAAATTCTATCCAATTCCCTCCATCTCCATGGACAACAGCCCAGTCCAAGCCCCTTTCCAATCGCTTCCAATGTAGTAGCCAGGGTTTTTAAAAATGGAAATTAGAAAATGATGCTTCACTTAAATTCTTTGCTAACCATTGCACTTCCTTGTTCCTGAAATCCTCATCATTTGCTTACATTTTCATTGTCTGCCTTCCTTTAATAGAATGTAAGCATTTTGAGAGCAGAAGTTGTAAATCTTATTCACTGTGTCGTCCCCTGGACCTACAAGGGTGCCTGGTACACGGCACTTCTGACAGAAGCAGGAGTGAACTGCCCCCCTCTCTTCACTATACTTAAATACTTCTCTGTGAAAACATGCTGACCTGCAAAATGAGAGTTCTAAATACATATGTGGGTGTTTGTTTGTTTGTTTTAAAAGCTAGAGAAACAGATATTTGCTTTACCTGGTTAAATATGTGGTTTTCTTCCTTTGAAGTGTACCTCAGAGTGTGGTTTCTCTTACTGTCATAAATCAGTTCCTTTAAAGAGGAAAGATTTAGCAATCCAAGTGTCCATCAACAGATGAATGGATAGAGAAGATGTGGTATATGTACACAATGGAATATTACTCCACCATAAAAATAATGAAACACTGCCATTTGCAGCAACATGGATGGACCTAGAGATTATCATACTAAGTGAAGTCAGACAGAGAAAGATGAATATCATAAGGTATCACTCATATGTGGAATCTAAAAAAAAAATGATATAAATGAATTTATTTATAAAACAGAAATAGACTCACAGACATAGAAAATAAACTTATGGTTACCAGAGGGGATGGGGTGGGGAGATAAATTAGGAGTTTGGGATTAACATATACACACTACTATGTATAAAAGAGATAAACAACAAGGACCTGCTGTATAGCACAGGGAACTATATTCAATGTCTTATAACAACCTATAATGGAAAATAATCTGACATATATATATATATATATATATATATATAACTGAATCATTGTACTGTACACTTGAAGCTAACACAACACTGTAAATTAACTATAATTTAAAAACTGCAAATGTAAAAAAAATAAAGAGGAAAGATTTATTATGTACAATGAGAAAACATCAAAGGACAGTAATACAAATATTTAGCATAAAAGCAGGGTACAGTGGTTCTGACTTGAGCTACAGTGGAAGATTAAACACAGGCCCACCTCTCCCTCTGTCTGGATCTATGATGAAAAACACATAACCAAAGGTATGCCCAGGAAGCAACTAAGATGTATGAATAGGAGATGTTCTCAAGGAAGAAAGTGCTGGAAGTACTGATTCACTTGTGTTTAAAAATATACATGTACGCTATTGACTAATGAAAAATGATACCTTATATCAAAAACATACAAAGGATTACCACTACATCAAAACCATTTAAGACTGTTTTCAGAAACATATGTGAATGTGATTTGACATCTACTTATCTCACTGCCCCTCCTCTACGTCTTTACATCGCCTTTCTTGGCTTAATCAGTCCATTTCAGCAACGTTTGCTGTAAGGCAAACTGATATTTAGGGAATCCTGCTTTTAGCATCAACAATTATAAATCTGGAGATAAACACTGATGTCAAAGTTATAATGACCCTGTATAAAAGAAAAAAAGTGCTTAGAATAGGGGGAAAAACCCCCAAACCTTTTCATGACATTAATTAATGATAAACTATAGTTCTCTGAAATTAACAAGAATTACCCATAATATTACCCCAGTTAAGAAAATGCTAATATAGTGAAGTACTCAAGTCACTTTCTTTACAACCTCACCATCAAATACATAATTTTTCACCCATCAAATTTGTTATACTTGGAACTTTTAAACGGTGACTACAGATGCACATATATGTCATTGCTAATTCTTGCCTAGTTAAAATTTGATCCAGTGGGCCCAGTAGTAGGAAGGATGGAAAAGAAAACAATTTGAAGAGCACGACTGGCTGTTTTGGTCTGTTAGTAAAAGTTCTTTAAACAAATATATAAAACCTTAGCTCTCTTGCATTTGAATTACTCCAAATCTAAATGGGGCTTAGTAAAAAGACAGCTTTGGGGATAAGAATGGAGCCATAACCAACAGTAAACACTGTCACAAGAAGTTAAACAGCTAAGAGTTGACCCCCCTACATTGGGATTTGGTAGTGCTCCAGGAGAAAAGCAAGGAATTGTTGGGACACTGCTGATATATGTGTGACACTAGCCTCCACACTCAAAAATTCCAAAGTGGGAAATTCAACAGGATAGAGAAGAAACAAAAAACCAAAAAGAAAAAAGAAAGAGAGTGAGGGGTGGGGAGAGGGCCATATCAGCAGAAGCAGCAGAGATTCAAACTATGAGAGGGGCTGACCCTGGAAGGACCAGAAGAAATGACCATGGCAGCAAGCTGGAGGCAATCTTATCCAGAGAGAAAAAGACAAGTGCCGGGACCCTTAACCCCCAATCGCCCTCAGGTCACAGATGGAGACTCTGACACAAAAGAACATAGTCTTGAGAAAAATCAATACATCTAAGGTCCTTGACCTGATGGCGAATGCAAATTTGGGTGTGTATGCATTTTCCTGATCCCAAGTGGTTGAAAACCAATGGTATGCCTCATCACAGGGACAAGCTAAGTCATTCACTCTGTGTCTCCTACCACCTTCAGAAAAGTACATGCTCATTTAAAAAGTCAACATATTAAAGAAGACAAATGTCAAGGAAGGTGGTGACTTTAAAAAGGGCTGAAAAAGAAAAAAAAAATCACTGGATGGTTTTCAATGGAGTACTGGGAATTATAAAGCACCCCCTTGCAGCCTCCTTTCCTTGTTCTTTACGTAGCTATTTCACAACTCCGTAAGTAAATCTGGTAGTGCAAATGGCTCTTTTCCACAGAGATACAAATAAATTCTGTCTAGTGAAGGTGCAATTGCTCCTCATTTTCTTGTCTGCCTGTGTTACACTTGGCATTCTCCTTTAAAACGATTATAAGAGCTTACTGTTCCTCATTAGTTAACGAGTTAAGTAAAATCTTCGGCATGTCCCTTTTGTATTTTTATGAGACTCATGAGTTGATCTTCTTAAAAACATACCTTTTAACACATATTACGATTTTTTCATCAAAACCATATAAAGTAAAACAAAACAAACCAAAACAAAACTGCAGTCTATATAACCCTTTAGTGAGAACTAGTACATGTTTCCTACAGCAACTAATTTCCCCAGGGTCCTGGAAAAGAAGAGTGTACTTATAAAAGTCAAATATTCCGTAGCTGATGGTTCCATGAACTGCCATACTGCTCAGGCATATTACTGAGACTCAGTTTCCCCATCTACAAGATGGGACTAATGATCCCCACCTCTTGGAGTGGTTGCAAAGATAAATGGACATGGAGCACAGAGGAGGATCTCACAGAATATCCATCACTGAACAGCTTTCTCCACAGGTTTGTTTAAAGAAGTCAACAAATTAAACTTCAAATACCTTCTGAGGTTCTCTGGTACTGAATGACATTCGGTGAAAATTAATCAACCCCTTCCGGAAGTAACATGGAGCTTAGAAATGCAAAATGCCAGACGATTGTGTGAAAACAAAGACCTCACACGGTTTAGTGAATAACGAGTTATAGATCCTTTCCGTGATGACATTAAAAAAACTAAAATATATTAAAATTTCCTTTATCGGGGAATTTCTCTTTTTCTTAGGTGTTGAATCTGTTGTTAGCAATAGATTCAGTACCACAAGGACTGTGATAGGTAACACAAGTGTATTTTGTCTAGAGAAAACTGGCCCCAGGAGAACAGAATTGAAGCACCCCACAAAAAGACAAACAGTATCAGCGTCCATACAAAGCTGTGCAAGAGAGGAAACAATGTAAAGGAAGTGGGCCACATATAAAGCCAAAGTGAAAGTCCACGGAGGCCAACAAGATTACTCCATAAAGTCCTAGCTTCTCCCCCAGACTTCCCAAAGCTTCCCAGAGAACTAGAGACCCAAAGGCAGGGCTTCCTGCCAAGTAAGCATGGACGGAAACAAAAGATCAAGGTCGAGAGTCCTGGGTTGTAGACTTGGGTGCAATTTAATTTCTTTGAATCTGTTTTCTCATCTGCTAAGTAGGGCATCATTTCAAGGTGGTATGGCTTAAGTGAGAGTTACTGAGTTACAAATCAGAAAACCCCCAGCAGCGTGCTGGGCTCATGACGACAGACCACAAATGCACACTGAGTTTTGCTCCCTTATTGAATACACTTGAGATAGAGAAGCAGGAATTCAAATCCAATATTTACACACACTGTATTCTTTCTACTCGTTTCTCTTTATATCTTCTATTTTCCAAATTTGTAGACAAGAGGAATTATGTCCTAAAGAAAACACTACGAAGGCTTTTCCCCGTGTGACCTTGGGCTGTTTTTGTTGCTTGAATTCTAGAATCTTTTCATCACGATTTTGGGTTCAACTGTGTGTCTTTCATTCCTGTGGCTTACTTTTGTGATGATTTTGAAATTGAAAATGTCATTTCCTAAGTTTCAACACCTTTAACGTCATATTAGACTCCATCTCTGCTTTTTTTTTTTTGGTTAATTTGCTCCAGGAATCATGTTGACTCCTTGACTGCTTTCTGAAAGGCATAAACTCTGACAAGATATCCCTGCTGCCTCTAGGTGCACTAATACCAGGATTGGAAGAAAGTTTGATGATATTTATATGAAGTGGCACGGAATGTCAGTCTTGTAAATATTAGAAAAGAGGTTACAGGAATAGAAATGAATTTTGTGGCTACTCAGAGTGAGAGGTTTACAGTCATAAGAACCCACTGGCTAGCCACCATATTTTGAACTTATACTACATTATCCCCAGAACTGCCTAGAACATGCATCATCTTATTGAAATTTCACAAAAATCCCAAGAGGGAGGTTGTCATTATCCCCATTTACAGATACAGTAACGGAGGCCCAGAGAAATTAAGTTGCTCTCTCAAAGCCATACAGTCAGTAAGTGGAAGAGAGGAACTTGATCCCAGATATGTCCAATTCCAAGCTATTCTCTTAAGAATTATGTTACAACACACAAGCATAAAAAAAGCTCTCTCGAAGTATGAGAAGACCTAATAATATTTGACTAAGTGAAGTGAAATAAAAGAAAAAAAAAAGAGAGCAGGTCTCCCTTGGAGGAAAGACATGGATTCCATAAGGTAGATCAACCCAGCTGGGCTTGAAATAGCCTGTATTTCCAGGAAAAACTCAGAATAGTTTTAAAACATTGAAAAATATAATTAAAAAGAATAATATGCTTACGTTACTCAAAAGCCGGAGTGTAAATATTTAAAGTGAGAAGTCTCTCTCAGCTTTGCCACCACTACACAGTAATGATGTCAACCACTGCTGCCCAGAGGTAACAACTAGTTTTAGACTTTTGGTATCCTTTCAGATTTGCTGTCTCTGCTGCATAGATAAGCATATATATGAACAGATAGATTCTGAGCAAGGTGAAGAAGTCTTAAAGGCTTGCAATTCTTAAGAAATGCTACTTTTGAGTGATGAGAGACTATAAACTGGGTAATTCCAGTTTATGGAATTCTATAACTCCTTGCACGACTCTGACATAAAATGGTGAGATGCCAGAGGCACATGGCTATTACCTTTGTTCCCATACATGTGGTAGCAATAAGAGTCCTTCAGTGAGTGAGGAGAAGGTAGTAAGTATGAAACAGAGGTCTTTATTTAATTGGGGGAGGGTGAAGTTATGATTAGAGCAATTGTGCAGAGTTTATCATCCAAATGGGAGCCCTTCGAAAAGGGCACTGTTAGTAGTTACACTATGACAACAAATCTGTGATTGTTCCAGCAGGTAAATGTAAGTGGTCACTAAAGACTACTTAACTACTCAGGCACTAAAGACACTCAAGACTAAATAAGAAAGGGTCAAAAGTAAGGGTTACCCAAATATTTAGGACCTGAGAAATTTCTTGGGAACCCCACAAGAGCACTAGCCAGCTTTTATTCCGAATTATGTTAAAAACAACAAAAACCTAATTCTTCAAAAAGTTAAGAGTCTTAAGTAGGGGGTGGCAGGGGTGATTCCCTCGAGCTAAATACATTTGGGAAATGGGGTATACAAAGGTCCCATTTGAGTTGCAAAAAATGTACTAATAATCTTAGAGGTCTTGAGGATTAGTGCAGTAAAGTAACATTTTAACTTTACCTACCCAAGTTTTCCAACCTAACTTCTCAGACGACCCATTAACAAATTTGTAGGATAAGGTCAGTGAAAATTATTGGCTAACAAACTGACTTGAGTTCTTGCTAGCCCTCTGGAACGGATTCACAATTGTCTTGTGCAAAGAGAGTCAGGCAAAGCCAGGTAATGTGGTGACTGTGAACGTGGGCTCCAGAGGCACACCGCCTGGGTCAGAAGCCTGGTTCTGCCACTGAGTGCCCGTGTCCCGGGGGCTAATGACCTAACCTCTCTGTGCCTCAGTATCCCCATATGCAAATGAGGATACCTGAGGTTGTTATGAAGATTAAATGAGAATAATCCATATAAAGTGCTTAGGATAGTGCCAGATATTTAAAAATTGCATCAGTTAACATGAACTATTATTACTGTTGTCGTTAATGTTGTCATCCTGATTCTTAAGGTAGATATTGTAGAAGATCGGCTGGTATGGGATGATCGAGTCTTGTGATCATGACTTGTGAAACAGGAGTGAGGAAAGAAGAGAGGACATTAATCTGAAGACACGAATCATTCAACAAAACTTCTGAGTGTTTATAATGTTGTGGTTTCAGAGATAAACGACCGATCCTTTCTCTCCAGTTCTCTCCGGACACTCAGTTTAATGTGGCATTGGGGTGCGGGGCAGATGAGCACACAGCTTGGCAGAATCCTAAAAGTGACGGTAGCAAAGAGAGGGAATGATAATTTTGCTCAAAGGGGTGATGGAGGGAAACTAGGTTTGCAGAAGGTTTCACAAGTGGAGACTGACCCAGGAGGTTGCCTTAAAAGAAAAAGAAGACTCTGCTTTACAGAAATAAATGTGACTGCATTCCAGAGCTGACCTACAGAATTCCTACAGGCGAGTTAGGGATTAAAAATTCTGCCCAGCAGCGTACCTATCTATATGTTAGAAACCCAAGGATGCACGTGGGTCCTATGGATTTTAGAGAAACTTTAAACACAAACTATGTATAGCTTGTTGTCGAGGCCCAGGAAAACTTACTACAAAGGTACTCAGTTTGCGAGAAAGCACTGGCAGGGAGAGGACAGATACAGCAGGTACTCGGGCAGCATTCTCCGTGGCAAGGCCCACGTGCATCAGAAGGGCCTGGAGCTTTCTTCGAAATGCAGATTGTCAGAGCCACTGAATCAGAATCCTCAGGACTGCAGTCTAAGAAGCTGGAAGAAGCACCCTGATGGATGGTTCTGAGGGAGAGTAAAGTTGGAGGACCCCTACTCTGAGGTGTACTCCTACAACGCTGTACTTTACAATTTTCCAATAGACACACTTTGGCCATGAAGACATGCTCTAAGTAGCCTATGAACAGATGTAACTCCCCACTCAATGTTTTTTTCACCCAAAACTAGACGTGAGCTTGTGCACAGAATGCAGAGAAAATGTTCTCAGAATACAGCTTATTATATTAAAGCCTCAAAGAGAATAGAAAAGTTAGTCTCTTTAAATGATACTTTAACCAAAATTTGAACAGGGCCTAATAATTCTATCACTAAGCTTCATATGGGTTTGAAATTAAATAAAAATATCCTACATGTGTTTATACCAAACTGACTTTAGTGAACTATTCTTTTTCTTTTTAAATTAAATGAACCCTTCCTTATTTATTACATTGGATTAGGATACCATATATTTTTCTTGAAGACTTTTCAATTAAGCTGGGTTTATTTACATATTTTCTTGAGGACATGAAGCCTTTCCATTGTTGATATAAATCAAGCTTCCACCAGATTGTGGAGGAAAATCCTCTAAACAAGCTCCACGATTTTCTACACTTTTCCACTCCCTAAGTTCTCGCATCCTGCCAGAGGCCCTGGCTCCGGATGAATATTTATATTCACGCCGGGCTTCGAAAACCAGTAACAGACTTTAAAAGCCAACACACTGGAGTGCAGTTTAATTATCGAACCAGCCCCTAAAACTGGCATCGATGGTCAACACACCCTGTCTGGTCTCCTGGCCCTATAACGAAGACAAGCAGACAGTCAAATTAGAGCTGACATTTGCATGGCACTCCACAGTATGCAAAATATTTGCACTATAACACTTCCATGTGTTTATGAAAGGGTTTCTTCTGGTTTCATCCTCTTATTATTATTTAACCCTGAAGAAGCAGATGAGAGAACTGACGCTTAGCAGTCAAGGGACTTGTCCAAGGGCACTGAATGGGGGCAGAGCCGAGGTACATGGCAGCCAACTATGGTGCATGGCTGCTCTGTAAGAAAAGTGAATTTTCTATCAAATGCTGTGATGTTCCTGAGCCAGCTGCATAATCCCACTTTTTAGAGCTTATCTGCTCCCCAAGATAAAGCAACTCCTTGAACCAAAAAATAAGGAGGATGGGTCTCACATACCAGAGAAGAGAAAAAAAAATAAAGAAAATAAAAATTATGTGTCCACCCTGCTCCATTCCTGAAAAAGTCCTGCTCGTCCTTTAAGGCTCAGTTTAAACACCACCATTTCCAAGAAGGTTTTCCAAATCCAGCGGGGACGTAATCTCCCAAATCCAAAGAAAAGAATAAAGTGTTCCCTCTTCTAATGTATTTTCTGCCTCGTGGGAGAATTAAATTCCTATCTTATCTTACTTGATTATAATCCTTGACAACTAAGGTACCACTCTATTCATCTCTCTATTCTTCAAAGTGCATAACACCTGCCCTCCAGCTACCATGGAGTGAAACAAACCCCACTGCTCTAATCTGCTTCCATGGAACCTATCACTATCTTCTCCGGCAATTCATGAAGATGTGTCAGGAAATCAATTCAATTTCATGTATCTAGAGCTTAACAAACAAATTTACTTATCCTCCGTGGACAATATGCATTTTCTTTTCTTTTTTTTGTCTACTGCTTTTCTCCCCTGTCCTTTGCCAGAACATACAGAATGACCAGCCACTTTTGTTTGGCGAAGTGACCATATTTAGCTAACTCAATCCCTACAGCAAATGTTCTGGAATTTTTCATGAAAATATCCCAAAGCCATCTGTTTGAGTATTTTAGGAGCAGTGACTTCTTGGCCTCAGCTTGGGCATCTGTCAAATATGCATCCTGGCATAGCCTCCCCACATTCTTGACAAAACCTTTCCGCAATAACTGTAGGAAAAGGTTAAGCTGGTCCAGCATTTTATAGCCATGTCAAGCCCTAAGAGGCCAGACCCCATTAAAGGTAAGCAAATGGTAAGATGCGATCTGCTGGGCCTTAAAGTGAACTATCTCATTCCAAGTATCAAGATACACTGAAGCTCTAAAACTCCAGGAGATAACCTTGAAAAAAGAAAACCCAGTGTGCTTACAGCTGGCTACCTCCAGTGTGGCACTCAGGTTCTTTGTAAAGTGGTTTCTACCCCTCTTTCTAACCTTTTCTCCCTGCTCTTAATGCTCAGGTATCCTCCATTGTTTTATTTAGATCAGGATGCCTTGTAGAGGTTGTAACCTGGACACCCCGTTGTTTGGCCTGTACAGTGTTGTATTCATCTTAGAGTTAGTGGTCCACGTTTTAAAAAATTTAACCTCAAAATCTGTGTTTTTGATTATTATTATTATTATTTTTTTAATAATCATAAGATCTGACCAAAACGGGCCCACATTCCCACACGGCAACCGTGGTCTTGAGGTAAGTTGTGGCTGCCGCCTTTAGAAGGAGAACACCCTGCCTGGTTTACCACAGGTCCTCCCTGGCCATCACCACCTAGTTACATTCAGCTCCCGGGCTCGGCAACCATTTGTGTGGATGACTTCTCCTTAAAGAAATAAATGGGACTACATTTCAGAGCCAACCCTACGGAACTCCTATGGGCTCTTTGGAATTAGAATTCTGCCCCGCAGTGTACCTGTATGTCAGAAACAGAAGGGCATGTGCAAGTCCCATGGATTTTAGAAATAATTTAAACCTAAATTATGTGTGGTCAGTGAGTGTCTACGGAAGGTCTGCTGGGTAAAAAGGTAGGAAGGTTAAGAGTAATAATAATTTGTTTTCGTAACACTTGTTATTTAGTCACAGGCATCAAAATCTCCCCCTAATTTCTACAGAATGTGTTCGCTGAGTCTCAGAGAGGTGGTGAATTTGCCAAATTTCTAAATATCCTGGGAGAAGTGGAACTTGGATTTTCCATACCAGTTTGGAGCGCTACACAGTAAACAGACTTTTAGCAGAAAAGCCTTCTCCCAGTCAGTCACTCATTCATTCACTTAACACATTTTTTACTCAGCACCAAAATGCCTGCTCTCAAGAAGCACAGATTCTAGTAGAGGGAAACCTAAGACACAAAAACCTAAGACACATTAAACAATGTGTATAAACAGGTCAAATAGTGGCAGGGGGCTAGAAAAAAGTAAAGGGAGTGTGTGTGTTTTTGCTGGGGGGCGGGGTAGTGAGGAGACTGGGGGTGAGGGGGAGACTATGCTATTTTATCCCTGCTATTTTAGTCAGGGAAGGCCTTTCTGGAAAGGTGACATTCGAGCAGAAACTTGAAGGAAGCAAGGGGGAGCCATCTTGGGTGAAATCCTATCCATTCCTCAATGATCCTTCCCAAATATATCTTCCTTGAAGGCTTTATTGACTAACCCTGTCAGAAACGTTCTATCCTCTCTCACTCTTTTTGCAAACTGCTTTACATCATAATTATTTGCTTCCATTTTCCCTGAAAGTAAAATCTTTGTGATTGGTTATAATTTATTATGTATTCCTTGCCACAATAAATGCTCAATTAATCTTTAAAATGTATCTGCTGGGTCAAAAAGATTCCCAGGTTGTTCTGGGGGAACAGGAAGCCAGGGGAGGAGTGAGAAAAGAGTACTGGTTTTTTATAAGACATAAGAAACTATAAATGAATTATTTTAATTAGGTATCATATCTCAAATACTTTAATTAAGTAGCATATCTCAAATACTTAATTAGGTAGCATACCTCAAATATCATATCTCAAATTTACCTAAGAAACGAATATTGCAATATAATCCTTTGGAAAAAATTTATTCTAAATGAGTCCATTCGTAACTTAAGATAGGCATCCAAAAAAAAAAAAAGTCATCTTTTGATAACACTTGAAACTGGTAAAAATTACTGAATAACCCACACTCTGCAGAGATGAGATAATTCTGTTTTTCAGAGAGATGTTGCTTTTTTAAGATTAAAAAAGGCATTTTTTAAGGATATATTCATAAGAAACTGGAAATTTAAAAAGGCATAAACTCTATCTTTCTTTGCTAGTTTGTTAAATAAAAAGTTGAAAATTAAGTTAGGGTTATAATATAAAAATCTTAAGTTTTCTATTTTGTCCTTATTGAAATTGGCTAACTTCAAATTATATTTAGAATTAAAAATAATAAAGTCGAACAGTTTTGTTAAAATAATCATAATTCTTTCATGTTGAGTCATACTTGGTATATTAAACTCATTTTTCCATTAAAGAAAATAACTAAAAAAGGTCATTATAGTCAATCTCTTTTAAGAACTAAAAATCGTTTCCCTAAGTACATTAACTTGCTGTCTTAGAGATGGATTACTTCCCTAATGGTAGATATTTGGGTAAAATAAACTTTGGCAAATAACGTAACCAATCAATTTTACCACCAGTTGCCAAATAACAACAAAATAAATCACTTCTCTGAAACACTTTGGCAGCGCCCACCTTTCTGTAGTTTTGTCTTTCCATCCACTCACTCAGTGCTCCAGAATTAAGGCCACCATCCCACCTCTCCCCATTTCTGTCACCAGTCCTACTTTTAGAGATGGAAGAAGCCATGGAGACCACAGGCGGAAAACAGAGGCCCAGAGGTTAATGCAGGGTTACAATATGACCCCCATTAACTCCTGGTCGCTGGCTTCCCTGGGGAAAGGTGGTTTGGGATTATCAAAAGTAGCAAAGAGTAATTCCTCCATTTAAAACAGAGCTTACAAACTTTGGGCTGGCAACACATTTTGGTTGGACCCCATAATTTTTTTTTCTTTTTAAAACCGAGATAAAATTCATATCACATGAAAATCACCATTGTAGGGCTTCCCTGGTGGCGCAGTGGTTCAGAGTCCGCCTGCCGATGCAGGCGACACAGGTTTGTGCCCCGGTCCGGGAAGATCCCACGTGCCGCGGAGTGGCTAGGCCCGTGAGCCATGGCCACTGAGCCTGTGTGTCGGGAGCCTGTGCTCCACAACGGGAGAGGCCACAACAGTGAGAGGTCCGCGTAACGCAAAAAAAAAAAAAAAAAAAAAAAAAAATCACCATTGTAACCATCTCAAAAGGATAAAACTCAGTGATTTTTATTATATTCACAATGGGCAACAATCATCACTATCTAATCCCAGAACACTCCATCAACCCCAAAATGGGCCCTCATAATGTTTCAATTTTGTTTTTCTAATTAGTAAAAACCATGTAAAAGTTGGGAGCATTGACCTAAAAATTCACATTTCCCATTTCTCAAGAAAAATCTGACCTTCTGGTAACATTTGGGGGCAGGGGGTACAAGGGAGTAAGAAACAGGTCCTGTCCAGTTAACCACCTGGCCACACGCCCACAGAGGCCAGGAAATGAGCCAAGACCTGTGAGTTAGCCACCCCTGCTTTAAAGGCTCAGGGACTCAAATCCTTCTGAATCACTTTTCAGACCTGAGTGTGACTCTGGCAGTGATTCCAAAGCGCTCGCAGCCCTCTGTTCCCCTAGCTGGCAATCAAGCTGAGCAAGACGACTTCCTAGTTCTGACTTGTCAACACATCTCTAGGCTTCCACCACCTTCTCCTCCAAATGCCTTGCATTTTCCACCCCAGCATATTTGCTGAAATCTCTCTCTTCACTGAAAAAGCCATCCTGTGTGTACCTGAGCAGCACTCTAAACCCTCATCCTTTGAGCACCACTGTCACAACTTGCCTTTGCTTTTTTTTTTTTTTTTTTTTTGCGTTACGCGGGCCTCTCAGTGTTGTGGCCTCTCCAGTTGCGGAGCACAGGCTCCGGACGCGCAGGCTCAGCGGCCATGGCTCACGGGCCTAGCCACTCCGCAGCATGTGGGATCTTCCCGGACCGGGACACGAACCCGTGTTCCCTGCATCGGCAGGCGGACTCTCAACCACTGCGCCACCAGGGAAGCCCAGTTTATTGTATTTTTTAGATTCCACATATAACTGATAACATACAGTATTTGTCTTTCTCTGCCTGACTTATTTCACTTAGCATAAAGTCCATCTGTGTTGCTGCAAATACTTGCCTTTGTTTTCTACTTACTATCTGTATTTTATTTCCCTCTGGTTATTTGTTATTGAAAAAAAATTATTTATCAAAGGAACCATATACACAATGTGAATGGAAACTGCTACTCCTCCCCTAAATATACCATAATCATAAAAATCATTAAAAATTTGTTAAATCAAAAAAAATTTGTTAAATCATAAAAATTATTTCAATGAGGAAAAAAAAACCCATTACTGTTCATTTCTAGCCAGATATCGCTGTCTGCCAAAGGCCATGAGCCCCATGTCTAACTGCGTGGCACAAAAGGGGTGAGTCAGTGTGAATAAGGTGGCAAAAGTCACACAGCCCCAAAAAGGCATTCTCTGGGAATGATGTAAAGGATTCCAAGGGAGCTGAAAGGGACTAATCGTCTTGTAAAGTTACTGAAGATGATCTTACTCTGTGCCTGGGGCCTCCTAAAATCATTTACCGTACCGCCACCAACGGTACAGCCACCACATTTTGGGAAATCCTGTCCAAAGCTTCCTGCCAATGCATTCATCTCAACAGTTGTGCCTCAGAGGTCTCGGCCACGGATAGCCCTTCCTGAACCTCTCTAACCCGGATGTGGCATCCCCCTTGTATGTACTTCCTCGTGTACATGTCTGACATCTTCTCCGGACTGAAAGGCCCTCAAGGACAGAGACAGGTCTTCCATACTACATAATCTTCTCTGGTGAAAGCTACTGGCATTAACCTACACCTGGTCAGATTCGTGGCATATGCCTGTCTTGACATCCCCAGCGAGGAGAGTTTTGAAGTGACTTTAAAAAATTGCAAACCAGTTTCTAAATGAACTAAAACATGTCCTAATAGATAAAGTGCCCAATATGGTGAAAGACACAGGGATAAATAACTGCATACCTTTGCTTTCTTAAATTTAAGGATTTTATAAAGCACTGAATACAATTACTATTGGTGTGCTAAGTAAGAGCTATCCTATTTAGGTCAGGTTTTGTTTTAAAGGTAAGGAAGTGTGCCTAGCAGGCTGGGAAGGGGGTAGGTGTCTAGGCTTTGTTTCTGGGGTGGACAGAGGGGTTGAGCACCTTCTGTGATGACTCCGGGTGTCACACATGCCCAGAAAGAATCGGTTCACACTACCTGGCTCAACTTGATAAAGAGACACAGGACAAAGATTTCCACAGGCAAATAAAAGCAGTGTCTACTAACCTAACATTAAATATATATATATATATATATATATATATATATATATATATAGGGAGAGAGAGAGAGAGAGAGAGACAATTTGTGATGCTCAATTTGTACTTTTATGGTATCCAGATTAATCTAAAAGATTGGAGGCCTTATAAGATCAGTACACACGGTGCACATGATGCTCATTTATAAGGCTAGAAATAAAATTTTCTGAGTCAAATGATTAGCAAGTTTTATGATCATATCTTTGTTCTTGGGAAATATTCCTGATCATATCTAGTGGTTATTTTATATTGATAAATAATAGAACCTCCAATTAAAGCATTGTTTCTATGGAGAAAGACAATCTACTTTTTTTGAAATTTTCTTTTTCATATGATTTCTAATACCCTCAGTCCTGCAAAAATAGAAGATATCTTAGAAGAATAATATTGAATTTATCTCTAAGGTGAGACAATGTAAATTGTAAAGATTACATGCTTAGGAAAAAGATGAATCAAGTCTTTAGAATGTATGATTTGAGTCAGTTTCTAAATCTGAAAATTAAATCTATCCTAACCGAAAAGTTTCCCCCTTGAACTAATCTCCTGTTAATTTTCAATTCATGTCATTCAGTCTACTCCTGCTTTGAAAAGGATGGTGAGGGGAGTTAACAAATTTGCCAGAAACAATGGCTTTTCCTCTTACATTTTCAGCA
Organism: Grampus griseus; assembly: GCF_964374135.1. NCBI lineage: Eukaryota > Metazoa > Chordata > Mammalia > Artiodactyla > Delphinidae > Grampus > Grampus griseus. The sequence continues at coordinate 97,644,471 of NC_139019.1, read as the reverse complement.
TCCTTTTTTTTTTTTTTGGCTGTGTTGGGTCTTCGTTGCTGTGCGCGGGCTTCCTCTAGTTGCGGTGAGTGGGGACTACTCTTTGTTGCAGTGTGTGGGCTCTAGGCACATGGGCTTCAGTAGTTGTGGCATGCGGGCTCAGTAGTTGTGGCTTGCGGGCTCTAGAGCACAGGCTCAGTAGTTGTGGTGCACGAGCTTAGTTGCTCCGTGGCATGTGGGATCTTCCCAGACCAGGGTTCAAACCCATGTCCCCTGCATTGGCAGGTGGATTCTTAACCACTGCGCCACCAGGGGAGCCCCTTTCAGCATCCATTTTTAATGCCATTTGTTGATCTTAGAATGAAGGAAACAGATGCTACTGTTGGACATGAAATGTCATCTCATACAGTATTTTTAAGCTGTCAGCTGTACAGTTAGTCTTTATTTAGGCAATGGACAAGTGCTTCTCTGTACCTTTATTTCCCTGAAACATACAAATACACAAATGCCAGAACTCCGCCCACTTTCCAATGCAGGGCATGATCTATAGGAAATATCCAAAATGAATTCTGCCATATTTTCCCTGTTGACAAATCAAAATGAACTCTTTTTCCACTACATACTACAGAATAAAATAAAACCATATGTCGTACTACCCCCACTGAAACTTAGAAACCATGTTTAAATGAATGTTTAGAGACTCTAGCTAACCTCAAAAGAAATTGAATTCTTGAATAGCAAGTGTCTAGCATCTATGAGTATTTTTCTTCCATTAAATTGGTATTTTCACAAAATAGAGCAACCTTAGATACAGGCCAAAAAAAAAAAAAAAAAAAGAAAGTTTTAGAATTCTTGGATTAAGATTCTAGGTTCCAAATGTAGGCCTCAATAATCTCCCAGGTCTCCAAAGTTTTAATGTCTCCTAATAAAGTATCAAGGGGTCAGAGGTTGGGTCATCTTTTCTTGAGCTGACTTACAGCTCACTTCATTCTGATGGAGGAAAAAGAATCTGAAATATTTTAATACAGTATTTTTTTTCATCATGAGGGATAGCTGAAAAATGACCGGAACACTGGTTGGAGGCTAGTGTTGGGTCAGTAGAGGTCTTAGTAACAGTTATTCCCTTGTCTTTGGGCTCAAGGCAAAGCGGTGGCCACTTTGGGAGCCCTCCTGGTCTTAGAGGCAAGATTTTCTTTTCAGGCACAATTCATATTATTTTGATCAGCAGTGTGCCTTTATCATCCATTATTTTATAGAACTTCTGAGCATGTATGTGCATGGTTAAAGAGGGCTGAGGCCTTCCATTTGCTGTCAAATTCTGATGAAGTCCATTTCTTATTTCTAGATATAAATAAGTGAAAGCTGAGATTTTAGTTGTTAGAAGGCTTTACCCAGCCCCAAAGCGTTTTACATCTGGATCTGCCCACTGTTTCTCTGTCCCTCAATCAACTAACATCTTTTTCTTCTCTAATATTTCTCCTAAAATTGCTTTTTATTTTAAACTAGATTTAACTAGTGATAAGCTACAATGGCTGGAACGCAAGAAGAACTCCACAGATGTACAATTCCAATGAGCTGAAACAGAGAGATGCTTCTGTGGCAACAACAGCTACAAAAAACTAGTGAGAAAAAAAAAGAGGCATTTCAAACACAAGAGTTGCCTAAAACACTCCCTTTTCTATTGCCCCACAAGATGTGCCAGAAGCGTACTGATAATGAAGCCCACCTGACCCAAATTTGAAAGACAACTCTCCAGTTCCCATCAACTTTTCAACAGAGTAATAAGTTAGCCTGTTACAGACTCCAGCAGCCTAGACAGTTCTGCTCTGGTTAAAGCCCACCCCTGGGTCTGTGCTGAGCCTAGGCATGACCACTGTGATTCAAAACACTAGGTAAGAGACTGATTATCACCCCGAAGCCTTCAAAGGAACCAGCACAAATAAAGTCCTAACAGGCCTTCTCTTAGATGCCCCTCATATGCACAGTATATTCGGAATGTCCATCTTGGTTTCAGCTGACAGCTGGCACCATGGATGGTATAACCACCTACCGAGCACAGTCCCCTCCTGTACCTAAAACCCAGACAGCAAGGCCAGATGATGACTCATCATCAATGTTTGGATAATCCATCAATCTCATGAAAATAGCAGAGGTTTAAATTCTGCAAAATATTTTACCCTCTGGACCATATGCTTACCCTCACACTTCATTGGTTACCAAGTATTTTCCGTTTCCCTACACTGTGCCCAACATCATAAAAACTAGAAGAGTCTTGCCACAACAAGGCGACAAAGATAGAGAAGTAGTCTTCACGACAGAGGTAGAGAAGATTAACATTTCAGATCAGGGAATCATTTTATTCAGTGAAAGTTTGGCTTGTATACACAGTTCCCCTTTTCCCCCTAAAAACATCTGACTAGAACAGGTATAGGTTATTTGGAGCACAGCAGTCCTATATTCTTAAAAGACTTGATTTTTATCAATTTCTAATCCAAGGCATAGCAGGGACTATTCTACTCTGTCCTGCCTGGAGCTCGAAAACAGAGAAGACGGTAAAGAGGAGCACAGGAGAAGAAACATCATTTCAGAGTCGCAGCCACATTCTGCTCAAGTATGGTAACTAGAACCCCGTTCTTTATAAATTTATGATTTATTTCTAAATTTGGCAAATAAAGCTGAGTTGTCCCAAAGAACCATTACTGACCTCACCCTAACCCAAACTAAAAATATTTTGCATGCATTTTGTATTTTAAATCATCATTCTCTGGCAAGTTTCTTATTTGAAAAACAAACAGAAGCTCAAACACCTGCACAGAGTTAAGAGAAACACTTTTTTGTTGTTGTTGTTAGAGACTCTCATCTAATAAATGTTGTCTCTAATTCAGCATTTCCAAAGAACATGGTATTAAGACTTCTTAAATCCCTAAGACCAAAAATAAAAAAGAAAAAAAAATGCTGTTTAGAATAAGAAAGAAAGGATAGAAAAAACTGTATTAAGAGAGGGAAAGTTATGTTATTTAGGGAGACAGCAAGACAAAATAAAATATGAAGTTATCTTTGAAGTCCTGAAACAATAACTGTGTGCAGAGAGGTGCTAAAAAACCTTTTGGTATCTGTCAAAATAGTATAGATTCTTCCTAAGTTGCTATCTGACAAAAGAAATCGAAGAATCACTAGAATGATTGGAAGTAACTTTGGGGGAAAAAAATGCTGCTTCAAGTATACCTTAGATTCAAGAAGACAAGTCTTGAGTATACAGTTGTCTGGGCACGTCCTTGACGCTTTCAGTTTAAGCTGCTACATATGCAGGTGAAGATTATTTCCCCATTACCTACCTCAGGAGGGGTGATGATTTAAAAGGAGCTAAAAATAAAGGAGGCAACAAGGAAAGAATACTGACTCGAGCTGATTCTCACGTCTATTCAAATATCCTCTTATTTCATTAAAAAAAACCAAAACCCACCAACACCATAAAGTTTCAATCTGTATAACAGAAAATGTCAGGTGAAGTGACGGCCTGGTAAAAGTGAGAAAGCCAAGTGGCTGCTGAGAGCTTCACACTTATAGCCATGTTGAACTGAGTGACAAAGATCTATTCTGTCCAGAAATCCCCCACTTTATTTTTAAGCCTGGAAACTGGTTAGTCATATCTATACTGAACACTTCCTGTCCAGGGGCATGATGATGGCGACAAACTGCCAAGTTTAGTAGCTGCTTACATTCTGTCAATTGAGTCATTCATGGAATAGAAAACAGCATCAAACATTAAAAAACATCTGGCTAACTGAAGCTTTAAAAGATATACAAGGAAAACAGGTTTGACTATTTCACAGAATAAGGATAGATGGTGCCAGGAAAACAAAACAGAAAGAAAAGAACATACAATGTTACTCTAAGAGACTATTTTCTGGTAGTTTCTGTGATATTCCAGTATTACTACCAAATATAACAGTTCTCTCACTCCCCCTCTGGGTTAAATAGTCCAATTGACATTCCACATCTTCATTTACAAAAATGCCCCAAGATGCAGAAGATCTCAAGGAACTAAGCAACAACAACAGAATCAATTTATTCCTTTTTGCGTTTAATTTTAATCTAATTATATTTTAAAGGAAGGGTCACCTGAGAATTTTAAAGAAACAAGAATACGAAGGACTGAAATACAGATCAGGAAGGTCTTTATCCACTGGTCAAACACCATAATGTTACATTAAAAACCCATCTTTGAGAAAGAGAGGAATACAATTAAGGATTGTAAGAATGACCCTTTCCCTAGCAGCCCTGAGGGCTACGTCAGGCTTCAGTTATAATTTACCTGATTAACCCTTATACATGCTGAGACAAGCCAGCTGAAGTTCCACTGCTGAGAAGCACAAGGAACACCTCCCCTCCCCCCCGCCCCCGCCCCAAGCGCTGGCAGAGGAGCAGCCCCAAAGCATGCTGGGATGGACGACGACAACAAGAACGTCAAGTAACAGCTCCTGCACTTCCAGGATTATCCCCTTGATCATCAAGTCTGAGCAAATGATCGTGTGAGCCAAATAATGGACACCAGCTCTGCCCATAAAAACCCTCCGCCTGAGATTCTTCAGTGAGCTTGCTCACTTAGCAAGTGAGACTTGCTAATGAGTGAAGCCACAGAAATTAGGCGCAGCGTCATTGGGGGAGGGTGACGATGGTTCTCTCCTCCTCCAACAGCCATGCACTAAAAGTCCCACTGGCCTTCCATCCAAAGGATGGTACGGTACAGCTGACTGCTTTGAGAGGACTCCGCCGGGCTGGTATTACTGCTTTTCTAATTCATCATCTGCCATTGGCAAGCTTTTTGAGGAAATCATTTTTATAACCCAGTAGAAAGTCACTAGGAATCCAAGCCAACACAACACAGACCTTGCTTCAGACCAGCCCGATTTAGCCGTTGGAAAAGCAGCAGCATTCCTCAGTGTCACGTCCTTGTTTATGGGCCCCTGCATTAATCCTGCCTGAGAAGAACTGGAGTGCTTGTGTGTCCTCCAAACGCCACTATATTCACGGGCTCCAAGCTGTATCTTAACTTTGGAGACCAGCACTCCTTCATACCTCCTGTTAACTGCACAAGCAAACAAAATAAACTGCCAAAACTTCTCACCTCAGTCACGGTGGTCTCTTGCCTCTCTAGTGTTGCATAAATTATCTTTTTTTTTTTTTTCCATTTCCAAGTTATTTCCTTACACCTCCCTTCCCCTCTCTCTCCTAGGAGGCTCCGCATCAAGTCTGGGTCCCACCCTGTGCCTGCCACTGCCTGCCACTCCCCGTCCCTCTCACTCACTATTTCTTCCTCATTGTTCCCTTGAAATGTCAAAACCTGCCAAACGGCCACTCCCTCGACTTCCTTCACTATTCTTGTTTCCCAGTAGTTCTTCTCCTTCCCTTTTGTTGGCGCTACTGGCCCCTGAATTCTACCTCCTTGGAAACTCTGGAGAGACTCCTTCTTTAATTATCTCCTTTGTCTGAAGAACCTGAGTCCAGCGTTTAGACTTGTGATATTGCAGAGGGGTGCATTTTCATTCTAGCTGTTTCATAACTGACTTAATTCTAATTTTAACCCTCAAAGGTGAAAATGGTTTTGTAAGTGCTTTACAATAAGGAGAACAGTCAGTGCACTAATACTTTACTGTTATCAGATAACTTTACAGAAGAAAAACATTCCTTGGAGCAAGCCCATCCTTGCTTGCTTTTTACAGAATGGGAAATGAGTACTTCTTAACCAGGTAAATGTTGTAGGTAGGCCACGGTGGGTTCTGTCTTTGTGATTATAAGTCTCCTTATTTATCCAGCACCTCCTGGGTGAAGCTGTCTAATCACTGATATAGCATTAACTCAGTGGTGCTCACCTCAGGAGAGATTAAAAATTCCTCAGAAAGGCTCAACTTACTAGTGTGGCTCAAATCCTATTTAACATGTAAAAGACTAAAACCCTCAGAGCTTCAGAGTATATGTCAAATCTAGGGTACCCCTGGCAGAACCACCAGTGGTTTTCCAAAACATGCATTCCTGTCATATGGGGAAAAAAAAAAAAAAAGGGGGCAGAGAGGAAGTAAAGGTGAAAGGGAAGAGAGAAAAATTCCCTAATTCTCAGACTGGCCAAAACTTTTTTCCAGCATGAAGAGCTGGATTAAATTTCCTACCTATATTCACTTCTTACCCTTAAGCACCAGTGCTGATTTTGTGCAATGCCACAGGGAGAGGTCAGAGGTGATGGCGGTGGAGATCAGGAAGGAAGCTACTGGCAACTAGGACTTGGAAGGTCCTAGGGTGATCAAAGTCTCCCTTCCTCAGGAGCCTGGGTGCTTGCTCACAGCTGGGGCAGTCATCCCCTGGGCCCCGCATGCCTTCCCTCATTTCCTAGGGTGTCCACTAAATATTGATGGAACACTCATGACGTATTCTTAGCAGATGAGCTCTTCAAACACAGGCTCAAAGCTTTTGCTGAGGCCCAAGGAGAAGACAGCAAAGCAATTTTCTACAGCACCTCTCCTTAGACATGGCTGACCACTGCCTCCATGGGGCTCTTGTCCTCCTGGCTTCTAAAGCCCTGTTCTCTCCTTGGTTTCCTCCTACCTCTTGAGTGTCTCCATTTCTGTTTCCTTTACTGGATGCATCTAGCTCCTTCCCTTGTAAAAGTGGGTATTCTCAGAGACTAACTCCACAGACCAGCCCCCACCTCTGTCTTCAATCTTACCCTCAGAGATCACGTAAGGGAAATCAATTCTCCTCTTCTGAGAGGAGAGTCACATACTTTTCTGCCCAGGGTCCTTTACCAGGGCTCAGCTGATCCTCCAGACCAACCCAGGGTTCTTGTCAGCTTAGTATTCCTACAACACTACTTTGCACCTACCCTATTCCAGCTCAAAACCCGCGGTTCTTTACAATAATTGTGTTTGCCTCCTAAATGGTATCTCAGGCATGCTTTAGTCTAATGTCAATGCCTTCATTTTTCTAACGAGGAAACTGAAGTTCTGAGAGACTAATCAGCGACTGAAGGTTGCACAGACAACCAAGGGCAAAGTCAGGAGTACAACTGGTCTCCTGATTCCCAGTGCCTTGTCTGCTACCCATAATGTCCCTCTGGGCAGCTTGGCTTCTAGGCTGGCGCCATGTACCACTGCAATACAGCCCACGAACGCTGCCCATGAACCCTCCACTCCATGCTGCCGTAAACCTCCTTCCTTCACTCTCCTCTGCTCTTCCCTAAAGGGCCTTGCTGAAGTCCCAGCTAACCCCTCTGTGAAGGCACTGCTGCCCACGACAATGTCTGGTGAACACTCTCTCCTCTAGATTCTCAAAGGGTCTGCTGCCTCATCTTCTGACCTGTACCCAACCTAAGCTCCCCATCATGTATTTTGTCCTATGAATGCACACGTCCCGTGTGTGATGGCCTGAACCAGGAGTTCTGTCAGGGCAGGGCCCTCTATACACACAATCTGCTTCTCCAGGCCCCGCAGAGGAAGTACTAACTCAGTCAACATTTCCTGCTATGAGTAGCCCAGGGAAGGCAGCAGTGATTGAGGGAGAGAGGCTGTACCTGGGAAACAGGACTGTCCATGGTGAGCAGAACAGCCTGTACTTCTGGGGACACCTCTGGTCCCCAGCTCCTCTGCCTAGCGGAGGGGGCCACATGAAAACACATACCTGGGCCAGGTGAGCCGGCATCAAGGATACATGGCAGGTCACGCTGGAAGGAAAGTTCATAAATTCCTTATTTTCCTCCTGACAGTCAACCCTGACTTGGGGACATGAGGTCTTAAGGCTTCAGGCCTCAAGCTGTCATGGTCACTTAGGGCATTCTGCTTAGTGGCCTCTTTGCTTCAGCATTTCCTTGGAAGAAACTTTACTCCCAGTTATCTATAAAATTAAATGTTGTTTGTCACGATGAAGCTGGAGACTGAATTCCAATGTAAGTCCACAGACGATGCTATGTATACAAACACAAACCCCCATACATCTTTTTTTTTTTTTTTTTTTTTTTTTTGCTGTATGCGAACCTCTCACTGTTGTGGCCTCTCCCGTTGTGGAGCACAGGCTCCGGACGCGCAGGCTCAGCGGCCATGGCTCACGGGCCCAGCCGCTCCGTGGCATGTGGGATCTTCCCGGACCGGGGCACGAACCCGTGTCCCCTGCATCGGCAGGCGGACTCTCAACCACTGCGCCACCAGGGAAGCCCCCCCATACATCTTTAAAACCGTAAATACCGTAGGTACCAACCTAACAACACAGGATTTACAGTCTTACAGATGCCCGGAGCAGCATTCCCTCAGCCATTTACTGCCCACTCTGCGGTCAGTCACTCAGGACACACTACAGGGCTACACCTAACTCTCCTTCAAGGTCTAGAACAAGATTTAAGACACATGATAAATGTAATTGACATTGCTATATCTTATATACGAAAATTTTTAAGAGAGTGAATCCTAAGAGCTCTCATCGCGAGGAAAAAAAAAAATTTTCCTGTTTCTTTAAATTTGTATCTATATGAGATGACAGATATTCACTAAACTTATTGTGATAATCATTTCATGATGTTAAGTCAAATCATTATGCTGTACACCTTAAACTTACACAGTGCTGCATGTCAATTATATCTTAACAAAACTGGAAGAAAAAAGATCTAAGCAATTGCTCTTTCAGGTATCTCGATCAGCGGTGGGGGGAGCAGTGGGCTGCTTCTCAAAAAAGAACATGTTCTGACTCCCAGCATGCACCGGGCCCACAGTGCTCCGGGGAAAACCAGGCTGTGGACCGCCCATCTGCTCCTGCAACTGCATGTCCAGTGTCTAATGCCCACTCCCTTCCCACCCACATACATGCACACCTTTTCCCCAAGGAAGAGCACCCCTGCCCAAGCAACTACTGAGCTAATTTTCCTAAGTGATGTTCTCAAAGGAATGAAAACAAGTGAGCTCACTGTTAAATTGCTTCTCACTCAGTCTATCCCCTTCAAAACCAGGGATCTAAAAGGATCTCTTGCAGAGCTAAATTTTATTTCACAATGCCTCCTCATCTTTTACTTTCCTGAGGTACACATAAGAGAAGGTGAAATAAATTCCCCCAAAAGGTAATGAATGACACCCACACAAACAGATTAGATTGTCCTGCTTCCAGGAGATCTCATGCAAAAATCCAGGATGCTGAAACCTAGGCTTGCAAAATTTCTTGTTTGCCAAACAGGCACAAGGTGGGTAGAAAGGGCCTAAACATCACCTCTCTGGGCCTCAGCTCCTCATTTCTAAATGAAAAGGTTAGACGAATGGACCTGCAAAGTTGCTTTTAACTCTAAATCATGGTGATTGGGGAATCCCCTGGCAGTCCAGTGGTTAGGGCTCCAACCTCTCACTGCTGACGGCCTAGATTCAATCCCTGGTCAGGGAACTAAAATCCCACAAGCTGTGCAGTGCAGCCGGAAAAAAAAAAAAAAAAAAAAAAATTCATGGTGATTCTACTTGTATTTGTAGGGGGAATCATTTTAATTTTAAAAGGCTTCTCACTGTAGATTTTCCTTAAATATTTCAGATATATATACTGATTTGATTTTTTTAAAAATTCAGCTTATACTATCTTTTTAGGCACAATCTACTGAATGAAGTATACGACCATGTTCATCTCAATGTTTCTCAAGTTGTTAGCATCTTTCTCATACAGATGGAAATGCTGACCAACGGTTTGTGGCAAATCTAGCCACTGCATTATGCTGAAATGAAATCAGTGCGCCCCGAGACTTTCTCTCACCCTACTGCATTCTCTTTTACCCACCCATTTTTTGGTTACTTCCTGCATTATCAGCAACCAGGAGCAGGGAATTTGGTTTTTGTTTTTGTTATTGTTCTCTTTTGGCTGCACCGAGCAGCATGCGGGATCTTAGTTCCCGGACCTTGGATCAAACCCACGCCCCCTGAAGTGGAAGCATGGAGTCTTTTTTTTTTCTTTTTTTTTTTTAACATCTTTATTGGAGTATAATTGCTTTACAATGGTGTGTTAGTTTCTGCTTTATAACAAAGTGAATCAGTTATACATATACCTATGTTCCCATATCTCTTCCCTCTTGCATCTCCCTCCCTCCCACCCTCCCTATCCCACCCTAGCATGGAGTCGTAACCACTGGACCTCCAGGGAAGTCCCAGGAGCAGGGAATTTAATCATCCATGTTATCCTGGTTGTTCCAAGGCATCCTCATGTGAGGACAAGAAAGGTGTGAAGCAAATTCAGTCTGATGAAAATTTCAGAAGTGAGGAAGAAAAAGTCCCCGGTATAATTCGGCTTACAGAGCTGGGGGTGTCAGGCAATACCAGGTTATCAGTGATGTCCACTGCAGAGGAGACAGTATGGCACAGATCTCTAAATGGATTTTCCATTTTTAGTCCTTGTCAGCACATTGCGCTCCAAGGCTAATGACTATATAAAAGGAAACAATCACATCAAAGTCCAGTGTTTTAGAGCACAGGCTGCACCTTCTACATTATAAATGACATCAAGGTCAGCTGCACCAAGTGCTGTGCATTTTGTCACAGCCAAACTACTGCTTCACCTCTGAACTCATCATTCCCTGTGCAGAGCAAGGGCTAGGGAAGGGAGGGGCAAGGGGAGAACACCGGTACGGTAGTGCTTAGCAATGAACATGATTATCTGAAACAGGGAGGACACCACCTGGTGCGGGCAGCTTAAACGATACCACTGAGCTTTCTGATTATAGAAGAGGATATTAATAAACCACCACCATGGAACTGAACTTTTCTGTGATCAATACTTTGACAGGTATTGGTCCCCTTCTTTGCAGTGGAAGTCTCTACTTTTTGTCTCCTTGAAGATTTAAAATTCCTGGGAGGTGGGGTAATGCTGACCATGAGATCCCGGCAAGGTTCTGCAAGGCACATGGGCTGGGGGTGGGGCTAAGCTCAGGCATACCTTGTCCTGGCACTTGACTGATCTCAGTCACTTGACTGGTGCTCTGATTGATCCATTCCTGAAAACCCACCAGGAACTGGGACCCCAGCTCTGGCAGTCTCTAGCGAGATGGACTCAAAGCAACCTGGAGCTCAGAGAAACCACTGCAGAAGCACTGAGGAATAGGTTAGGCACCTGTTAAATGATACTAAAGCTGAGAAGGGCTACAATTGAGAGTGCAAATGCCTGTGCACATGCCCAACAAATTAACATATTATCAGGAGGCATGACGAATTAAGTGAGTAGAACACAACTGTGCTAAGAATCACTCACATGTGTATATAGTCCTTGCAGATTTTAAAGAAACTTGAAATTCAGTGGATGCTACAAAGTCACCCCGTTGTAATAACTTAACACACACGTAATTGAACCTTGCTTCACATCAGTGACCTGGGGAATCCAAGCTCTCCGTTCTCAAGCTGGCCTCTGGCTCAGAAAGTGAGGTCCCTCTCTTGTCCCACAGGTACTCTGGTCCCTCTTGCTGCAGTAGGCTCCAGGTACCTCCCACCCAGTCCTGCTGGGTTCCTAGATCTCCTGCATCAGGGGTAGAAGGATGTACTCAAGCCTGGGTTCTTCTCTTTCTCCTCTAAGACATCTGGTCTCTCCACTCCTGTCTTCTCAAAAATGGGGTACAAGTGGACACAGGACCACAGAGAGCATCCTCCTGAGTGCCAAGATTACTTGAGGACGGGGGAGAGCAGCTTTTGGACATTCCTGGAAGTACCACATCACGGTTGAAAGCCCAGCGTCTATGGATAGTCGACTTCCATTCAAATCTTGATTCTACCTTTTCTAGTTTTGTGGTTTCAGGCATGGTTTTTAACCTCTTTGAACCTTAGTTTTCTTAATTGCTATGTGGAACTCAAACAAAGGGTTATTAAACAAGTGTTAAATGAGATAATATACATAAACAGATGCTTAGCACTGTGCCTGGCACATGGAAGCACTCAGTACATTTTAGTTTCAAAATGGTTTCTTCAGTCTTCAAGGCAATTTGAGATGTTCATAAGCCACCTTAGGTCCCAACCCCAGTGATCAAAGACACATGCTTGTTTTGCCTCTGCCGTTAAAAGTACTTCAGTGGAGGGCTTCCCTGGTGGCGCAGTGGTTGAGAGTCCGCCTGCTGATGCAGGGGACACGGGTTCGTGCCCTGGTCCGGGAGGATCCCACATGCCACGGAGCGGCTGGGCCCGTGAGCCATGGCCGCTGAGCCTGTGCATCCGGAGCCTGTGCTCCGCAATGGGAGAGGTCACAACAGTGAGAGGCCCGCGTACAGCAAAAAAAAAGTACTTTAGTGGAGACTCTAAGAAATACTAAATAGATTTGTCCTCTAGTTTTGGAAGGCACTATTCCTGTAAAAGTGAGGCTAGACAACTTCTCAGCATTGCAACTTCTCAGCAACTTCTCAGCATATGATAAGTTTCATCATATTCTGTAATCTCATTTTAAATTGATTAATTTGACAATGCTTTATTAGGCCCTACTATATAAGAGAGGCCCTAGGGCAAGCAAAAACAAAACAAAACATGCACACATGTTGCTTTCCAAAAAAACTTATAACAAAGTGGAGGCAAAGGAAAAGAAAATTAACAGCCATAATACATGAAAACATGGTACTACTGAGGGAAATACAGGGTATTATGGGAATGCCATGAAAGATCACCTACTCCAAACTGGGTCCACTAGGTAAGTGAGACATTACCCACTTGAGGAGGGGCAAGAGAATGATCCCCAAAAAAGAAACGACATTTGTTGAGGGAACAAGGAAGTAAATAAACAGGGCAACACCAGGGTTGGATGAACCAGTCCAGTGGTGTTGTAGATGTCTGTTGCTGTTTTGGTGATCCATGTCAGAAGTCCCTTTCTATTTCTGAAGAAACGCTCATTTTGCAAGTGATTGGAGGAGTCACACCCCTACCTCTCACTCCCAAAGTTGGAACCAGAAGTCCCCTCTCCCACAGGCAGCAAGGGGCAAGGACACAATCTAGCACTGACAAATCAGCTGGCTTATTTCTGAGATTTTTAAATGTCGAGGATGACCACATATTCAATCACATCTGGAGTCCCATCAGTGATAGAACTGAAAAGTATACAGGAGGCCAAGGCCACAGTGAGGTCCTAATCAGGAGATGCTTAGCTGCATTTCCTGATGCATTTTTCAGAGGCTAATTCTTTTTGTGGATCTGTGAGCTATCCGATATACTTTCAACACCTTCTTCAGCTCATAACAGCAGGAATCAACTTCCATCCCTTTCAACCAAGAACCCTGATGACAGAAGTAGTTATTGTAATCAGGAGGGTACAAACGCTGAGGGCTTGAACCAAGGCAGGGGCCAGGAAGATGAAGAGAAGGAGATGCGTTCAACAGGTAATGAGGAGGATGAAGTGCCAGGTGGAAGCTGAAGGTAAAGGAGAGCGTAGGGTCAAGGACAACTTGCAGATTTGTAGTTTGGAAGCCAAAAAGAGTGCAGTGATATTCAGTGATGACACAAAAGGAGGATCAGATTTGTGAAGAGTAGGAAATGATGGGCTCAGTGTAGACCTGTTGAATGGGATACCTATTTGACATTCACTAAAGCATGGTGTTTACCTGGACTCACAGACATAGAAAACAAACTTATGGTTACCAAAGGGGAAAGTGCGTGGGAGGGTTAAATTAGAAGCTTGGGATGAACTACTATATATAAAATAGATAACCAACAAGGTCCTATTGTATAGCACAGGGAGCTATATTCAATACCTTATAATAAACTATAATGGGAAAGAATGTGAAATATATATGCATACTGAATCACTTTGCTGTACACCAGGGACTAACACAACATTGTAAACCAACTATACTTCAATTAAAAAAAAAAAGCATGGTGTTTACCAGGCAGCTGGCTGTACAGATGGCTCTTAGAAAAGCCCAGGCTGGAGGTCTAGGAGATTAGAAAGAAACAGCTAGAAAAAGGAAGGGAAATCAGGAGAGTGTAGAGGCATAGGAACTAAGGAAGGAGTTTAGGACTGCAGGGACACTGGTCTTCTAGTGTCAAATGCTGCAAAAAAAGGTCAAGATCAGGACGAAAATATGAATGCTGGGTCACTGGTCACCCAGCACCTCGGAAATCACTGGTGACTTGGGCAACTTCAGTGGAGTAGTGGAGAAAAAGACAGATTTCAGTGGATGACGGATGACAAAGAGTGAGAAAGTAGGAACCATGCAAAAGGTTAAAAAAAAAAAAAAGAAAAAGAAAAGCAGGTTCATTTTAAAGGAGAAATAAGTGCCTAAAATTAACAAAGTACTGAGGATTACCTTTAAAAAATGAAGATCATTCATTCATTTTATAAATACTGAATGATCACCTCTCACTGTATAGGTCTTGGAGACATAGTGGGGGGAATAAAACAGACAGGGTCTTGCCCTCAAGAGCTTGTGGTCTAGAGAAAGATGCTAAACAACGTGGTGAGTACCAGTGCGGAAAAGATTAGGTGTCCTGAGAGTCGGCAGTAAGGGGATCTTAATTTTTTTTTCCGATATGGGGGCCTCTCACTGTTGTGGCCTCTCCCCTTGCGGAGCACAGGCTCCGGACACGCAGGCTCAGCGGCCATGGCTCACGGGCCCAGTCGCTCCGCGGCACGTGGGATCTTCCCGGACCAGGGCACGAACCCGTGTCCCCTGCATCGGCAGGCGGACTCTCAACCACTGCGCCACCAGGGAAGTCCGGGGATCTTAATTTAAGATGCAGGTTCAGAAAGAGCCTCTCCAAAGACCTGACCAGGAAAAGAGGGTCAGGTGGGGAGAAGGATTTCGGGAAGAAAGACCATCAAGTGCCAACACCCCAAAGTAGGGAGCTTGAGCCCATCTATACACAGAAGGGAAGGAGCCAGGAAAGACATGGGGCCAACTGACGCAGTTAGGTGCCCATGGTGGAAGGAGTGGCCTCCGCAGCAGGAACCACGCCTGTTCAACAGACACCGGGAGGGTGGGTGTGGGTGAAGGTGAGTCTGTCAGTTTGGAAGCAGGAAGTTGGGAGGGGGTTGTCTAATGGCTGCTGTTTTCTTTGTGAAATAGCAGGCCTGGTGAGGCATGAGAGAGGTGGTGGCAGGAAGTGCTATTATGGGCAACAGAGGAGGGGACCTAGGCTCACTCACAGCTCAACCCTCCCAAAGCAACCCCTCCTTAATAATGGCTTCCTTGCTTTCTGGTACCAAAGCTTCAATAACCAGGACAGAGGAGCCCCGGATTCCTTGATGCCTGACACTAGAAAGAGCTTCTGAGATCTTAACTGCCATTCATTTCCCCTACTTTATAATTAAGTAATTTACTCAACAGGAATCAATTAAATACCAAAAATATGGCCATCAACCCATCTCCTCAGGAAGCCTCCATCCACTGGAAACTGTTGATATCCTTCTTTCAATGGCCTTCCCCAATTTAATAAAGTAGGCTTCTTCCTTCCTTTCTCTTGCTTTCCTATTCATATTATGTCTGGATATCTTAAACTCATTCAGCTTTCAATAAAGTGAGGTCTGGTTTTTTTTTTCTCTGTTTAATACTCAAGCACAATCACCTATTCATTTGTAAGGCAAAATTAAATCAATTCTTTAGGAGGTGGCTATTGACCGAGGATGGAGGTTCAGCACTCCTGGCACAGAGTCAAGTACGTCCTAAGCTATGATGGCTTAACAATATCCCCAGTCATTTGCTTCTACATTCACTCACATACACAAATATGTTGGCCTCCAAGGATTTCTGAATCCGACTTGATATTTTTTTCAGATTCAACCCCAAACGAAGTATACTAGTCTCAAACTGTGGTTCAGAATAATGACTTAAAAGTATCTCTCATTACAGCAAATCAGGCATGAAACATCCAATGGCAGTTTTCTTGTAATGCAGACATTGTGAAGAGTTTGTGGTGATCTCATACTAAACGGGACACATTAAGTCCACAAGGAGAAAAAAAAAAGCTAAGGAGTGGGGACAGGATTAGTAAGGATAGAGAATAAAGATAACTGGAGCTATTTAAACAGCATTGTTCCTTTCTGAGTGGTGGTAGCTAAATGGAGGGTTCTAGATCACAGCCAACAACCAGTCTTGCCAGAACTGCCAGGGACACACACACACACACACACACACACACATACACAACACACATATATACACAGACATCCTTTATTTCCAGGCAGAAGCTACCATGATTCCATTTGTTAATGAAGTATTTATTCAATCTCCCTCAAGAGTTATTCCATATCCTACCCTAACTGCCATCAATTTAAAACTCTAGCACCTCATATTATTTTAAAAGAAACATTCTGAGCTTTCTGTAAAAAGCAGAGGCAGGATAATTTGCTACAGATCTGTAGAATGTAAATGATGGCAAGTGGTGGGATAAGGTAAGGTGGGGTGCACATTACAAGACCTCTTCACACTCCAGTTTTCAGGCTTGCAATGGGTGAGCTAGGAAGGAGAGAAGAATGTGGGTGCTGTTAGAAGAATGTATCATATGCTTTGGGATACTGTTTTCCACTTTCTCCCCACTCCCTTTTTTTCAAAAGAAAAAAAACACACCTGGGAGAAAAATACCAATGTAAGTGCTACTCGTCATTCATAGAAAAGTTCACCACTGGATTCGCTCAGCCCGTTTCCTATTTGCCTCCGACTACTTGTGACTTATGTAAATTGCTGTCTAAAAGACAGAACGGAAAAGCCTCCATCAGGACAGACTCCGCGGCAGCAAGGAAACATTAACCCCCCAAACTCCACATCAAGCTGAAAAACAATGCTCCTGGCTGTCATTTTTCATTCACACCAGCCCCATATTTCTATTAAACAAGCCTGTTTTTATTGACTGCTTCCTTCACACAGCATAATAAAGTAGACGTCAGCCCACACAGACTACATCTTGAAACTCAGGGCTTTACTCTGGGGATGGGACTCAGTAAAAGAAGAGGACAAGTTTCAAAGGCTCTCCCTGACTGGTATCTACCAAATGGGGAAACGATGGGGCTCCTTTCTGTTCCTCACGCTCCCAGAGCTGCTGTGATTGACTTGAAATTTACCAGTTTCCCAAGAGGCCACTTGAAAAGAAAAGAAATTTCACAATCTTGAACAGTCCCCCAACTATCCCTACTCCTACCTCAACTTACAAGAGGACTTTTGTATACATAAAGTTTCAGGAAACAAAGCATACAAACACTCACACACAAATAAACTCCCCGAACTAACAGCAGCGTATAATTGTGTTTTGGTTGGAGCTTTTCCAGCCCTGTCACCCGCTCTCTGTTAGGAGTAAATGAAACCCTCTGCTTTGGCAAAGTTGGAAACGGACAAACTCTCCTCAGTTTCAAGCTGCACAAGGCCTCCCTCATCTCTCAGCCCCCTTAAAGCCTCCAACAAAATAAATTCACTGCTTAACAGCCAACAAGAAAATTAAAACAAAAAACCAACCTATTCCCCAAATAAAGATCTTTCACTTCTCCCCCCCCGCCCCACGCAGCTTCCCCTTTTAGCCGGAAACACACCACGTTTCCAATTTCTAAACCCCTTTTTCAAGAGACCCTTGACTCTTAAGGCTCTTCCAGGGGATCCGGCTTTCGGCTGTCCTGATGCAGGCAGGCAGCGCTCTTCCAAGTACATTTTGCGTTCTTGGAGTCAATACTGGGGCTGTTTCGTTTCCAGAGAAATCTAGAAAGCAGCTTTTAGTGGGCTGGCTGAGCTAGGTCCGACTCTTCCTCCCCTCCCCTTTGAACGGCCGCGGGGTGAGAAGGGTCCAGGATTCGGCACATTCGGCTCTAACTGAGCAGCGAATGCGCAGGGAGAGCTGACAAAGTACCCATCGCGCACTTTTAAACTCCCATCTGCTCCCCTACTCCGCCTTACTTCCACATTCCTCCGCAGAATCTGGCGGGGGCCCCCAGCAAAATCAAACTCGTACCTTCCTTCGATTCTTCTGCTTCGGAGTGCATGGTGTCAGAGTAAGCGGTAGCAGAAGCGACTGCCGCTGACATGGACGAGCTGCAAATTTGCTCGGCAGCCCAAACCCGCACACAACGGAAAATAAAAGGAAGGAAAGCCACTAAAATCAAAACCTCTTCGGGGCGGGAGGGCTGGTTCTGGTGCAGGGATTTTCAGGGGGAAAGTTCTGCAAGAGTGACGAATCGCGTCTCAGCTGGGCGGCGGGAGTCCGCCCCCGGGGCGCGCGCCCCAGCCCGTCGCCGGCGACCTGGCGGCTGGTGGCCGGGCGCACGCAGGTGGGGCTGACTTTGTGGAGGGGCCGGGCAGAGGGGTGGCGGCCGCCAAGACCCCGGACGGGCCATGCCTGGTAAATCAATGTGCAGGGAAGAAAAAAGGCCCATCTCGGCGCGCGCTGCTGTTTTACATAAGGCATAAACGCATACGCAGTCCAAAGAATGCTTCTCCATCTTTAGGTTACATTTTTCGACGCCCATTTAACTTTCTGTGTCTTGGGGCTTTATACGCCCAAAATGAAGGATTTTAAAGCTGCTCGGTTTTACACGTTATTTTTGTAGGAAAGTAACGTGGATATTGATCCATGTGCCTGGAAGGTACCTGCTTCACAAGCCCAAGAGGGGGGGCCTTTATCAGAAAGTGGGGTGTAGCCTCCACCCCTTACCTTTGCGCAGGAAAAGGAGACAAGGCGGCTTTCTCATTCCGTATAACCCGGGCGAGCACTCGTACTCAAACCCCAACCCGGGAGAACTAACTCCTCTGCAGTTACGCAAGGGCCATCCCCCAGACTGAGGGGGCGATTCCCTCCCCGCGCTAATAGCAACTACCAGGGATAAATTCCTTCCAAAAAGCCGAAAGAGGAGGCGTGGGTGGGGAGGTAGTCAGGCTTTTGAAATGCTGATAGAATAAAGAGGCTGGAGAGCCTGGAGGACAGATCTCAATTCTGCCCCCTGGTCGGGTCCACAAGCTCCTACAACCGGCTGAGAGGAAGACGTCTTAGCTTTGTGAAACCTTAATTTTTCCTTCGGAGAATGGGAGACCAGAGCTGCCACCGACATACCTGTCTTAATGAGGTATTTTGCAGAGCATTAGTTTTATTACCAATCTAAGGCAACAGACCCTCAAATAACATACCTGAAAGATCCAATAGGAAACTGTGAGAAAAGTTACATTCTTTTAATAAATATATTTTCCAGCTGCTTTCTTTTTCTTCATTTCCCTTCTTTTTTTTAATATGGGCAAAAAACAAGAAGAGAGGCCCCATAGTAAATTTAATGAGAAGAATATACAACAGATGTAAAGAATCTGAATTAAGATTTAGTTCTGCCATTTATTATTTGTATGACCTTGAGCAAATTATTTAACTTCTCTGGGCCTCCCCTTCCTCATCTGGAAAATGAGGATTAATCAATTTTATTTACTTCACAAATTTATGTTTGGTATTGAAGAAGGTAATATAAGCAAAAAGTGATATGAAAACCATAAAATCCTACACAGATTATTACAAACTACCACCACTATTAAAAGTAAATTTTTGTAAAAGATATTCTTGGGTTTTATTTCAGTATTGGGTTTGAACAGAAAAGAAGTGTTTATGCTGTTCACAAGCAGTGAAGGCTATTATAAATATTAATATAAGACCTAGATATTAAATCAGTTCCTACTGTTGAGTGATTCTAACATGCTTAAGACACCAAGAAGAATTTTATCTCAATTCTACTAAAAGGGCAGGATGATGAGAGGAAGACATAGCCAGTCAGAAAGGAGAAAAGAGGAGAAACATCTGGAAAATATCAGTATTGTGGAGCCTCCCGGAAACTGACCTCACCACCAAAAGGGTAACAGGCTGCACCCTTCCAAAAATCGCAGTTAAATGCGAGGTCCCCCCTGCCACACATCCTGAGCTGCTAGGATGCATACCTTCACTCTGTAACTTCAGACTTACGGAGGAGATATGAAGGTCATTCTGAACCCAAAGAAAAGCTCCCTTACCGGTCAGAAGCGACCTTTCCTGTCTCATCCAAGGAATCATTCTGGAAGCCTCCCCACCTCACCCCACACCAGCCATCTGTCCTTGCCCTCCCCCATGGCAGCCCAGACTTCCACAGATGTCAGCCAGGAGCCCTGCAGGATCTCACCAGGGCTGTGAACTACATAAAGATAGTTCCCATTCATCTATAATTGGAGTAAGATGCAACACCTTTTCAAGGTGATGATTACGCAGATTCACGCAACCCAAAGTCCGGGCCCCATCAGCCACAGGAAGGACTCACTTTTACCTTCTTCCTTCAGAAAGTGCCCCCATAAGAATGATTTACGAAATGTCCTCCTGCAAGTCCAATTACGTACAAACCACATAAGGTGTGTTAAAGTACACATCCTAATGTCCGACTTGTTTTACACTGGGTTCACAAAAAGGCCTTCAGCTCCACTCAGTTTAGCCGAGGAGAACAACTGCTGAATGAGCAGTTCAAGCGCTGCTGTGTCAGCCTCCTAATTCAATTTAGAGCCGTTTTAGCAGCTAGGTTGATCTTTGAACTTTCGCTGGGATCCTCAGGAAACCTGGCAAAAAACTTTTGTATTTAAATGCAGTCCAGAAGTCACCTTGGGGAACAATGTCCTGATATAGCTCAAGTGCAAGGCATGCTCAGTCTATTTTAAAAGATTGTATCACAGCCTCTCTCCATCTTGTCCTACCCTCCCCCCCACCCCACTCCCCAAAAACCACTCTTCTTTAGGATCCAAAATTCCAGATATTCTAGGACCTCTCCATAAGAAAGTGTCCATGTCCTTCTCAGAAGTTCTACAGAAGTGTGTTTCACTGTTTGTAAGCATTTATTTCTTTGTTTTGTGGTTAACTGTAAATTTATCTAAATCTCCTTAACCGCCTAAAAGAAGAAACCAGCTGACTGTGTTAGTAAAATAAGGTATTAGTTCAGTGTCTGCCTCTAATTAGCTCTTTCCAACTTCTTATTTCACTCCTCTGAACTACAACTGTATAATATATGACACGAGGATGTCGGTTAAAATGGTGTATATATTTTGTATGTGTTCTATGAACTCATCAAAAAAACTACCCAAGGGTTTCTATGTTTATTTTTTCCACAACACTCTCTGTATACTAGCCTAAAAATAGTATCTATTCAACAAATATTCACTGAATAAGAAAAAAAAGATATTGTGTGGTTAAGGATGTGCCTCAGTCACCTGTACAACTTGAAGCTACACTGCCCCCCTCCCACCAAAGAATGGTGACAAAGGGCAGCTGATTCTCTGGGGTTTCCCTGGTTGTCTACGGCAACAGACAGATACTAGGTCGGTCACTTCGTCTTGATTTTGCTCTGTTTTAAAAAGGAGATTACTTTTTAGCCCTAGTAAATATGCTCCAGTACATCATAATGATTTGTTGTCTGGTGTAAGTGCAACCTGTTCACTTCTGTATGTTTAAGAAACACTCCACCACCTCTTAGTGTGGCTTGGAATACGCTCTGAAGTCACAACAACAATCTCTTACAGACCACCTGATACAAAATAGCAACTAAGTTAGCAGCACTTCTCATTTAATACCAAACTGCTTTTAAATACTATGTTGAACTTCTACCCATGTCCAACAGTGGCTCTCCCACCTTCTGTATCAAGACGGGAGAGTTACAGTGCTGGCTAAGATTCTGTTTTTTGTTTGTTTGGTTTTTTTTCATTCAGTCAGTCATTATCGAATATTTACATGTGTCAGATGTAAAAGGGGTCTGCTCACATGGAGCTTACTGGCATAATTTTGGTAATTTTGACCAGAGACTTAAAGAGTTCAACCTTCCAAGTGATCTTGGCTCTAAGGAAGGTTTATTAACACCACCTCTCAACTGAACTTTATACAGAACAGCAGAAACATCTCCTCTTAAATTATACCTCAGTAAAGCTGTTGGGAAAATGCCTGGGCTTTGGACCTTTTGCTTACAGTGGCCCAGATGTCTGCTAAGAACAGGGGAGGGCAGCAAGTGTTCAGATTTACACAGAAGAGAAGCCAGCAGAATTGGGAAGAGAAGGTACAGTTCATTCAGGAGGTACCACATACTCTGCTCCCATTCAAGAATGTTGTAAGTTCTCTGCAGTGAAAAAGACTAAGCATCTCTGTCAATTTGTTATAGACTTAATGGCTTCTAGGTCATAAGAATACCATGCTACAGAAATGGTCATTCCATCAATATTTTTATCTCTACCCTGCTGACAAGAGGTTGAATCTGTATAAACAACATTTTAGGTCAGGGGGAAAAAAAAGAGTTGTTTACTTGGTATAAAAAGTGGCTTTCTGAAAAAAAAAAAAAAAAAAGTGGCTTTCTGGGCTTCCCTGGTGGCGCAGTGGTTGAGAGTCCGCCTGCCCATGCAGGGGATGCGGGTTCGTGCCCTGGTCCGGGAGGATCCCGCATGCTGCGGAGCGGCTGGGCCCGTGAGCCATGACCGCTGGGCCTGCGCTTCTGGAGCCTGTGCTCCGCGACGAGAGGGGCCACAGCGGTGAGAGGCCCGCGTACCACACACACACAAAAAAGTGTTTTTCTTCTATTTGACTTTGAGGTTTTCCTCGCCTTTTCTTCTGTTATTTATGTCTACACCCTTGAGAGTCTTTAAAGGCTTTCATGATCTATGTATAAAGTTGGCTTTCAATCCCTCTCCTCACAGAAGGATCTGTGTTCTTGATCTCACCTGGTTAGGGCTGCAGGCTTTGCATCCTTCTTCTCCTCCTCAGACATTCTCTTGTATTTAACCTTCCAAAAGAGGGGTGGGGCTAAATGGGTGTCTCGCCAGAGCCCCTGCCTGGCCCAGGTGATCTCACTCTTCTTCCTTAAGAAAGTTTTATTTACCAAAAGTGGAGAAAGGGCCCTGCAAATGACAGTGGAGGTTCCTTACACACCTTCTCAGGAGGCCAAGCCCTGAGCCTCAAGTGGCCTCCTGCTTATGCACTGCTGGTACTGGGATGAGGTGCAGGAGATTGGGAGGCAGGGACAGAACTGCTGTGAATCAAGGAAGAAGGCTGAGGATAAGTGTGGAGACGGAGGATGGGGAAAGCTGCCTCCCAGGGCCCTGCCTGGGAGTCTGAAGTTTGTTCTGGGTAAATCCTCTCCTCATTCTTCCCTATGGCATTTTCAGTGTATCCTCCAGGCTCACTAATGCTCTGGGTGTGAGTGGTTAATTCTGAGGGAATGGGAAGAAGTGCTGACATCTGAAGTGAGCGCACACAGGGAGACAACAATACATCTGGGAGACACTTGTTTCCTAGACTATCAGTGTTTGCTTTTATTTCCTAGACTATCAGTGTTTGCTTTTATTTCCTAGACTATCAGTGTTTGCTTTTATTTCTCTCCTAAGAAATCTTCCTTGCTAAAAACTTTTAGCAGATGATGAAACACACACACACACACACACACACACACACACACACACTCAAAATCAGGTCCGAAAATACTATCTGAAGAATTTATGTCTTTGGGTCTTTCTTTTGTAATACTTAGCTATGATGCCCTGCATTTATATATGTTTTATTCAGACTTCTCAGTTCGTTCCCTTGGGTCACTATACTCATTTTACAGATATGTAATTAAAGAAAGGGAGGTTATAAAATTTGCTCAAGGTCACAAAACTAAGTAATAATGTTTTTGAGACTACAGTAAATGCAAACCAGGCCTCCTGTTTCCTATACCCAGACTTTCTCACTCTATTAAACTACTCACGTAAAATTCAAGTCCTTTATTTTGCAGAAGAATAATTCAAAGATTGCTATACTGGAAGATTCTCAGAAAGTTTGAGCTGGTCATGATTCTAGGATGGAATGCTCAAATCACTCTGTTCAAATGCTTAGATCACAGCCTCAAATCAAAGCTATTCCATTCCTGATATTCAATGCTTTAAATAAACCATAAGTTTAATAGCGCCTATTTATTCAGCCACATGAAACTACAGGTCTTTTTGTTTTGTTTTGTTTTGTTTTTGTGGTACGCGGGCCTCTCACTGTTGTGGCCTCTCCCGTTGCAGAGCACAGGCTCCAGACGCGCAGGCTCAGCGGCCATGGCTCACAGGCCCAGCCGCTCTGCGCATGTGGGATCCTCCCGGACCGGGGCACGAACCCGTGTCCCCTGCATCGGCAGGCGGACTCTTAACCGCTGCGCCACCAGGGAAGCTCTTTTTTTTCTTTTTTAAAGTAGAAGTTCGCTCAGGACCCTGACTAAACCTCCTTGGATGTGAGGCTGCCAGGAGCAGAGAAGAGAACGCCAGACTCAATGTGGGAGAACTGGGCCTAATTACCACAAACTCAGTAAGCACTGCCTCATTTACATTAGGACTTTATTTTTCTATTCATTCTTCTATCACTTTTCTTCTAAAAATCGGCAAGCCATTTAAGCTCTCTCAGCTTCTGTTTGCACACCTGTAAAATGGGGATAATGCCACTTATTTCAGTGACGAAGCACTGAAAATTATGAAGTCCCCCTCATCCCTGTTGCAAATACTTTCATGAATAAGGCCAGATTATTTTAGGTTGTGGAGCATCTATTTGGAAGCCCTAGATGCTGGCCCTACAGAAGTTCCAGATAGGTGTGGCAATTTAATGTGTGTGGTCCAGCGATGGAAAGTGAAAATAAAAGGGCCGAACCTCACTGTGCCCAGGTTAATGGGGTCAACACGGGATAACCTGAGAGGGGCTACAGAAGGGATTCGCCAGGAAGAAAAGAGGCAGGGCTGAGACTGGACCCAGAAGGCCGTGCCACACCTGACCTATGCATCCCTGGCTTATCTTCAGAAAAGGAGCAGGAGGAAAACGTGATCAGTGATCATAGTCACAGAAACTCAGGCTTGGAATCGACCTTAGAGGTCATTTACTCTAATCCTCTACCTGGCTGTGAAGCACTCTCCTAGACATGTCACAGGCAGCAAGCATTCATCCAGAATCTCCTTGATTACTTCTATTAACAGAGACTCACTCCTTTAACAGGGTCCCACTTCCTCTCTAATCATTAGAAAGTTCCTCCTTATAATGAACTGAAATTCAAGTTTAAGGGCAGTACTATTCAAACTACTTCCACTCTAACCACTACCTTTACTGCTTACTGCAAGGAAATAATTTTATGAGGAGATAAACAAAGATTTTTTTAACTGAAATTTCTCTTTCAACAGCCTACTGGAGACCCCCTCGTATTGGCTGGTAATTGCAGTAGAATGCAATGTGAGACAGTTATGCAACTTTCCAGGGCTGGCCACACATCTGCTATTGATTATCATGAAGTATTCAGAAGCAAGCAGCTTTGCTTGAGGCGGCAGCAGTGACAACCTCTTTCTCTTCCGTGTGTTCACTCTAAGGGGGTAGAAAAGGATGCCAAGACAGGTTGGGTAGTGTCCCTACGTGATCACATCTGAGCAGTTAAGATCTTTATCGGGGTTTCTGACCAAACTTTTGAAATCCATAAGAACACGGAAGTAGTGCTCATATGTGGAATTTGGACCATAGACTCCTGGTCTGAGATCTGTTTGAAAGTCTAATCCATTCCAAGTTGTCATATTTGGAGTTTAACATTGAGTTTCTGACATGGGTAGATTCTCTATTAAGTTAATATTCGTGCCAACTCGTCACTGTTTAAGAGACAGAAAACGCTGGGAGGTGAAGCTACAGGGCTAGACAGGCTTGCCAGTGAAAGTAGCCAAGGCTGAAACTCAGCAGACAAACTCAGCAGGTGATAAAAATGTGAACCAAAGCAGAACTTATCCAAACAGGGTTTCAGGAGGAAAAGGGAGGTTGTTTTGCAGGTAGCACTGAAAGGCATGAATCAGAAGTTTTTCCTTTTGAATAGGTCAGATTACAAAACTTAAGTTATTCAGCTTCTCCTTAAAGAGCTATAGAAATATGTAACAGTTATGATTCACAAAATTGTAAACATCACCAAAATGAATGTATTTTCTGGGAAAGTGGTGACGTGAACAGTATACCTGCCTACCTACCTAAAAAAGGTCTTATTAAGTCCATTCGTTTCCTCGTAGAAACAAAAGAAAGCTACAAATCACTAACTTTTTAAATTTGAAAACTATTTCAATAGAATTTTTACTACTGAATTCAGCAAAGCCCCATCGCATGCCATTTAACTTTCTCAAATTCAATTATGTACCATCAGCCCAAAACAGACAGAAAGAGAGAGAAAAATAATAACCTAAATGGTGCATCAGCCACCATGAAATGATTTTATGCTGAAGAGTAAGCATGAGATGGAGCTGGGGCTTTGCTGGTCCCTCTCTGACCCTTGTCTCTGCATTGCCTCTCACACTGGGGGCATCTCATACACTGATGGTGAATGTCGTGGTTAAGGCTATGCATGTTTTTTTAATGTCAAAGTACCTCTAAAGACAAGGCAACTATCCAATCTAGTCCGAAGGAAACAGGAACTTGTTCCAATGCTGGAGGAAACACTTACAATAAGTCCTATACTTACTGGAAGATGGTATGTTATTCTCCAATCTGGTAACTTCCTAAAAGATTTTCAGAAACAATATTGACCCTATACAATTTTTACATTACACCTGACTCTTCTGTACTCTTAACCAAATTGGTACCTTAGATTCTCGTATGTTAGAATGATGTGGTCAGAGTTGGTGAAAGAGACTCACAATTTGAGCCCTGAGATCCTCAAATTGTGTGCCATGGTGCCTGAGAGCACTACAGCAAACTCGAGGGGGTGTTGCAGGATATTTTAAATTTTTGAGGAAGACATAGCATTATTTAACATCTCTAAGACACTGCGTGAACTAGTAGTTCAAGCCAGTTCACAGTATAACATTAGACTGTTATATTTCTTTGGATGAGAGCATTACTTTGCAAAGCTGGGTTGTAGGCACTTGCTGTACTTAAAAAGCAAATATTATGTGAAAAGTAACGTGAAACAGGAAATTAGGATAGTGGAATACAATCTGATTTCAAGGTTTTAAGAAGTTGTGTGTTGGCCAGTGATCAATTTATTGCCTCACAGCTCCAATTCACCCTCTGCAAAAATAAAGATGGAACTTTACATATTTTTTCTCTTGCCAGCTGGTTCTACCCTAAGCTTTGTCCGTGGGGTGCCATGGAGAGACATTACAGGAAGAGGAACTTTTGTTTCCTGGTTCTGGTGTGCTCTTGCTGCAAGCTGCCACAAGCATACATGGCTTCTGCAGCCCCCAGTTCCTGCAATGCAGGTACCTTCTTCAGCAACTGGCCCCTGCTGTACATGGTGGTCAGCACCAACCAGCCTCCAGCAGCTTCTGCTGGCGTCCCCCTTAGGTGGTTTTGTAGCAGAGCCCCTCCAGTGGGAAACCTCCCCATGAACAGATTTCCTCGGCATCCTAGGGGATGGATTTCCAGCAAGTTCTACCAGCACAGCGCTACTGTGACTTCTCTGCCATCCAAGGTGCCAAGGCTAGCCATCCTCTCCCCAACAAGGTCCACAGTAGAAGAGAGAGCAAGTTTGGGTTTGGTGCCTTGTTTCAAACCCAGGGGAAGAGGCTGCTCTTTATATTTGTTATTCCTCTGTTCTTCAGAATTCTCTTTACTTCCTAACAGCCAACCCTCATCAAAATGAATATTTCTTTAAAATTTTTTTTTCTTTCTTACTACTGTTTTCAATTGTGGTGAGATGCACATCACATAAAATGCACCATCTTAGACGTTTTTAAGTGTACAGCTCAGTAGTATTAAGCACACATACATTGTTGTGCAAGCCTCACCACCATCCATCTCCAGAACTCTTTTCATCTTGCAAAACTGAAACTCTATACTCATTAACACTAACTCTCCATTCTTCCCTCCCCTCAGTCCCTGGCAACCACCATCCTACACTCTCTCTCTCTGAATTTGACTACTCTAGGTACTTCATGTACGTGCAATTACTCAGTATTTGTCTTCTTTGTGACTGGTTTATTTCACTTAGTTAATGACCTCAAGGTTCATCCATGTTGGAGCATGTATCAGAATTTCCTTCCTTTTTAAAGCTGAATGATATTCCACTGTGTGTATATACCACATTTTGTTTCTTCCCTTCCTCCATCAATGGACATTTGGGTTGCCTCTACGTTTTGGCTATCATGAATAATGCTGCTATAAACATAGGTATACAAATACATGTTCAAGTCCCTGTTTTCAACTCTTTTGGGTATATACCCAGAAGTGGAATTGCTAGGTCGAATGGTAATTCTACTTTTAAGTTTTTAGGAGCCCCCATACTGTTTGCTAGCGAATATTTCTTTATATTAAACTTTCCTGTTCAAATTATCATGTGCTTTATCTCCTGACTGGATCCTGACTGAAACATGCAAGGCCCAACAGATGCACCCATTCCATTAGTAAGTAACTGGTGAAGAATGAAATAAAAACATTATTTTTTAACCTTTCAATTTATGTGTATTATTTTTTCACATGGCTACAAAGTTAATAGTACATAACTACTTATTAAGTTATTGGGACCTAAGCACTTCATAAGTGAAACTGCTAGGTACTTCTTGTATCCTAGAAATAATATGAAAAAATTACTGAGACACTAAGGGTTCCATGAGTAAAGATGTTGGGAACCTTTGCTCCGGCCTATATGTTTCCAGCTGCCCTTAGGACAAGTCTGCTTGGAAGGTTCCTTAGGCTCACCTTGGAGGGACACTCACCTAGGGAGTATCCTTATACTTGAAGGCACAGATAGATCCCTCCCCCACCCCCAGCATCTTGGTTTTCTTCATAATATTAAATTCGTTCTTACTTGGGCAATGATGGCTAGAAACTTATGATTATCATTGACTCAGGCTGCTTTGTGTCCCCTTATTTCTAATCTAAGTCCCACAGTCAAAATGTTTCCCGAATAGGCCTTTTTCCCCTGCGTTCTCACAGCTGTTAGTCTAACTATCATCGCTAGCTGGTATTATCTAACAGATTCAAGCTGATTTCCCTTAAATGAGACCATGGGTTGAAAATTCAAATGCCCACTGAGGCTAGAAATACAATGATTCGTACCTGCCACAGTCCCTGCACACACGAAAGCAGCTGAGCTAAGCAGGCTATGGGCCAGGTGCCCAGGATGCCAGCTGGAACAACAACCTCCCTCTCCCAAAGAAAGCGCTGGCAATGCAAGTGAGTGTAAATGACGCTACTAGTGGCAAAATCATGACTGCTCCCCACTCCATACACAAGTACACATGAATGATTTGAAAAGCAAGTAATCATTCAGAAACTTTGACAATTGTTTCCATTAACTGGAAATTACTGGAAACAAACCTTATGACACATCTTGTGCAGCCACACTGTTGGAACAGGCTGCAGTCTATTTTTTCTGCTGTTACGCTTTTTTTTTTTTTTTTTAACCCCAAAGCCTAGTTCAGGTCTCAACTCCTCCATAAAGCCTACTGAAGCCCACAGTGAACTTAACT
Source organism: Grampus griseus (assembly GCF_964374135.1). NCBI lineage: Eukaryota > Metazoa > Chordata > Mammalia > Artiodactyla > Delphinidae > Grampus > Grampus griseus. The sequence continues at coordinate 97,615,145 of NC_139019.1, read as the reverse complement.
TCCACTGTGAACTTCTAACACACTTAAAGCTGATACTCTGGATGTTAGCTGTCTTCTGAGGCAGATTTGTAAGCTATTTGGAACATAAGATTATATCTTGTGGGGTTTTTTTTCTCCTTTCTAGAGAGTAGAACACACTGGATACTGTGAAGGCACTATATAACTAATAAAACAATCATTCAATCATTTCATAATATTGAATTATGACAACATGTAAGAATAAGCCTAATTTCTCCTTACTCCAAAAGTATGTTACAAGGAACTGTGTACATAAATATCTGTTATCTTCAAAGACAGAAAACAAGAAAATTTGCATTGCATCTGGAGAACTGAGGCTGGTAATCTACAACAATCCAAAACTCTATCGGATAAAAAGCCAAGAAGAAAATAATTCTGACAGCTGCAAACCTTCTGTTTTACAACATGCACAGAATGGAGGCATTTCCTCTTAACATCCTCATAAACAGAGTGCTGAGCAAATGCAAACAGCCCCAGTAGAAGACACTGGAGTCTAGGCTTCAACTAATGGATTGTGCTTATCTTTATAGAGGCAACCTCGCCAGCCCCCTAGCAAACCCACCACAGTTGTCCTAGGAGCCATGAATAAGATGGATTGAACAAAATTTCATTTCAGTTGATGGAATTTCCAGGGCCAGCAAGGTACCAGCAGAAGCTGCCCACTTTAAAAGAGCAGCAGCCTCACCTTCCTCAGAGTGGGAATGCTGTTTCCTTTAAATTAAGAACTAACATCCGGCACTGGGCCACCTGAATAATATATACTAATAAATCCCAGAGGAGAATTCCAGACACCTCTTTTACTCAAGGCATGACCTCGTCTGAGGTGATAAACGTTCTATTAAGCAAGTCTCTTAGGAGCAAGTTTTCCCTCAGAGGCTGTTAGCACTTACAACATGTTCTGTTTTCTGAGGCCAATTTGGGATCCACTGTTGCACAACATGTAATTAATTTTGCCATCTGTTTTCTTGACGGATGGAATTAACCTGTGAATGTAGAAAGGCAGCACTTTTGTTGTCCCAAACATCCTGTTATCTGGACCAGAGGAAGGAAAAAGTATCCCACTTGGCCATAGCCCCAAATTCTGAACCAGCAACCCAGTTTAGTACCAAACAACTTATGTGTTTCAATTAAGCTATGTCTTAATATCATCAGCAATAATAAGTATAATTTATCAAACACCTACTATGTGCTAGGTATTATGCCACACACATTACAGAACGTATCTCCACTCTTACGATATCTCAGCAAGGTGGTATTTTCTAGCTCTTGCAGTGCTTCTGTACACATCACCATTGATCCTCATGATAATCCTGTAAGGAAGGAATCTTGGGTATTACTGGCTCCATCTGCTTCTGAAGATGATACGGATCCTCAGAGAAATAAGTGGCTGGCCCAAGGTCACTTAGCTAGGACTGAATGTGAACTGAGACTGGAGTGCGGGTCCCTCTGACCTCATTCCATGCTACTTTCCTATACCTTAGGATGTGTCTGAATAAGCAGAGCACAGATCATTTTAATTCAAGGCAACTGCGCCATACGCTCCAAAAGAAGAGGAATATAGTGCAGTAAGAGAGGTCAGACAGCAAAGCCAACCCGGAGGCTCTGAGCCTGGCTGACTTGGAGGAAGAGGGAGCCAGACATGAATAGAAAAGGGCAAGTCCAGAGGAGGAACAGATGTGGCAGGGGGAATGTGGTTCCACTCACACATCTGAGTCTGAGTCAGAGCAGGACAACCAGTGTGGGGATGTGTTCTTCTACCAGACCAATTTCCCAGACAGCCAGGGCCCTTCAGGGAGTCCTGCTGTTTCTACAGGCCTCACAGCCTTTGATGAAAATATTTCTATAACACATTGCATAGGATATCTCCAGTTCACTAAACAAAGGCTGTGGAACATACTTTATTTTTTTCCTACAAAATAGACTACTGTTGTTAATTACACTATTCTCTAATATATATATGGACCTACATTTTTCACTAAGCCTTGCCTAATAAATATATCCTTTTTTTTTTTTTTTTTTTTTTGCGGGCCTCTCACTGTTGTGGCCTCTCCCGTTGCGGAGCACAGGCTCCCGACGCGCAGGCTCAGCGGCCGTGGCTCACGGGCCCAGCCGCTCCGCGGCATGTGGGATCTTCCCGGACTGGGGCACGAACCCGTGTCCCCTGCATCGGTAGGCGGACTCTCAACCACTGCGCCATCAGGGAAGCCCAATTGTGTCCTTTTTCATTGTCTTTACACCCGGTCAACGATTCCTACCCAATCTCAAGAGACAAGAAGAAGCATGTGATCAACATTTCACATTCTTTTTAACTGCTCTATAAAGCCTGTCCTAATACATAGATCTACAGACAGATGTAACTCTCTTAATACAGGAGAGTAATGTTTCACAGGTGAGAGGAGGGACATTGGGTTCTAAAATCAGTAAAATGAAATTGCAAATGGTTAAAATTATCTTGAAAATTTCTTAAATGGCCTGCAAAGCATAGTACCATCTACAGTTTTGTATCTACACAATACTTATCAATTCCTCTCTTAGGCTATGTTTCTCTACAGTTGCCAGTCAGACGTTAAGTTCTTCCTCCATAATGATGATAAAATCATCACCACCAACTTGCCTGTTCTCCTGAACAACGTGTTTCCCATTCTGTTGGTGGTCAGAACCCTTAAAACTCATATGTTCCATTGGTTTCATCCATAGGTGACCCTGACTTGTTCAACATAAGCAATGCAGAGGGCTTCTGCTTGGTCATGAGTGGCTGAATGGGAATGGTCAGGATTTCCTGACACCTGTCTTCTTCTTCAGAGTCAGATGTCACTTCTTATTGACAGTATCTAACAACCGCTCTACATCTTCTAATTGGAGGTCCAAGGGACTTAGGGAGAACCAAAGGTTGATGGAAGAAGTCAGGGGTTCATCATCTGTTCTAGACAAAGCTGAAGACGTCACTGTTCAGACGTCATCTTCATTTATGTAGTTCTTCATTCTACAAATATTTATTGAGCATTCACCGTGTACAGGTATAAGGCAAATGGTGTAGATAAAACAACCATGGTACCTGCTCTCACAAAGCCCGCAGTACAGTGGGGGAGGGTGAAGAACACTAATTAAAATACAGTATGATAAGTGCAATAGCACAAAAGTAGGGGGTGTTATGAAGACTCAAAGGACAAGTACCTAAATCGGACCTGGGGGAGGGAGTCATCAAGGAAGGCTTCCTGAAAAAAGTGATGCCTAAGCTAAAACTTGAGAGTCAAGGAATTAGCCAAGGAAGGGGAGATGGGAGAGAAAAGAAGGAAGAATGGTTTCAGGTAGAGTTAACAGCACGTTTAACAGTCCACAGGTGAAAGAATAACTGAAAGGAAGATTAAAGAAAAAGCCAATGGATATGAAAATCAACTGGCCACTGGGGATCTTTGAGAAAGACGATAGAGTAACAGAACTAGAGATAAAAGCCAAATTGCAAGGGGTTGCAGAATAAACTGGTATTAAGGTAGTAGAAAAAGGACTGGTGGACTATTCACTTATGGAATCTCACTGAGAAGAGTAAGTTGGAAGAGTACTCTGAGGAGAAAGCAGTGTCAAGAGAACACAACTTTAGCACAGCTTGAATTGAGTGACTTTGCTGAAGGAATATTTAAATTCACAAAGCTCTCCCACTGGCCAATACCAGACACAGGGAAGCTGGTGCCGTCAATCTCTTACAAAAACACATTTGCAATAATTTGCATGGACTCTCACACAAGTTTAAATTATGTTAAAAAAAAAAATGAAGTCGAACCCCCTTCTCCAAGCTCAGTGGCTGGTGCTAGCCCAGCAGGTCTTACCTGAAACAGGGCAACACAAGGTGTTATCTCTAAGGCACCTGGGAGGCTCCCAAGCCCCAAATTACCCTCTTAGCACTACAGGAAATACTCTCATTAGAGAGGCGGTACTTTGGGCTAAACTTTGCCCTATTTTCTGTTCTACCATCAGGTTCTTTTAAAAATACAAGCGTATCTTGGAGAGGCCTGTGAATGACTAACATTTAAGAGTAAATGAACTCACTGGTTTCTTTGTTCCTTCACTGGGCATCCCAGGTGGTAGCAGGAATGCAGAAATTAAGAGTGTGGGGAGCAGGGGAAGGGCTGGGGGAGGGGAGGGGGAGGGGAGGGTGGGGGAGGGGAGGGCTGGGAAAAGAGTAAATGCAAGTTTATCCCATCCCCAACTCCACTCTGCTCACTAATCTCCTGCCTGCCTCACCCCAAGAAAAGGCAAAGAGGAGTAAACAAACCCGGCGGACAACTTGCCAGGCAGGTGGGTGAGTTTCAAATGCTTGGGGTTCCTTATCTTTAGTGATGTAAATTTTTCTAATGATGTAAAATACTCAGAATTGTTTTGACGAGATTTCCATCTCTGCTTCTCTAAATTGATTCTGCCTCCAAAGGCCACTGAACCAAAGAAATGATTTTCATTGAGGACATGATTTCTTTTCAAGTATTTGCAATTTGTGGGTAAAAATTATGGCGGCCCACTTACCCCAGTGATAGCCAGTTTTCTAACCTAAGGTAAAAAGCTAAAATCTACTATAAAAACAAAAATACATCGATAAAATCTGGCATCTCTGACGCTGAGCAAACATATCAATGATAGCTGAAGTTAGCAGGCTTATAGCCCAAGAATCACAAACTGATAGCCTTAGGACTGAATCCAGCTCAGAGTTTTCTTGGGCCACATAAGTTTTATTTTTCATCTGAACTTCAATGCCTTTAGATGAGAACTGTTCTCTGCAAGTTTGCCACAGGTCTCAACACTTGCAACTGTTCATATAAAGCACTACTTATGCACTGATATTTCTTGCCTGGTTCTTGTAGACATTTGAGTTTGGAACCACCGTTATAACAGACTGATGTTAACAACAAACAACCTCTCCTACTAAGGTAGGGCTAACGTTTCAGAGCGGAGCATGTGTGGGTTGTTGAGTAATAGGATCGCTAAAAAACAATAAACCGGGCTTCCCTGGTGGCGCAGTGGTTGAGAGTCCACCTGCCGATGCGGGGGACGCGGGTTCGTGCCCCGGTCTGGGAGGATCCCACATGCCGCGGAGCGGCTGGACCCGTGGGCCATGGCCGCTGAGCCTGCGCGTCTGGAGCCTGTGCTCCGCAAAAAAAACCAAAAAAACAAAAACAAAAAACAATAAACCACAACAGTGTGCAGCACCACTTGCAATCAGACTCTTAACAAAACAGGAGACTGAAAACACCAGTGGGACTCACTTGTCCCAGGATAAGCCACGTGACCATGGCTTTGAAACCACTTTTGAACAGAAGCATCTGCCACGAGTCACCGACTGATCTCACTGCTCCCACAAGATCCCTGACATCTGGATGGCCCAGAACAGAAGGCTGGCAGCCAAACTCCAAGCCTGTCTTGGCAAAGGAAACAATCCCTCTATTCAGTGAGCTGTGGCTATACCACAGCATCTGTAGGATCCAACTAACAGCACTCAATTTGGAGCAATTCACACCCGGTGCTCAGACAGTCAAGCCACTTGATGGCTATTTGAGACATTTATGGCATGTAATACAGAAACTGGGCCATCACCTGTCTGTCCGTTAAGTGCTGGCAAAGAGGATTTAGGTCCTCACACCGAAACTCATCTCAGTTCCAAATTACACTTCCTATAGCACTATGCATAGAATCCAAGAATCAGAAAGCTAGTGCTTAAAGAAGCCTTTGAGGTCCTGTCAATCTCCTCGTTCCTCAGACTTGTTCACAGTTGAGAAATTAGGTCCAGTGAGCTGATATGACCAGTCCAAAGGCTCATCACACAAGCGTCTTAAGGGGGACTAGAACATAGATCTCTGAGACCTCCACAGTGGAGGTTGTCCTCTCTGTGACCAGCCCCTCAGGGCAGCCTCCGTGTCCTTCTGCAGCCTGGCCCAGTGTTCCTGGACTTGATTTCTGTGACCTACATGGGCATCCAGGTTCGAGGTCGTCACTGGGGTTTGGGTCAAAGCCCACTGATAATAAAGGGGTTCCTCTGCTTTGGTTGGCCTTCTGTGCATGTATTCCCTTGGGGATGTGGCAGGGAATACCGGCTGGCTGGGGACAAGGTTTGGGAGTTTGGAATCCTATACCCTAGCCATGGATTTCATCTACAAAGATAAACGGGCACCTCTTCTATCCCAATTTACTCATCACAAAAGCAGTGTTTTCTTTATATCACCGTGCCTTTCACTCCCTCAAGAGCTCTCTGAATGTTGCTCCAGCCCCATCCCCTGTCCTAGACAGCCATCCTCCTGGAGGTCTCATCTAGCATCAACTACCTGAAACTCCTTATGACTAATTGCCCTGTTTTGTTTATTTGTGTGCAGCTTCAAGGTCTTTACATTATCCAGAGTTCAGTAATATCCATTAAAATAGATAAAATAATCAAATATGGCAATTAAGCGCATATATAGAAAGTGTAAGGGTATTCTTTACAGGGACGTATGGACTTCTTACACAGATTTTTAAAAAAATTTTATATTGGACTCCAGTGTTCTATGGGGTGTATAATTACCATAGGTTGAAGAGCCTGCCTGTAATTAATCTTCTCTAGTTCTTATTCTCATCGCTCAATGCTTACCAGACCAGGTCTGTGTTTGAGAATTTCCCTCTCTGATCTGCAGTACTGTTGTGGTTCATGGACTCTGTATCCTTGTTCTCCCTCATAGCATCTGTGTCATTTGTCACTGGGCGGGGAGAGGGATTGGTAATCCAATACGCCGGGCTCCATTTGCTGTATTAGACCATAGCCAGACACCAAATAAGAAGCAACAGGGAAAGAAAAAAAACACGGTGAAAGGAAGCCTGTGTAGGAGACACCGTGGCCGACTTCCCATCGCTTCCTTCCGCCCGCCTGCCTGCTCCTTGTGGAGCAGCATGTTGTTTGAGGGAGAAACTGACCCCAGCCTCCAGCTCTCAGGTTCAGCCCTGAGCATTTCCGCACAGTCATAGTAATCCCGTCCCCCTCGCCCTAGAGTGACTGGTTTAGGCAACCCAAGCCTAAGCCAATCAACACAGCACATTCTTTACTCAACAAACTGGCTTAAGATTGGGCACGTGGCCCAATCTGGGTCAGTGAGACATCAGAAATGTGCTGGGGGCTTCTGGAAAAGGTCACTCACTCCTCTGATAGAATTACCAAAAGCCAGTTCTCTCTCCTCTGGACACTGTATTGTGGGTGTGAAGTTAGAATTGCTGCAGACATTTAACCAGCATGAAAGAAGCCAGCTGAGGAAGAAAGTTAACCACAGAAGGCAGACTGGAAAAAAAGTGGGTCCTTGACATCACTGCACCGCTAAATCAAATCTCATTCTACTTATGCAACTAATGAAAAATCCACTTTTGTATAAGCCAGTCTAAACTAGGGTTCCTTTCTTGCACAAGAAGAGCCATAACTGATACCACATCGTGGGCCGCAGATGAGGAGCGTGCTTGAGGACTTCTAACCTTGCTGCCAGCCTTACCGTGTGCCCGGTCCCTAATGGACAGTGGGTAATGGAGGCTGAGGATGCACAGCTGACCAAACCGTTCTCTCCCCTTTCCTCAAGCTTGCTGCCTAACAAAGGCCAGAGTGCAGCCTGGATGCCCCGCCTCCTGCAGGGCTAAGTCCTGTCTACCTGATGGCAGTGGTAGCTGAGAGCAGAAACCTGGGGGGTGGGGGGCGGCGGGGAGGAGATGCTGAGATACCTTAGTGGCACACAGAGGGAGGGGAGCATGAGAGGTAGGACCTGGGTCCCTGGGCATCCTCCTCCACTCCCAGCATGGCCCTGCCCCGCCATCCCTGATGGGACATCTTGATGGGCCTTGTGTGAGGACATCCCTGCCCCGGTGGGGTGGCTGCCTTCCTCACAGGGGCTGAAAGAGCGAGACTTGGAAGGCAGGCAGGACAAGGAACTGGGAAGGTGTGTGTATAAAACCTCCAGATCCCAATCTAGAGTCAGGTCAGGCCTACTTTGGAATTTCTCCCAGGAGCTAAGGGTATGGTGAGAAGCTCAGGGACACATTCCTTGAAGGCTAAGAAGTCGTTAAATAGCAGAGAAGGGGCAGATCAACAATGGAAAACACTGGCCTAATAAGGTCAGGCCAGATTTTTGCCTTCGGATGTGCTCAAAGTCCATTTGGGGCTGCTTGTTACAAACACACACAGCACACAGCTAAAACGCTTAGCTTTCCACTGCAGTCTTACAGCTGAAACACTAAATTCCAACAGAAGGACTTTCTGGAAACTGGAGAAATCAGCTAAGTTTTTAATTAGGTTGTCTTTCGAGGCACCTTTGACGCAGCGCTCTCATTGTCTGTCACCCACGTGCAGCAAATACTTGTTCATAAGCCAGAAATGTAGAAATGGTTCTTGTCAAGTTTTCTTAAGGCCCACTTACTGCTCCTAGCAACCTCCACAAAAACACCTGCATTTCTGCATTTGCTTTGTTGTCCTGAGTTTTGATAATGGAACCTCCTCCAGCAAGCACTCCTTCTCAGGTTCTCACCAAAGCCAGCTCCACCAGGAGCATTATTCTCCTCAAGACCAGAAATCAAAGGACGACAGGGGTCCGTGCCCTCTGGCTCCAAGGGGAGACAAAGACTTTAACCACCGAAAGGATTCCAAAGAATGCAACGCTAATGGCAGTGGGGTTTCAGAGCTCATTTAAAGACAATGTACACAAATGAACACATGAAATTACCTTGTTTGGCAAAAAACACACAAACAAACAAAAAAACCCAGAAGAGAGGGAGAGAAAGTGAGAGAGAAAGTACTATGCAAACAAATATAAATGCAAAATAAGATGATGATATCAATCTCACATTACCTATAGTGGGAGCTTTGCTTTAGGGGGAAAGGAAAGAAAAGAAAGGGCAAGAGATAGGGATGAATTAGTTCTCTCCACAAGATGGGACAACCTTATGCAAAGACCTCATGTTGCTTTGTGCACAAGATACAGGCCACCGTGAGGTGATTAAAGGACATGAGGTGATGCGGACCACAGCACAAAGCCATTCTCCTCTAGACTTAGCACTAGTCTGACCTTCATCAGAAAGTGAGATTAGAGGGTTTGGCCTGTGTCCAGAGGACATCTGTCATGAGATCTAAAGGAGATAGACAGAAAAAAAAAAAAAAAAAGCTTGAATTGGCTCACAGTAAAGCAAGAATGTTGGGCAAAATTTGTCCAAGTCAAACTGTATTTTATGGTAACCATTTGCTCTCTCCTCAGCTGGTAATTCTGTTTCAAGTTCATTTTAAGTAACATGTAATACGTCATCTTATTAAATTTTATGGAGATGTGTGATACTGAAAACATTTGGGACTATAGGAATTGGATAGGACTATAGGAATTGGATGTTAACTATACCCAATGTTAACTATACCCAATTAACTTAGAAATGAACGTAGGGAGGCTTTACCAGATTGTAGATTCTTGCGTGTAACCACTGGGGAAATCCAAGGATTTATCTCTATACTCAAACAAAGGAAGGCATTTTGGGCAGAGGACTCCTCTGAGTTCAGAGGTCTGATCCTTTCTTGTGTTTGCTGTGGGGCCTCTAGAGGTAGGTAGTTCACGCTGGGGGAACAACCAAACAGCTGCTGGAGGAGCCCCCAGCACTTGGCTTCCTCTTAAACCACTGCACGTGGAAGTCTGGGCCTGTGTGTGGTTGTGCACCCCACCCGGGCAGGCAGTGGGCCGTTAGGAGGCAGGTTCCCATCCCGGCTCTGGCACTATCATGCTGAATAACCATGGACGCCTGATTTGATTTCTCTGTCCTAAATTTCATCTGTAAAATGAGAATATTAGACTAAATCAAACAGCTTCTCATCTCATGCCTAGTGAAAGTCAAATTCATCATAGTTGTCCACAACGTGCCACCTTATCGGGCCCCTCACCACCTCTCTGGTTCATTCCCTGTCCTCTTTCTTATCAGTACTACGGCTGTTTCTGGAATACCGTGTCCACTCCCACCTCAGGACCTTTGCATCTGCTTTCCTTCTGCCTGTAATGTTCTTCCCCAGACTATTCACAGATGTGGCTTCCTCACATATTTCAGGTGAGTCTAATATCACATTCTCTGTGAGGACACACAATTACAAATCCTACACACACACACACACACACACACACACACCCATCTTTATCCTCCTATTCAGCTTAGAAAAATTTTTTTTCCTCCTTAGCACTTAATAGTATCCCACCTACTATATATTTTACTTATTTATTTTATTGTCTATATCCCCTAGTAGAATGTCTACTCTCCAAGGGCAGGGATTTCTCTCTGTTTTGTTCACTGGTGTATCCCTGGTACCTGGAAGAGTCCCTGATACAGAAAAGGAACTCATTAAGTTTTGCTGAATGGATGCATGCACGGGTGGGTGGAAGGGAGGGCAGGAAGAGTACAGCTCTCTACCGTGACTTCCAGCTCTGAGGTCTGTGGGCTGCGGTGTCCATGGCCGAAGGAAGGGCTGTCCTCTGCCACCACTGTACAGGTTGGACTCCATAACCACATGAAACAACAAGCCAACACAGAGACGTACGTGGTGGGCTTTCACTCTGCTGCAGACCCTCTCAAGTGCTGCTTCCGGCACGTTCCATGCTCTGAGCTGCTGAAGGGCCACATACACCCTACAGTCTCAGCAAGACCACGGCCTCCAAACGTTGTCTACAGGAGATTCTTTATACTGGTGCTCAGCTCCATTTTCTAGAGTCAAAATTAATACTTTTGGGGGGAGCACAGTTACATCCAACTCCTTTCTCAAACTCTGCATCTAAAATCCCCAGGGGAAAGAGAAGTAAGCTTCTCTATTGCCAAGATGACCACGCTATTAATTTAACCTGCAATGAGAAGAGGTGGTGATGCTCCCCGTGCAGTTCAGCCAGTTCCACTAGATGGCAACATGGTCTGGGTGTGCTGGTATCCACCGCTGACATTTACCAGCCACACAGAAGAGAGGAGCTCCCACACACCCCTCCTGTTCTCTGATACACTTATCTCCTTGCCTCCTCTTCACTTTTAGCCTGGCTATTTTCAACCAATAATTTACGTTTGCTCCTAAATGGTTCGTGCTTACTCATGAATGCATTTAATATAATCACTCCAGCCTTGGAAGTTTTATGTCCGCTTCTTTCTGCCAAAGTACATTACTTACCCTAACCCCTGCTGTAGAACTCTACCCAAAATTCACTTCTCCCACAAAACCTGCCCAAGCAAACCTGGCTCTGATTCCAACTGTATATATGCCATGATATACAGTCACAGACACATAACCAGTTTTATATATTGGATAGAATGTGCCTATATACATACATAAAGAAAGCTGACAGACAATCACACACACAGCTCTGGGCATCTGGTAGGCAAATGTACATTTCATATAAATGATGTGCAGGTGACCACATTCCACATAACAGAAGTAGTCACGGCTCTACGAAATAGCATTGGCTGCGAGAGGTTCAATTGGCATGGACATATATATACTACCAAAAGCAAAATCGATAGCTAGTGGGAAGCAACCACATGGCATGGGGAGATCAGCTCCGTGCTTTGTGACCACCTAGAGGGGTGGGATAGGGAGGGTGGGAGGGAGGCAGACGCAAGAGGGAAGAGATATGGGAACATATGTGTATGTATGACTGATTCTCTTTGTTGTAAAGCAGAAACTACACACCATTGTAAAGCAATTATACTCCAATAAAGATGTAAAAAAAAAAATCATGGGCCAAGAAACTAGATATATTAACACTCATCTATGTCTTCCAATTTCTAGTTCCTTCCTAGTATTCAATTTAAGGTCCAGAAAGTCTTTTGAGCAGAAAAATTTTAGATAAACCTCAACAAATATTATGTATAGACTTGAACAAGAGTGTGTAAATACCAATATAACTTAAGGGCTATTTTAAAAGGCTCTCTTTATTTCAATCCTTGAAAACGTTTCCAATTTATCTTAAAATTAAGTTTACTTACAGAAGCATTAAGTAAGGCTGAAAACAAGCCTAAGGTCTATTTTTAAAGTACGAAAGGCCTCATGTGTGGGGTTAAATCCCTTATTGGCTGTTAGAGGAAATGGTAGCAGCAATATTCTGACAAACCCCTACATAATGCGAGAACAGAAATAAACACCCTTGTGTTTGCAGTTCTCAAGGTGTTACTGCCACTACCAGACCGCTGGGATCCAGAGATGTCTGAGAGTTAGTAAACACATATAAATTGTCAAAAGGAGAAACTTTATGTGAAAAAGTTCTCGATGGGTTCAGAGCCCCATTTCTGAAACATTTCAATCCTTCATTTGTGTACAAATGAAACTGTCTACATGCAAACTTCAGATGCCATTTTTTCCAGCCACAGTACTCAAACGTCCCTCAGCTTAATACCGGTTCTCCACACCCAGAGTCATAGCAAAAAAAAACAAAACAAAACAGTGAACACAACCACTTTAAAGCCGTGACCAAAGATTATTTCCCTGTAGACAGCAACACCACGGTATTTAGTCATCTGAACATTCTGCCAGATTCTGACAAAGATGTTACATCGAAGTTAGTCTGAGGGTACGGTTAACTCACGTAGTTTCAGCATATTCCCCCCGTATCAATCAGAAGGAGAGGTTCGCGGAGTCTTGGTAGAGTCACACAGACCAGAGGAACATACACAGCCACACTGTTGATGTGTATTCTCTGGCATCCGTATCGCCTTCAGGGAAAGTCAGTCCTCCCTGAGGATAATTCAACAGAATTTATACCGTCCTTTTGAAAAATCAACCATAAGTTTATCAAACCAATGCACAGAAGACAGTGGTCAACAACAGTCACTTCAAAAGTTGTTTTGCTTGTTATTCTGGGACGTGGGTTTCGTCACCTGTAGTGGAATACATTATGCAGCCTTTAGTTGTGACTCCAGAGAGGTCTCCGCATCCACAGTGGGACGGACTGGTTACTGCCTGTACTTGCTACCCGTAAACTACGACTACACAGAGACACAGGGATTACCTGTGATAGGTGAACGGGGGATAATTTCAAAATCAAGCAGAAACAGGAAGTCTAACGTTTCAACATGTTAGGAAAGAGGAGCAGATACTTTAAAAAAAAAAAAAAAAGGAAGTAGCCCTAGTCATAGACGCCTAGAAAAAAGAAAATTAAAAAAAAACCTCATTCCTACCTGGCCAGTATAAACATGAATGTCTATTAATAGTAAGTATTGCTTAAAGGTGTTCTGGTTCTCAGGAAAACTAGAGAATAGAGTTTGGACAACATTGCTACGGGCTCTAGGTGTGTGGGCTTAAGTAGTTGTGGCTTGTGGGCTCTAGAGCGCAGGCTCAGTAGTTGTGGTGCACGGGCTTAGTTGCTCCGCGACATGTGAGATCTTCCCAGACCAGGGCTTGAACCTGTGTCCCCTGCATTGGCAGGCGGATTCTTAACCACTGTGCCACCAGGGAAGCCCAAGTTTGTTGATTTTACTTTTATCTTCTGCAGCAGTAACACTCTGCCTTGAGCCTACTAGGTACTCAGCAAAAAAGATCCCAAGTGGAATGCAATGGACAAATGCTCTGGAGTCTGCTAGGTCAGGTTCAAATACCTGCCGCGCCACTTCCTGGTTTTGTAGACTTGCAAGTTACTTCACTTCTCTGAACAATTTTGTTCTCTGTCAAATGAGAATAACATCATCTACCTCGTAGAATTGCTATCAAGATGTAAAGAGAACCATGTGAAGCAAATAACATATTGCGCGATTCACAGCAAATGCTCAAATAGCAATAAGCATTATTGTTGACCTGAAATAAAATGAAATGCCTATAGGGAATTCCCTGGCGGTCTAGTGGTTAGGACTGAGCACTTTCACTGTCGTGGCCCCTGGTCAGGGAACTAAGATCCCGCAAGCTGCCCAGCAAAAAAATAAACAAATAAATAAAAATCAAATGCCTACCACTAAATCAGGGAGGAGGCTGAAAGAAATACCAAATCAACACCAACTGACAAACATATTACGCTTTTCTCATTTCCTTCAGCCAGCATTATCATGTGACTAACTCACAGAGGTTTGAAGTTTATACCTTAGAAACCTCCCTTTTGTGTTCCTTTGTGTTACCTCCCCAAATTCTGACTGGCCCCTTGATGCTATGACAACTTCATCAGGGACTAAGGGTCAAAGAAGACTCCAAGAGAAAACTCCACCTGGAAGCGAAGGACTCCAAATCAGAAAGACCTCTCAAACCCCGGTACACTGGCAATTCCAAGGGTAAGTTACAAAATGTAAAGAGCAGAAATGCTTCCTCTAAACAGAGGAAGCAGGGTTTCACATTTCCTTAAAATGTGGTCTCGGGGGTAGCTGCATGGCTAGGTGGCTACCAGGAGCCACTCTGTCCACTGCTGTGAATAGAGCAGCACAGTGAAGCTGCAGGAAGGGAAGGCAGGAGGGAGAGGTGCACAGCATCACAGAAAACAACTGCCAACATGGCAGCACAGCCCTCACACATGCTCCAGACACAGTCATGGAAGTCCTGCCTGGGAGAGGCAAGGGCAGAGAAGGCTGCAAGCATTAGAGTCTCATGTATCAGTTGGGCACCTCTGTACCCAGGAAAACCAATTCTTGATTTTGGAGAGAGCACTCCAACAACGGGAGAATAAAAAGCAACAAATCTAGGGAATCCCCTGGCAGTTCAGTGGTTAGGACTTGGCACTTTCACTGCTGGGGCCCGGGTTCGATCCCTGGCCGGGGAACTAAGATTCTGCAAGCCACGCGGTGCGGCCAAAGAAAAGCAACACATCTGGTTGGGCTACAGATCAGGCAGGAGGTCATGTCCTTAAGACATCCCTCCTTCCTCTCTTACTTGAGACCAGAATGCCGAGATCTTACGTATTCAGAGCTATTCAAAGTTTGCCGTTTAAAGCGGTCCCAGCAGTTGTAATTTTAAATTCTGCTCATCCTCCATTTGGAAAGAAAGAAGAATCATAGACAGAGGCTAAAGATCAGGGAGATTGTGGAGCACCCAAAACTCACAGAATCTAACAAGGTATCTAACGCGCTTCAGTTGCCTTTGGAGATACAAACACAGCTCTCCTATGCTTCCCTAGGACTTGCAAGTAGGACGTTCCTGACAGATCTAAGGATCAACAGTTGTGACAGTTGCCCAGTGCAGAAGCATCATCCGTGCCCTGAGACAGGGAGACGGGAGGCAACTGGAACTTCCATCCCTAGAAACCCTACGTGATGGCCTAGTGGCCGAGGTCTCTGTCTGGATCCAGCCTCACAAAGGTGATCGGCGCTCAGGAGAACGCAGGGCTCGCTCTCTTTCTGGTGAGCTCAGCTCTGCAGCTGAAGCAAGGTACCGCTCAGCACCCCAACACCCCCGGGAGTGCAACTGGCATTGCTGGTGATAGAGGCACTCCAGAGCTTGGCAGCGACACTAAATAAGCTGTCGTTAGGGAAGTCTGAGTGCGTCTTCCGTGGTATTTCTTCTCCAGCTATCTGCAAGCAAGCACGTGACGGTGGCTTTTAGAAAACCAGATTCTGCTTCTGAGCGTGCATGCCCTCCACATTATCTAGGCATCTCAGAGCAAGGCACTATCACTTCAATCCACTGTCTCCACACCCCGGTGGCAAGCGCAATTTCAAAGAGGTGAAGCAGCATATTCAACAGGGCCCTGCAAGTTGGGGCAGGGCTGAGAAGAGAAGCCATGAGATCTGAGCCATGAGACCCAGGGTGACCTCCAGAACACATGCTCTCTCTCTGGCCTAGTTTCACTGACTGCTTATTACACACCCCAGGAAAAACATTTCCTCTATGGCCACCCACATCCTCATGGCTGCATGAACATTTGCATTTCACTTATTTCAACAGATTCTATAGTCTCTGGGTCAGAACTGGAAATGTCTGCAAAACACCTTGATCTTTATGCTTTGGCATTCCCATGTGCTCTCCAGCCCCTAGTGCATGATCTAGTGACTGCCAAGAGCAGTGCTGTTTTCTTTCCTTTCGACTCTCCCCTTTCCCCATCAGTCCTATCTGGACCCTCCTTTCTGGCCTTCTCCCAGCCACTTCAACCCTCTCAATGGCCTCCCTAAAACCAGAGAACTGAGCAGGGTCTCCTCCTTGATTCAACTTGCTTCCTTTGCCCATCTGCTCTTCTTCAAGGAGGAAGGAGTCATTGGCAAGGGAGGAAGGCACTCTAAAGGGGAATTACTCCAGGGGACTCAGTGCCTGAGACTGGTAAGGTGCTCCAGAAGCGTTTTCTGGATGTTATCACAGAGGCAGCGGATGGTCAGACTCACCCTCTCTCACCCAGCATAGAAGCACACAGTTCCTGCCTGGACCAGGGTCGGGAAATCCCGCTAGATGCCAAGCAGCGTGCATGATTTCCCTACGTTCGCTCAGCCCTCACCGAAACCCTGGGAGGTGGGCACCATGATCCCCGGGTTACAGGCGAGGAAACTAAGCTCCATAAATTTAACATACCCGCTCAGTGCAATGCCAAGATAGGGACATAAGGATCTCATTCCAAATCTGTTGGCTTTTTTCTCTTCATATCATATCACGAAATTGTCCTTGGTTCACCAGACAGAAAACACAAATAGGGGACTGTCTGGAAAATAAAGAGAACAGCTGGCCACCCACCTTTCAAGGTTGGGCAGAGCAGTGAGCTCAACAGTGGGAACGGGAGCTGCTGGGGGCCAGCCCTGGCTTCAGAGACAGGGCGGGGGTGGAGATTTCTCAAGTCCATCCTCACATTGACTGCAATTTGCAGCCTCCTCCTAGATGGGCTGCATAAAATGTAAGTGTGGGATGGCAGACTTTTCTATCACGTGTTTGTAGGTTTTAAGGATAAATTTTATAAAATGTTACTTAGAAGCAAGCAAACAGACAAATGAGTAAATAAATAAATAAATAAATAAATAACCGCCTGGCTGGTTAGCAGTGCAGTGGTGGCCAGAGCCAGACCTTAGGACTCTAGAAGGAGCATTTATGTCTGTCTTCCTATGATGTGGGCTCCAATCTCTCTTCACGCTCGCACCACCAATGAAGACACTAAATCAGCCTTTACAGAGCACAGAAACACCGAGCGCCTGTTGCACTTGAATGTGGTTTATTTTCTGCTGAGCTGAATATAAACAGAGTCCTGACATTTTATAGCATTCTTCCATTGCAAACCTTCATGTGAAACTGAACACGATCCCTTGTAATAAAATACTAAACTAATTAAACTCTAAATTTACCAAGAAAAACTCTCCAATGGTAGAGTTAATTTCTCTATAAATTCCTAGAATTTCTAGTTAATACACAACGTATACTTCCCAAGCTGAACTCCTCATCCTCCTTGCATGGCCAAACCTGATCATTTCCCTCCCTCTTTTAACCTCTGTGGATCCCATCATCACCCTGTAAGCCAGTCATCACTGATTCCTCTCTTGGTTTGGATGGTCTCTCATTCACCAAGTTCTGCTGTCTTTCCATCTGTGCTTCCACCGTTCTCATTTGCATTCTGTTAAACCCTTTGCTTTCAAGGTGGCAGAAGGTTACTTTCTTGAAAAGACAACTTTCCAGAGAAGGCCATCAAAGCAGTTCTACTCTCCATTCTCCTTTAGAGGACAGAGAGCTTTTTCATGTTGTAGTTTTACCCATGTGGCTATATGGAAAGCTAAATTTAAAAAACAACAACAACAACTTTCAGAAATGTTTCAGTTCAGAGAGCCATTAGAAATTATATCATGTCTTGAGTAAAGTTTCTCCTTGATCTTTGCCCCACACACACCAGTTTTGTTTGTTTGTTTGTTTGTTTTGCAGTACGCGGGCCTCTCATTGCCGTGGCCTCTCCCGTTGCGGAGCACAGGCTCCGGACACGCAGGCTCAGCGGCCATGGCTCACGGGCCCAGCAGCTCCGCGGCATGTGGGATTTTCCCGGACCTGGGCACGAACCCGTGTCCCCTGCATCAGCAGGTGGATTCTCAACCACTGCACCACCAGGGAAGCCCACACACACCAGTTTTGACCATTTGCAGGGGAAGGATGATTGTGTCACCCAGTTCTGGGCCTCATCCCATTTGTACTCAGAGCCGCCCTGCTCAGGCACCCACCATCTGCACTTGTCTTCCACCCCATCCTCCTCCATTTACAGCTGAACAAATTTACCCAACGACTAGCTGACATCAAACAAGCTTCTTCCATGTGGTGACTGAGGAGCAGACACTGCCAGCAAACCACCTCTCACCTCCTGGAGAGATGTCGGAGCCCCAGCTACCTCCTACTCCTCTGTCTCCTAGGCAACCTCAAAGCCCCACTAAGCAGTCCTCTCTTACAGATGAGGAGGGGCCCCTGGAGCCCAGAGTTTCCTATCCTGTCATACATTTCTGTCTCCCCTCCTCTATCCTCTCGTCACCCAAAGTCCTTCAGGACAATGGAGAGCACATGGGCTAGTTTAATCTGGAAAATGCTCACTAATACAGCAAAGGGAGGGCTTCCCTGATGGCGCAGGGGTTAAGAATCCGCCTGCCAATGCAGGGGACACGGGTTCGAGCCCTGGTCCGGGGAGATCCCACATGCCATGGAGCAACTAAGCCCGTGCGCCACAACTGCTGAGCCTGAGCTCTAGAGCTCGCGAGCCACAACTACTGAGCCCGTATGCCACAACTACTGAAGCCCGCATGCCTAGAGCCCGTGTTCCACAACAAGAGAAGCCACCACAACGAGAAGCCCGTGTACCACAACCAAGAGTAGCCCCCGCTCACCGCAACTAGAGAAAGCCCGCACGCATCAACGAAGACCCAACGCAGCCAATAAATAAATAAATAAATTTATATGTAAGAAAAAATACAGCAAAAGGATGGGCTGAAACTCAATTCATATGCCTCCTTACCCCAAAAGAGCTTCTCTTCTGGGCTCCGTAACCCATCTTCCCATCAGCCGCTCAGACTTGAAACCTCAGTGTCATCGTGGACCTCACTCTCCCCCTGCCAGCCACCAGGTTCTCACATTTCCCCACCCTTGCAGTGCCCCTCTGCCTCCCCCTTGCTCCAGCCCCAGTGCCCTACCTCAGGCCTCATCCGTTGGCCTCAACTTCCTGCTTCCTTTCACTCACTTGCCCTCATGGCACATCTTCTCAAAGCACAGCTCTAGCACCAAGACGTCACTATCTGTGCCTAGAACTGAGTTGAAAAAGGGTTTCCCCATCCTCACTTTATGACATCACTCTCCGATGAGGAATGTGCAGTGCTTCCCAGCTGCTCATGGACCAGAGTCCACTCTGGCAGCACAGGATTTAACGCGGTCCCCAGTCCTGCCCCCACCAGGCTTAGCACTGTTCTACTTCCGGGCCCCTGCTCACCCGCTTTCCTTGGCCTCTGGGGTCCTTCCCACCATCATGAGCTACAAAACACTGCCAGCCTCCCAAGGTTCAGCTCTCAGCAGGCCTGTCATGATGCCTTCAGCTACCTCCTACTCCTCTGTCTCCTAGGCAACTTCAAAGCTCCTTTACCACATTTAGCCCATTTTGCCCCAAGGGAGAGCCATTGCTATATACATCTCATCATCCCGTTACACTGTACTTCCCTAGGCAACAGGGAGATTTCTTCATTTATTCAACAAAATTAACCTGCATTTACCTGGTACTTCCTGCATGCCAGGCACTGACTTAGGCGCTGGGCACATGGTGGGAAATAAAACACATGAACTGACATTCAGTGGGAGCGAGATCTGGCAGCCAAGTAAACACATAAATAACTAAAGGACAGATTTCAAGAGGGGCGAGGATGGACATGAACAGGGGGTTCCAATGGAGACCACTCTGGCAGAGGTGGCACCGGAGGTATATGTCAAGAGCTAGAAGAAGAGCAGGAAAAGCAGCAAGAGGAACAGGTGCTCCAGCCTGAGACAAGACAAGCTTGGCCCACTCCAGGGAGAGGAGTGGAAAGGGGGCCAGTGTGGCTGTAGTGTTGGAAAAGCACAGGGAAGAAGCAGCTGGGAGTCGGGCAAAGGCCAGAATAGGTAGGGCCACCCAGGGCATGGTAAGAAGTTTATATTATATGGTGGGAATGTAAAACAGGACAAATGTCTGGAAGGCAAAGTGGCAATAAAGATCAAAACCTTCAGGGGCTTCCCTGGTGGCGCAGTGGTTGAGGGTCCACCTGCCGATGCAGGGGACACGGGTTCGTGCCCCGGTCTGGGAGGATCCCACGTGCCGCGGAGCGGCTGGGCCGGTGAGCCATGGCCGCTGAGCCTGCGTGTCTGGAGGCTGTGCTCCGCAACGGGAGAGGCCGCAACAGTGAGAGGCCCGCCTACCACAAAAAAAAAAAACAAACCTTCAAACTCCGCGTGTCCTTTGAACTACTTCCAAGAACACATCCAATGAAACAGAGACAGGTACGGACAGCCGCTCAGAGCAAGGGTGTTGCGTGGTGTTATGACAATGGTGAAGGTTAAAAACAGCTCACCTGTCCAAATAGGGGACTGGTTAAGTGAATTATGGCATATCTATACAATGGCATGTAATACAGCATTGAAAAATGATTTTGTAGAGTAATTAATAACATGAGAACTCTTCACAAAGGCTACAAAGCAATATATAAAAGAAATCATATTAAGTACTATACAATCTTTGTAGAGAAAAACCACAGGCATACACAAAACAGCCTGGAGTAATATTCACAAAATGTTTGTTTCCCAGTGCTGAAATTAAGGAGTAACATTTTTTTTCATTTTTCACTTTTTTGTCAAATTATAGTAGATAAAATACACTACACTACCATGTGATGCTTTTGCAATAAGGGAAAAAGGTTTTCAAAAACCTGTTAGTAACAAGAAGGTATAGCAGGGTAGATTTCCTCCAAATAATAAAGTCTGCTGATCAAGAGATGGCCAGGGCAATCTTCTGTCTTTTTAGGGAATCTTCAGAGCAAAACAGAAAAACAAACAAAAAAAAACCTCCCTAGAACTTGAGGCAGGAAGTGTGTCATTCCTTTCTTGCTGCTCGCTGATCCCTCTGACTCAGCATTGACTGTTAGGCCCCTCGGGTCCTCGTTTTAAAGAAGTTAGAAGATAGAAGAGGATGAAGACTTGGAAACCTCACCCAGGAGCTCCCAGCCCTGGGGCTGAAGTCTGAAATGCCAAACTGGATCTTCTAAGGAAAAAGCCTTTTACCGTTCTTCTTTAGATTCATTACAACTGAGATCAACAGTCTCACTTATATTATTACAGGTTAAACATGATTACATTTTTGTCTATTTCTTTTAAATAAGATTTACTTTGCAAGCCCCAAACAATCTGTTGTGCGTAAGCCTTCTTCCCAAACAGGTTTGAAAATGTAATAAACTATTCAAACAAGTCACAACAAGTCTCAGGTATTCTGATGCTGGCTTACGCAGGCCCAAGTTGAAAACATTCGCTGCAGAGGCCCATTCAGCCAGTGTGCCTCCCTGCTGGCCACTGGCTCACAAATGCGGTTTGGTTCCCATGTCCTGTTTGGCAGCCTCCTAAGCTCAGCACTTAACGGCCACTCAAAGAGCACAGATTGGAAATGATTTGCCAGCAGAATCCCACATACTGCTTTTAGTTCTGTTTTTAACAACCCTGGAAGCCACGGAGCTGAGGGAAACGTATACGGGGGACTGTACACAAAAACCGAATTTTTTTTATTCTGGAAACCTTAGAAATTTTAAGACAAATTAAATCAGAATTTGAGGACACTCACAATTACAGTCCAGGGCCTCTGCCTTCCCACATTCATTCAACACTATCTATTGAGGCCTTACTCAATGGTAGCCCCTGGGGAGGTAGGATGGGGTATGAAGGAGGAAGGGAAGGAACCAGATACTTCCAAGATACTCTAACAGCTACAGTCAGTTTGAGAACAGGTTATTAAGGATCTTATAAGCCCTACTTAAAATTTTAGACTTTATCAAAACTCTAATAAGGTATCTTAAGCGGGGGATGACACAATCAGATGGATATTTTATAAAGACCAAGAGCAGCACAGGGAGCCAGACTGGTATGGAGGTGGGAGTAGGGGGGCGTGTGGCATGTCAACTGTCCTTAAGGGAATCTAGGTAAGAGATGATGGTGGAGATCTGGTCTTAGTTGGTGGCAGTAGGCTGTGACAAGAAGCGTACAGATTCTACAGCTATTTAATGGGAGAACTTATAATATTGGCAACTGATTGATGCACAGGAAGGTGCCCTCCAGGCTTCTGGATAGTCAATTGGATCCTCTACTGAGGGGAAAATTCAAAGAGAAAGTAAGTTCAGCTTACTTCCCATCAAATTTGAGTTGCCTATGAGATATCCAAGTATTGATAAACACTTTACAACTGGACAGACAAGGCTAGCTTAGGCTTGAAATATAACTTTGGAAGTCATTACCATGTAGAGACTCTGAAGACCTAGGAATGGAAGGGATCATGAAGGGACAGAGTGGAATAAGAAGGGCAGAGAACCCAGACACAGCCCTAAGAAATACTGACATTTAAGGGATGGACAAAGAAGAGGAAGGAGCCTGCAGAGGAGACTGAGAAGGGACAGAGAGAGAAAAGAAAGAAACCAGGAGGGTGGATTGTCAAGGAAAAGACAGCATATAGAAACCAGGAGCAGTAGGGATTTGTGCTGAGCCGTCAAGAGGGAACTGAACGGTGGCCATGCACCCACCATTTAAATGCCAGATGCTGCTTGACTTCTTCCCCACCCCTTGATATTTCTGGAGTCGTCTGTGAGCAGGCAGGGCCCAAATGGGAGGCAGCAGAAGAGAGAAGGTTCTGAGATCAACCTGGCAGGAGATCCTGGCCATAAGCCAGCGTGGTCTGCTCAGCGGCTGGAAGAGGGGCCAAGGGCCACAGAAGTGACAAAACACAAGGTTACACAAGTGGCATTCTGTTGTTCAGTCAAAAGTATTTACTGGTCATCTACTGTGTATGGGCACTGCTTACAGTGCTGGGGACAGAGCAGTGACAAAAGTTCTAGTGAAACAGCCAGAAAAACAGGATGTCAAGCAGAGATAAATGCTGTGGAAGGAAAAAATAAACTAGAAGAAAGGGAGAGGGTGATGGGGAGAGAGGAGCATTTTGGATGGCGTGGTATCTGAAGAGTGAGGGAGAGAGCCAAGGAACGAGCTAAGAGGAAGGGCCTTCCAGGCAGAGGGAAGGGTAGGTGCAAAGGTTCTGAGGTAGGAACAAGCTTGGAAGAGCTTGAGGAGCCAGCAAGGTAATGTGGTCCAAGAGGAGTGAAGGAAGCAGGGGTGGTAAGAGATGAGGTTGGAGAGTTAGGCCAAGGCCA
This sequence comes from Grampus griseus, assembly GCF_964374135.1. Lineage (NCBI taxonomy): Eukaryota > Metazoa > Chordata > Mammalia > Artiodactyla > Delphinidae > Grampus > Grampus griseus. The sequence goes on along the minus strand of NC_139019.1, from coordinate 97,591,871 downwards.
GGTCAAGGGAGCCCTCTAGCTCAGGGTAAGGAGAGTGGACTTTATTGATTGTGATGGGAAGGCACAGGGGGGGTTAGAGCAAAGGAGTGACACGGTCTGATGGCTAAGAGCACTCTGACTACATGAAAAGTGGCTGAAGGGGGAGGCAAGAGCACAGGGGGCGTTAGGAGGCTACTGAGGCCATTGAGATGAGAAACGGTGGTAGCAGGAGAAGTGGTGAGATGTGGGATATTCTTTGGAAGAAAAACGAACAGGACTGGCTGTTGGACTAGCTGTGAAATGATGAGGGATCAACATGCCGCCAAAGGTTTTCGCCTGAGAGCTCTGTATACAAATGTGCTGACAGAGAAGGACAAACCCAGGAGAGGAGCAGGTTTGGGTGCGGGGAGAAGGGTGGCAGTGGAATCAAGAAGTCTATTCCTAGAGGAAATTTAAAAGAGACAACAGAATCACCACGTCTGGAGTTCGGAGAAGATGTGTGACATACGTTAACTTGGGAGTCCTTAGCTAGAATTTGGTATTTATTCCGTGGGACTAGATGAAATCACCTGGATTCTCAATCCTGGCTGCACGTTAGTATAGCCAGGTAACAGAAACAAAAACAAACAAGCAAAACAAAATGTGGAGAAAAAGGAACCCTCCTACACTGTTGGTGGGAATGTAAATTGGTACAGCCACTATGGAGAACAGTATGGAGTTTTCTTAAAAAACTAAAAAGAGAGCTACCATATGATCCAGCAATCCCATTCCTGAGCATATATCTGGAGAAAATTGTAATTCGAAAAGATGCATGCACCCCAATGTTCACAGCAGCTCTATTTACAACAGCCAAGACATGAAAGCAACTTAAGGGTCCATCGACAGATGAATGGATAAAGAAAATGTGGTACAGATAGACAATAGAATATTACTCGGCCATAAAAAAGAATGAAATAATGAAAGAATGAAATAATTCCATTTGTAGCAACACGGATGGACCTAGAGATTATCATACTAAGAGAAGTAAGTCAAAGACAAATATCATATGATATTGCTTATGTGTGGAATATAAAAAAAAATGATGCAAAGAACTTATTTACAAAGCAGAAATAGACACACAGCTATAGAAAATAAATGCATGGTTATGAAAGGGGAAAGGGGAGAGGAATAAATTAGGAGTTGGGGATTAAAATATACATACTACTATCATCTATAAAATAGATAACCAACAAGGGCCTATTGTATAGCACAGGGAGCTATACTCAATATATTGTAATAACCTATAACCACTTTGCTGTACACCAGAAACCAACACAGCACTGTAAATCAACTACATTTCAATAAAAAAAAATTTTTTTAATTTAAAAACTGATGCCCACGAGTCTTCCCCAGAGATTCTGAATTAATTACACTTGAGTGAGACCTGGCCTCTCTCTCAATTTTTTACCCAAGTCAGGTAAAGAAACACTGTCCAGAGTGTATGGAGATGGCAGAGGCCCTCGGAAAGAGGAATTAAGGAGATAGAAGAAAAGGTGGGTGTGATGCCCTGGAAGCCAAGTCAAGAAAGTGTTTCAAGAGGAGGGAGGGATGAACGATGCTGAATCTTGCTGAGGTTCAGGGCAATGAGGATGGAGAAGTGGCCACGGGGTTCATTAAAATAGCGGTCTCTGGTGACCTTGACAGGAACGGCTTTGGAGGAGGGGAGGGGTGAGGAGGGCAGTGAGAAGGGGAGATCACATGCAGAGATATGTCCTTGGGAAAGTTCCACCGGACCTAAGAGCAGAGAAGCAAGGTGAGAGCTGGAAGGCTACTTTGGATTTAGGAAGTTTCTTTTTCGTTTGTTTTTGTTTTATTTTTTCTCTCTGAATCTCAATGTGTTGACATTTTTTGCACAAGTGCATTCTTCTCTGCATCATTTGCTTTTTAAGATGAGTGACAAAAAGACATATTCTGATGTTGATGAGGATGTTCCCACATGGAGAAAGAAAAGGATGTTATAGAAGAGGGGGTATAGTTGCAGGAGGACTTGCAGAAGTTGGAGAGGAAAAGCCATTAAGGACCCTAAACTAATGAAACTGTAATTCTCCTTCAGATGCCAGGTGTCTTCATTTTTCATTGCTCAGGGGAGGTAATATGCCCTAAAAATCACAGAATGGCTAGACAGGAATGGAACATAAAGATCATCTTGTCCAGTGTCCACTATTAGTCCACTGCCAAATCCCCTGTGTCCTTTCCCATTCATGGTCTTCCTGACAACCTCCACTGAAAGGGAATTTCTACACCTCTTCACTCCATCCACCCTACTCCTCACAACTCCTCACAACTCTATGGTTTATGATCTCTTTGGATACTCCTTGAGCTGAGACAGAATCTATTTTCCTGTATTTCAATCCACTGGCTCTGGTTCCATACCTTCCGGATACAAAGAACATGTCTAATCCCTCTTCTATGTCTTTCAAACATTGGGAAACAATTAACTCTTTCTCCACTCTTAGTAATCTCATATGCCCCAAACCAAATCTGTTCTTTTTACATGTGCTGAAAAATAGGTCCCTATTCTAGAAACTATCTAGACAGGGGCTACCAATCAACCCAGCTGTTCTTTAATATGATGAAGGTATAGACAAGCATATTGCAGTAAAAGTTACACCCATAGATATACAGATTATCCACAATAACCCTCATTTCCAAGAAACCAGAATGTCTCTGGGTGATTTCTACTTCTAGGTTTGGGCTTGATCCATTTAATTCTTAAGCACTAATTTAATTCTTCTCCTCTCCATCCTGTCCCCCAATCCCAGTAGAGAAGAGCTCCCACTCTCCCCCAACACACATACACACACCCTACATATGCACACTGAGAGTCTCAGCAGAATACTGACCATTTACTATTAAGCACACCTGTTATTAAGCACACCTTGTGATGGTTCTCATGGCAGTCAAGTTTTCAGTAAGTTCTACATCATAAATTTGGATTAATTTTCTGCAAACTTCATTCAACAAAACTCCAAAGTCAAAAGAGAAAACCAAATGTTTATATACCCAAAGAGAAATTTTTAAAATGCAATTATAAATTAATTTAAAAGCACAGCTACAAAAAAACAGGCTTAGATTAAAATTAAAGTAACCCTTGGATTATGGAGTCATTGCTAAAACTCAGTGAAAACTGGGATACGTTATCCCAACAGAGAAGTTTGGAGTATTCATGCCAAATATTACATGAGCTGTTATTCTTCTAGTCTTAATTTAAAACATTCCAACCACTAGGTGTAAAAGGGACCCAGCACAAAAGAGTATTGGCAAAGTGCCTCAAGTCACACTAAACTAGAGTAAAACAATTTTAAAGCCATTATTTTAATTAATGCAAAATGCTCATAGTAGGCCCTGAAATATTTACTGAATGAATAAACTGCATTACATTGGAGTCAAAGGGTACACCCCACCCAAAAAGGAAAAAACTGAAAAACGATTATAGATATAACCCCAGATTCATATACATGAATTTAATTCTAGTACAAAAGGTTGATGTAGAGGATTAAAAGTACTGCTTAAAATCTCTTTAAAGGAAAAATTTTTTTGAAAAATTGGTAATCAACCACTTGCATGACGATCAATGAATTCAGAGCAACTTTAAGAGCTTTAGCTATCTACTTTCATAGGTTTTTGGAAACACAAACAGTTTTGAGTATATTCAATAGGTTATGTTTTTATCTAACATTAAATTTCACCACATCAATGAAATTTGACAAGTGTACCCAGGAAAAGACAACTTGTTTATGGCAAATATCTTTTATGTGTGTTATACTCTGGAAAACTGGGTGTGTACAGAGGGAGATAAAGTTCATTAAATTAATTACACAATATAATAAATGTAGGTTAAAGAACCTGCTATAAAAGTACTCCTGAATGTCTCAAAATTAAAGAAAACTATACTGCAGTTAAATTAAAAATGGCTTCCCTAGCCTCCTCTTACCCAATCAAAAGAAGAGAAAGAACGCTCTACAGCACATAAAATCCTATTTCTTATAGCCCATATATAATCACTTTCAAATGGTTCACTCCTTAATTTTAGAAGACTTTGTTTAAAAAAACAAGCAACTCAAAAGCTTATTTAGGGACTCCCCTGGTGGCACAGTGGTTAAGAATCCACCTGCCAATGCAGGGGACACGGGTTTGAGCCCTGGTCCAAGAAGATCCCACATGCTGCGGAGCAACTAAGCCCGTGTGCCACAGCTACAGAACCCGCACTGTAGAGTCCGCGAGCCACAACCACTGAGCCCAAACGCCACAACTACTGAAGCCCGCGTGCCTAGAGCCTGTGCTCCACAACAAGAGAAGCCACCGCAGTGAGAAGCCCACGCACCGCAACGAAGAGTAGCCCCTGCTCATCGCAACTAGAGAAAGCCCGCACTCATCAACGAAGACCCAAAGCAGCCAAAAATAAATAAATAAATTTATTTTTTTTAAAAACAGCTTATTTAAAAACTATTTATTTTGGCTAGTTTACATAGGTTAAATTCCAAGTCATTCCAGTGCAATAAACTTATGGAACTTATGGAAGACAGTCTGTCTAAAAAATCAGAACCAGGAGATGCACCAGCTACAAGGACAGGCCAGGACCACATTATCAGACCCCTGTGATGGCAGACACAGAAGACTCAAGAGGTAGAGGCATTTACTAAGGCACTTCCCTCCCCTCATCTTGCTGGGAGGCCAAAAATGTAAATTTCTACGTGCTATGCTTTCCTCACAATGGGTATATACACTGCTCTGGCACATCTCATTTCTTAGCCCTGTTTATTCTAGAGCACTGTCTCCCAACCTCAGTACTATTGACATTTAGAGCCCAGGGATTATTTGTTATGGTGGAGCTGTCCTGTGAATTGCTCCACCACAGGTTGTTTAGCTGCATCTCCGATTTCTACCCAGTAGATGCCAGTAGGACACCCCTCCCCTAGTTGTGACAACCAAAAGAGTCTCCAGACATTGCTAAATGTCCCCTGGAGGTTGAGGGCAAAATTGCTCCTGGTTGAGAACCACTGTTCTAAAGCACTGGTTCTTGGCTACACACTGGAAGGACTTGAGGACTTTTGAAAAATATTGGTTCCAAGTCTCACCCTATCCTACCCTCCCCTACCTCCCAAGATTTTGATTTAATTCATTTGGGCTAGGTGCTGGGTATCTGAATTTTTGAAAGCCAGGAGATTCTAAAATATGCAGCCTAGTGTGAGAATCTCTGCCCTAGAGTGTATCAATGATATCAAGGAAGTCCCTAAATCAATTTAAGTCAACACAAAAATGCATTACGTTCCTCCAAATTAGAGTATTCTTATCTTGGTATTAGAATCTACATAATTACAGTAAACCAAAAAAAGGTAGAGGAAATGGAAAAAGGTTAACTGTAACTCTGATCTGCCAACTTCTTTTTCCTTTTGATTGGACAGGAACTACAGCATAAACATTTACTTGAATCTTGACACTGTATCTGCCAATACTCCGCAGTTGGGGTGATTTAGAAACAAAGCTTCACAGATAGGAAAAACAGGACCATGTCCTCACAGGGTAACAACGCCAGCTGTACAATGAAGAAACTTTGGAGCTGCCATCTCTTTAATGAGCACCAGTAAACCGGCCTTGGAGAAATGCTGAGTTCATTAAAAATAATAAACAAGCAAACAAACCATCTGTGGGCTGGAAAGACAGAGAACCCACAGGGGAACTGAAATCAAGCCCTTCCTCGGGGGGGCTCATCTTTGCAGTAGATGACATTACCAGGGACCTACCTGGAGCTGACAGCAAAGTTTGAGTCCTGTGCAAAAACTCCAAGGCCATGAACATCCCAAATTCTTCCCTCCTCCCCTTACACCTCTGTGTCCTCTGCCAGCCTCAGTATGTTCCACAACACTGGGCTTAGTTCCAATTTTTGCAGAGAATGGCATGGCACTGCCCCGGAGGGCACTATTCCCCTAACTGCCTGGTCTCTGGCTGTGGCTTTCCCGTCAACCATGTGCCAACCTACTGGCTGTGCTAACAGATTGACTGCTGTTCTTTAATTTGGAAAAACGCAAGTAGACATATGCATACAAACATTATAGTGATTCTTCTCCCAGTTCAGGAAGGACACTAACCAGCAATTTGTATACTGAGTGTTAACAATGTGTACAGTTGTAAAGGAGATGTCAGTACTATCCCCATTTGGTACATAAGGTTATTGAGGCTTATGCACTTTAAGAAACTTATCCAAGGTAAAGCCAGGACTTGGACCCATTTCTCTCTGGCACCAAAGCCCATGGTCTTAACCACCACAAAATGCTGCCTCCCCTGGTTCTCCAAAAAGAACCAAAATCAATGACTTGAACACCACCCATTAAAAGTGTTTGAAGTTCTCAATGATTTGGGTTGGAAATGCTAGGTTAGGAGAATGTTTCCCAGATATAGAGAGGATGTGTGATATCTAGTTTCATCCCAGACTCCATCAACAAGACCACAGGACACTGTGTATGTCTTTGAACTTGCCCAAAATTAATCCTGGAGTTCAGCTTTGACTCCTCACAATCACCATGCTTTACTGATTCTTCTTTGAAGTCTCTCCCTAATGCTCTATTGTCCTTGCTCAGATTCTCTCATTTCTCACTCTTGGATTTGCAAGTGCCTCTGGCTCAAAACAGCTCACATAACTGCAACCCATCTTGCACACAGATGTCAAATCTTCTTTCAGTTCTGCTTTCAAGTTGTCCCTATTCTGCTAAAAAATCTGCAAGAGTTCCCTCTTTGTGACGCTCCCAACTCTTCTGCACACCTCTGAAGGCTCCTGCCATCCAGAATTCTCCTCACTATTTCCCACTACACAACCTCAAAACTCTAGTCGGACCAACTTCCACTACCTCCCCCAAACACTCTCTGCTCACACTAACCTCTGTGACCTGATCTAAGAGTCCCATTCTCCATGTCTGAATCAAGATCCATGTCGCTCACTTTGAATCCTTTATTGCATTTATTTATTCATAGATAGTTAGATAGATAGATAGATAGATAGATGTTAAAAATTGTCTAAGGCAAAACTACCCTACTGAGACCTCTCATCTTTGAATCTGGGGTGCTCCCCTTCCTCCCCCCAAATTTATTAAGCAGGGCCAAGCATTGTTTTTGGCGCTAGAGATAGATCAGTGAGTCTAAGAGATAAAGTTCCCTGTACTCCTGGCATGTTCCTTCTCCAGATTTCCTGGGACTTTTATGGCCAAATCCACCTCTCCCAAAGATGCCAGGACCATACACATTAATGTTCAAATGAGTTTAGGAAATGCTATGTGCTATATCTAGCACCCCTCTTGAGGAATGAAAATGAGAAGTCCCACATAATAGAGCACCACTTATTTGTCAAAGAAACCTGTTTGTGTTCATGAGAGAGAAAAAGGAAAAAAAAATTGTATAGGACGTATCTCCTGAGAAAAACTGCTTTACCACTAGTTTGTAAGTTCCCAAAGGGCATGGACTATTGCTATGAGTATTAATTCAGTCCACAGCTGTTACTAAATGGTTACTATGAGACAGATCCTGTCCCACTTGCTGGAGATCCATGGGTGAACAAAACAAACACAGGCCATTCATAACCATTATGCTACAATTGCCACTACTGTATTGTAGGCTAATTGCATTTGAACAAATTATTCAACAGTGTGGAGTAATTATTATTCTACAGTGTAGAAAATTTAACTTGATTTTGCCCTTAACTCCAACCTAATACACAAATACCTGGCACATAGTAAGCACTCAAGTATTTGTTGAATAAATGAATCAGCCAAGCTAGACGCATGAAAATGTTTCATGTGCTTTAGCTTTGTCTCCCCAGAGCATGAACTTCTTAAGCACAAGGATCACGTTCTGTTTATTTGTACCAACTAAAACCACCCCATCGTAGGGCTGCTTCGTAATATACAATCTCAGAATTTAAAAGAAGCATACATGTCTCTGTAGATGACATGATCTTACATACAGAAGATCCTAAAGATTCCACCTAAAGACTGTTAGAACTAATAAACTCAGTAAGGTTGCAGGATACAGAGTCAATATGCAAAAATCAGTTGCATTTCCAAACACTAACCATGAACTATACCAAATAGAAATTAAAAAATGTTTATAGTATCATCAAAAAATAAAATACTTAGGAATAAACTTAACCAAAGAGGTGAGAGAACTTTACACTAAAAACTATAAGTCACTGATGAAAGAAACTGAAGAAGATGCAAATAAATGGCAAGATATCCTGCACTCATAGAATGGAAGAATTAAAATTGTTAAAATTTCCATATTACCCAAAGCCATCTATAGATTCAATGCAATCCCTATAAAGATTGCAGGGGCATTTTTTACAGAAATAGGAAAAAAACAATCCTAAAATTCATATGCAACCACAAAAAAACCCAAATTGCCAAAGCAGTCCTGAGAAAGAAGACAAAGCTGGAGGCATCACACTTCCTGGTTTCAAAATATATTACAAAGCTGTAGTAATCAAAACAGTATGATAGTGGCATAAAAACAGACACATAGATCAATGGAACAGAATAGACAGCCCAGAAATAAACCCATGCATATATAGTCAACTAATATTTGACAAGAGAGCCAAGAATATTCAATGGGGAAAAGACAGTCTCTTCAATAAATGGTGCTGGAAACTGGATAGTCACATGCAAAAGAATGAAACTGGACCCCTATCTGACACCACTCACAGAATGGATTAAATGTAAGATTTAAAACTAAACACAGAGTAAAACTCCTTAACATTGGCCGTAGCAATGATCTCATGGGTATGACACCAAAAGCGCAAGCAAGGAAAGCAAAGATAAACAAGTGGGACTACATCAAACTAAAAAGCTTCTGCACGGCAACAGAAACGATCAACAAAAATGAAAAGGCAATCTATGGAATGGAAGGAAATATTTGCAAACCACATATCTGATAAGTTTTGTTGATATCCATATATATATATATATATATATGGAACTCATAAAACTTAATAAAAACAAGAATCTGACTTTTTTAGTGGGGGGCATACTGCATGGCACATGGGATTTTAGTTCCCCGACCAGGGATTGAACCCATACCCCCTGAAGTGGAAGCGCAGAGTCTTAACCACTGGACCACAAGGGAAGTCCCAATAATCTGATTTTTAAATGGGAAAAGGAATTGAATAAACATTTTTCCAAAGAAGATATTTAAATAGCCAACAGGTATATGAAAAAAGTACTCAATATCACTAATCATCAGGAAATTGCAAATCAAAACCACAATGAGAGATCACCTCCCACCTGTCAGAATGGCTATCATCAGAAAGACAAGATACTGCTGACAGGATATGGAGAAAAGGGAAGGCTTGTGCATTGCTGGTGGGAATGTAAATTGGTGCAGCCACTGTAGAAAACGGTATGAAGGCTCCTCAAAAAATGAAAATCAGAACTACTGTATGATCAAGCAATTCCACTTCTGGGTTATATCAAAAGAAATGAAATTATGTCAGAGAGATATCTGTACCCCCATGTTCACTGCAGCATTATCTACAATAGTCAAGACATGGAAACAATCTAAGTGTCCATCAATGCATGATGGGTAAAGAAAATGATTCAGCCATAAAAAAGAAAATCCTGCCATTTGCAACAACTGGAATGGAACTCAAGGGCCTTAAGCTAATGAAATAAGTCAGGCAGGGAAAGACAAATACTGTATGATGTCACTTATGCATAGAATCCAAAAAACCCCAAACTCAGAAACAGAGAGTGGTTGCCAGAGGGGAGGGGGTGGAGGAGGGAATAGGTGAAGGTAATCAAAGGGTATAAACCTCCAATTATAAGATGAATAAATCATGGAGATATACAGCATGGTGACTAAATTTAACAATACTGTATTGTATATTCGACACAGCAGATCTTAAAAGTTCTCACCACATGAAAAAAATTATAACTATATGAAGTGATAGATGCATTAACCAAGCTTATTGTGGCAAACGTTTTGCAATATATACATATATAAAATCACTACATTGAATACCTTAAGCTCACACAATGTTAGATACCATATATACCTCAATAAAACTAGGAAAAAAAGAAAAGAAGCATACATTGTCTGTACTTTAATGAAGTTACTAAAGGTGCTGAGAATTCTATTAAATCAATCACAGGTTAATAAGGCAGCTCCCATATTCTAGAGTGTATTAAACTTCAGCAAATGCTGCACCCTCCCCTGTTGTAGGGCACCTGTAGAATAAAACAAAATGGTAAAACCTGTGCCTACTATGGGATCCTTCCGGAAGCCTCAGCACCCTGGCAGGTCTGGCAATAGTGGTCTCCCCACTCTCCTCTCTCTTTCCACCCGCACCCCGGCCCCGAAAGAAGCTGCTCCAAGCCTTGTGCCTTTTATAAACTGAGCGCTCCCAGCCAGACTTCCAATTGTCTTTAAGGTTTCCGGAAAAATCCTCTGAGACGGGCTGATTTCAAAAAGTGGACTTTTAAAATAAGTAGAAAATAATTTTCTCTGGAAATTTTAAGTAGCTTTGAAATCAAACATAAATTATTGACCTTGAACTAACTGACAAAAAATGACAAATACAAAGCTCTCCACTCTTATCCAATTGTTCTGGAAAGTTCCTGGAGTATTGTCAACCATTTTTACTTTATATAATATCCTTTCAATATATTTAACCCCTTTTAATATTGAAGCCAAAATAAAGATTATAATTACAATCAAAACAAGTATTTGTCCTGGTTGTTATTGAATAGTCTTTTTTCCAAGTACAGATTGTCCCAATTAACTTTATTTTCTCTTTAAAGATTTGTATCCTGCTTAGTGTCTACAGAACTTTAACTTACCCCATTTGCCTTTAGGTTCCCTCTGCCCTTTGATATTTTTTCACATTCTTATTTCCCAAACTTGACAAGTTCTTACTCTTCCCTGTTAACAAATCTGTTCCCTGTGGCGATTACTTTTAGCTCTTGAGAATGTTACTTAAGCTTCTTAACCCAAACCACCACTTCCCACTGAAATAGCTTTCCTTTTTCTGTAATGATAAAAGTAAGACATTTTCTTTATAAACATTACAGTATGCTGAACACTTACTAGTTACTGTGTGCCAAGTGAACTAAGTACTATATATATATATATTTGTGTGTGTGTGTGTGTGGTACGCGGGCTCTCACTGTTGCGGCCTCTCCCGTTGCGGAGCACAGGCTCTGGACGCGCAGGCTCAGCGGCCATGGCTCACGGGCCCAGTCGCTCCGCGGCATGTGGGATCTTCCCGGACCCGGGCACGAACCCGTGTCCCCTGCATCGGCAGGCGGACTCTCAACCACTGCGCCACCAGGGAAGCCCAGTACCTTATATTTTTTACTCTGATTTTAATCCTCACAATATGAGGTCAGTGCCATGATGAGTTCCACTGCACAGAGAAAGAGAGGTTAAGCAAAATGTCAAGGTCATGACACTAGGAGGGAGCAGAGCCAGGATTTGAATCCAGATCTCTGTTTCCAAACCCTGGCTCAAACAAAAAATAATTTAAAAAACAAAACAAAACAAATACAAACTCTAGCTCAAGCTGCTCTGTCAAACTATAGTATCCTTCCCAATCTTTCCCCAGTTAGAATCACTGATAACGTTGGTTTTTTCCTTCCAAAGTTTTTCCCCAGATTTATTGATGTATAATTGATATAGACATTGTATTAGGTTAAGGTGTACAACACAGTGATTTTATAAATGTGCAGATTGCGAGACGATTCCCACAGGAAGGTTACTTAACGCTTCCGTCACCTCACAGTTACAAATTGTTTCTTTTTTATGGTGGGAACTTCTTAAATCTACTCTCTTAGCAACTTTCAGATATACTATATCGTATTGTGGACTACAGTAAGCATGCTGTACTTTACATCCCCAGAATTTATTCATCTTATAACTGGAAGTTTGTATCCTTTGACCACCTTCACTAGTTTCCCCCACCTCCCTCTTCCAAAATTTTAAATGTCAAACAAGCATGCTTACTCCTTGTCTCAATGCCTTCACTCTTACCTAAAAAATATCATATTATACACATTAGTTTGGAATTCAATAATATATCATGAGCAACGTTCAAAGTGAATATATAGGTCTTTTTCTTCCTGTCATGGCTCAACACTAGTCCACCATGGGGCAGTGTCATAACTAATTTAAATTTAGTTAATCTAGGTTTGGTTAAACTTGATGATCATTTAGGCTGTTTCCAATCCTTTTCTGTTACATGTAATATTGCAGTGGATATCCTAAGAATACATTTGAGCATGACACATTCGTGCATGTGTCCAATTATTACCTGAGGATGAATTCCTAGAAGTGGAATGGCAGGGTGTTTCAATTTTTGATACATATTGCCAGACTGCTCCCCAGAAAGTCACCAATTTGCAATCTTATCAATAGTGTTTGAGATTGAGAATGCCCCTGTTTGTCCACTTTCCCCCCAACCCTGGGCCTTATCAAACTCTGCCTATCAGAAAAGTGGAAGTAACACCCCAAAGCACAAAGATCTAGTACAGCTCTGCATTAGCCAACATTTTGCCCTTGATAAACATAATGCCTGGGTTCCCACTGAAAATGTTCTAGATAAGAATTCCATTTACACTCATTCTGAGTTATAATTACAGGGTTATCAGCTAGTGCTATTTTCAATAGTCCATATTATGATGCTACATCTATTTTGTAACAGCACGACAAAAAGAGCTCAGGGGAAAAAAAAAAGAAAGAAATACAAAGGATGCAAAAGAAGGAGAATTCTTTTGGAGGGAAGGAGAGGTACTTCAAGGATATGATGGAAATTGGATGAAGAAATACTTTGCAAGGAGGAAGCCAGTTCTGTACTTTGCAATCATCCTGGAGAAGCAACAGATGTAACATTCTGCCGAACCTCAAAAGGACCACAGGTCTGTACATACTTGTATTCTTCTGCTTAATACCCAAACTCCACAAACCTGAGCTTTGTTCCTCCTCCCTGAATCAACACCCACAGGTCCCTGCATCAGCACTTCTTACTAATATTACTCCACTTTTGCTAATCACCTTATTTTCCCCTTCTATTGATAGAAAAGGTTTCGTGCATTAGGCTCATACTCATTTTACCTTTCAAAATTCATGTTGCCATTTACTCCTTTTGTTTCCTTTAAAACAAACACCAACCAAAGCTGGTTATATTTAAGCCTTTGGAGTACAGTGTTTTTGGATCTTGGAGAAAAGAGAAGGGGAAGGAAAAGGAGAAGGAAAGGAAGGGTGAACCCCTGCTCTCAGAGCATTTTCATCAGCTCTAAGACTAGGCTTTAGCCCAGCCAGGTTTGGTCCTCTGTGTTCTCCAAGCTTTGAGACCTTCCTCCTCTCTACTGTGGAGAGCTGGAATCCTCTAGGGGGCGCTGCCCTGCTTTGCCTTCCCCAGTGGAGTGTCTTCTGCTGGGGTTACTGTCCTAGGGAGAGGTTCCATTTCCATGAGTGAGCACCAGGCTCCCTCCCCTCGGGGCCCTCCCAGGATGGGCCCCCTGCCTTTCCAGTCTTCATGCAGTGCCTACCAGAGACAGAGCCAGCTCCAGTGCCCCCGGGGACATCTTGGGGGAGAGGAGCGTGGAGGAGTGACATCTATTTCCCAAACTCTACAAAGGCATCTGAGTTCTGAGATACAATTAGCCCCGGTGCAGCTAGGGATTTCTGTTACTCTGTGAAATCCATCTCCTTGGGGAAGAAAATGTCTCCCCACAAAAGAAGCCAAAGATGGACAAAGAAAGGGAAAAGAAGAGCCATTTGCTGAACATGCCAGGTGTTTTATTCATGTCATCCCAGTTAGGCCTCCCACCATCCTGTGTGCCTGGTTTTCTTTCTTTCCGCTTTCCGTGGGAAAACAATGACTTAAAAGAAGTGAAGTAACTTGACAGGCAAGGCCTCACACCTGTGAAGCATTAGAGCTGAAATTCAGGTAATGGCCCACCCTAGGTTTCTTGGGTCCACACATAACTCCCATCAGGCCCGAGAGCAGAACTTTCCAACCTGAGGCCTGCAGATCCCTAGCAGCCCCCGAGTGGGCTCTGGGGGCATCAGAATGTCCTGAGACTGGGGTGCTGTGCCTTTTGTTGGGGAGGGTGTCACCAAATGACCCCACTTGGTCTCCTTTGCCCCTCCCACAGTCTGAGCACTGATGCTTCAATCAGGTGTAGAACTGCCCACCCTTGCTCTTACCCTAATTCCTCTACTGTTATCTTTTCATTAGTCTAAGGAGCCATCTTGTTCACATATTATTTAAACAACTCTTGAAAGGGTATCACTTTCGGAGAATGTGCTGGAATGAACCACGGCTATCCTGGGTCACCACACCTCACCCCCCTCAAACTTTCATCAGATGCTCAGAAGGGTTCATAACCAAAAAAAGTTGAAAACTAGTGAGGAGCACGCCCACAAAGTCTTTTCTTCCTGTAAGAAAGAAAGACAAAATATGCTTCTAAATAGACCTCTAAGTGTGTTGCAAGGGCTTCCGTTCAGAGATACAGAGGCACCCACAGATGAAGTGGCCACATGTCATCCTGGTCCAATAAAACTATTATTTGCCACTCAGGGTGAGAAAAACCGAATACTTAGGCATGTTACAGAGGCCTTTAATCCAGAGGAAGGAAGCTGTGGTTTTAGTTGAGGAAACTGCAGCAGAGGTCTTTGATCTTTGCATTTCGCAAAAAGCAACTGAAAATGTAAATAACTGTCTCCTTCAATACTGGTTGACAGCTAACAAGAAGCAGTTTTAACCATTTTATTACACACATGCACAACTACTTTTGTTTTTCAGCTAGGTAAATGATAGCTGGAAAGAAAATAAGTCAGCTTCTATGGGGCACAGAGGGGCACACTGGCTCAGACAGCCTGCCAGTGCACTATTGGAACAGTCTTAAGAGAAACCAAAAAAGCTAAGACAGCCAAGAACATTTATTAAGTGCCAACTGTTTAAGACCTACTCACAAGGCCACCCCTGATGTAATGGAAGCCTTTTGGTGCCAAGAGGCAGGAGAGGGCAGCCTGCGTGATGTACTGCACACCAGCTGAGAAACTAAAAATTAAAGGTGGCGGAAGAGTGGTGGAGAGAAAAATACAGGAGATTTGTATGAATTAAACAGAAAGCGAGAAACAGGTGTGAGGGGCTAGACTTGCCAATGCCAACCCCCTGGGAAATGATGCAGGTTACCGTAAAAGAATTTGCAGGTAGCAGGTTGTGAGAACATCAGCAGGACAGGAGGGAAAGCTGTCGTTTGCACTGACGCTGTCATTTCATGACTCAAGTGTGCCTTAGAGCTCTGCAATATTCACTTAATAATATTCTTTTACTATCAATTATCAGTTGGGCATGATGCACAAAATACCACGTGTTGATTCATGAGTTACAGTCCTCCTCTGTAAGTTAAGGAGGTTGGAATCAGCTTCTAAATTCTGTAATTCTAAGTGAACTGGCATTAGTATTTCTCAAGGTGCTGTTTGTGACTTGATTTCTCCTTGAAAAGGGGCTCTTCAGTAAATGAATGTGTGTTTTTAAATTACATGTGCAGACTCTAAAGGAGAGTAGTAGCTGATGGTAAACACAGTGTGGCTGTAAAACTCTGGCTTGTTTCAAGACTGCTTCAATGCGAAAATAACAACTATATTTTCATCATTAAATTAGAATAAGAATCATTTCCAAATAAGTCTTGAAGGGCATCTACATACATATACACACACACTTACTAAAATACATCGTATCTTGATTCAGTTGATTGCAGGATACACAATTTAATAGCAGGAGTTTTAGGGGAAGGACTACAACATTACAATGCATCTCCAATTAGAATCGTTAAAAAAAATGAAAAATAGCCAACTTAGAATGAAAGATTATGGTATGAATGGATAAAGATGGATGCTTAACTAGATGTGCCTATCCACTTTTCTGGAAATTTTCTCAACGAGGGACCCCTAGTAGAAGCTATGCATCTGTGTGTTTGGCTCCATCCTGACACTGAAAACACAAAAGCCAGTAAAAGAATTTTATAAAAGTTGCACTAGGGCTTCCCTGGTGGCACAGTGATTGAGAGTCCGCCTGCCGATGCAGGGGACACGGGTTCGTGCCCCGGTCCGGGAAGATCCCACATGCCGCGGAGCAGCTGGGCCCGTGAGCCATGGCTGCTGAGCCTGCGCGTCTGGAGCCTGTGCTCCGCAACGGGAGAGGTCACAACAGTGAGAGGCCTGCGTACCTCAAAAAAAAAAAAAAAAGAAAGAAAAGAAAAAAACCATGAATGCTCAAAAATAAGAGAATTCTTAAACAAATCATGACACAGTCATGGATTTGGAATATGGCATATGTATTTGAACATAGATTTGGAATGTGGAAAATACCATGAAGTAAAAAGAATGAAGTAGATCTTTCTGCTAATATGGACTGATGCTCGAGATACTGAATATGTGTGAAAAAAGAAAGGTCTAAGTTTTAAAAGTAATATTCCATATTTTCTTGACTATAAAATGCACATTTCTTCATATCTTAACATCTGGGAAATTAGTGTCCAAGCAATGGCATCTTAGAGCTCATGAAATACAGTGGTATGATCCTATTTGTGTACATATATAATACACATGCTTGAATATACATGCATAAAAATTTTCTGGAAAATTACTTCTAATCATAACAGAGGAGAAGAAAAAGATGCTTATTTGTTTTATTTTACTTTTCCTATATTCTTTCTTAACGTTTGAAGTGTTTCCTTGAACACATATCACTTGCAAATAAAAGCAAAACAAACCACATGTAAGTAGTTTAGGAACCTCTTAGGTTCCTAAAAAGAAGTGTCTTGGACAGCCATTGGAGCAGGCTATCCCTTTTGGGAAAACCATCCCCATGATATTTTTTATTTTACAAAAAATGAAAAGCAAGGACCAAGAAGGGGAAAGTTCACTAAGGAATCCTGAGCACCTCGCAGCACTTTTCTGATCATTGAGGCAAGTGTTGCCAAAAGCTATAGCTCAGTTTTCATGCTGGGGGTGGAGAGGATTGGGAATTCAGAGTAAGTCTTGCCCTCTGGGAAGATGGAGAAGCAAAGCAAGCAAGTGTCCTTCTCTGAGGGAGAAGGGGGGCAGGGGCAGAGACAGAGTCTGGCCAAGGTCCACCACACCAGCAGAGGATGACAGCCAGAAGGACAAGGGCCAGGTCCTGAGCACAGGTAAGCTCAGGCCCTGGAGAACCCTCAGAAGGTGAAACTTTAGGGCAGTGTTTCTCACCTTGTGGTCCTCCATCCTTGGAATTACTAGTGAGGGGGCGGAGGAGGCGGGGATGGTAATCCTTTGGCCTACCCAGGTCTAAGGCGAAGAAATTTCCAGAAGCGTTCCACCAGAGGCCTGAGTTACCATGATCTGAATATTTGCCTCTGTCACATAAGGTGGGTAACTTTTATAATACATAAAGAAAAGAGATTAGAGGTAACAGAGTTTAACAAATTTTGTTCTAAATGATTTTCAAAACTAGAATTGAAAAAAAAAGAAAATGGAAAAAAAAACAAATAAAAGCAAAAAAATAAAAATTAGAATTGATACTACCATTCAAAGAGGGAGGATCTAAATCTTCTGAGATTAAGACCTTTATATTCTAACTGTTGTTATAAACTGAAGCAAACACTTGGAAACTTCATCTCCTCCTTGATGAGAAAGTATACCCCTCCCCCATTTATTAAAATAAGAAAATGGCCGCTTGAAAAAGAAGTTCATTTCTGAGGGGAGCAACTCCTAAAATGACTATCAGGATGTTTTAAATACCCAATATTTTCTCAGACCTTCCATTTTCTTTTGCAAATCAGCTTACTTAAGTTCTGCTCATAGGGTGAGCCTGTACCCGAGCGCTCACAGCAACAAAACTTACATTTCAAATGCCTCTTCCTCTGTTGTTTCAGTTTGGAGTTTAAAGATTTAAGTTTACCTCCTTCCTCCCTCTAAGTAATGTGGCATTTTTTTCCTCTTTATATTGTGATAGAAGGCATATTACATTGACTTACTTATAAATGATTTAATTATATGTCCTCTTTCAACAATACTTTTCACCTCACCATTCCTTCAGGATTTTTCTTTTCTGGTGCAGTGCAGCTTCAAACACAGGGTTAGAATTTAGGGAAATATATCACTTAAATCAGTTGGTATTAAACAGAGATGTATTGACTTGCTTCCTGATACATCCAAAACAGAACCTGTGCTACAAGATTTATATAGAAGATCACTTAAAATAATTTCTAACAGGATACTATCAGTTTATTGAAAGGAAATTATTCCCTGAAAAGAAAACAGGGGAAGTTATGCTACTTTCATCTGAGAGAAGTGAGTTCGTAGAATAACGGCCTTTGATTTCACAACATCGCCAATAAGCCTGTAATGGTGATGACTATGCGTTATATTCAGATAAGGATTCCGAAGTGCAGGCTTTGAGGACTTTGGTTGCACCATGAATCATCAAAGTAGGGAAAGAGTTCAGTTTTCCCTGTGGATCATGGAGGGCCACAAGTTCCCAAAAGGCCATCACTATCTTCTGCAGCAGTCACCATTCTACCCCCTCCCTAGGCAACTCCATCTGTGTTTAAACAAGAAGACATTAAGGATTTTTCTTACTAGTCAAGGTAAGATTCATATGGAGCACATCAAAAACTGACAACCAACAATGAGGAAGAAGTTAAGTTATACAGAAGACGTTTAAATGCCACACTGGTATATCCCTTGTTTCAGACCAACTGGCCTCTGTAAGCTCACAGTGCATCATTGCACTTACTCACTCATTCATTCCCTTAAACACAGCGTGCCCACTGTGTTCCCTAACGAGGGATCCAGCCCCTTCAGACAGGCAGAGGGTGTAGTGATTCAGGCTGTGGAGCCAGCGTGTCTGGGATCAAATCCTACTTCTATCAACAGTAGCAGCAAGACTTGGGTGAGTTGTACAATGTCCTGTGATTCAGTTTAGTCATCCTTAAAATAGAGAAAATAATAGCATCTATTGCAAAATGTCGCTATGGGGATTAAATGAGTTAATACAAATTAAAGCCTTAGAAAAGTGCCTAGTATTTAGTAACTGCTCAATAAATGCTATTCTAATTATTGGTGTGGGGGAGGTAGGCCAGTAGACCACAACTACAGTAGAGTCAAGGCCCTGGGGGAATCCAGAAGGGGAGCATCTAATGTATATGGGGGTATCGGGGGTTTAGAGAAGGAGGGCACACTTGGGAGCATCTCAAATCAGGAGTCCAGAGCAATGTGGCAGGTGGGCAATCAGTGCAGAAGGGACAATATGTGTGAAAGTTTATAGAGTCAACTAACTGTAAGAAATACTTCAGAAGGGCTGAAGTACAGAATGCCTCTGGAAAAGGAGAAGTGAGGCTGGAAAGTTGGACTGGAACTGATCCTGAAAGCAGGGGGAGCAATTTTGAGAATTTGAAGCTTGGGTGGGACAGGTATGGGATTCTTGTCCTAGAAAAGAGCCCTCAGCAGGAAGACCCATGGAGGGCAGTCTCTCCATTTATACTCAGAAGACAGAGGGCAGAAAGGTTGAGAATATTTCTATTCAAACTGGTTGAAATGTTGACAGTTGGAAACCACTTACCTGGTAAATTTACTTAGGTGAAATATTTCACCCCCGAACAATGGTGGGAAACTATTGCACAAGGTGATAGAAACTAACTATTGTTTTATATTTACTTCTTGCTATTGGGTTCACTTACACAATGCGACAGGCGAGAACTTACAGGAAGGGTGACCATCTCATGAATGCATATGCCAGTGCTAGGGAGAGGCTCGCCCTTTCCTCCCATCGCTTCCTGTTCTACCCATGGTTATTCTTGCTCCTGCGTGGAACGTCTGCTGAATTCAACTTGTTTTTCCTTTCAGTTTTATGTGTCTGAAGCAAGCATTCAACACTTCTGGTTTCTATGCCACTATATATCTCCTTGGGTTCACTTCACCCACTTGTACCCACAGGATAGCGGGAGAGAAAGCCCTGTCTCCTATCTTTGAGGGCTCTGAGATTCAAGTCAAGATGTGTAGTGGTGCTGACCCTCCAAAGGCTCATGTCCATCTACCTGAGCCCATCCTGGAGCACACAGCCTTCCTCACGCTGTACACGGCAGGAGACAGCAAAGGGAAAAGGAAGGAGGCAAAGTGTTTTCTGCGTAACATGTTGTCAGTAGCAAAACATTAACTGGGACCAAATCCTCTGGCTTCGGAACTCTGAGCATTTTCCACCAAGCAACGAATACTTTAAGCAAAACACAATGCTCATTACGGTAAGCATACCCTTTATGACCTCGTTGGTGTGAGTAATGGAAAACCAAGTAGTTATCTCTAACCAAATTGGAATGTTTATTCTGGCTGCAGAGCTGTTCCCCTAAAGGAATCCACCCGGAAACCAGGCCCCGGTTCCCCAGTTACTCCAATTTTTGTGGTTTCTGCTCTATAGGGCTCTAGGGCATAGGAAGAGTCTTTCTCAGAGAAGAGAAGCAGAGTAGGATATGGCAGGCATGACAGGTGGGTCTTCCCAAACAAAGTTCTAAAACATAATAAAATCAAATGAATGAAGGCAGAAATTATAGTTTAAATGGCTCAAAGTATAACAATTTACAATATCAAATATCTAACGAGAAGTGGAAAATCCAAGTTAGGAAGGATCTCTCCTTCAATGGTGATGCAAAATGAGGACAGGGAGAAAGTCCAGGGTTATTTTCAGTTTTCTCCTCGGCAAGTGACAGGAAACTTGCTTTGTTTTGCAGTTTGGGGTTTTCGTTTGTTTTTGTAGGTGAACCGTCTTAGCTCATATGCTTCAAGTGTTAATTAAGAATGGAAATTAGGGCTTCCCTGGTGGCGCAGTGGTTGAGAGTCCGCCTGCCGATGCAGGGGACACGGGTTCGTGCCCAGGTCCAGGAAGATCCCACATGCCGCGGAGCGGCTGGGCCCGTGAGCCATGGCCGCTGAGCCTGCGCGTCAGGAGCCTGTGCTCCACAACGGGAGAGGCCACAGCAGTGAGAGGCCCGCGTACCGCAAAAAAAAAAAAAAAAAAAAGAATGGAAATTAATGCACTGAGCCAGCTAACCCTGATGAAAAGATGATGGTCAGATGAGAAACAGCCTCCATATGAGCTCATAAAACATCCATTAAAGAGGAGGGGGCACACGGTGGAAAATCAGATGCCCCCCTGCTCAATATGAGTGAATAATTTGACAGTTCTGCAGAGCCAATTCTCAAGAGAAACAGAAGTCATTTTCAGCCCATCCTTCCCAAAGAAAGGTGAATTTTTATTTTTAACACTTACCCAGTGACTAGCAGGAAACGTACTAGAAGCAGAGGAAAAAAAATAACTATTCAAGTTTCTAGAAATTATTTTCTCTCATAAACAGATGCCCATATTTCTGGATTATCTCCCTTGGAATATAAGCCTTTTGAGGTTATCACCGGGAAAGCACAGGGATCTTCCTGTCCATAAAATACCAGTAAGCAGTTACAGGAAACTAGAGCTTAGAACAAAATGACCTGAACATACTTGACTTGGTTTGAAGGTCAAGTTCAATGCACTGGCCAGTCTGACCCCAAATAGGTCACCACATTTGGTCCTATGATTCAAAATATCTAATGAATGATTAACCAACCCTGCCTTTCTGTCTTGATACTTCCAGGCCAGTTCCCATTTCTTTTCCACATAAAGACAATTTGTTAAAAGTCTTTAAAAGTTGTAAATCAGAGTTCTATGGAAAAATTATTTCCACCAATATTCCCTGAAGGCCTAGTAAATGTCAGACATAGAAGTGGGTGATAAGACACAAAGATGGGGTACCAGGTCTTCAGCCTGAAGGAGCTGGGGCACATAAATAACAGACAAAAATCACATATAATTGAGTTATGTAGAAAGTAACATGAAGATCCAGAGAAGGAAGTGCCTAGGGCTGCTGAGGGAGGATCAGAGGCGGCTTCCCGTAGGAGATGATGTTTCACTGGGCCTTTGGAGGCTGATTAGGAGCTGGCCCAGTAGTGAAGGGGGACCAGGGAAAGATAATCAGTAGGAACAAAACAATTCACAGAAGGATACAAACTGTGGAGTATCCAGATGGTCCGGGAATAGGGTGCCCAATGGGGAATGGTGGGAGGAAGGATAGAAAGACACTGTGAAGGGCTTCCCTGGTGGCACAGTGGTTGAGAGTCCGCCTGCCGATGCAGGGGACACGGGTTCATGCCCAGGTCCGGGAATATCCCACATGCCGCGGAGCGGCTGGGCCCGTGAGCCATGGCCGCTGAGCCTGTGCGTCCGGAGCCTGTGCTCTGCAACGGGAGAGGCCACAACAGTGAGAGGCCCGCGTACCGCAAAAAAAAACAAACAAAAAAAGGAAGACAGGGTGAAGCAAGATATAAGGA
Source organism: Grampus griseus (assembly GCF_964374135.1). Taxonomy (NCBI): domain Eukaryota; kingdom Metazoa; phylum Chordata; class Mammalia; order Artiodactyla; family Delphinidae; genus Grampus; species Grampus griseus. Next base: position 97,569,470 of record NC_139019.1, on the reverse strand, counting down.
GCTCTGAACACTAAGGAGTTCAGACTTTAATCTGTAGGCAATGTGGTTGATTAATTGATGCTTTTTACACATGGAAGTAACACAACTGGGTGACAAGTGCAAGAATGGACTGGAAGCCAAGAGACAGGTGAGAAGACATAATAATCATGCTTATAATTAGCGATCTGACTTCCAGACAATTGTCTCCATCACTTTCAAATCAAAGCTTGGGACACATGTGTAACATTTTTAGCGTGAGGCAGCCTAAAACCTGCCTCAAAGATGGTCACTGCCGTAATTAACATCCACACCTATGGTCCCTCACCCCAGGAGAATGCCTCTTCCTCTTTCTCATCTACCTCAAGTGCATTCCACAAAGGGAGTACATCACATCAGTTAGCCTGAGGTTTGTGGAAGAAAGGCCTCTGACAGAAAATATGTTCCAATACAACCAGGAGAGTAAAATTGGTAAGAGCACAGCCTGTCAGGTCACAGGCAGTCCCAGCACTAACATGTACCAGCTGCCTGATCTCAGGTACTTTATCCAGCCTCTCTGGCCTTAACTTTCCTCATCATAAAATAGGAACAAAAAAATGATCTTTTTCAGAATGTTGCTATGAGGTTTAAAAATAGGTCTTTGTACAAGTATACAGTAAGCATGGAAAATAATACTCATTCTTTTACCCACTTTTGACAATAAAAAGCAACTACAATGGAATACTGATTCTAAGTTTCAAGTATTAAAAAAAATCCAGCTACTGACAACTATTACAAATGACATGGTTTTAGATGGTCTACTTTTCTAAGATTGAGGGTTCCCTGTAAAGTCGTCAAGCTTATTTTAACTTTATCCTCTCTAAAATATGTGACACTTACTTAAATGGAATATGCTGATCAAAATTGAACCTTTTTTCTGACAATGTGATCACCATGATTTTCTCAAGTGCCTTATGAAGTATAGGGAAGGGCTAACACATTAAAAGTGACTTGGGGTTTCCCTGGTGGCGCAGTGGTTAAGAATCTGCCTGCCAATGCAAGGGACATGGGTTCGAGCCCTGGCCCGGGAAGATCCCACATGCCGCGGAGCCACTAAGCCCGTGTGCCACAACTACTGAGCCTGAGCTCTAGAGCCCACAAGCCACAAGTACTGAGCCCACATGCCACAACTACTGAAGCGTGTGCACCTAGAGCCCGTGCTCCACAACAGGAGAAGCCACGACAATGAGAAGCCTGCACACAGCAATGAAGATCCAACACAGCTAAAAATAAATAAATAAATTTATTAAAAATAAATAAATAATGAAAGTGACTTGATAGGAATATAGCCCCAATATTTTATAATAACTATAAATGAACTATAACCTTTAAAAATTGTGACTCACTATGTTGTACACCTGTAACTTATATAATATTGTACAACTATATCTCAATTTTCTTTTAAAGTTAAAAAAGAAAAAAAAGGTGACCTGATATACTATGGATTTGCTGTCAATGGGGGTTAAATTATATCCCAAGAATGTCTAGAACATTCCCCACTATAACATGTAAAATACATATTGCAAGTGTTATCTGACATCCACACAGTAATAGGCTTGTGATTGCCTTTTTCTCTTTATCCTTATATTTTTAAACTTTTTTCATTATGTAAAATTTCAAACATACACAAAAGTAGAAAGAAGAGTATAATGAGCCCTTACTATCAATCACCCACCTTCAACAATAATCAACAAATTGCCAATCTTGTTTCACTTACACCTTTCCATCCCTTACCCCTTGTTGGTTACCTTTTCTTTTTTACACCTTTATTGGGATATAATTTACAACCCAGGTACAATGCAATGGTTTGGGGTAAATTTAGAAAGTTCTACAAGCATCACCACAAGTCAGTTTTAGAGCATTTCATCATCCCACAAGGGCCTGTTTGCCCTTAATCCCCATTCTCACTTCAGCTTCAGACAACCACTAATGTACTTTCTGTCTTTACACATTTGCCTTTTCTGGACATTGCATATAAAGGGAATCATATAATATGTAGTCTTTTGCATCTGGTTTCTTGCACTTAGCATAATATTTTTAAGGTTCATCCATGTTGTAGCAGATATAGTACCTTATTTTTTACTGCTAAATACTTTTCCATTGTATAAATATATCACATTTTGTTATCCATTCACCGACTGATGGATATTTAGGCTGTTTCCAGTTTTTGGCTCTTATGTATAATGCTTCTACGAATATTTTCATAGAAGTATTTGTATGAACATGTCTTTATTTCTCTTTGCAGAACCCTAGAAGTGGAATTGCTGGGGTTTTATTGCCTTCTACCCAATAGCATTGCAAAACATCAGAGTTTGAATGGACCTTAAACATCACATGTTGCAACCTTTTGTTTAACAAAAGAGGAAACTGAAGTCCAGAGGCATTAACTGATTTGCTTAGATTCACAGTTCACTGGTAACAGAGACAGGATTTAGACCCAGAACTTCCCATTTTTTTCTTTTTTCTTCTTTTTTAGTCAGTTTCATTGTTCCCCTCCCTCCCCAGAAACATCTCTCCTGGAGACCCTCTTCACTCTGCTCCATTCCAGACTGGCTGTTCTCTCTGTTCCAGAGTTGCTATTGAAGAATTTCTCTACTTAGTCAACGTCGGACTCCCTTTCACCTCTTGTCGACTCTCACAGCCTCCCTCCCATCTTAAGGCCCACTGCTCACCTCTGGGGAATCTGGAAACTCATTGCTGAGCCCTCCTGGGATTCCGTGAGCACATCAGTTGCTTCTGGTCCTCTCCCCTGACCCTCCTGCAGGTATTTTATTCTTGACCATTTCTCTCTGCAAACTCATTTGTCATCAGTTCATCTGCTTTCCTTCTTCAAGTCCTGTGTGGTTTAGGGTTCTAGACATCTCCTAAGTTTATGAGAATATAGTGTGTAGAGAATATTCCTAATCTTTTGCCCTTTTTAGTTGTTTGGAGGGATTTGCAAGAGAAGTAAGAAAAATTGTCTTTGCTGGCTTGAAACCAGGAGTCTCCAACAATCATGAGACTGTGGTGAAATACTTGGTAAATGAAATTACGGGGATGATGAAAATTTCATTCAAGCTAAGGGGAAGGAGATAAAACCCTGCCCCAAATTCTAAACAAGAGTTTTATTTCATCAGTGTCTTTACATGTGCATGAAAAACGGCTGCTCTTTACTATTCAAATAGGCAAGCAGCCCTGACTTCACTCTGTGGCCGGTTATTACTCCATTTGCCTAATTTAGGCAAAATTAGAACTCTGTTTGAGGCTGATTAAAATAATCCATGGGATTTTAAAAATAAAATTATTATCCCAAGTTTCCTATAAATATGTTGGCCAATACCGAGGACACAGTAGTGCTTCTGAACACTTTTTTTTTTTAACCTATATAAATCAAATCTACTACAATTGCTCTCTCTTTTGAAAAATGTTTAGCTCCAAATTATGCACCACAGGAAGGAAGCGGTGGCTATACTTAAATATAGTAATTGGCTGCTATTATCCAATCAGTTATCAAATATTTATTGGGTACCCAGTGCGCTAGGCACAGCAGGGGAAATAGAAATGGATAAAGATATGGCCCTTATGACCCTTGTAATCTACTTGCGATAAGACAAAAACATGAAAAGTTAAACAGTGCAAGGAAGTATGTGATTAGGGGGCATGGTTAGAAGTGTTACAGAATTTTAGAAATTACAGAGTTGACAACTTGGATAATACCAAGGAAAAAAAAGGAAGTAAGGGCACCAAAACCCTAAAGCTCATACATAGATTAAAGCTGAACAATGTCAATGATTATGTCACTCGCCTGCTCAAAAACCCTTAGTGGGCTCATCACTAAGAATCAAAGAAAGTCCAAACTTCCCAGCTTGGCCTTCAAGACCTCACAGGCCCTGCATCTTTCGCCTTGCCAGGTTTTGCTCCAGCCGAATGTTCCTTGAGCACACCAATACCTAATGCTGTTCAATCCCTTCTTACCTCCTGACGCCCTGTCCTTCAACACCCTTTCCCACCACCTCAACTACTGAAAATCCATCAGTTTTACATTCTATCTCCTTCCCGGGGGCACTCCCAACACTGTTTCTTTCATTAGTGCACAAGATCTTTACCTCTTAAGATAGCCAGTCTCCTCTTGACCCCCCAATGATTCTCACTTCCTGATATTCACTCCCTGATACAGTCTCCTCCCACACTGAACACAATGACCTGTGTAACCAACAGAATACTGTGGAAGTGATGGTGTGTTACTTCCAAGGCTTGATCATAAAAGACATGTGAGGCTTCCACTTTGTGCTCTCTCGTATCATTCACTCTGGGGAAAGCCATCCACCCCATGTCATGAGGACACTCCTGCAGACCTATGGAGAGGGCTACATAGTGAAGATCTGAGGCCTCCTGCTCAGACCCAGCACCCACTTGCCAGCTATGTAAGTGAATCATCTTGGAATAGGATCCTCAGAAAAAAAATCCAGAAGAAGCCCCAGAAAAACCTTCAGATGTTTGCAACTTCTTGACTCTAACCTCATGAGAGAATCCAAGTCAGAATCACCCAGCTAAGCTGTTCCCAAATTCCTGACACACTGAAACTGTGTGTTATAATAGGTGCTTATTGTTATTTTTAGCTGCTAAGTTTTAGGGCAATTTGTTACACAGCAATAGATAACTAATACACCTCTCAGTAGCAGTCAGCATTCCAATTATTTGCATCCTAACCTTTTCCCTAGAACTAGATTAACATTTCCCAGAGGGGAGGGACCTTCTTTGTCATTTTTCAATTCTCTCCATGCTTTAGTAGGACACTTAGTAATCATTAGTTGACTAAATGATAAAAGAACAGAAAAACCAAATGAAACCATTGATGAAATTGTGCCTTGGGCTGACTTCATATCAGTTTGGATGATTCTGTAACTTTTTTTTAACTTTATAGACTTGGCATCATGAAAGTTGTAACAGCTGGTAGTCTGGATTCTGATCTCAGCCCTGGCTTTTAGGAAACACTGCCAGGAATACAGAGAAACCTTGTGTCATCTCTACCTCAGGTCTTGCCTCCCACCCTGACATTATCCCGAGGCAAGAGCAGCTTCACAGTGTCACAGGCGATACATAGGCGGTGGGGCAGGGCAGGAGTCAGGCATGGGATGGGGGGGAGGAGACTGGCAACAATAAATAGTAACCACTTAAAGGATTTGCTGTTGGTCAGCCGTGTCTAAACAGCCTAAATCTGGTAGAATCCCCAGAACCGAAGATATTTCATAGGCTTCTCATTGAGAAGATTTCTTGTGAATCCTCTCATATTTTAGAGAGGCTCCAGCCCAGTGCAGGTCCTCTTTGGAATTCAGACTAAGTTAGGGTCTAACAGAGTCCTCGTAGCTCTTCTTGGGACTCACTGTAGCTGGTCTGGGTGACTAGTAAGACTGAATACCTCTCTTTAAGCCATAAATGAAAGCAGAAGAAAAAAAAAAAACAGGACCAATTTTTTGGGGTCCTTTTATAGACCAAACCATAAATAATCACACAAGGATGCAGTCACCCCTCTAGAAAACACAAAGAAATCCAATCATCATTCCTATGCTAAATTATAGGCGGTTATACACAATAACTAGAGTAAAGCAAGGATACAGATTTTCCTTAATTTACAATGGGGGTCCCATTGTATGTTGAAATAAACCATAAGATGGATAAACCCATCATAAGTTGAAAATAACATAAGTTGAAATTGCATTTAATACACCAATGTATGGAATATCATAGCTTAGCCTAGCCTGCCTTAAATGTGCTCAGAACTCTTACATTAGCCTATAGCTGGGCAAAATCATCTAACATAAAGGCTTTCATATAATTAAGTGTTGAATATCTCATGTAATTTACGGAATACTGTACTTAAAGTGAAAAACAGAATGGTCGTGTGGATACAGCATGGTTGTAGGTGTATGGGTAGTTTACCCTCGTGAGCACGTGGCTGAGGCTCACTGCCCAGCATCACAAGAGAGTACGCACCATCTATCACTAACCCAGAAAAAGATCACAATTCAAAATCCGAACTACAGTTTCTACAGAATGCACAAGGCTTTCCCACCATTGTAGTCAAAAAAATTGTAAGTCGAGCCATCATAAATCAGGGACCGTCTGTAATTATAAAATATATTAGTTCCTAACAGGCAAGCTGGCCCAGAAGGTAAACTTACCTTGAATTGACATGTGTATGAATGATTCTGACAGATGACAGAAATAGCAAAATAATTAAGAACCTCCAGATAGGAGAGCTACAAAATCACATTAGAAGACAGTTGGTTCTCATTTTAAAAAGGAGTGAATGGGGCTTCCCTGGTGGCGCAGTGGTTGAGAGTCCACCTGCCGATTCAGGGGACACGGGTTCGTGCCCTGGTCCGGGAAGATCCCACATGCCGCGGAGCAGCTGGGCCCGTGAGCCATGGCCGCTGAGCCTGCGCGTCCGGAGCCCGTGCTCCGCAGTGGGAGAGGCCACAGCAGTGAGAGGCCCACGTACCGTAAAAAAAAAAAGAGTGAATGTGGCTTTAAATCAACAAAGGGAGTACAAATCTAGTCAATTTAGCCTAGGGCCAGAGAAAGAAGATTCGTTCCAAGAATGAGTATACAGTGCTTGTTAGAATTCTGCGCAGCTTAATTTTAAATGCCCCTCTCTCTCTCTTTAGAGACTACATCCACAGACCTCAAAGAGATTCTGGTATTTAGCCTAATGATTTCCACATGTTAAACACACCTCATTGCTTATAGGCACCAGTCAGATTAGTTTCTTCTGAAAAAGGAGGCTAGGGTCTGATTCTTCCATGTAAAATTATTCCATTCTATTAGTGTGGGAGACCTGAACTTCATTAGCAAACAACTTGAGGCTAGTTACACAAACCTACTGATAAAGAAAGGCTGTCTTCCAGCTGTTCCCAACACGCCTTTGTAAATAAAGAGCCATTGCTTGGGCAAAACTCTGTCTAATCTCTTAAAGATGTGTATTTCATTTAAGAAAACATTTTAAAGTGGCTCACAATCTTAATCTCATTTATTGTGCTGTAAACTTCAATCAAATCATTTGTTAATATTTTTGCTCCAGTATATCTCAGCAATATCAGAATAAGATCATGTCTTTTAAAAATACACAATGCTGACATTCCCTCAGGCTACATCTTTGCTTTATAATCTCCATTTCTTGCTCAAGAAAGGCATCAACTGAATTCCAATCATTTCACTGAGAAAAACAGAATCAAAATGTCCATAAAAACATAGGAAATTGTGTAGGAAATAATGTTAAGAGAAAAGCAGAATATTAAACTGTGTCTATGCTATGGTCACAGCTATAATATTTAACTATGGATAAGGATGGAAAGAAATAGGAAAAATGAAACAAGTTGTTGGCTCACACACATCTAAAATCTTACTATTTTTTTTTTCTTTCTCATTTCCTTTACTTCTGCTTGGAGTTGTCTTAATAGTGGGTATAGCTTGTTTGCTTTTTTAAATTATCAGGATAAGATCTCACCTCATCAGACAAGATCTTATGAGCCAGTTACTCATGTGAAGGGTGGTAACTGCCTGGACCACCCTAGAAAGATGCCTGCCCGTCTCTTCTTGAACATTCTTCAGGGATAACAACTCCACAATTTCCAAGTTTAATCCCTGCAGGGGGAAAGAAACTCTGTCTAACCTGCTGTTAGTGGTGGATTTCAAGAACATGAAACTAAAATAATCTTTTAAATGAACGTAAAAATGATATTTGGGTAATCATAAAAATGAAGTCATTCGTATTTCCTGAGAACATGGGGACAGAGATAACTTCTAGTGATGAACAAAACTTAGTTACTGCTCTCAGGAAAGATACCTAGTAGGGGGAAGACAGCTGCAAATCAAGGTGCAATGTCATAACTTATAATCAACATAAAGATAGGAAGACCAGAATGAGCTATTCACATTCTTAAGAGGAAGAGATTACTTTTGGACTTTTTTTCCTGGTAAAGAAGAGAACCAGGAAAAGTTGCATGGAGGAGGCAATATTTGAACTGGATCCTGAAGGAAAATTTAAGTTTGTCCAGGAAAGAGAAGCAATGGGCATGCAGGAAAGGGGGATATAACCAGCAAAGACAAAAGCAGGGAAGACTGGCGTGTGTTCTAGAGCAATGCACAATTTAGGAACGGGAACCAAAGGAAACATGCAGAAGAGCAGTGGGGATCAGACCCAGCCTTGAACATGGAGAGAAGGGTGAGGCAAATGAGCAAATATTGTTCTTTGGGGCCTTGGCAAGGAGTCTTGCATTTGCTGTTCTATTTAGTCCCAACAACTTGTTTTAGAAGTAAGAAGACTGAGGCTCCAAGAAGTCAAGTACAGTTTCCGAAAAGCACGCCCATCCCCTACATATCCCAGAGCTACCATTATGCCCGGTGCTCAGCGGGTCCTCGACAAATACTGCCGAATGCATGGATGACAAGTCAGCAGGCCCATGTGCTGCTGCTCTGCCATATTGCTCTTCCAGATTTGTTTCTGATAGACATTGGGTGCCACTGACAATTTGGGGTTAGAGGACACGTAATCTGAGACTGTGTGTTAAGAAGAGGAGGTGGGGGGGTGTTACCTAAAGCTGGGAGACTAGTGTTTATAGACAACACCTTGCTTTGCTCAGTATGCTTTGTTTATATGGATTTTTCTAAGGAAGTATTAGACTGCCTCAAAAATTCAACTGAAATCTAAATTCTCTCCTTTTCCAAATGTATCTTTATTATGAAATTTAAGAATGATAGAAGGTATAAAATGAAAACTTAACCTCCTTTCCCTTCTTCAAATCCAAAGTTCCACTATTAATAGTGTATTGTTCATTCTTTAAAAAAAAAAAAAAAGCTTATGCACTCATAAACATAGAATATACATTTTTTTAAAAACATAATGAGATCATTATTTTGCTTTTTGATTTAATCTGTCCTGGAGATCTTTCCATATCCATGCACAAAGACCAACCTTATTCTAAAGCTGCATGATGTTTCATCTCACGGAAGTACCGTAACGTATATAAGCTGTCGATGCATATTTAAGTTGTTTAAAGTTTTCATTTTGTTTATTCCTAAAAACAACACTGCAATGAACTCTTTGTCTCAGACCGAATTCACTCATGATTACACGTATCAGCTTCTTGGATAGTCACAGGTGGGATCTCTGGTGTAAGACATCATTTAGCAAATTTCCTAGGATGTTAGTATAGTTAGCAGTCACTTGTCTTATGAAGGGGAACACAGATAACCTAAAAATAAACTTACTCACAGGAGTATCTCACTTTGTAGTCCTAAAGCCTCCTGGAAAGACTCAGGACTAGCTCCCCACCCTGAGCCCCTGGTATAGAATTCCTCATTCCACACTGGGGCAGGGTGGCATTCCTCCTTCCAGATGAATCCAGGGCTCTACCCCTCCTGCTCTACCAGTGGCTTGGTTTCCACGCTTAAAATGGCAATGAAAAGTGCAGATGATAACAATCAACAATCAGAAGCGCAGAATTTTAGAGCTGTAAGGGATTAGAGATTATGTAGTCTACACCTTACATTCCTTAGATGTGGCAATTAAGACCCAGAGGCGTGACTGCCTCAGCAAAATCACCCAGCCAGTTGTCGCAAAGCACCCACTCACCTATCCAGAGCTTTTTCCATTACGTGGTACCAAATAACATCTGCATCTCCTGCTCAGTTATTCCAAAAACATCATGTAAGCAAAATGGGTCTATAATATTTCCCTGGGTAGAAATAATAATGCTTAAAAAAAAATTCTGAGAACATATGTAGAGATAGCACGGATAGGAAGAAATTCTTAAAAACCTTATTTTAGATAAATTTAACTCCTTCATCCACCAAATTCACGACTAGAATGTCTAACAAGTGTCAATATTGACATATTTAAGCTTCACGTGCCTTCTCCTGCCCCTTGTGGAGGCATTAACAAGCAAGTGCTGCTAACACTGCTGACTTATTATCAGCAAGACATGCAGCTCTCAAGTTGTCTGCAGTCCTGACAATAGATTTTCAGATCTGGGACTATTCCAGGCTGTGAGACTCTGGAGCCATATTTCTATTACTCCCCACTCCCCCTCCCATTCATGCTGCACAGTCTAAATCAGGGACCTGGAATAGCTCTGGGAAAACTCTGTTCAAGATCTAAACATTATAGAGTTGTCAGCTCCACCATCCAACCTCCAGAGCTCAGCAAGGTTACTGACCTTGGGCAAGACCCACAAACTTCCTCAGTAAAACCTGTGGGTTTTTTTTTTATATATATAATTTTTATCTTTTTATTGAAGTATAGGTAATTTACAATGTTTCAGGTGTACAGCAAAGTGATTCAGCTATACATACATATTTATCAATTCTTTTTCAGATTCTTTTCCATTACAGGCTATTACAAGATATCAAATAATATAGTTCCCTGTGCTATACAGTAGGTCCTTGCTGAGCCTATGTTTCTTCATGAGGAAGTAGAGCAATGTGGTTAAGAACCAAAGGATATGAATATCAGTTTTGCTTTTGGCCCTGGGTACGAACTTAAACTCTCATGGTCTCAGTTTCCTCATCTTTAAGATGGGAATAATAATGACAGAACCTAGGATTTGGTAGAGGCTCAACATTTATTGAGCTTAGTATAATGCCTGGCACATAGTAAGTGCTCAATGAATACTGAGGCTCTACCACCACAGCTGGCTCACCAGGAGCCAACGAGAGGCAAAAGACAAAAACACAGGCAGCTGGGAGTAGAAAAAGAAGAAAAAGCCATCTATCACAATGTCCTTGGCCCTGAGGTACTCAAGAAGAAAGGGAAAAAAAAAAAAAGCACGTGGGCTTCCCTGGTGGCGCAGTGGTTGAGCGTCCGCCTGCCGATGCAGGGGACACAGGTTCGTGCCCCGGTCCGGGAAGATCCCACATGCCGCGGAGCGGCTGAGCCCGTGAGCCATGGCCGCTGAGCCTGCGCGTCCGGAGCCTGTGCTCCGCAACGGGAGAGGCCACAAGTGAGAGGCCCGCGTACCGCAAAAAAAAAAAAAAAAAAAGCACGGCCACAGGCCAAGACCTAACAACGACAGCCAGGGCAGGGACATCACTGGATTGTAGTGCAGGCCAGGCCTAAAATTGGGCAAGGTCATGCCCATATGAGAGTGCTCCGAGAAGTGTGGGATACCAGAGGTCAAAGGTCACAATGCAACAGATAAACGAAGTGCGTGACTGATCCAGGTAGTAAAGCAACAAGCAGAAGAGGCTTTGGCCAAAGTGGCATGCATGCCAATCAACTGGAATTTACATTTCAAAACCTAAACAGTGTGTATGTTGAAGAAAGTATATCAGGGATCACGTCTGGGTGAGGGTTCCCAATATGATGTCCTGCCATGGGTTCTGGTGACCAAGAAGTGAAGGGGAAAAAGGTCAGCCAAGAAAGAAAAGGGCAGGCAGCAGCCCCAGCATCCTCAGAGAGGAGGGGGTCTGGGCCCCATATGCCAGGGGCCTGGGCCATAACACCCACAAGGAGAAGTCAAAGTACTGACCACGCAGAGGGCAAGCAGGTGTGGAAACCAGGTTGGCATCTGGTGTGGAGCCAACACTCTGAGACAGGGCTTCCTAGTTTGCTCGTCTTGAAAAAGCAGTATCACGAGAACATGGTCTAACAACTTGACACGGTGAATATGGGGACAAGGTCCCACGGGTGCAGTGCCCACACACCTGCTCAGGGAAGAGCCTGCCTCTGTGAGCACAGCTGTGTCTGAGGCAAGGCCGCGCCTGATTGGAGGAAAAGAGTCAAAGGGGCGGGGCAGTTACTAACAGGCTAAAGGAAAGGAAAAAAACCCACATCCTTCCACTTCATTTATGTCATAAACAAGTATATATTTAGTGCTCTGTACACCTTACAAGGTACAGCTGAGGTTACAAAGATAAAAAACTACAGTTACTAAGAGCAAGTGGCTCATTCTAGGTTAACAGGAGAGAGAAATTATTTGGCACCAGGGTTGACCAAGTCATAAACTTGGATTTGGTTACATACAAGCTCACTACTCACTGTGCAGAAATGCTAGATAGATAGTAGATTGAAGGAAAAAGACGTATAGTGGATGCTCTCAAAAGCAAACTATAGAGGCTAAGAAAATTAGATTATCATCATTATCAGACTTTTGACAACAATACTTTGAAGAAAATGAAGTAACATATTTAAGATTCTCAAGGAAAGAAAATGTGAGCCAAGTATGTTCTATCCAGCAAAACTGACCTTTAGTATAAAGGTCACAAAGTTTTATCAAGAAATTAGGGGGAGGGCTTCCCTGGTGGCACAGTGGTTAAGAATCCACCTGCCAATGCATGGGACACGGGTCCGAGCCCTGGTCCAGGAAGATCCCACATGCCACGGAGCAACTAAGCCCGTGCACCACAACTACTAGAGCCTGCACTCTAGAGCCCACGAGCCACAACTACTGAAGCCCTTGTGCCACAACTACTGAGCCTGTGCGCCTAGAGCCTGTGCTCCGCAACAAGAGAAGTCACGGTAATGAGAAGCCCATGCACCGCAATGAAGAGTAGCCCCCGCTCGCCACAACTAGAGAAAACCCGCGTGCAGCAACGAAGACCCAACGCAGCCAAAAATAAATAAATAAATAAGGGGGAAAAAAAGGAATTAGGGAATACTATTCCCATAAGCCCTACCTAAAGAATCCACTAGAGAAACAGCTTCAATCAAAATTTGTAGAGACAGTGATATGAGGACTGATGATAAGCATGACATATATAGTTACCTGTAGAAATAAGACTAAATGTGCATTGAATGGGAGATATTTTAGTATATAATGGCTATATGATCTGACAATGCAGCTATAGTACAACCATAAAAAAAATTGGGGAAGAATGAGTAGGGCATATGCCAAATAAATTATTTTTATTGTTTTCATTAATCATAGCTGATTACTTGGAGACTGGTGTATGTGTAATACAGGGTATCAATGGGTAATTAAAAGATATTCTATCTCCCTTGGGACTAAAAAGCAAAGATTCTAAGTAAGAAAGAAAGGAAATATAAACGTAACATAGAAGAAGTTAAACAAAACCCCGTAGTCTCGAATTTGACTTGGAAATATCAACATGAACTCACAAAGTATTTTATCTCTATATGTGTACATACGTTTGTATGTAAATGTGTGTGTGTGTGTGTGTGTGTGTGAGTGAGTGTGTATTTTCTCAGCTCTGACCAATGAAACAGCCTAGAAACAATGACTACTGCAGTGAATGCACATCTCTAGTGCTTGGGTTATGGCCCTGAGACACCATTCTCATTAAAATAAACCAGGCATTCTTGAAGAAATGGTTGAATCCAGGTCGAGGCAGAAAATGTACAAGACAGGCCTGGATCACCTTAACACACCAGATAACACAGAAGCTAAGGATGTCAGAAGGACCTAGGAGCCAACATGAAGAAGCTCCCACTGGTCAAAGATGGGACAATCTGAGTCTTATTAAGTATATTTAATTCCATGATCATACCAATTTAAAAAAACCATTGGTCTCCTTCTGAGAATGACAGGAAACCAATTCTCGAAAACTGGGTAAATCAAAGGAAAGAACTGAGCGTTTACCTTGTTTTTTCTATGTGACCTGTACCACTGTGTAATCAAATAACAGATTGAAGGGAAGTCTACCTTTATAAAATTATTCCAGCTAATAAAGTAAAGCAAAATGGTAGAATTAGAATACCACTATTCTGCAATCTCCAATGAATTAATAGGTCTAGACTTTGAGGATCAACAGCTTCTAAAGGCAAAAAAAAGAGTAGAAAAAACAGATGTTGTGTGCCTTCCAATGAAAGGATACAACAGCACCTGTAATCTGGCCAAAGGGATCAAACCTGAGTCTGATCAATCCTCTGGACCCAGATGCAGGAAATAGAGGGCAAAGGAATAACTTGAAATGTACCTGGGGGGGGGGGGTGCATCTTTCTTGTTAATAAGACTGTGGAAACTCTACAGATCAAACAGCCCCCCCCAAAAAAACTATTCTTTTAAGTAATTAAAATGAGGGAGGATGTTAAGGAAATCCATAGATTAAAAGAGACTTAAAAGATACAAGTTTTTTTAAAAATGGGTAAGACTAAACTACCGTGTATCAGGCTGCTCACCTGGGTGATAAAACCATAAAGGGATGCAAGGAAGTGATTACTATAAAGGTCAGGATGGCATTTACTTTTGGAGGAAGGAAGGGTAATGTGATTAGGGAGGGTATGTGAAGGCACTTTTGGGGTAGCTAGCAAAGTTCTATTTCTTGACCTGAGTGATGGTTATATGAGTGTTTGCCTTATAATAATTCACTAAGGTGTGCATTTCTTATATGTGTGTTTTTTTGTTGTTGTTATTTGTGTTTTATTTTACAATAAAAAAGTTTGAAGAAAAGTGTTAAGAAAATCTAACATTTTCTCACATCATATAAAAAAATAAACTCAAATTGGTAAAGGACGTAAGAGTGGAAACCATAAAACTCCTAGAAGAAAATATAGGTACTCTTTGACATAAATCGAAGCAATATTTTTTTGGATCTGTTCCTAAGGCAAATGAAACAAAAGCAAAAAAATAAACAAATGGGGTCTAATTAAACTTAAAATCTTTTACACAGCAAAGGAAACCATCTGCAAAACGAAAAGACAACCTACTGAATGGGAGAAAATATTTGCAAATGATGTGACCTATAAAGGGTTAATATCCAAATATGCAAACTGCTCATATAACTCAATATCAAAAAACCAAACAACCCAATAAAAAAATGGGCAGAAGACCTGAATAGACATTTGTCCAAAGGAGACACATGGATGGCCAATAGGCACATGAAAAGATGCTCGATATCGCTAATCATCAGAGAAATGCAAATCAAAATGACAATGAGATATCACCTCACACCTGTCAGAATGGCCATCCTCAAAGAGACCACAAATACCAAATGCTGGCAAGAATGCAGCAAAAAGGAAACCCTCATGCACTGTTATGGGAATGTAAGTTGGGGCAGCCACTATGGAAAACAGTTACGGAGGTTCCTCAAAAAACTAAAAATAGAACTACCATATGATGCAGCAATTCCACTCCTGGGTATATATCCAAAGAAATTGAAAACATTAATTCAAAAAGATACAAGCATCCCATTGTTAATAGCAGCATCATTTACAGTAGCCAAGACATGGAAGCAACCTAAGGGCTCATGGACAGACCAATTGATAAAGAAGTGGTATATTAGCCATAAAAAAAGAAATTTTACCATTTGCAACAACATGGATGAACTGGAGGGTATTATGCTTAGTGAAATAAGTCAGACAGAGAAAGAAAAATATTGTACGTTATCACTTACATGTGGAATCTAATAACACAAATGAATATAACAAAACATAGACTCACAGATATAGAGAACTAGCGGCTACCACTGGGGAGAGGGAAGGGGGAGGTGCAAGATGAAGGGAGGGTGTTAAGAGGTACAAACTACTATGTACAAAATAAATAAGCTACAAGGATATATCATACAGCACAGGGAATATAGCTAATATTTTATAGTAACTTTAAATGAAATATAATCTATAAAAATATTGAATCACTATGTTGTGCATCTGAAACTAATATAATATTATAAATCAACTATACTTCAATTAAGAAAAAGCAATAAAGTAACATTTTCTTTTTTTTTTAAGTTAAAAAAAAGAATCGGGAATAAAGACACAGACCTACTAGAGAATGGACTTGAGGATATGGGGAGGGGGAAGGGTAAGCTGGGACAAAGTGAGAGAGTGGCATGGACATATATACACTACCCAATGTAAAATAGATAGCTAGTGGGAAGCAGCCGCATAGCACAGGGAGATCAGCTCGGTGCTTTGTGACCATCTAGAGGGATGGGATAGGGAGGGTGGGAGGGAGGGAGACGCAAGAGGGAAGAGATATGGGAACATATGTGTATGTATAACTGATTCACTTTGTTATAAAGCAGAAACTAACACACCATTGTAAAGCAATTATACTCCAATAAAGATGTTAAAAAAAAAAAAGAATATGCGTTTCCAGATGTGCTTTAAAATAGTATCTGCTAGTTTTCAAATTAAAAATCCAATTGAAGTCTTCATGTGAATTTCATGGAACCACAATTTTAATTGCAGTCTTTACAATGTGGACTTTTCTGACCAGAAACATTGAATGGATTTTCAATTATTAAATTTAAAAAATGTCACTAAGTTAAAAAAAAAAAAGGAATCTAGGCGAGTCAGCAAAATAAGAGCCAACTGATGGAAAACCCAGCAAGACAATAGAGGAGGGGAAGGGGCCAAGCAGCCAATCAGCTGGGAGCCAGTATCTTATGAAGGACTTCTGTTTCAATGAACTGCTCATGGTGACAGTAAATGATTTCATCTATACTGTTTTAATGAAAATTTGCCTTATAACACTTCAAATCATTTTTTAAAGCTTATAGCAAATCATGTACTCCAAAATATCTCAAAGATGTTCTTAATTCAAAATGACCTCTAGGATGCCTAACTGGAATTGCAAAGAGCTGTTGGGTGTTGATTTCTCACAGACATAAGATTAATCACTTGACTCAGAGTTGTAGCATTCAGCATACCAACCTAGGGCAGCTTTGAGTTCCCAGAATTAGACAAGAAACTTACACCCCTTACTCCCATACTCAGCTCCAGACTCGTTATTAGCAATAGTCGATTAAAAAACAAATGAACAGGAGCTTCCCTGGTGGCCCAGTGGTTGAGAGTCCGCCTGCCGATGCAGGGGACACGGGTTCGTGCCCCTGTCCGGGAGGATCCCACATGCCGCGGAGCGGCTGGGCCCGTGAGCCATGGCCGCTGAGCCTGCACGTCCGGAGCCTGTGCTCCGCAACGGGACAGGCCACAACAGTGAAAGGCCTGCGTACCGCAAAAAACTACCACACACAAGATGTTATTACAACTTTAGCAACATGAATTCAGGACTAAGAGAAGAAACACAGGCTCCCAATGTCTGCACTGCATTTTGGAACAGCGTCTCCACTGCGTCCCTGTTATTAGAGTCACCAGATGAGAAGCACATCTAGCCCTGCTTCTGCTAAAGCCAATTCTCAGCTGCCCAAGCATTCTGCAGGGTGCAGTCTCTGCACAATGACCATCAGGAAGTTTTCCCAGCTTTTACTAAATTTGCCTCACACAAGATTCTACAACCTGAGGACAAATTTGCCATCACTCAGATTGGCACTCTTCTGTACAAGCCAATAATGAAAGACACATTCCTCTGGGTTATTAAAGTTGTCCAACTTCTTCCCAGTATGAAAAAGGATATAAATGTTATCTTCTCAATTTGGGAAGTACAGCTCCATTCATCTTGAACTTCCACATCCTTACTTTGAAATACATTTGTGAATCACATCTGAAATAAACATAGGACTTTTAGTACAATCTGCAGAGGGCAACGGTCTGTGAACAACAGACCCTAAGTGCCTGGATGTGGCCCCGCAGACTCAGTCTTAATCTGAACCTCTCAGAGGAGACTGTGGTGGCTTGTTGAAGGTCACCAGGTGAGTCAGTGTCAGCTGGGCACACTCTCAAGGTTCTTCTTTCTACTACTAAAAACACCAGAATGTCAATTATATCTCAATCTTAAAATATGAACAATAAAATGAGACATAAACTATGAGGTAGACTCTGACTGGTTGGAAAGATAACAGCTTTTGAGAGCTTACAGAAAATGAAGGAGTTTTTAGCAGTTTTGTTGAGGGGTAATATCCTGTAGCAGTTCAAAGCACAGGTATGGGATGAAGCTGAACTGCCCGGGTGTGACTCCCAGCTCAGCCAGGCATCTATGGCAGGTTATTTGACCTCCCCAAGCCTCAGTTCCTCATCTGCAAATGCAGATTAACAACAATACCTTTCTCACAGATCTGTTAGGAAGATGAATTTAATAATGTGTATAAAGCATTTAGCACAGTGCCCGGCCCATCATAAGTAGTCAAAAAGTGTTTGTCATGATTACTGTTATTGGGGGTGTAAACATTTCCATAAAGATAAAGAACTCTCTATTTGATGAACATCTTCTGGGTTTCAATGCAGCATGCTGTCTCCAAAGTAAATACTGCTATTTTTAGAAACACACAACATTAAAAAGTCACTACTAGTAGTAATTAAGTTCATATATGTGATTAACACCTTCCACATCTTTTTCTCCCAACTACTCATCATGGGTAGATAATTTTAATTCCAATAAAACCTGAGATGATTATTATCAGTAATAGTGATGGCTCAGCTAGACAGCTTCTAGAGCATGGGAGCCTGGGGCTGGTGCAGATATTATTTATCTGCCCAATAATCATGCCTCTTTCCCTTGTTCCCATTGGTACAGCCAACCTCCCAAAGTAGAAGTTTTCCCTTAATGTCCATTACTTATTTTCACAGCTTCCCTTGCAGCTGTGACTCAGTTGTGGTCAGTGAGGCCTGAGGAGGCTTCAGGAAAGATTTATCCTCTGATGAAAAGAGATGGACAGGGAGGGGGAAGGGTAAGCTGGGACAAAGTGAGAGAGTGGCATGGAAATATATACACTACCTAATGTAAAACAGATAGCTAGTGGGAAGCAGCCGCATAGCACAGGGAGATCAGCTCGGTGCTTTGTGACCACCTAGAGGGGTGGGATAGGGAGGATGGGAGGGAGATGCAAGAGGGAGGAGATATGGGGATATATGTATATGTATAGCTGATTCACTTCATTATAAAGCAGAAACTAACACATCATTGTAAAGCATTTATACTCCAATAAAGATGTTAAAAAAAAAAAAGAGATGGACATTACAAGAGAACAGATTTATTGCTGCTCTCTCTGCCCACCCCTCTCCCCACATCCACAAGCTCCTCCTGTCTTTGAATGAGTTTGGAGAAGCCTGTGATACCCACCGCAGAAGAAACTATTTTCTGTCTATGAGGCGGTAAGTCTGCAGGAAAAAAAAAGGTAACATATTAAGGATGGGAGAAGAGAAGGATGGAAAGAACCTGGTCCCTGATGATGCTGTTTGAGGCACTGATTCAACTCTGGATTGGATCAACCCCAGACTCCCTTCACGTAAGATAATTTAATGTCTTTACTGTTCAAACCACTGGTAGCTGGGCATTCTCTTACTTGCAGCCTAAAGCATCCTAACTGTTATGGGCTGAATTGTGTCCCCCCCCACCACTAAGAGAATTCATATGTTGGAGTCCTCACCTCCAGTAACTCAAAATGGGACTGTACTTGGAGATAGGGTCTTTAAAAAGGTGATTCAACTACAGTGAGGTTCTTCTGGTGTGCCCTAACGCAATCTGGCTGGTACCCTTATAAGAAGAGATTTGGACACACAGACATGAGGGGCACATGTACAAAGGAGGCTGAGAGAATTTGTTGCCAGCAGCTCTGGGCTACAAGTAATATTAAAGGAAGTTCTTCAGGCTGAAGGATTAAAAAATACCTGATGGAAACGGATCTACACTAAAGAATGAAGAGCCTCAAGTAAGTGGATAAATATAAAAAACTTTTTCTCATGTTCTAATTTCTTCAAATGATCATTGTTTAAAGTAAAAAATAATAACCATGATTTCTGAAGATTATATATGTAGACGTAAACCATATGATAATAACACAAAGGGTATTATTTGTAACACTCCTGCCCTTTTTTATGACCGTGCTGCTCGGCTTTTGGAATCTTAGTTCCTGAATCAGGCCACCACAGTGAAAGTGCCCAGTCCTACTACTGCACTGCCAGGGAATTCCCCGTAATACCTTTACAAAAGAGATTGTTGTAGATAGAATTCTGCCCCCTCCCCCTCAAATTCTTAGGCTGAAGCCCTAATCCCCAGTGTGACTAGAGATAGGGCCTTTTGAAAGATAATTAAAGTTAAATGAGGTCAAAAGGGTGGGGTCCTAATCTAATATGACTGCTGTCCTCATAAAAAGAAAGCGAGAGAGATACCACAGATGCATGCACACAGAGAAAAGACTATGTGAGGAAACAATGAGAAGGTGACCATCTGCAAACCTAGGAGAGAAGCCTCAGGAGAAACCACACCAGTCAACACCTTGATCTTGGCCTTCCAGCCTCCAGAACTGTGAGAAATAGATTTCTATTGTTTAAGCCACCCAGTCTGTAGAATGTTGTTATGGCAGCCCTAGCAAACTGTTACAGTGATCTGGTATACTATCTGTTATCATGAATATACAAATACTAGGGCAACCAAGAAAGGAAACAGAAAAGACAGACTGAAGGGTAAAATTTGGGGTGGACATGCTTGTAGGGAACTCAGACCAGGTATGCACCAGGAAGACTGTGGTGATTCATTCTCTGGCCTGTGGTTTGTCTCTGCAAGTCACTTCCCAACCTCTTCCACCTGCCCCTTTTCCCAAATTGTGAGGCTAGAAGGCCCCTTGTGCGCTGGACTCGGGAGCAGCAAACCTGGAGGATTGCTGGCTAGAGAGGAAGGCTGAGGCAAGACTCAGATCAGTCCATTTTTATACTTGTGGGTCCCTGGTCAAATATTTCAACCTAGAGGGAAAAAATAGTGGTTCTACTAAAATTAGGACTATGTAGCATCAGTAGCAGACCATTATTAAATAATTTTCAAGGCCCCTATTAGAATGAGAAATTGAAAACTGACCAGAATTCAGAAGTAGGGAAGAAAGTCTCAAGTACTTACACAACTCAAAATGCAAAAAAAAAAAAAAGCAAAAGAAGGAGGAGGAAGAAGAGAAGGAAGAGGAAGTAGAGGACAAAGGGGGAGGAGGGAGAGGGGGAGGAAGTTACAGCAAGACAGCTTCAGCAGTCTATTGTCCATTTTCCCATCACCCACCATTTCAACATGAGAGGGGCACGGCACTCTCAGAACAGGATAGCTTCCTGGAGGTGCCAGGACCTCAGGACAGGGGAGTAGACCCAGGGAAGGGAAAACAGGCTACTTGGCAACTCAAGAGTCTTGGGCCTGGGGCTCCTCCCAACAGGTGCCACTCCTAGAAAAAGGGCGCCCATCCATGTCAGTGATCTACAAAGCGTGAGGTGTCCTCAAGTCAGCAGCACACTAAAGGATAAGGTCAGCATTGCCAGTGATTCGAAATCTAGATTGTGAACAAATGAACACTGAGCAGACTCCCTGGTGTCTCTGCTTCGTGGCTTTCAATTCCTGGAGCCATTTGTGGGATGCCACTACTGGTTTTGGTTGTTATTTTTTGTTCTTGACCTGGTTGTTGGTCAACAATTTTTAACCCAGTGAGGACCTACTTGAAAAACCACTTTGTTATTTCCTAGGATGGGTACACAGGTGTTCATTTTGTGCACGTTCATGTTAATCTTCTTTAAACTTTAAAGTCACTCTGTACTTTCAAGAGGTTTGCACTTTTCCACTGCCAAAAAAAAAAGGAGGTGGGAAGACACCTACAGATACTGCCTGAATAATCTTTACAGAACGAGACATTACAACCGATCTCCCAGGCTAGGGGTTTTCAGTTCGCTGTGCATCAGTCACCAGGGGTGGGCATGGGGGGGCGGGGAGAGAATTGTTAGAAAGGCAGATTCCCTGGCCCGGCCTTGGTGATGCCACAGTAGGTGGAACTATGGCCCCAGATGAGCCCTAAAATATAGCACGTTGGACAAGTTCAAAATTTCATTTGGGAGATCACCTCTGTGGCTGCCCAGATAATTGCATTCTCAAACCACAGGGCAGGAACCCGGGAGGCTCCTTGTCGACACAGTCTCTCTCCTTGGCAAAAAGAGTGGCTGTTCTTTCAGGAACCTTCAGGTGTTCCAGGCCATAAAAGCAAAGGAGCAAAATGGCTAAGTATGTGCAACACAGAGACCATCACCGGATGCTCGGGGAGGGAGGGCTGAGCTCACCACCTCTCCCAGGTACACTCTGTGAGTCACCGGGGGGCCTATCCCTGCACCAAGGCAGAAAGAATTCCATCATTAAGTCTAGACTGCTCTGCCCTTCCAGGGCGGTGATAGTATTGAATCAAACACCAGCCACTTCCCAGAAAACTACCTCATCTTTTTCAAGAGAGAAGAAAGGGAGAAAAAGGGAGTTGTTTCCCAATCACAGAGGGGTGGAATCAGGTATTGGACTTCTTTCTTAAAGGTCTGAGTCATCAAAGATTGTTTTGAACTTTGCAACCTCTGGCCAACATTTGTACCTGCAGTTTTTCTCAGAAGACGGTGGCATTTCCGTAGAACTCCCTACTCCAACATGTTCCGTAGAATATGTTGCATCTACATGTATGTGAGAGTCTGAGCACAACTCAAGAGGCCGAGATGGGAAAGGATGAGGACAGTGGGACTCCACCAGGACTGGTTGAGTCCCACTGGTTGACAGTCATAAGGAACTCATTTTTTGAAATAAATAAAATAACAGCTGTGAGTGGAGAAGGCTTGAACTAAATGAATTTGGCTAGAAGGAGTAAGAGCCAGGCTTAGAGAGGGTATTGGCCAGGTGGGCTGGTTCTTCCTTTTTGGCTCCTTTCAAATATTCATGAGTGTCCTGTGTGCCCTGCAGAGTGCTGTGTTCCCAGAAGAGCTTGCCCCAGTGGACAACCTTGAAGATAATGTCCCTGCCCTCTGCCCCTCGGAACTCTCACAACTTCTCTTGAAGACATGCCAGCCCGAGTCCCTTTGCAACACCAAGGGCAGCTGAGACATAGCTTCCTGTCTGGCTTGGAAAACCTGGTTTCATATCCATTACCTGTTTTAAATAAGGGCCTCCATAGGCTAAAGGCCAACCCACTGCTCACAAATGAACTGTAACGGGCCTTTTAAAAGTGTCTCTCATGCATAGGGAGGGTTTACTGGATGCCATGGCTCTTCTGCTCAGACACGTAAAACCCAGATGCCCTGCTCTGGCTCATTCTCTTTAGCCACTGCAGCAGCGGCAGCAGCAGCAAGAGTTCCCTATATAATCACATGACCCTGCAGCTGGGAATAACTGAAATTGCGCTACATGCACCCCCTTCTCTGGGCTTCTCTGGCTTCGTCAGAGGCAAAAAAAGGAAAGTTCATGCTAAAAGCACATGTGGTAACAGTCACCACTCTCCCTCTCTGCTCCACTATGGCCCAGTACAAACACCATCGTCTTGAAATGAGAGCAATGTGGCCAATCCAACAAAGTAGACCACTTGCTTCTGCACATTGGACACCAGGAGAGGAACATCCTGCCTTAATCCACACAACAATCCTATGATAGAAATACCATCCCCACGTTTTAGGTAAAGCAATAGGCTCAGAGAGCTGAAGTAGCTTATCCCAAGTCACACAGCTAGTGGTGGCTGAGACATGAACAGCTGATTCCAACAGTGTCACGTGACCCAACCACTTTTTGACTAAACTAAAAGTCATCTTCATTCCCAATGTTTAAGGAAATGACGACAAGTGGAATTTTGGACTTAATTCCATTCTCTGTTATTAAAGAAACAAACCCCAATGTGCTTATAAGTCAGCTTGGGTTGTTCCAGGGGAGGCCCATTCCTGTGACCTCCCAGCCATTTTTTGTTTCTTTTTGGTGGGGAAGGTGGCTGCATGCCTAGCCCCTGGTCACCCTGAGCGAAATATCATCATGTTGGTCAATCACCCCTCTTGTTCTATATAAAAAAGCACAATCCGGGAATTCCCTGGCAGTCCAGTGGTTAGGACTCTGAGCTTTCACGGCGGAGGGCCCGGGTTCCATCCCTGGTTGGGGAACTAAGATCCCACAAGCCGCATGGGCGGCCAAAAAAACCTCCACAATCCTGGGAAAACAAACTTGCTGACGCCCATCCAGCTTTGCAGCTGGCTCTGCATCTTTGCTACCTTGGTTCTGAACCATAAACACTTTCTTCTAGACAAAAAGCAACCTATCCCTAAAAGGATGGGTGGATGTTATTTGATTATTTTGGAGCATGTGACATTTTAAAACAAATTTCTCAGGTAACTTCCATGCTTGACATGCAAGGCCAAGAAAACCAAATCTTATGGAATCACGTTTATTGCAGTTATACCACTGGTGATTTGAAACAGACGTCAGATGAAAGATGCTTATTTCAACTTCTTATTATTGAGAAATAAAAAATATTTTGAAAATGATTCATCTCCTGTTCTAAGGAATTGCCTTTACTTTCCTTTGTGAAACTCAGAAGAATTCTGAACCCATCTTTGCCATTATCAATTTATCTTCAGGGACTCGTTCTTACCAGCAAACATTTTCATGCAAGTCACTGGTCCTCTTGGATCCCAGGCCTTGGTGCAAACATGAGAGGGCTGCACAGTGCCACGTACACAGTAGGAGCTCAATAAATGCCCGTTGCGTGAATGAATGGTGCCCCTGCAAGCTGGACAGAGGGGATGCGCCTCCAAGCTTGTATAACGGCCACTGTTGTAGTCTAAGACTCATGGGCCAAATGGTGCCTCTCACATTCTAGAATTATCTACCTCCTACTGTAGCTCACTTCCTTTTCTTAAGGCCAAAATATAGAATGCGAACTGACGTTCACTGGTTACTACTTGACCTCGTTTACATTTTGCAACAAGGTTCACTGATTTTTTTTTTTTTTACCCTCAATGAACCATCTGTTTTTAGCTACTGGGAAGCCCCACTGAGGTACAAAAGTCTAGAAACTGCAGTTGGCTCAGACCCCAGGGCCAAAGTCATCAAAACCAGAGATGGGGGAGCAGGAAGTAAACTGCTTCTCACAGGGAAACATGAAGGTTGGGGTGTTAAAAGCTCCTTTTCGGTGTTTGTTGAATGCTTACTCTGTGCATTTGGTATTAAATGCAGGATGTGGGCAGCGTGAGGAGAGTTGAGGTGATAAAAGTTTATCTGGCACCACACGGTGCCTTCTCTTAAACTCTGCAGCAGAGCTGATTATCTCTGTGAATGCCAAACTGAGGAAAACTGTCCCATTTTTGTCCAGGTGGGCCCCTGTGCATGTCCCCAGTGCCCGAGTCAGTGCCCATGGTACTGGGGTTGTGCTACCGCTCCCTTCTCCCTCCGTGAGAAAACAGGTGGCCTTTATTTGTTATCACCCACCCTCCTCTGCCTCCTGGAGGTCATCCCATGGTCAAGCCCTCAATTTGTACCAGGCAAGGATGGAGGGGGTGGAGAATGGACTCTTCTGCATGGTGTGGAAGCAAAGCTCAATTCTGATTGAGGACGAAAGAAATCTCCAAGAAGGAAATGTGTTCATTCCAAGGGGCTGATCCAAGTAGACAAGGATTAATTTGAATCAATTAACTATGAGGTCTCGCGAGTGCCTGGCACTGTGGCAGCCTCAGCTTCAAGGATCAGCTACCTGAAGTTCCCCAAGTCGTAAACCACCTAGAAATCCCCTCCTCCCCCAAACTGCATTTCCTAATGAGTACTGTTTGGATGCAATCATTTCTCTCCACACACCCTTTCCTCCAATTTCAACAGAATAAAAAATTGCAGAGAACAGTCCTCATAAAATACTCTGTTCCTGGCCCTTGCAGTGTGCATGCTCACCCTCAGTTTCTGCCATTCTGCTGGACTCCCAGAACAGCCTGTCTGCAACACTCACAACACAGATGAAGACTATATCCAGCAATATAGTCAGAAACAGAAAATTAAGAGGCAACAAAGATAAGCAGATTTTCCAGCTCATGCCATCCCTTTCCTCATTGAATTTAAACACATTAGAACAAAAGGCACTACAGATTCAAGTCTCTCTTAAAGAAAAAAAATTTAAAGGAGCATCTGTGCAGGAGCACTACAATTTGGCGGGAACTTTCTTATATTCAATAATTTATTAATGATTCTTAAATTAGCAGATAATCTAGATGGATATAATGGCTTAGAAGACCTATATCTGTTAATGCAAAGACCTTAACACCAAACATTCAATACCTAAGGTATTCATATTTTACAGGGAGGTAAATGGTAGTCCACTTCCCTAAACTTTATTTACTCAAATTACAGGTTAAAAACTCAAAAGCTGAGCAAGAAGTGGCAGAGACAAGTAATGTATATGAAGGGGAACTGGCATCCCCCGCCCCAAAAATCTACGAAAAAGCCAATTGTGTTACCGGCTAGAATATTAACAATAACTTGCTGACAACTCCCCATGACAGATCTAATTAGAAGGTGGCAATAAATGTTTCCAGGTGTTTAATTAAGTGTGATAATTATTTCTTTCCTTAAAGACAGATGGAGTCATATGTTTACATTTCAAAGCATAATGTTTCCTTAGTTAAAACACTGTGGAAACACTTTTGTGTAACACAAGATTCAAACCAGGATAAAAATATCTGCTGTGATAAGCGGCACTTAAAGTGATTTATCAGCTGTAACTTTCATATCAGCTCTAACTTTCACAATGGCAACTTAAAGCCTGCTCTGTTCTGGTTATTTCCTTTAACCACATAGTTTTGTTTTCCTTATGCCTCAATGAATAATTTCTACTCAACAGGTCATTTCCCTACCAGCATCTCCTAAATGAATTCTTATCATGAAGGTGGGGAAATTTTATGGGTATCTCTACTTTCACAGCAAGAAGATAGCAAGAATAAACTGAGATACAGAAGAATTCAGGGACTATCATAATTGGATGGGACCTCAGCAACCAGGGAATCATTTTATTGATGGATTAAAGTACTGTACTGCTATCAATTAAATCTGCTTTTTAGGGCAGAAATACACCCTACATTGAGATAGTATTGACCCCCAATAAAAATAATTTATGCAAGGATGGAATTATCAGTCTTAAGTAACTCCAGGATTTCTTTGTTTCAACACTGAACACTCAACTACTGTCTCCCTCCTCCCATGATTCTCTCAGGGTACTGCTCTTCCTACCTAGGGCTGTGTTTTATCAGTTGGCTTTAGCAATAGGGTGTCACTGAATCAATAAACATCTTTTAGGCGCCCAAGCCCGGTTGGTCAGAGTGGTCTTGAACATGCCTATCAGCCGCCCTGGGTCCGAGGGCGCTTATCAAGTGTTCTTGCATCAGGTTTTGAAGGCTGAGAGTCGAGAGGGCGCGCAAAGACACGGGCGGACACACAAACACACACACAAACTTTCTTCCTCAAAGGAAGTCTCCACCGAACGATCTCAAGGCAAAACTCTAGTCCCTGCCCATTTTACAATGCAGGGTTGGATTACAATCTCAGGCTAGCATCTCGGTCTGCAATCTGGGGCATCCTGATAACCGGGCCAGTCCTTTCGACAGCAGGAGCTGTTACCAGGAGGGCGTGACACGTAGTGGGAGCCGCGTCTGCAGAAGGAAGCAAGGAATAGGGAGGGATGGGGCTCAGTGCAGGAGGTGGAAGTTAAGGGGTCAGCCCAAATCGGTAAGGGCCCCGAGCTGGAGGTCTCAGGTTGTCTCTGCGCTGCAGGAACTGAGTAAAACTCTGCGTAGTTTTCGGACTTGTGCGCGTCTGCACACACACGCACAAACACACACACTCGCTCACACGCACTCCCACCCACTCCCACCCACTCCAGAGACTCTCGGCGAGCTGAAAGCGCGCGCCCTCAGGAGCAGCCCACAGCCCAGCGGCCGGGGAAGCCCTGCGAGGGTGTGTGCGGAACCGGCGCGCCCAGGAGGCACTTACTCGGAAGAGGGGGCCCGGTGGCGCCGGGACGCCAAGAGGCGAGCTGGGCGATCTGACGGCGCGGAGCTGCCTAGACTCTTGAACGTTCGCGGGGCCCCGCGGACTCACGAGCAAAGCGCGGGCCAGAGACGGCGGGAGAAAAGGAGCCAGGGGCAAGGCAAAAGAAACGAGGGGCGGGGTAGGAGGAGGAGCTAAGGAGCCGGGGGCGGGGCGGAAGGTGGAGTTAGGAGGCTGGGGGCGGAGCCGGACAAGGAGGAGGAGCCGGGAGGTCGGGGGCGGAGCGTGCGGAGGAGGAAGAGCGGAGCAGCCGGGGAGGCAAGGTAGAGGAGGATCTAGCGGTCCAGGGCGGGGACGGGAGGAGAACCCCAGCGGCCGTGACTGGGCAGACTGGGCCTGGCGTTGGGGGTCAGGAGTGGCCAGAGCTCCGGAGACCGCGGAGGAGAGCTGGACAGCTACCTGGGAGCTGGACTTGAGCTGCAAGGCAAGATTTTTGGGCGCGAGGAGCCAGGACAGTCTTGGGAGATATGCAAGGAAGACGTTACCTTTCGGGTCTCTCAGTTTCTTCAACTGTGAAAATGAGATACCAACCTCGTAGTGAGTTGAGTCGGTTAAGTGAGCTCATGCCTGGCACCTAACAAGTACGCATGAATTTTATCATCTGTTATCTGTTGCCGTTATCATCCTCATCATCATTTTCCGTATAAGCCCCTAAATCCCGCCTGCTCTTAACGTTGTGTGTCTGTGTTTCAGCCTCTACTGGCCTCAAGTCTACCTGGCGATACCTGACGCGCTAGCGATTCCTAGTTTCAATTCGCGGGGGGTGCAGGGCTCCCTCTCAAAGTTAAAAGGCTCATTGGCTCCTGGGAAGCCAGACCGGTCTGTGGCACCCCCGTGGACTTCAGTGACTGCCCCTGCCCACGGAGCCGAAGGCTGGCTATTCATTGGAATGGGACCGAATCTGGGCCTTCCTTCTGGTGAAGAGCCCTGACCCGGGGTAGCCATTCTCAAGGGCGAAGGTGCTGGACCTTCGTAGGAGTGTGATGAACCCGTCCTCCATTAAGCACCTACTATATGGTAGTTCTGTGCAGAGGGCTGGGAATATGAATAATACTAGCAAAACTTAACATATGCAGGTCACTTATAATCCTCACAACAACTTATAAATGTAGATCCTGTAGCTACTTTAAGTTTTACAAAGGGAAAGGGAGGCATAGTGAAGTAAAATACCCTACCCAAATTTACACATTTAGGAAGTGGCAGAGCATGGCTGGGACACAGGAAAGTAAACACTTGTTAGGTGAAATAGACTAAAATCACAACACATTTGGGTTTAATGCCCAAAATAGGAATATACAGAAGATGTATACAGAAGACGTAAACATCTCTTAAACAGAGATGTTTAAGACACTGTTCCTGTGGTTATAGCTATGGGGAGGGGAGTGTCAGGAAGATTTTTCTGAAGGAGGTGATGTCTAAGCTCAATTTGGAAGAAGAAATGGGAGCTTCACAGCACCTATAGGTGGAGAAAGGACACAGTAAACATTTTTCAAGCATTCAGAAGGGTTAGGGAAGAAGTGGAGATTGGAATGAAGCTAAAACAATAGAAAAGGACCAAATCTAAGCGCGTTCTTCCAATAGGAGCTGAAGAACATTAATTTGACCCTTGTTTTGGAGAAAGTCAGAAGGATTTTAAGCATGGGAGACATGTCAAATGTTCTAGAAAGGTTAATCTGAAAACAGCATAGAGAATACCAGAGCCAGGAAACTTGACTTATGGAGTTATTGAAATAAGTCAGGTTGGGATACAGTGGTAGGCAGAATAAGAACTCCAGGAAAGATGTTCACACCAGAATCCCCAGAACCTGTGAATATGTTACCTTACATGGCAAAAGGGACTTGGCAGGTGTGATTAAGGTTAAAGATAATGAGATGGGGAGATTATCCTGGATTATTTGGGTGGATCTAATCTAATCATATGCTTCCCCTAAAGTGGAAGAATGAGTCAGAGATTCAAAGCATGAGAAGGGCTTGACCTGGGTCAGGAGCCAAGGAGGGTGGGTGGTCTCTAGAAGCTGGGAATGGACCTCGGTCAACAACAACAACAACAACAAAATGGGAATCTCAGTTCTACCACCATAAGGAAATGGATCCTCCCTTGGAGCCTCCAGAAAGGAACTCAGCTCTACTGACACTTTGAGTTTATCCTGGTGAGACCCAGACTGGACTTCTGACCTGTAGAACTGTAAAATAATAAATGTATGTTGTTTTAAACCCCTAAATTGCTGTTAATTTGTTGTGGCAGTAATAGGAAATAATTACAGACGCTGAATGCTTAAACTAAGTGGATGGAAAGAAGATGGTTTCAAGGCTTAACACAGGCCCTGGAGACTAATGGGATGTGAGGGTTAAGGGAAAGAGAATATTCTAGGTCACTTTATGGGGTTTCTGGATTGCCAGGCTCAGTCTTTGGTAGTGCCACGCAGTGCAGGGAGTAATAAAGGCAGGTCCTTTTAGGATTAAAAAGGTTTGTACACTCCCAGGCCTCCCCTACTCCTCAAAATCATTAGAAACGATCCCTGAAAGCCCATGGGCAGTGATATTTGTCACCACGAACTGAGAGTCCTAATAATGGGTCTGCTCTGTGTAAGCTGGATACTTTGGACAAAGCACAAAACCTTAATGAAACATGGCTTCTTCTACTGTGTGAGATAGGAGCCCCATCTGTGTGACTGCTGGGAGAGTCAGCCAGGATGTCATGGTGTCTTGTCTGTAACCTCAACCCCAGTAACTTTCACCATTGCTTCATTTCAGTCTCCCTTGTCTCAAGCTGCACCCTGGAGCAGCAATCTCCAGAGATATTTCTACCTTTATAGAAAAAGATTCTTTCATCTTTATCTCCATCATTCTACACCCCTACTGCAGCCTTTCATCCTTGGTCCTCACACTCTTTTTTTACCTCATGCAGACTTGCATTTCTCCCAGTTGGCTTCCTTTCCTACACAGCCTAACCCCAAGAGCCAATACCTCAGTCACTCACTGCTAGTGCCTCCTATTGCTTTACTACATTGTCCTTTCCTTCTACTACCTGGCAAATATTTTTAGCCATCCACATTATTCATAAGCTCTACTTAAGAAACACCAAAAAGTGTAAAACCTGATGCTCTGCAGATTCATGAGGATTTTCTCCTGCATCATGGATGGAAAGAAGAAGTGTGTTCCATCTTTATCCCTTTCCTCAAGACATCTTTTGCACCCCTAACCCCTCCTGCTCTTGATATATAATCTCACCTCCTATTTCAAATAAAATATAGAGTGAACTTTTAAAATAATTAATTAATTAATTAATTTATGGCTGTGTTGGGTCTTCATTGCTGTGCACAGGCTTTCTCTAGTTGCGGTGTGCGGGGGCTACTCTTTGTTGTGGTGCGTGGGCTTCTTATTGCGGTGACTTCTCTTGTTGCGGAGCACGGACTCTAGGTGCACAGGCTTCAGTAGTTGTGGCACGTGGGCTTCAGTAGTTGTGGCACACGGGCTTACTTGCTCCGCGGCATGTGGGATCTTCCCGGACCAGCACTCGAACCCATGTCCCTTGCATTGGCAGGCGGATTCTTAACCACTGTGCCACCAGGGAAGCCCCAAAGGAAATATATAGATCATCAATAGAGAATTTTCTCTACTTCCTACCCCAGCTACCAAAAATGCCATCTATATCAACAGTCACATTGACTTCCTTTCTCTCACCCCAGTGGATCAGAGCAAACCCATCCACCAGTTCTCTGGGTCCCCAAGGAGCCCTCCCTTCTATCTACAGGGGCCACATTCTGTTGAATATCCCTTCTTTTCTATCTTGGACCTCTCAATTTCTATGCTTCCCCCACAAAATATTTAAAAATGCTAAAATGTTAAAATGATAAAATTTAAAAATCTCCATGAATCCTACCACCTTCTCTCACCGCAACCCTCTTTACTAGGGCCATCTAGACCTGAGTGACTACAGGAGCTGATAGCTGAAATGATTCAGAGTGGGCATTGCCTCAGCGCTTACTTTAGGAGGCCTGGTAAGGGGCCTCTACAATCCCAGGCAACTTGCATCATTGTCATCAAAGAACAACCAGTCTTTCTTCTAATAAAGATATTGGATTCCACCTTACTACACAGAGTGATAATATTTAGAAATTAGTAAGATAATTACCTTTCCTATCTTACTTGGGCCAAAAGATACTTGGATCATTTCATTTTCAAACTAGCACTTGCATACTTCCAGTTCGGAGTTGTAAAAAACATAGAATCTAGGAAGCTCCTAATAACTAATCCATTATTCAACGGCTAATTATATTTTAAAATAATTGCAGCTGTCTCTGGATTAATTGAATCCTTTCAGACCAAACTCCACCCCCCCAAACCCTATAAATCACATGAAGTGGAGAGAGCTGTAATGAGAGCTGCATGCCAAAAATACCTCTGTGCATACCTTCTATTTTTACTTCTGCCCAGTCGAAGGTATAGGAACTAACATCAGACAGCTTAAAGTTGAAAAAATCTTCTGACCCAGCTTCCTCTTCTACTCTTCTTTTGCTTCAAGCCTCTTCTCTGCTTACTCAGTGTCAGCCTCCTCTTTTTGAGTGTAAGGAAATAACTACATGGCACTGTGAAACGTACAATAAAAATCTATGCATAAATACTCTGGGAGGAGAATGGAAGTGACTCACACTCCTTGGGGGAATGGAGAGAATTTCACAAAGGAGGTTCCATCCAACCAAGTCGAAAAGGATGAACTCAAGCTTGCCCGGCAGAAGGGCACTCCAGGCATCATGGAGAGAGAAGAAAGATAGTCTAACATTTTCTGGCACTAAAATCACTGAAGCAAGGATGTGCACCTTGAACACAGCCCACAGAAATATCTATGTGGCCTTTGTGCTCTAACTACATTTTAATGGGACTATATCAATGAACATGCCTGATTCAAAACATGGCTATAACTTCACCATCCTCTAAGGTCACTATCTGATTGTCTGCTGCTTCAACTCTATTCCCAGTCCCATTTCTTTTCAGAGCTTTACCATAACATGTAATCTTGTTCTTAGAGTAACAATATGGGTATGGTAAAGAGTACATTTTTCCTAACAGAAGTCAAGGTGCATACTGGGTAGGGTAGGAGAATTGTTCAATGTCATGCAAACTAGAAACTTGGGGATAGAACAAAAATCAAGATTTGGGGGTCAGTGATCTTTTCCTATTACTTCCATATACCTCAACCCCTACTCCTAACTATTATACACCACTAGTGATTATACCTTCATCATAAAGCATTTTTCACTTTTTTATTCAGAATTACTTACCTATGATGTTACTAAAATACACCTCTTCCTAAGAAAGTTTGCTAGAACTGTTGCCTGCATTAAAGGTAACTTCATCCACATTCTTAGCCAATTCGATCAGCCACCCTCTACATGAAACCAAGCTCTCTGCATATTTCCAGGTTTTCACCCCTTAAGCCATTCCTCTATAGAAAATATAGTGATGCCCCTACCCAGAACGCTTATTTTTCTGTGACTGCACCACTGGATTCTTCATCTCTGTGGGTTCTTCCTCACCTGAACTGTTTTCTCCTTTTTGACCATCTCAAATCTTACTTGAGCCTATCCCCAATACTACAGTCTATTTTTTTGTCCTTAGCTGCATAATTCTACTCTGAAGGGCTTTTTCTATACATATGGGTCTAAATTCCTGCCTCTATCAAGAGTTCTCTTCTGCGCTTACACCCATGAAATGCTAGCCCACATTGGCAAGGCATTACGTGATTTTAAACAAAAAAGGCTCCCACCTTAGTCCTGGAATACTCGAAGCACAGCACCCTCCCCTAGTGGGTTCTGACTTCCACACTGTCCTCTTTCAATAGCCTCACTTCTTTCCCTCTCATTATCAGTCTTCAGAGTAAAGAGTTGATGTGCTAGTTATTTCCATGTACCTGTGCTTCCTCTCTCTGTGTGTGTACATGGGTCTGTTCATCTGTCTCTCTCTACATAAAAATGGCCACATGGATTTTAAAAAAGTGTATTCAGTATTGTGGCGGATTGCAAATGGTCTCAGAATAAAAACACAGCCAAGGTTATGGTTAAGTCCTTTTGTTAAGATCTCAGAAAGATTTTTGGGTGCACCATGTATACCGTTTTTGTGAGACACTAAGATTTCTAAGAATCTTAAGGTGGTATACACCACAGCAACCTCACAGGGGGCCCAAGGTAGAGAAATAAAATACGGGTGTGGCTTTTGTCTAATGAGTGGATTATAATTTAATATACAAGAAACCCACAACGGTTTTTTTTGTTTGTTTTTTTGCGGTTCGTGGGCCTCTCACTGTTGTGGCCTCTCCCGTTGCAGAGCACAGGCTCCCGACGCGCAGGCTCAGCGGCCATGGCTCACGGGCCCAGCTGCTCCGCGGCATGTGGGATCTTCCCAGACCGGGGCATGAACCCATGTCCCCTGCATCGGCAGGCAGACTCTCAACCACTGCGCCACCAGGGAAGCCCCCCACAACGTTTTAAAAAGCAATTTTACTAGACTGAAGCATAGGGGACAGGACAGTATAAAATGTAAAGAGGTCTTTGAATGCTCAAACTTCTCTATCCAGGAAAACAGGCTGAGAAAACTTCCGTTAAAAACACTGGGCCACTTTTATGGAAAAAGAATAACTTAAGGATAGAAAAAAGCAGCCCAGAAGGTGGAGCCAAGAGCTGTAGAGAATTACTTGCAGGGAACAAGAGTACTCAAGGAACTGGTGACATGTACCCAGCTAAATTCCAGAATCCCTCTGGACCAGGACCTACCATGTGACTTACTTTTCCTCTTTTAGAATGGGAGATAGCTATCGCCTCTCTGTCTCACCACTGTTACATTTCACATGTGGGAGGCACATAACTTGCCTCATTAGTTCATGGATCTTTAAACTGAGTACTGTACTTAAGGAACCTCATTTAAGGAGCCACATATACACCTGAACCTGATTTAGACATCAGGACCCTGGGTTCAAATGCCTAACCCTGATGCAGTAATAGGATGAAAACATTGGAGTTTTTCTGGGGGAGTGTTTTACATGTGGGAGGAATAGATTTTAAAACTTTTAAAACACATATCCTGGACTGATACACTGCACTGCTTAGATTCTGTTACAAAGGGCATACAGGAGTAAGGCATTTTCACTGTGGAAAGAAATGGGTTGTACCACCAAATTGTTTCTATTACCTATCTGTATTTGCAGTGGGAGAACATTAAGAAATTTTTCTTGTTCCAAGGAGACTTGTGAAATAATGTCACACTGCAACTCTGTGTTAGCTCCCTGACTTATAGGCCACAGACATACAGGAGACAACCAAGTAAGCAGAAGGGGAAGAAAAGTCCTAAAAAACTCAAAACAGATTTAGCTTTGAAAATAACTGTAGCAAAAGCCATACACATATCTAACGCTGACAGGTACATTTAACTAATCTATGTTCAACTTTTTCCAAGTACCCTGAAGGGTAACATCTTAACCTTTCTACTTAAGTAATATCAAGCATCAAAAATATCTCAACAATTCAAAGAGGAATATTCCTGACACAAGACCACTTCACTCAACAGAGCAGTTGCCAAAGTCGTTGTCCTTCTTGGTATGAAAATACAGATTTTCTTCACCAACACATACACAACCATCTCGGGTATCATGTTACCAAGTGGGGTTTAAAGGAGTTTAGAAAAGTATTACCTCCTTCTTCCCTTCTCCCATGTTAAAGTTTTGCTTTGTATGTATTCTTCCATACACATTTCTATGTTCCTACATATATACTAAGACTAAAGATTGAAAAAACCTGAAACAATAAGGGATATAACACCTTTTACTTTGAAATTTTATCTCACCAACCTCCTTTCAGATGAACAGATACAAATCTAACATTCTTTTACCATTGAGAATATTCCATTGTATGGATGTACCAAAATTTATGCCAAAATTTACCCACTAATTAACATTTAGATTTCCAGTTTTCTTGCTCCATCAGATGTCTCAATAAACATCCATATACATATATTTTTATGCATAGGTGTTTTTATCTTAAAGGATAATCTCTCAAAAGATTGCTCAGTGAAAGTATGTTTTTCAATTTTAATATGTATCTAGGTAACTTTGTAGCAGTTTAGTCCTGCCAGTAATGTTTCACTGTGCCCACTTCCTTGCATCTTCACCAAACTGATGTCACTGTGTTTTGACTTTATACTAACTTGATGGATGAACAGTGGTAACACATTTCTTTTTTTTAAAGCATTCCTTTAACTATTAGTGAGGATGAACATACTTTGTGCTTGCTGACTTTTCCATGTCCTGTTCTGTGAATTGTGTGACTTCTCCATTACTTATCATGTTAAAATTCTCTTTGTATTAGGGTCGTTAACATTTTTCCTATTCCTATACACATATTTCTTCTCGTCTACCTGTTCTTTAGACTGTGGTCTTTTGCAATATGACATTTAAACTCTTTGTTTAGTAAATATGTCTCTCTGGGTTTCCAACACTGTTATAAAAAGATCATCACCAATCTAAGGTTGTATAAGGATTTTCTTTAAGTAGGTATATCTCTGTATTTTGTTCCAATTGTTGAGACCATTTTGAGAAATTCCTCAATGGTTTTGAAAAAATTTTTTAAAGAGAAGAAATGAATTGGGGCAAGACAGAGAGAGCAAGAAAGGAGGATGGAATTGACTGTCCCATGATTCTACATAAGAAAAATCCTACATTTTAGAAAATGAGACTCACAATGTTGTGAATTCTTCCATCATTACAAAGCCTCATTCTCAGAAAGCACACAATTTAAAAAATGTATTTTGATGTATCTACTTCATTAGTGTGGATGAAATTTTACATATATGTATACCATTTTATACTTAAACATACATTCCAACTACTTTTATTCTCACCTTTTTTGAATAATGCTTATTCATTAAGTTAAAGACTATAGAGAAGGAAGAACAGGGTATCTGGGAAAATTATGCAATTCTTCCTACATTAACCAAATACAATACAGAAGTTCTCCAATTTAAAATGTCACATACACTCAAGTCAACTAAAGTGGCATAAATACTACTTAAAACAATAGCATGCTAAAAATAGTTACTGCATGATTGTTTATTTAAAATATTATGACTCGGGATGTAAATACATATGGGCTTACATAATTTATTATTCATATAAACCCTCAATTAAAATGCTTAATTCTTCATCCACAATGTCTTTTTCCTAGTAAGCATAATAATACATTTTCTATCTCACTGAAAGTGTTTAAAGCCTTTTGAATCTTGATTCATGAAGAAATTACTGAGGAATAACTTAATATTAACTACATCAAACAATAGTATTGTTTGCAATGTTGTCACAGATTTCTCCATGGCAAAATAGTCACATATCGTTATTGCACAATTTATAGGTACAGGTTATTATGTGCACATCAACTCTCTACATAATAACAGTGTCTTCACTGCAACTTGCTCAACACATTTAAAATTATGAATACAATTTACAAAATCTTTTAACAATATACTTTTAAAAGTATCCTGAGGATATTACAAAATTCATTTTACCAGCCCTTCATTTCTTTGCTTCATTTGACTCTTTAGTTTCCAAGATAATAGCTTTCCATATTTTGTTACATAAAAATGTTCTCTTAATATTCCTATTAAAATATATTTAAGCTAAATAGTATATAATTGTCCCTTAAACTCTTAGTCCCATCTGCCTCCAGTCTTCTTGGTTAAAATCAAGTATTATCAAGTTTTCTATAATTCTGAATCAGAAAAGGTATAGCACAAAACAGACAGAAATAGGGTTAGCACATTTAAGTTAAAAGCATTGTGCATTTTTAATATTTTGGTCATATTTTATAATAAAATAATATATTTTGGCAAAAAATAATAAAATATAAGGCTTAGTTTATTATCTTTTAATGGTAGATCTGGCAGGTATTTTACATTTGTAAATACTATCTATTTAATTTGACTGTTTTCACATTTGTTTCTAAAAACACTGCTATGAGGTTTTCAGAACGTTGAGACTAAAAGCACCTAAAAAATAAGAAATAAAATAAAATAAAATTTAAGTAAAATGTATGGTGCCTAGAAATCCTTTGACAAATTTATAAGCTTAAGTATCTCATATATGCCAACACAGAATCATTATTGCCTGCTAAGTCTTATCTGACTCAATGTAATCTTTAAAATAATAATCTTGGAAGTTTTCCTGAAATTTATTTGAAAATTAGGATGGGAATTCAAAAATTTAAAAAAAAAAAAGGTGAAAAAAACAGTTGCAGAAAAAGTTGTTATTCTGGTGGCAGTAGTTGTTATGGCACAAAAACAAATGAAAAGACTTGTAGTTTTCATATATATATATATATATATATACACACACACACATATATATATATATATATATATACATATACACACACACACACACAAAGTTCAAATAAGATGTATAAGATACATTACATATATATACACGACCACACACACACAACTTGGGGTCCAGAGGGGAAACTGATGAAAACTTTACATAACGAAGCATTTGGCTCACCTGTCACTAAAGTCCCAAAGACAGTGTTAATGGAGATGTTCACTATTTTTTGATTCTTACCCAAATATCAATCTATCATTAATTAAGAGAGGAGTGTGAGATGTGTAAGTTTGAAAAAGGCAGTGAGAGTGTGGTGAATTAAGTGATGACTGATGTGCAACTGCCTTTACATAAAGGGTATTTTTACTGTGAAACAAATTCATGCAGAGATATCTGCAGAAGAATTTATCAACAACAAGAAAACAAAACTCCTTTAACACTATGATATACTCACTATACTATAAATATGTATTATTACAGCATTACTTATACATTCTACTTTAGGCAATGTAGTCTAATTTTGAATGACCTTATTAATTTTTAAGGCATCAGTGCATCAAGGGCAAAGCTCCATAAAATAAATATGAAAACAGGAAAGCATTAGCTTATCTGTGGCATAGAGACTGATCACTGTACATCATATGTGTTGGCCACTTCATGGAATAGGTAATAAATTATACATCTTATTGTTAAAATGTTACAGCATAAATTTCACATCATTTTTCAACACTTCATTTAATGGGCTAAACTGATCTGGCAGTATTCTCATTTTCATTGTTCCATCAGCTCCACATGAAAAAATGTGATTTGCAGGCCCTGTCTCAATTTGCATCACTCCGGTTCCAATATTTCTGAAAATGGATTGCCGAGCATGTTCATTGATAAAAGTGTGGAGAAGACTAAAGGTAGAGAGACTCCAAATCTGAAATATATAAGAACAAAATAAAAATTGGGGTTGACATTACCTTAAAAATCCAAACAAAAGATTCACGTCTGTCTTCCTGCACAAATAAGGAATTTCTAAAACAAAAATGGAGAAAAATCTGTGTAGGCTTACAGTCATAACATTTTGATTCTGTATATGCTGTTGCAATTTTCCAAAGCTCTTTGATATTATCACATTCTTCAAAAATCAATCCAGTAAGAGAGGAGGTACTTTAAACCCTTAGTTGGAGACGAGAAAACTTAGGTACAAGGAGGTTAGGTGTACAATGCAACAGAAACTTGTAATGTTATAGGAACTACAATCAAGATTTCCTATCTCTCAGCAAAGTTTCTGTTGTGTAGTTGTATAGTGGGGTAATTCTTTCCCCATAATATACAGTACCCACCAAGGGATCAGAACCGCTGGAAAGAGGAAAATACCAAACACCTAGAGGCCTTCAGACCAGTCAAAACTATATTCCAGCTGCAAGATAAATTATTACAACTTTCTGATGTTTTGACATCACATTAAAAAAAATATTTCTTTCTTTTCCCTAAGAAATTCATTAATTTATATTACTCTAGACATGATTGTTAAATTTTAAGTCCTGAATACTACCTGGTATACTATGAAATCTTATAACTTAATTAAATAATAAACCTCAGAATGAAAGTACAAACTAATCTAAATAACTAATCTAAAACATAGTATGACTTATTCTAAACTGAGGGCAGTTCAAATAAGAAACTAGCTTCAAACTGGAAAAAAAAAGAATTCTGTATGGAAGCTGGTGTATATATTTAAGAAAAACCTTTTTGAAATTCTTCAATTTCTTCTGGCTGAGAATTATGAAAACAATATGGAAGTTCTAACAAAGCAGTCCAACTTACCTGTACTAAGTACTCAGTAGCACTTAAATTAATGGATTCTAAGAAACTAGACTCCTCCAGTGGGTTGCTAACCATTAGAGTAACTTAGGGACTAGTCTTATCCCTGCAGATCCTTCTGAGTGTAGCCAGAGAACCTGCCATCAAAACCACTATTTCTGTGTTCCAAAAATGCACATTCCTGAGCCTTGGACTTACCAAATGGGTATTTTTGGGATAGGACCTAGTAACAGTATTTCTGGAGTGGGATGCATTTTTAACAAGGTGCTTAACATTTTTAACAAGCTGCTTAACATTCAAACTTCTAAGTTTGAAACACAGTGGAGTTTGAGAAGGACTGTTACAGGCAGAGCTTATCCAGGTACATCAGAATTCTTGAATCAGGCACTGAGTTGTTGGATGCTGATACTATGAATGACAAAATGGGGAGAAATTTGGAATAAGGGAAAATGTCAGCATATCTCACAGCCCCTGAAACTGAATTCAGTAACTCTGAATATGGAGTCAAGACTAATTCTAATGTCTGAAATATGTTCATATCCATGGAAAATCCAGTTCTTTTGCGTGCATTAGTTAAGCATATTTGAAAACAACTGAAAAACAGGCATTTTTCAAGTTAAATATTATTTTATTTCATTCATTAAAAGATTTATTAAATAGCAATTAACCTTGTTGACTACAAAGGAATTAATACTTCTATTATTTAAAGAGACTGGTGTCATCAATATGATTAAAGATCTAAGGTTTCTAAAGATTTCTTTTCATATTGTAATAGATATTGTGGCATTACTGTATTTACCTTTATGTTGCCCTCAGCAGATCCTGTAACAAAGTACTCTTCAGTTGGATCAATAGCAATGGCTTTAACAGGAGAATCATGGCTCTGGAAAAGCTGCCTCTGCTGTCGTTGCCGAAGGTCAAAAACACATGTATAGCCTTTTCTGCCACCTGATATTAGTAGCTGATGTTTTGGAGCATATGCTAAAACAGTGGCTCCGCTATCATGACAAGTAAAAGCTGGAAAAAAAAGTAAAAACTATTTAATAGTATAAGAAACAGACTTCTGGCTTTTGGCCAAGGTAGAATGATAGATTAGATTTGCCATCCTGCCTAAAACAATTAAAATATCAAATGATATACAGGAAACAATGGTTTGAGACACCGGTCACTAAGCAATGAAGAATGATCTTTGCAAAATGGGAAACAAACTGGGTGACCAACATAACTGCCCCAGCTTATTGCCTACAGAGTATTTTCTGGCCGTGGCATAAGAAAGGGGAACCCAAGTTGATCTGGGTTCCTATTTCCACCAGCCATACTGGGAAAAAACCCTCATAATTCACAAGGCATCGTATAGAGTACTGAGAAGGGTACTGCCTCAACAGAGGGGCAAAATTAGCCCTGTACCAAATACGGCTTTTAACACAGCTGTTTTCATCATCCCAGAAAGTTCCCTCATGCCTCTCCCTCAAAGGCAATCGCTATCCTGATTTCTATCCAATTGGTTTTGCCAATTCTTGAACTTCACATAAATGGAATTTTATAGTATATATTCTTTTGTGCCTGCTTCTTTTTCTTTAACATAACATTTTAGATGTGTCTCACGTATCAGTAGGTCATGCTTTTAAATTCTGAGTAGTATTCTATTACATAAATATACCACGTTATCCTGTTGGACATTTGTGTTGTTTCCAGTTTTGGGCTACTATAAATAAAGCTGCTAAGAACATTCCTAATACCAGTCTATTTGTGGACATGTGTTTTCATTTTTCTTGGGTACATATGTAAAACTATATACTGTTGGGTCACGCTACATGCATGTTTAACTTCACTAAGAAATTGCTAAACAGTTTTCCAAAGCAGTTGTACTGTTTTATACTTTTATCAGCAAATCATGAGGGTTCCAGTTTCTCCATATCCTCACCAACACTTGGTAGTCTAGAACCTTTAATTTTTGCCATTTCAGTATACAGAGTAGTATGATAAATTATGGTGAATTTAGTTTGCATTTCCCTGATGACTACTGAT
This sequence comes from Grampus griseus, assembly GCF_964374135.1. Lineage (NCBI taxonomy): Eukaryota > Metazoa > Chordata > Mammalia > Artiodactyla > Delphinidae > Grampus > Grampus griseus. The sequence continues at coordinate 97,527,647 of NC_139019.1, read as the reverse complement.
GTTGAGCATCTTTTATATGCTTATTTGCTATTCAGGTATTGAGAAAAACGGTAATTTAAAAAAATCTTGAATATATCATTTCTTTAATAGATTGTGCTTTTGGTGTTGTATCTAAATCTCATTACCAAACCCGAGGTCACCAAGATTTTCTCCTATATTTCCTTCTAGAAGTATTACAGTTTTGTTTTTACATGTTTTACATGAGTCATTTTGAGTACATTTTTGTGAAAGGGGTAAGGTTTGTACCTATGTTCATTATTCCACATATAAGCACCCAATTGTTATTAGCACTTTTTGTTGAAAGACTATCTGTTTCCACTGAATTATCTTTGTGCCATTATTAGCAATGAGTCTACTATTTATGTGTGGGTCTATTTCTGGGCTCTCTAATCTGTGTCTATTCTTCAGCCAGTACCACAATGGCTTGATTACTGTAGCTTTATAGTGAGTCCTGAAATCAGGTAATGTGAGTTCTCCAAGTTTGTTTTTATTCAGTATGCATTATTCTAGGTCTCTTGCCTCTCTACATAAACTTTAGAACCAGTTTGTTGATATATACAAAACAGATTGCTGGGGGTTTAATTAGAATTCCACTGAATCTATAAAGTTGTGAGGAAGTAACATCCTAACAATATCAAGTTTTACAATCTGTGAACATGATGAACATTTATTTAGACCTTTTTTTCTTTTACTTTTTTTGTGGCTTTTCCCAACAGATGCTATACATATTTCGATTTATGCTTCAGTATTTCATTATTTTGGGTGCTCTTTTAAATGGTAATATTTTTTTTAAATTTCAAATTCCAATTGTTCATTGTTGATAAAGGAATGCAACTAATTTTAGCATAATGACCTGGTATCCTGTGACATTGCTGTGCTTGCACATCAGTTCCAGCAGTTTTTTTTCTGTATTCTTTGGGATTTTCTACACCATCATGTAATCTGTGCATAAACAGTTTTATTTCTTCCCTTCCAATATGGATAACTTTTACTTCCTTTTCTTGTCTTATTGCTTTATTTAGAACTTCAAGTACAAAGTTGAGTAAGAGTGGTGTGAGGGGATATAATACTGTAACTGATGTTCGGACCTGTGCTATCAGATTCAAAGTAAAAACAAATGATTTTTATATTATCTATGTTCCACTGTCCTTCATTAAAGTACAGTGAAGAGTTAATTACATATACAGCATTTTTTCTGCTTTTAAACTTTGCCACCATGGTCAAAAATAAACCTCACAGACTACTAAGTGTGTCATTAAAAAAAAAATCCATTTAAACATCACTTTTACTTTATGAGTTTGTGATTCATAAAATGCTTTCAAAACTTACCATGGACTAAACTATTGGAAGGTGCTACAAGAGTGTCCCACAAACATATGTTTCTGGAAAAAAAAAAAAGATTATTGAATGACATAAGAAGTTAACCACAGAATAAAAATAGATATGTCTCATATTATATAATGATAAAGGTATCAATACAGAAAGAATATTATACTTGTTAACATATATGCACCCAATACAGAAGCACCTAAATATATAAAGCAAATACTAATAGACGTAAAGGGAGAAACAGACAATAATACAGTAATAGCAGGGGATTTTAACACCCCCCCTAACATCAATGAACAGATCATCCAGAGAGAAAGTAAGGTAATAGTGGTGTTAAGTGACACAATAGACCAGCTGAACTTAAATGATATGTACAGAATATAACACCCCAAAACAGCAGAATGCACATTCTTTTCAAGCACACATGGAATGTCCTCCAAAACATATTACATACTAGGTCACAAAACAAGCCTCAACAAATTTAAGAGGATAGAAATTGTATCAAGCATTTTTTTCTGACCACAATAGTATGAAGTTAAAAATTAACTCCAGAAAGAAAAATGGAAAAAAACCCCAAACACATGGAGACTAAACAACATGCTACTAAAAAACCAATGGGTCAATGACAAAATCAAAGAGGAAGTCAAAAAAGATCTTGAGACAAATGTAAATGGAAACACAACAACCCAAAATCTATGGGATGAAGCAAAAGCAATTCTAAGAGAGAAGTTCATAGCAATACAGGCCTTCTCAAATAAACAACACAGCCTATCACTTACCACCTAAAAGAATTAGAAAAAGAACAAACAAAGCCCAAAGTCAGCAGAAGGAAGAAAATAATTAAGATCAGAGAGGAAATAAACAAAATAGAGCTTAAAAACAACAACAACAAAAACAATCAATGAAAGCAAGAGCTGATTTATTTTTAAGAACTGATTTTTTGAAAAGAAAACAAAATTGACAAACCTTTATCCAGCGCATCAAGAAGAGAGAAGACCCAAATAAACAAAATAAGAAATGAAAGAGGAGAAATAACAACTGATACGAAAGAGATACAAAGAATTATAATACTATTAACAGTTATATGCCAACAAATTGGACAACCTAGAAGAAATGGACAAGTTTCTAGAAACATACAGCCTGCCAAGAATGAGTCAAGAAGAACAGAAAGTTTGAACAGACTGATCACTAGAAACGAAAATGAATCTGTAAGGGAAAAAAAAAAACAAACCAAAACCCAACCGCCAGGAAACAAAAGTCCAGGACCAGACAGGGGAATTCTACGAAACATATGAAGAACAAACACTTATCCTTCTTAAACCATTCCAAAAAAACTGAAGAGGAGGGAACACTCCCAAATTCATTCTACAAGGCCACCATTACCCTGATACCAAAACCAGACAAAGACACTACAAAAAAAGAAAATTACAGTCCAGTATCTTTGATAACTACAAATACAAAAATCCTCAACAAAATATATTAGCAAACTGAATCCAACAATACATAAAAAGCATCATACACCATGATCAAGTTGGATTTATTCTGGGGTCACAAGGACAGTTCAACATTTGCAAATCAATAAATGTAATACATCACATTAACAAAAGGAAAGATAAAAATCACATGATCATCTCAAAATACACAGAAAAACTGTCTACTGAGATGTCCATTCATGATAAAAACTTTCATCAAAGTGTGTATAGAGAGAACATTCCTCAACATAATAAAGGCCATTTAAGACAAATCCACAGCCAACATCATACTCAACAGTGAAAAGCTGAAAGCCTGCCCACTAAATTCAGAAACAAGACAAGGATGTCCACTCTCTCCACTTTATTTAACATAGTACTGGAAGTCCTAGCCACAGCAATCAGACAAGAAAAAGAAATAAAAGGCATCCAAATTGGAAGAGAAGGGGACTTCCCTGTTGGTCCAGTGGGTAAGACTCCATGTTCCCAATGCAGGGGGCCTGGGTTTGATCTCTGGTCAGGGAACTAGATAGTGCACACATGCCGCAACTAAGAGTCCACATGCCGCAATTAAGAAGTCCACATGCCGCAACTAAAGATCCTGCATGCTGCAGCTAAGACCTGGTGAAGCCAAAGTAAATAAATAATTTCTTTTTAAATTAAAAAAAAACAAATTGGAAGGGAAGAAGTAAAACTGTCACTATTTGCAGATGACATGATACTTTAGATTGAAAACCCTGAAGTCTTCACCCCCCAAATTTAGAACTAATAAATGAATTCAGCAAGGGTGCAGGATACAAGATCAATATTAAAAAAATCTGCATTTTTATACACTAATAATGAAATATGAGAAAAAGAAAGTAAAACACAACCTGTTTAAGATCACATCAACAAGAATAAATACCTAGGAATAAACTTAACCAAGGAGGTGAAAGACCTATACTCTGAAATATAAAACACTGATGAAGGAAACTGAAGATAATACAAAGAAATGGAAAGATATCTTGTGCTCTCGGACTGGAAGATTAATATTGTTAAATTGGCCACACTACTCAAAGCAATCTACAGATTTAATGCAATCGCCATCAAAATACCCATGGCATTTTTCACAGAACTAGAACAAAATAATCCTAAAACTCACATGGAATCACAAAAGACCCTGAATTGCCAAAGCAATGTTGAGAAAAAAGAATAGAGCTGGAAGAATCACACTCCCTGATTTCAGACTATACTACATAGCTACAGTAATCAAAACAGTGTGCTACTGCCACAAGAACAGACACATAGATCAATGGAACAGAACAGAGACCCCAGAAATAAACCCAAGCATTTATGGTCAGTTAATCTATGACAAAGATGGCAAGAATATACAATGGAGAAAAGACAGTCTCTTCAACAAGTGGTGGTGGAAAAACTGGACAGCCACATATAAAATAATGAGATTAGAACATTCCTGTTCACCATATACAAAAATAAACTCAAAAAGGTTTAAAGACCTAAATGTAAGAATGGAAAACCATAAACCTCCTAGAAGAGAACATAGGCAATACACTCTTTGACAAAAATTGTAGCAATATTTTCTTAGATCAGTCTCCTAAGGCAAAAGAAATAAAAGCAGAAATAAACAAATGGGACCTAATTAAACATAAAGCTTTTGCACAGCAAAGGAAATCATCAATAAAACGAAAAGACAACCTACTGAATGGGAGAAAATATTTGCAAATGATGATTGACAAGGGGTTAAAACCTAAAATATACATACAGTTCATACAACTCAATATAAAAAAAAAAAACTCAATAAAAAAATGGGCAGAAGATCTGAATAGACAATTTCCCAAGGAAGACATACAGATGCCCAACAGGCACATGAAAAGATTCTCAACATCACTCACTATTAGAGAAATGCAAATCAAAACAACAATGAGTTATCACCTCACACCAGTCAGAATGGCCATCATCAAAAAAATCTACAAACAATAAATGCTGGAGACAGTGTAGAGAAAATGGAACCCTTGTACACTGTTGGTGGAAATGTAGATTGGTGCAACCACTGTGGAAAACAGTATGGAGGTTCCTCAAAAAACTAAAAATAGAACTACCATATGATCCAGCAATTCTACTCCTTGGGTACATATCTGGAAAAAATGAAAATACTAATTTAAAAAGATACATGCATCCAAATGTTCACAGCAGCACTATTTACAATAGCCAAGACATGGAAGCAACTCAAGTGCCCATCAACAGATGACTGGATTAAGATGTGACTGACACACACACACACACACACACACAAAATAAAATACTACTCAGCCATAAAAAAGAATGAAATACTGCCATTTGCAGCAATGTAGATGGACCTAGAGAATATCATGCTAAGTGAAATAAATCAGACAGAAAAAGACAAATACTATATGATACAACTTACATGTGGAATCTAAAAACAAAGACAAATGACTGTATATACAAAACAGAAACAGACTCACAGATATAGAAACAAACTTGTGGTTACCAAAGAGGGGAAGACGGGTGAGTGACATATTAGGAATATGGAATTAATAGATAAAAACTACTATATATAAAATAGATAAGCAACAAGGATATACTGTATAGCATAGGGAATTGTAAAAATTATCTTGTAATAACCTATAATGAAGTATAATCTGCAAAAATACTGAATCACCATGCTGTATACCTGTAACTAATATAATGTTGTAAATCAAGTATACTTCAATGAAAAAAAGCAATATGTCTCATTATAGCTCGCTTGAACCTTGCTCACACAGAAAGTTCTTAAATTTATAAAGCATCGAATACAAGTAGCCAATATATTTATGTATGATTAATTTTTAGACAAAAATTTAAAAAACTAATAGCTTCCCAAACTGAATAACTTTAGATTAACATGTAATTACAAGGAGTACTATATGAAGTCTGAATATGGGAACCACTTTTTGTATTCACTGATTTTCTAATCTAATAGTTCGACCACATACATAAGTAGCAGGACACACCGAATTTTCTTGAGTACAAAGAAAACTTATTCCTACTACAAAAGGGAGCAGCTTCTACTCCATTCTGTGAGTTACAAAGAAGGCACAAATGTGTATAAGAATTTCTATGAAAAACGGGCTGAAAACTCCATATTCCTAAAATTCCCACTTTGAGTGTAAAGTGAGGCCTCAGGACAAACACAAAAGCTCAGCAACCTCAGAAGGCCTTAATCACAGAACTCAGCTGTAGGAGGAAAGTAAAAAGTGTGCCTGGACATGGAGGGAGGAGACTTTTTTTTGCATATTTAAGCTATCTGGGGAGATGGGGACGGGCTGTCACTTACTAGTTATTATACAACTCAGCTTCTTGTGTTCTTACTGTGAAACATTGATAATGCGATATAATAAAGCTGTGGCAAGGATTTAACTAAATAGCATGGCCAATAAATAATACTCTTTTTTTTTTTTTGGCCTCAAGCTTTCTTAACACATAGCAAATAATATGGAGAAAAACTCTACCAACAATCAAATTCTTTTATCCTACACTAAAGTCTTAACATTAGAATACTAAAAATCCAGAAGGAATGGATTTTGTCTTTAATGTCACCAGAATTTCCTTAGCTTTACAATTAAAACACTAAAAAAGCTCTAAGAAACAAGTCTCTTTAAATAAAAATATTTAAAGGTGTAATTATGACATTATTGAGATATAAGGACATTAAGCAATTAAAAAATAAAGCTTAGCTATACATACACAGACTTCAATTTCAGTTATAATCTCTTACCTATTGTCAGTTGAAAGACCAGCTGTAGCTATCAGAGAGGAGGAACTAACGAAGACAAAATCATTGGCTGTTTTGTTATGACACTGCCAAGTCTGGAATGGTTATAAACAACACATGTTTATTGCTGTCACAAACAATTTTATAAGCAGGTAGATGTATTAATCAAAAAACAATCATGTAATTTGTGGCTTACTTAAATCCTTGTGTTCTTTCCCCCACAGATTTTAGAAAAGTTGCAAGAGTAATAGAGAACTCTCATATACCCTTTACCCCGATTCACCAATGTTTACCATTTTGGCACATTTGTTTTGCCTCTTCTTCTCTTTCTCACACACACACATCCCTTCCCCTGAACCATTTAAATAAGATGCATACGTTATGACCTTTTATGACCTCCGCTTTTGTTCAACCAAAAGTTCAAAGGGAAACAAAAGAAAGTTAAGTTCAAACATTTTTCTTAGAATACTTGTGAAAATTTTTGTCTTAGAAAACAAAAACTAGCATTTTAGATGATCTCAGACTGAATTATTTATTTTCAGAAATATTTAAGCTTTCAAATACTTTTTCAAATATGTGAATAAAAACATATTACTAATAGTCAACAAATTAGAAAATTTACAATGTTTCTCAATATTCCGTCAAACAATAACAAACTACTATGAGAGGTTTAGTCAGTTATAAAGGCTTCCAAGTTATGTCTGTTCAGATGTTTCTCTTCAATAAAAAATAAAATTTAAAAATATGTCAAAATCATCATATGAAAAAGTTTTCCTGTGAGTCACTTCCCCATTGCCCCCAACCACCACTGCAGCTGGGCTAGATGATATGTCTTTAAAACAAAATCTACTTTAATCCCCAAAAGCAAATAATGTTCATTTTTAATCCAATTTGTCTTTTTAGAAGTTTTAAAACAAAGGCAGTCCCCTAAGAAACATAAACCTGTACAGTTGACCCTCGAACGACACAGGTTTGAACTGCATGGGTCCACTGATACACAGATTTTTTTCAATAAATACTACAGTACTACATGATCCAAGGTTAGCTGAATCTGTGGATGCAGGACCATGGATATGGAGGGGTGACTGCAAAGTTATATGCAGATTTTCAACTTGGGGAGGTGAGGTGTCCAGTGTCCCTAACCCCTGTGTTGTTCAAGGCCCATCTGTACATTTAATCTGCTGCCTGAATGAAAATATGAGGAAAAATAAATATTCTTTCAAGGTACCCTCACCAACACTCCCTTGCTTGCTTTCACTTAGACCAGTACTTTATTCTAGCATTTAACCTTGGATGAATTACTGGAATTTTAACCCATATTCTTAATTTTTTTCTTGATAGATATTACTTAGTCTTATAAAGGGCTTCACTAAAGAATCCATCAAATATAAATTCAGTGTTCTATGAGGCTGCGGAAGGTTCACTGAACCTGTGTGGTCCTGAATAGAGATTTTTTTTTTTTTTTTTTTTTAAGAGATGGGCAAGAAAATAGCACCAGCTATAGGATACCCTTTCTACTTTGTTCATAAGGGATAATAACTGCAGAAAAACAACCAGATGCACTGGTCTGTTGATCATCCTTTTTAGGTATCATAGCCACTGCCATTTAGTGAGGCTAGAAAAGGGCTTGAGTAACTCATGGGTCTCCAGAGTTACCATGTTGGTTCTATACAGGTTTCTTTTTTTTTTTTTTTTAACATCTTTTTATTTTATTTATCCCTTGACTAATCATTGCATTTTTTTTTTTTTTTTTTTTTGTGGTACGCGGGCCTCTCACTGCTGTGGCCTCTCCCGTTGCGGAGCACAGGCTCCGGACGCGCAGGCTCAGTGGCCATGGCTCACGGGCCCAGCCGCTCCGCCGGCATGTGGGATCTTGCAGGACCGGGGCACGAACCCGCATCCCCTGCATCGGCAGGCGGACTCTCAACCACTGCACCACCAGGGAAGCCCAATCATTGCATTTTTAATTAATTTTACTACTTTGGTCTTTATCGAGTGACTAATCCACAAGCTTTATTATTTATTTACATTTTCTGGTGAGATTTTTTTACTTTTCTTATGTTTTTTTTTTTTTCCTTTCAGTTTTGAGAAATGATTAACATGAAGCACTGCATAAGTTTAAGGAGTACAGCATAATGTTCTGGCTTACATACATCATGAAATAAGTTTAGTAACATCCATCACCTCGCATAGATATAAAATGAAAGAAAAAATATTTTTCCTTATTCTGAAAATGCTTAGAATTTACTCTCTTAACAACTTTCATATATAACATGTAGCCGTGTTAATTATGTTAATCATGTTGTACATTACATACCCAGTACTTACTTACCTTTTACCTGGAAGTTTGTACCTTCTGACTGCTTCCATCCAATTTCCCCTCTCCACCCCTGCCTCTGAGTAACCACATAGCTAATCTCCCCTTGCCATCAGAAACAGGTACTTTCATACAGGTTTATTCTCCAAGTTACCAGAGACTAAGGATTTTTATACCTCACAGTGTAATTTTCAACACAATACAAGGACAGAAACTTATAGTAAAGTGATTGAATACACAAGACTAGACAGATTTTGTATTTTGGCTTTGATATTTCTTGCAAGTATATATTCTTGGTTTCTTTAAAATAAAAATTCAAAAAATTTTAAAGGTAGGAATTCTTGGCTTACCAGGTATGGCTTAGGCATACTTCCAGTAACTGGACAACATTTCCAGTTTGTTTGATACAAACTTAAATATCCATCAGCATCAACTATTCCAAACTTAGAGAAAAAAAATATTTAGAAGTATTTAATACAAATAAAAAAGCACATTATTTACCCTTACCCTCACTGTGAATCTCATACTTTAACTCTTAAACATTTGACTGATAAGTTGCTTGACTTTTCACTTCACCTACACATGGATCTAGTCCAGAAAAACATTTAGCTATTGCTTTAAAAAATTCCAGGGTGGATATAAAGGAAACTAACATCAGACACTCAATTTATTATACTAACCGACAGCACAGTCTGTATATTCTCTGTAAATACTCCAAAAATAGAATACTGGATTTACACATTAAGCCATGTGACAAAGTTTTAGCATATATAAGATAAAAAAACTGTTCATCTTAAAAAAGACAAAGTAAGGACTTCCAGAGATATACAATAAGAAAAACACGTAAACAACAGCAGAAAATGAAACAAAGTTTATCACAGTAAAAGAATTCCACTATGGAAACTCAGAGCATTTTGACTGGAAAGATGACAAAATAATCCAGTAAGGGAGTATATGATACAGATCTTAAAATAAAACAAATGTCTAATTCGGACTCCTGCCCTCTCCCATCTACAGATATAACAACTATTAACAATTTGATAGTGTTCCCTTTCAGATTTGTTCTATGAATATTCAAACATTCATACATACAAGGATACAAGGTTTTTTAAAAATTATGATGATAATATACAGTTCTACAGTTACATTTTTTACTTATTATAGCCATTTTTTCACATTGGTATCTATAAATCTACCTCATTCTTGTGCTGTGCAGTATTACACTATATAGTTGCACTGTAACTTTTTAAAGCTTTTCCTTATAGAATTTTCAATTTTTCCTATAATAAAAAGTACTGTTTTGAACATTCTTGCATATACACCTCTGAGTATTTATATAGGACAGACATCTAGAAAAGAAAAAGCTCTGTCAAAGGGCATCATTTAAAATTGGTAGGTGAAGCCAAAATTAAATCCTAAGTGGTAATATCAATTTACACACCCATTTTTCTTACACATTAGTCAATACTGCATACTACAAAATTATATTTGTTGATTATCAGAAATAAAGTCTTTTAATGTGCATTTCTTCAGTTATTAGTGAGGGTTATTGGCCATGCATAGGGTTTTGTTTTTTTGGTAAATTGTTCATTCTTTGTCTTCTTTTTCATTGTCTTCTTACAAAACTGACTGATAGGACTAATAGTAGGAATATTAATCCATTGTTTACTATTTTTGTTACAGATATTTTTCTGATGTTTATCCTTTCTGTGGTTTATCCTATGTTTTCTAGAGTAGGTTTAGGTACGTTCTTCAGAAAGGGTATATGGAATGTGCTAATTCTCTGCATACTTAAAAATGTGTTTATTTTGCCACCAAATATAAATGACAGTTTGGACAGACATCAACCCCATTCCTTATCCATCAGAATTCTGTGAATACTGTTCTATTGTCTATTTGTAACCTCTATTTTTGAGGAGGCCAATGCCATTAATTTTAGATAGGGGGGTAGAGAGGTTGTAAGCAATCATTTTTACCCCTACTCCTTTCTAGAAGCTCTCTTTATCCTTCAGTTAAAAAAAACAAAAATCAAATAATCAGGCTGTGTCTAGGCACGTGCTGTTTCTCAATACTTCTGCTTAGTACTTGGTAGGTGCTTCTTTTTCTAAAATTCCATGTTTTGCTTCGGGGAAGTTTTTATTTTATTATTCCTTTTAATATAATGTTTCTCTTCCATCACCTTTTTTCTTCTTCTGATACATCTTTTAAATTTCTTTTATAAATTTTCCTGGGTCTAGTCTCAATTTACTTCTTGGGTTATTTTCACCATGGAATAAATTCCAAATTTGTACCTCCCAGTCACAAACTTGATTTTCAAATACTTCAATTCTGCTATTCAGCCCTTGTAATCAGTAGTTCCTCTACTCCTAATTTTGGGGAATCATATGTTTTTAACTTCTAAAAATTCTTTACTGTTCTACTGCCTTTGGTTCATAAAATCCCATTCTTGTTTTACAATGTAGGATCTTCCTAAATCCAAGGAATTATTCCTCACAGGTCATTTTTTTCTGCTAAATGCTCCCTTTTATCCTCTTGGTTTTTCTGCAATGTCCAATGACTTTTGACAAAATGATCAGCATTACTGTGATACACTGTAGTATGAGTTATCTGTTCCAATTACTCCAGTAGGCTTCCCTACTAAGGGAGATAGCACACTTAGGTGTCGTGCTCTTGGGCACCATCATGGCTAAGGTGAATCAACAGTAAGCTGACTGCCTGTCAAAGAGACTTGGGAAGACAATAAGGAAGTTTGTTGTGACTTAAAATAGCCTATATAGAAGGTTGTAGTGAGTGTAAAATCTATAAAATAACTCCGAGTGTAGAAGGACTTGAATGCCACACTAAAGAATATGGGCTTTTGGATAAAATGAGGAGGCTGCAGGTTCTTGAAAAGGACAATATGATCTCACCTATAGGGTAGTTATATAATTATGTTATTTGTTCTTTTTTCTTTTATGGCTACACCGCACAGCTTGTGGAATCTTAGTTCCCGGACCAGGGATCAAACCCGCGCCCTCGGCACTGAAAGCACGTGAATCCTAACCACTGAACCACCAGGGAATTCCCTACGCTATTTGTTATATAACTTTGTTGACAACATGAAGAATGCATTAGAGAGACAGGGTCGAAGTACAGAGATTAGTTAGGAACAATGTAACATTGACAAACCAAAGTGGAAAAATATGAGCACATAAGTGGTATGGATAGGTTATACAGCTGAAAGTACAGTAGAATTCTAAAGGCTTTTAGATTAAATCCCCTTAATTTCCCATTAAGGAGCAAAGAATGTTGCTAATTGGTATTAAGAAATTATAAGCTCTCAATTTTGTTTCATAACTACATGAAAAATTATCACTGACTTCTGTGAAATGATAAGAGCCATCTGATAAATGTGGCAGGCAAAAAGGTTGCAGCACACCATGACACAAGTAACACGTAAGGAGGGTGGAAGGTTTGGAGGTTGAGGGAAAACGAAAGGCAAGATGAACCATCAGCTAGGGCCTGTGTGAATGTTTTTAGTGAAGCATGGCCCTGAAGACAAAGAGCAGGCTGATTTCCCCTTCAGTAGTTGTTTAAAGTGCTAGTAAGATAGGAGGAGCAGAGAGAGGCAGTTTGAGGAAAGGAGGATTACGGGAAGTGAAGCTGGTAAGAGCCAGGTTGGCAAACTTGTATTAAAAGGCCCATATAGTAAATATTTTAGGCTTGCCAGCTACAGTCTTTGTTCTCCTGAACTCTGTTGCAGTACTGGGAAAACAATCATAGAAAACAAATAATGAATGGGTTAGGTGTGTTCCAATATAACTTTATTTACAAAACAGGTGGCTAGGCCATAGTTTGTTAACACCCTGTTCTAACACCCTGTTCTAGAGCAGTGCTTCTCAAAACTTTAATGTTGTATACAAATCACAAGAGTATCTGGCTAAAATGCAGATGGTGATTTGATAGGTCTGGACTAGAGTCAATAACCTGCATTTCTAATCAACTCCCAGATGTTACTTACTACTTGGTACTTGACCATACTTTGAGTAGGTCCCAGAGGGTAAAGTAAGCAGATGTATTTAATAAAAAATGTGTAATATAAGATGGTCCTATAATCATTTGGTCCTTAAGCATCATATAAGAGAATTTTAATGGAAATGTATATAATGTCTTTCCAGGAAGAACCAAGTGAATTTAAGTTTTGAGAGGAATTTCTTTAAAAAGAATTCATATAAGATGGATTAATACTTCACCATTAGCTCATTGAGCTGTTCTCTTCAGAAACCCAAATGAGTAATATTCATAAACCCTTAATGAAATCAAACCATTTTCCCTATTTACATTTTTATATACTACCTTATTTCCTTGATAGTTAAATCTCATTCTTGTAACTCTTGAATTGCCACCAGATCGGAAACAGGTTATTTGTTGAGAATGGCCCCATTCGAACATTCTCACACTTCCATCTTGAGCTCCTGTCAGATCTGCATTATAAGAGGGAAAAAATTGCAAATTTATTTCAGGAATCTTTGGCAAATTTATCTTTTAATCCAATGTGAAAATCTTTACGGAAGAAATACCTAAGAAATGAATCATAGTCAATTCACATGAATTTACCTTTGTATGAAATTTCACTTGAATACTCTCAATCTTAAAAACAGATGATTACATGGTGTTCTTTCAACTGACAGAACATATCCTCACACAAAACAACAGAAGCAATTAAATCAGACCTCTATAAACTTTATTTCCTTTTGAAATTATCTCAGTTACATTTTAACAGCCTTTAGTAGATAACGTTTATGATAAAGAATCAAATTCTTGGAGTTACTTAACTTTGTATGGTGACAGATGGTAACTAGACTTATCATGGTGATCATTTTGTAATGTATAAAAATACTGAATCAGTATGTTGTACACCTGAGACGAACACAACACTTTAATAAGTCAACTGTATTTAAAAAAAAAAAACTTGGGTTTTTTTTTTCACACACACACACTGTATTTTATTTTTACAAGAGATAAATAAACTGACACCAAGCATTGTAAATGGATGACCACAACAAAAGCAACAATGACTGCAATTACCAAACACGAAACACACTCATACTATGTCATATAATATTGACATTCAGTCCAGTAATCCTCCACAGTAACAGCTCCTTTACTTTGTATATTGATTTGTATATTTTTTGATTCTGAAAATTGATTTGTATATTTTTTGATTCTGAGTCCTTGTGGGTTTTTTTTTTATTGAAACAGAAAGTCACAAAAATTATAATCATCCTCATCAGTTCACTCAGTCCCATGTAATTAATTTTTTTTCATCTTGATCTTTTGTTAGCACTTTTATGAATTCATCAGTTTTCCATTAGAGTTCCGAAAATGCTTATTCATTCAGTTCAGCAGTATAAAATCTTGGGATTTTTAACAGCCAATTCTTATCAGTCATACTACTGATGTTTAAATTTATGCATTTTTCTCTGAAAAAAAGATTGTACAAGGTCTTGAAAGTCATGCTAAAAAAATCATTTCTAATAGTTATTGTCTCATCTGATATCTCAAATATATGTTATCTGTTTCATTAAGGAATATGAACAAACTAAGTAATTATTACATTTTTTACTTTACCATTTACTAATTGTGTGTTACTAGGAAACTTACTTAATCTCCCTGAGCCTATTTCCTTCTAGTAAAAGGTATATAAGCCACTATAATAGTGATATATATCATTAATGATATATAAGTCACTGGACAGTTCTGAGAAGTAAATGAGATAATTCATATAAATCATTCAGAAATATGCCTAACATATAGGGCCAAATCTACATTAAGAATAGTTATCAGTATTAATGTGGTACAGAGGTAGTGAGAAATTATATTAATGTATGTAAAAGTAAAGTATCTAGCACATTGCTGGTCATACATTAGGCAATTTTCCCTCATTCATATCCAAGTATTTAAAAAAAAGGAGCTTCAACTGTTTTGACATGTTTTAACACTGGGCTGGGATGGAAGGGTGGGTAGAATTTCTTGAGACTAGGGATGTTAATTCTACCCTCCCTCTCCTCTATAGTCTTGCCCAGCTTAATCAAAAAAAATAAATTGGACTAGATGCATTTAAAAACCACTCAAATTTTTCTATTATTTATGGTTTTATTTATTTGAAAAAAATCCCTAATTATTAGTAGCTCACATGTAAAATGAAACACTCTTAAAACCTTATAAACTAAAACTTAAAAAAACGAAGGTTCCATGACTTCACTGGTGGCACAGTGGATAAGAATCTGCCTGCCAATGCAGGGGACACGGGTTCGATCCCTGGTCTGGGAAGATCCCACATGCCGCAGAGCAACTAAGCCCATGCACCACAACTACTGAACCTGTACTCTAGAGACCGCGTGCCACAACTACTGAGCCCGTGCAACACAACTACTGAAGCCCGCGTGCCTAGAGCCTGTGCTCTGCAACAAGAGAAGCCACTGCAATGAGAAGCCCGTGCATCGCAACGAAGAGTAGCCCCCGCTCGTCACAACTAGAGAAAGCCCATGCGCAGCAACGAAGACCCAATGTGGCCAAAAATTAATTCTTTAAAAAACAAAAACAAACAAACAAAAAAACCCACAAACGTTCCTATAACCAGGTTGTCTGAGCAAATATTCCTTATTAGTAAGTAAAGTCTGTTACATCATATACATGTAACGAAAGAGTTAAATGCAACCTTAAAAATCTTAATATATTCATTTTTTGTTTTTGAAATGAGGCTTTCCTTTTAAGACTTACATTTCTATTTCAGTTCAACCTATTAGATTAACTTCTAAAAAACTTCCCTGGAGTAGAAGTCCAAAAGTTTTGGTTTACAATGACTAAGATTTTTTAAAAATCTATTCCAAAGGAAGGAAGGAACTATTTTGAGGTATCTGTAATTCAGAGTAAAATTTTTTAAAAACTTGTTTCAAAATATTTCCAGTACATGAAAGGAGCCTATTGTTGAACTAAATTACTATCTGTGAGACTTGTTCATGACATGAAAAAATATACTGTAAAAAAATTTCAGTGATTAATTTAATTAGCATTTAATTTTTCAAGTCTCTTATCTGCCAGTTACAGTAGTTCTTCTCTGAACAGAGAAAGTACTTACTGCAAGACAGAAGTTACATGATATTACATAATAACTCTGAAAATAAGTCCATTAATTGCCTTTGAAGCTAGGGATTATTTTATTTAAATTTATGGGCTTGACGTAGAGCCTATTTATAAACTAGTCACCTGTCATGATACATGTTTTGGGACTGAGAAATAATGAAATCCCTTCAATATTTCAGGAAACTTCTAAACCCTATTGTATAGAGTAAGAATAGATTTTAAACAATGCCAAATTTTCTTGCTGCAGGATTAATATTATTTAAGCTTTGTAAATAAAACACCTTTGACTCCTTCCTCTATATGCTTCATGATTGTTTTTAGTTCTTACTTTACACTAGACTTGTGGATAGAAAACATATACTTCTAGTGTTGAATAAATTTGATGTAGTGGAAACAGGCTAATTTTCAATATTATTTTATACCTCTAGCATAAGTAACAGAAGTTACCCTCTTCATCTTAAATATATGGTTCTCTTCAACCCTTTTATTAGACATTGGTATATAACTTTGATAATAGATACTTATAGCGCTTATTATAATTAGGTAGTAAAGAACACTCGTTTTGCCACTCCTATTTTATTAGACATTGGTATATAACTTTGATAACAGATGCTTACAGACTTATTATAATTAGGTAGAAAAGAACACTCGTTTTGCCACTCCTATTTTATCAAAACATCTCTCATAAAAAAGGTGGTACGATTTTTTTATAGGTTATTAAATTGGAAGGACATGAGTACCTTTTAATTAACATGCACTATTTTCACTATTTTTGTTACTGTGTAGTAGGACAATTTGATGAAGGGCACTACTTAAAAATTATATTAAAAAAAACCTGGAATACACACATGCCAATATGAATACTGATTCCAACCCACCAGTTAAAGTTGTCTCTATTATTTTTTCTCTGCTTCAATACTTCCAATAAATTCCCCGTTAAATCTTTGTTAAAGGAAGAAAAACTTTTGCGATTCCTAGGAAGATTAACTAAAAATAAATATATCCTGCCTTAGAATGTAAGAATGTAGTAATAACCATTTCCTATACTTACTATTAGTGTATCTGATAAAAGACAAACTGACAAAATGTTAATAAAATACAAACTGATTATGAGGAGGCTACAAGTGACCCAGATACGGTTCTGTTCTATGTAATAAAAAAGGGAGTGATCCAATTATTAAAACAATAATTATCAACTACAATTTAACAATGTGCAAAATGTTCAAAAATAAAATGTGATAACAGAAATATTCAGTCAAAATGCTAAAAATTTACATGTTAAGTTAGCCTTCTCTATTAATTCAGGAAAATCACTTTTTCTATTTTTACCCAATTTTGAAGTGATTTTACTTGCTAGCAAACATTCCCTACAAAAAAAATAAAGTGTTGACTATCTTTCAATTGAAACTAAAAGTTTCCTTTAAATTCCTTAAAATAATGGCTAATTATCATCAACTTACAGTAAGGAAGAGATGGATGAGAAGTCATTCTTCTGACATTATTAATGGCTTTCTTAATCATCTGTTAACAAAGAAAAATCATTCTTTTACAGTTACAATAAAAAGTAGTATTAAAAATTTAAATTGTGACAGGAGATTCAAATAACATTTATTTATTTTTACATGATTCCATAACTATTGTAATGGGTGCTAAAAATACTAAACATGGTAACAGAAATGAAATTTAATAGTTCAGCTCTCTAACATTTAAGTGTACATACATTTTCTGCATCATTACCTAGTATCTAAGAACAAATTCACCTCAAGAATTTAGTCTTACCTCCTTTCTTGCCAATTCTTTTCTTATCCCATTAAATTTATTGGAACAATCCTGAATAGTATAAGGTTAAAAAGACAGGCAGAAGCATGTGAAAAAAAAAAAAAAGAGGTAAACAGAAAACTGTATAAATTTTTAACTGATAGTTTGGAACTATTTATTTACCCATTTTAAAATTATGCTTTGAATGATTTACATAGCCTGTCAAATAAGAGTAAACTAAATATGTGAAATTAAAGGGATAATTTTAATTTATAGACTATTTCCTACTTATAACTCTAACTATAGTTATAGGTTATCCTAAGTTTGTAGCACCAGTTCATGTATATTTTGTTGTTACTGTTCTTTTGGATTTTAAATTGTTCAATTAGCCTAAAGCTGTAAGTAAAGTGGGGATTTGGGAGGGAGGGAAGGAACTAGGCCAGCAGAATCAGTGAGGGATAGAAACACTGAAAGATATATATGGCTGCAGTTATACTCCAAAACAGCAGAAATTGGTCATAACTAGTATTCATTAGCATTCATAATTTAATAAAATAATAGGATTAAGAAAATTTTGATCAAATTCTCTACACACAAAAAACAACCTTCTGAATGTTACTTCTGTTTAGTAAACTTCATGTTTAAATCCCTTGCCCCTCTTAATTTAGAAAAAGTCTAAAGATTCCTGTTCTTTCTTTTAATTATCATTTTTTTTCTGGTAAGAGCATCAAAGGAAAATCATGAGTAAAAAAATAAAAGAAAGTTAAATAAGTTTCTGAAAGCATATGTAGAATATTATAAGGGAAAGAAATCATTAATTATTTTAGAAGATCCATATAAAAAGGAACCACCTTATTATATTGGTGTCTTTTTCCTGAGGATGGAGTGGGATAATCCCAATACTTATGTTTACAAACCACAATGACCCCAACTAAAAAAGATGTCCTTCTAACATTTAAATAGGAAGAAAATTCAGTCCTAAGAGGAATAACAATGGTAAATTTCCATATTATAATACTCTGGAGAATAAACAAATATTTTCTGAGCACCTACTAAATGTTCTACTTAGAGATCTATTCTACTTAGAGATCATCAATATATAAGGCAGGCATAACATAATCTCTCAAAGAGCTTGCATTGCAGAGGGTATTAAAAAAAGACAACCAAATAATGAATAGATAATTTCCAAACTGATGAGATGATAAAATGGGATAATATGATGATCAAATGAGATAACAGTGTGACTGGCAGTAGTGTAGGGAGCAGCAGATACCTTTGCTAAGGAAGCAAGGGAAATCTCTGGGAATTTGAGTTGAGATCTGAATGGTAAACAGAAGAAGAGTATTTCAAGCAGAAAACAAGGTAAAGGCTCTGAGCTTGATGTGCTCAAGTGACAGAAAGAAGGCCAGTGTGACCAGAGCAAAGAGAATCAGGTGTGGAAACAAGGGAGATGCTGCTGCAGAGGCTGGCAGAGTTTAAATCACATAGGGCCTTAGAGGCCATGTTAAGGACTTGATTTAAAGCTGTACTGGGAAATCTTCAAGTCTTAAGCATTGGAGTGATAACCTGAATGATCTTTTAGAAAAAAGCAACTCTGCATGCTGTGTATAAAACAGAGGGAGCAGTATAGAAGCAGAGAGACCAGAAAGAAAGCTGTTACAGGAAGAATTGTATCATATTCTCTGAAAATGGAGTTGGAAAAAGTGCTTACTATTTCTTTTTGTATATTTTGTATATTCTCTTTAAGTTCTTTAAAAGATAATAATATCAGTAGGTTTTACAAATGAATTTTAATGTATCTGTCCATTGGAAAAAATTTAACTATTAATGACCAACTCTTTTCTTTTGAATAATCACTAGATTGCTTTTCAAATTCTTAATACTTAAAATACTCCTACCTGAAATCAATGAGTGAAGGGGAATGGAGGGCTTTAACACAAGCTCTACCACAAATTTGAGATAGTGACCTGAGTTAAATTCCTTGACCTTTCTGGATCTCAAGCTTCATCTAAAGAATGGTAAGTAGGAGTAATTACAACAGCTACAACAGATATCTCAAACAATAATAAGGTTATATGAGTGATAAAGGAACTGCATTAAGTATAAAATATTATCAGGTATTATTAAAGATGACTGAGCCTTTATTTAAATAATTACCCTTACAAAAACCACCTACCACCTAGAAAGCCATGGAAAGAACTGCTGGTGCTGGGTTTCTTTGGTTCTGTGTATGAATTCCTATACCCTAAGTGTCAACAAAGGAATCTCATGTGGGTATAAACATGGATCACAGCTTAGGTAATAAGGGCTCAAGAAGATCCTCCATTACTACAGAAAAATTCTGTTTCAGTTCATCTGCATATTATATTTTGCTTAAATTAAAAAAAATTTATATCATTTTTATTTGTTCAAAAAAAGAAAAATTTATTTGTCTCAGCATCAACTAACAGTTATTAGTTGATAACCATTTAAAAATATTATCTAGACTAGGGGTTGGCAAACCTTTTTCATAAAGAATTAGATAATAAATGTTTTGGACTCTATGGGCATATAGTCTCTGCTCAGATACTCAATCCTACCACTGTAATGTGAAAGCATCCATAAACAAAATATTAAAAAAATGAGTGTGGCTATGTTCCAATAAAACTTTATTTATAGACAATAAAATCTGAATTTCATATAATTTTCATGTGTCACAGAATACCATTCTTCTTTTGATTTTTTTTCAACAGCTGAAAAATGCAAACACCATTCTTAGCATGTTGTCGATACAACAGGTAGTAGGCAGGATTTGACCCATAGGCCATAGTTTGCTGAGGCCTAATTTGGTTCCAAATAATTATTACTTAAAATATAGCTCTTTGTATTTTCAATTATTTATTTAAAATAATTTTTGTTACCCTTTTCAAATGAAAACATATTATTCTTCGAATCAAAATTTATAATTTCCAACAAGTATGACTTATTAAAAAAATTAAGAATTAAAAAAAAATATTTAGGGCTTCCCTGGTGGCGCAGTGGTTGAGTCCGCCTGCCAATGCAGGGGACACAGGTTCGTGCCCCGGTCCGGGAAGATCCCACATGCCGCGGAGTGGCTAGGCCCGTTAGCCATGGCCACTGAGCCTGCGCATCCAGAGCCTGTGCTCCGCAACGGGAGAGGCCACAACAGTGAGAGGCCCCCATACCACACACACAAAAAAAAAATTTACATCATCTTTTATCTATTAAGTTAGAGAGAAAAACAGGACATTTATACACAAATATGTTTAACTTTACATACCACTGATGCTCCTCTGCCAGTCTGTGTACTACCAAGCCATGGCATGTTAATTGGAGTACCAGGATTGCTATGTGTGTATGGGGTTGTACCCTGCACAGCTGTTAAATCATCACGAGCATGTATAACCAAGAAATCTTCTGACCTACAAAGGAATATCAGCCAGAATGAAAGCAACCCATCAGTTCTTCATTTCTTCTGTTATACCTGAAAGCTCTAACATATGACTTTGTACTTCCCTTTAAAATTAATTTTCTTCAGCTCTGAACTCTCAACTTACAGACAATAATTTTGTACGTGAACAATTTCAGATCCCTTCACCTATTCTCTTCTAACCCTCGATTCCCTTCTTTAAAGCTCCAGCCACCCCTTCTTTACTCTTTAGCGTATCAATTTCCACTTTGCTTACAATCTAGGACTATTCCTTTAAAAAATCATTTGAAAGGTATAGTTCTGTGGATTTCATTATTCGTACTGCAATGTCACCAAATAAAAACAAAGTATAAGGGTACCCTTTGGTTTCCATTTCTATATCATCATCTACCCAAGTATAGATCTGTGTAGCCAGAATTCCAGAAACATCTAGTTCTTGAACATCATGGCTTGAAGCAATTGCTATGCAGTTTCTATTCGCCTGAAAAATAAATCATACAGTACTTTTTAAATAAAAATGCGTAACATGTATATGCGCTACTTTTGAAAATGGAGACTACAAAACAGCCTCTAGAAATGATAACTTTAAGGTATAGAATAAATAGTATTTTCACAAATATTTTAAATTAATTTTAATAAATAACTTTGAGTGAAATAATCATCAGCTTGAGCTTGGAGATATGTTTATATTCTAAGAATTCCAGAGCATTCAACAGAAAGTCAGCTATAAATGGAAATGCACATGCCACTTCATTTCTTCTCCCAGCACTGTCTCTCTAGTCTACTAGAATGGTACAATCTCCTTAAGGTTTGCACAGTTCAGAAATGTGGAGTGAGATGTTGAACAATATAGGGGCCCTGGGAGGTAAGGAAAGGTAAGGGAGATAAGGAACTCCAAACTAAAGAAATAATGGTGAATTATTCAAATAAGATGGTATCACTTTCACCTAAAGCCTTTCAATCTTAGGCAAGACAAACAGAATTTGGGAAAGGGTCACAAAGAAGAGGTGAAGAAGAGTGAGGGAAGTATGTCAGAAAAAATCATAAATGAAAAGTTGGTCAGACTAAATGATAGAAAATTTTAAACATCTACAAATTTAAAACATGTATCTCTAAAACAGAAAATGAAAAGATATTGACAGCAAAAAGAAAACAGGATTAGTATTTCCATTATGTAAAATGCTAAATACAAACTAATAAGAAAAAACTGAGACCCAAGAGATATGTGGGAAAAGGATATTAACTAGACTGTTGGAAGGTAATTCTCCATGGGACTCTCCACTTTTGTATGTCTTGTGAGTTAGCCAATGACTGCCTTTGTTTCACGGTATTATTGCCAGGATGTCTATATAGCTATAGTCTCTCCCTCCAGATCAAAAGGCAGATAAGCTTAATGTACATTAGAAAAGATTTGGGTATCATTGGCCTTCTTGCTGTCCCTTTGTGGGAAATGTACCTCAGGGAACCAGAGCAAAAATGCTAACATTCTAGTTTTTGCTATTAGTAATAAACTGTCCTTTGTCTCTGGTCTTGTGTCTTCTAACAGTATCCATTAAACTGTGAAAGTTAACTTGTTCCATTGAATGCAGGGGAAAATCTCAGATCATTCTTGACACAGATAATTCACAACTAAACAAATGGGGAAAAGTTCAATCTCATCAGCATTTTAAATTACTGCAATTTAAAGCAAAGGATATTTCTTAGCTACAAATTTAACAAAGATGTAAAAACAATATATTTGAAGAAATAAAAATTAAACAAGTACACTCTTACAGAGTCAACAGGAGACTTTGTATATGACTGTTCATTACTATTTACTTATATAATATATCCAAGTAAGAGAAAAAAGCTAGTCTGTTTTATAGCACAAAATATTAAAACCTTATTTTCTTCAGGGGAAGGAAGTGACTTGTTGAGTGTAAATAATAATTTTATATTTGTATTGTGTAATATGTATATATCATATTATATAGATACTACATCATGAGAACTGCCTGGCTAAGGGGCGAATCCCAAACTTGCCTGCTATGAACAGAACTAGTCACTGTTAGGGAGAGTCTATGAGGAATATGAGATGAAGAACACAGGTAAAGATGAGGACAGAATGACAAAGGATCTATCTCGGTGAAATCAAAGAAAAGACAGGCATAGGGAATTCCCCAGTGGTCCAGTGGGTAAGACTCTGCGCTTTCACTGCTGAGGGTGTGGGTTCAATCCCTGGTCAGGGAACTAAGATCCCACAAGCCGCACGGTGAGGGCAAAAAAGACAGACATAGCATAGGAAGATGAAGAATCAACTAGAAGTCCCTATACATTTTGCAGTAAGGCAATTAGGGAAGATAGGAGGGGAAAATGACTAAGATAAATTTCAACCTTGGACCACTGTACCGAAGGCTACCTCTTCTGTAAGTAGCTTATAGACACCTCTAAGGAGGATATTGAGTAAGAAAGCTAAGGAATACAAAGAAAACACTCTAGTTGGGCAGCTATTATAGCTGAAAGTCAAAGAGGGAGAATTTCTGTGAGTCACATATAAGCTTAATTTTGATCTATACGAAGAATCACATTCAACATATTCATATAAAGAAAACAGGAAACATTTTCTTTGGATTAGCTGCATGTGTTGTATAAATTCTAAAGGCAGGGGGACTTCCCTGACGGTCCAGTGGTTAATATTCTGTGCTTCCACTGCAAGGGGCATGGGTTCGATCCCTGGTCGGGGAACTAAGATCCCGCATGCCAAAAAATAAAAATAAAATAAAATAAATAAATTCTAAAGGCAACTGCATATATAAATACTTGAGACCTCTCTCTGTGTAGTAATAAAACATTTTATCTGCTATATATCCAAGATCAAATAAATTATCAAACAATATAATCATTTTATAAAATAAAAAATGTATTCACATTGCAATTTAAGGAGTAGAAAGTAGCTCTGGGAAAGGGAAACACTGCTACTGAATAAACTGACAGAACAGGAGACATTCTCCAACTATGAATACTTAATCAAAGAAAAGAAAAATGTCTATGTACTTACTTTATTAACAGCAAAGGCAGTAATTATATCAGATTCCTTATGAATAATTCTTGCTTTACCTCCAGGATATCCCGAATCTGCTTCTATCTAAATGGAGGGAAAGAAAATACAAAAATACAGTGATTTTAGTAAATGAAAAAACATAATATATGTCAGTCTTTCATTTAATACTTGCATAAATTAAGAAACTTTTCAGGTATTTCAAATCCAAAGGTACTATTTTACATGTTACTTATTTCTAAAACAAAATTTGGCAAGAGGAATTTACATCTTTTCAAATTTGCTTTTTCACATATAAAAAGATCATTGATATACAACTTCATTAACTGCTTATGTTCTTAAGCTGCAATAAGTTAACTTTAAGACATTCTAATTATTAACGTTAAGATAAGTTTACCGCGTTTCGTAGTATTATAATCCTTTGATATTTTAAATATTTTAATATTAAAAGGTCAGAAGGTAAATATCTTAGGTTTTGCAGACCAGTAAAGAATTATGTTGCATATTCTTTTTTAAAACAACCTTTCAAAAATATAAAAACCATTCTTAGCTCATGGCCTACAGAAGAACAAGTAGGACACAGCCAGCTGAATATATTTTACTGACTCTTTATCTAAAATAACTTTTAATTTATTAAAGGACTCTGAAATCCGGAAAGGCATAGTAATTTGCCCAAGTCAGTAATCATTTTAATAGCTGAATAAACCATAATTCAATATACTTTGGACAAGGGAAATATTATTTGACCTTTTGCTTACCCCACAGAAGGTATATACACCTTTCAACTCAGAAGAGAGTACTGTATAAAATCAACATTTACTAAAATAAACAGAGGTAAAATGAAGAGGCAATTGTTAAGAGTTGGAGATGTTACTTAATATACTATTTTGTTTCATTTTATTTTATCCTAACCTTCAACCTTTAAAATGAATTATTATAAATTGTTTCACAACTCATTGTGCAGTGCAGAAGTTATTAATTTGAAATCAGAAAACAAATTTACTTCCTGGAAAATTTAGATAAAATATCACCAATCCCCATCCATCGTTTGACCACAGAACTGAGTAGGGTGAGCAGTATTTTTAAAAATGGCAACTAAGATGACAGTTCATTTGCAAAGTTGAAAGAGACATAATCAAACCAAAATAACCATATGCAATCAAAACTCATAGTCACTGGATGTAAAGATGTCAAATATACTCTAATCTTAAATGCAACTGGATAACAAACATGAAAGAATTTCACTGCTCGTACCAGCATTTAGGTTGATTTGAGAAGTCAACTTCTTTTCTAAATAAAGTCTTAGTTCTGGTTGAGGTCCATCATCCAGTAAGAATGTCTAAGTCAAATTCTGTAATTTCATGACCAAAATCCCAACTTAACCACCTATCTGCCTGGTATCTAAAGTACACTAAGGGTCCACTACTGGGTGTTGAAGAAATTGGAAATAAAGACAAATGATATTTCCATGGAATAGAGGGATATGCTATTTGCTGGTAATGAATGGGTGGGTGGAAAATTTCAGTTTCACCGGCAGCACTTCTTCAAACTTTACACTCACAGAGAGGAAAGCATGAACTTCATAAACGCTTCTTCAGTGTGGGAATACATTCCTGTCCTTTCATTATCTAGATTTACTAAAACATTGTTTCTCAATAGTGCGGTCCCAAGAAGATCTGTGTGAGAATCAATTAAAGGGGGTGGGGTGGGGTAGAAGGAATGGTGTTTGGCATCAAGAGTTTATGCATATTCAATTTTGAAAACAATCGTAAGTTGTAGGAGATGAATTTGGAGAAGTAGGCACAGTTTAGCTTGCATGGGGCCTTAAAAGCCATAATAAAGAATTCAGATTTTATTTTAAGGTTAGAAAACCATTGGAGGGTTTTGATAATTCTGGATGTTGTGGGACAAAACATAAGGGGCGTGAGACTGGCTGCCAGGAAACTAGTTAAGAGGCAACTACAGTAGCTGAAGTAAGAGGCAGCGGTGTATTTGATTAGAGGAGTAGGAATGGTGGTACTGATTAAGTGGTTAGCATTAGGATAAATTTTGCCAATGGCTGAGACTACAGTAGTGAGTAAAAGAGAGGAAGCAAGGGTGACTCCCAGTTTTCAGACCGTTCTCAAAAAATGATACTGAGACAAAAGTGAAGGAAAGAATAGGTTTAGGTTGGGATTAGGGGAAGACAGAAAATTCTATGTTTTGACATTGAGGGGGAGGTAACTAATAGATTATATATGCAAGTCTGGACTTCATGAAATGAGCAGGGCTGGAGAGAATTAAGAATTATAATTTGTATGGAAACACAAAAGACACTGAATAGCCAAAGCAATCTTGAGAATGAAAAACAGAGCTGGAGGAATCAGGCTCCCTGACTTCAGACTATACTACAAAGCTACAGTAATCAAGACACTATGGTACTGGCACAAAAACAGAAATATAGATCAATGGAACAGGATAGAAAGCCCAGAGATAAACCGACACACATATGGTCACCTTATCTGTGATAAAGGAGGCAGGAATGTACAGTGGAGAAAGGACAGCCTCTTCAATAAGTGGTGCTGGGAAAACTGGACAGGTACCTGTAAAAGTATGAGATTAGATCACTCCCTAACACCATACACAAAAATAAGCTCAAAATGGATTAAAGACCTAAATGTAAGGTCAGAATCTATCAAACTCTTAGAGGAAAACATAGGCAGAACACTCTATGACATAAATCACAGCAAGATCCTTTTTGACCCACCTCCTAGAGAAATGGAAATAAAAATAAACAAATGGGACCTAATGAAACTTCAAAGCTTTTGCACAGCAAAGGAAACCACAAACAAGACCAAAAGACAACCCTCAGAATGGGAGAAAATATTTGCAAATGAAGCAACTGATAAAGGATTAATCTCCAAAATTTACAAGAAGCTCATGCAGCTCAATAACAAAAAAACAAACAACCCAATCCAAAAATGGGCAGAAGACCTAAATAGACATTTCTCCAAAGAAGATATACAGCCTGCCAACAAACACATGAAAGAATGCTCAACATCATTAATCATTAGAGAAATACAAATCAAAACTACAATGAGATATCATCTCACACCAGTCAGAATGGCCATCATCAAAAAATCTAGAAACAATAAATGCTGGAGAGGGTGTGGAGAAAAGGGAACACTCTTGCACTGCTGGTGGGAATGTGAATTGGTATAGCCATTATGGAGAACAGTATGGAGGTTCCTTAAAAAACTACAAATAGAACTACCATATGACCCAGCAATCCCACTACGGGGCATATACCCTGAGAAAACCATAATTCAAAAAGAGTCATGTACCAAAATGTTCATTGCAGCTCTACTTACAATAGCCAGGAGATGGAAACAACCTAAGTGTCCATCGACAGATGAATGGATAAAGGAGATGTGGCACATATATACAATGGAATATTACTCAGCCATTAAAAGAAATGAAATTGAGCTATTTGTAATGAGGTGGATGGACCTAGAGTCTGTCATACACAGTGAAGTAAGTCAGAAAGAGAAAGACAAATACTGTATGCTAACACATATATATGGAATCTAAAACAAACAAACAGAAAATCGTCATGAAGAACCTAGGGGCAAGATGGGAATAAAGACGCAGACCTACTAGAAAATGGACTTGAGGATACGGGGAGGGGTAAGGGTAAGCTGGCACAAAGTGAGAGAGTGGCATGGACATCTGTACACTACCAAATGTAAAACAGATAGCTAGTGGGAAGCAGCCGCATAGCACAGAGAGATCAGCTCAGTGCTCTGTGGCCGCCTGGGGGGTGTGATGGGGAGGGTGGGAGGGAGGGAGACACAGGAGGGGGGAGATGTTGGGATATGTGTGTGTGTATAGCTGATTCACTTTGTTGTAAGGCAGAAACTAACACACCATTGTAGAGCAATTATACTTCAATAAAGATGTTAAAAAAAATCACAATGAATATGGTCTTAAAGGTCATCTTAATATAAGGTTTCAAGTCATGCTTATAAAATGTGATTGGGCTGGATAAATGAGGGAAAAAAACCCAAATATGAATGCTAAAAGAGTTTTTATGAGATTAAACAGATAAAAAAAGTAAACAGGACAATTGTGGTTGACATGTATACACTGATGTGTATAAAACTGATGACTAATAAGAACCTGCTATAAAAAAACTAAAATAAAATTCAAAAAAAAAAAAAAAGTAAAGAATTATCATATGATCCAGCAATTCCACTTCAAGGTAAATACACAAAGAACTGAAAGCAGAGACTGGAATAGATATTTGTATACCAATGTTCACAGCAGTACTACCCACAATAGTCAAAAGACTGATACAACCCAAATGTCCATTAATAGCTGAATGGATAAACGAAATGCTATATATACATAATGGAATATTATTTAACCTTGAAAAGAAAGGAAATTCTGAAACATGCTACGAAATGGATGAACCTTGAAGGTGTTATACTAAATGAAATAAGCCAGTCACAAAAGTACAAATATTGTACGATTCCACTTATATAGGTATCTAGGGAAGTAAAATTCATAGACAGAACGTAAAATGGTAATTGGCAGGGGCTGGGGGGAGGAGTGGCAGAAATGGAGAACTACTGTTTAATGGGTAAAGAGTTTCAGTTTAGGGAGATGAAGAAGTTCTGGGGACGGATGGTAGTGATGGTTGCAAAACCATGTGAATGTACTTAATGTTACTGAACTGTATACTCAAAATGATTAAACTGATAAATTTTATATATATATTTTACCAAAATTTTAAAAAAAGGAAATCTTATGTGGAAACTGATCTGAATAGTGTCTGGGTTCCACAAAGCTTCCCTTAGGAGTGAAGAAGGGAATAGTACTAACAGACTAAATCCAGGATTCTACTACTATTTCAATTAAAGCAACAGCATGTTTAAAACTATCAACTCTCATTTAGTAAATAAGACTTCAAGGGTGGAATGAGCTCGGTGTCACAGAACAGGTCTATAGAAAAGCTGTACTCCAGGTCTCATTAGTTGTTTTCAGTTACTAAGACTTTCTACAATATAAAGCTGTATGCCTGGAGTACTTCAGCACTACTCTAATGATATAATAAAACGAACATGAAGATGAGATCTAAAGACTATCAAAGGCATACTAGAAAGAAATGGGAAGCAGTCAGATGAATATAAAATGACACCAATACCCAAAATATTAGGGAATATAAATATTAAGAAATAATTTTGTTTTCAAGATTATAGCAGAGAAATGAGAGGTAATAACACCACAGATTCTACTGTGTATTAAAAGGATAAGGGAATATTATGCATAACTTTACATCAATAAATATGACAACGGAAATGAAGCAGATAAATTTCTTGAAAGGTATGGACTACCAAAAGCTCACTCAAGAAGAAACTGAAAACCTGAACTGCTCTATATCTGTTAAAGAAAGAAACTGAAGTTGTAGATTTAAAAACTCCAGGCCCAGAAAATTTCTCTGGTGAATTCTACCAAACACTTAAAGAAGAAATAATACTGATTCTACACAAATTCTTCCAAACAATTAAAAAGGAGAGAACATTTTCCAACTCACTCTGTGAGGCCAGCATTTGTTAAAACACACACACACACACACACACACACACACGAAAAAAAACAAAGATAAAACAAAAAACCCAAAAACATTAAAAGAAACTAAAAACCAGTATCTTTCATAAACATAGGTACAAAAATTCTTAACAAAAATTTTAACAGATCAAATCTAATAATATATTAAAAATATACCACATCATGACCATATGGTTCTTACCCTGGGAATGCAAACTTGATTTAACATCAAACAAAGCCATCAATCTACTTAGCCATATTAAACAGACTCAAAGCAGAAAAACCATATGATCATCTCAACAGGAGAAAAAAAAAAAGCATTTGACAAATTCCAACATCCATGCCTGATTAAAAACTCTCAACAACCTGAAGAAAGAAAGAAACTTCTTCAGTCTTATGAAGGGCCTCTAAAAAAACCTTACAGATAACATCATACTTGATGACAAAAGACTGCATGCTTCCTCCCCAAGATCAGGAACAAGATAAAAATGTCTGTTTTCACCATTTCTATTCAATACTAGACTGGAAGTTCTAGTTAGTGCGGTAAGATAGTAGGGTATTAGCATAAAGATAAACAAATAGATCAATGGTCCAAAACAGAGTCCAGAAATAAACTTCCAGATATATGTCAACTGACTTTTTAAGAGAGAAAAGCAATGCAGTGGAGGAAAGGATAATCAAAGTGGTGGGACAACTGATACACAGATTTAAAAAAAAAAGTAACTACAATACATACTTCACACCGTATTAAAAAATTAACTGAAACTGGGTCATAGGTCTAACCATGACTATAAAACATCAACAAAGCAGGAGAAAATCTTTGTGACGTTAGGTTAGGCAAAATTCTTATAGAAAGAAAATCCATACACAGAACAAATTTTGATGAGCTCCAATATATCAATTAAGAACTTCTGGGGCTTCCCTGGTGGCGCAGTGGTTGAGAGTCCGCCTGCCGATGCAGGGGACACGGGTTCGTGTCCTAGTCCGGGAGGATTCCCACATGCCGCGGAGCGGCTGGGCCCATGAGCCATGGCCGCTGAGCCTGCGCGTCTGGAGCCTGAGCTCCGCAACAGGAGAGGCCACAACAGCGAGAGGCCCGCGTACCGCAAAAAAAAAAAAGAAAGAAAAAGAACGTCTGCAGTTTAAAAGAACTTGTAAAGAGAATGAAAAGACAAGAAATCATCTAAGAGGAAATATTTTAAAATCACATATCTAATTTGTATTTAAAATACATAAGGAACTGTTGAAACTCAACTAAGCAAACATACAACCCTATAAAAACAGACACAACATCTGAAAAGACACTTCAACCAAAAAGTTACACAAATGGCAAATAAGCACATGATTAAGATGCTTAATGCAAATTAAATCCATAACAAACTACCAGTACACATCTACTAGAATGGCTAAAATAAAAAGGCTGACCATACTAAGTGTTGGTGAGAATGTTAAGCAACTGATTTCATATACTGTCGCTGAGAATGTAAAATGGTACAATGGAAAATACTTAAGCAGTTCCTTAAAAAGTTAACCATACACCTACACTATGATTCAGTCGTTCCATTCCCAGGCATCTACACAAGAGAAATGAAAGCATATGCCCATACAAAAAAACCTGTGCATGAATATGATAAGTAGTCTTATTTGAAATAGCCCCAAAATGGTAACAGCTCTAGTGTTCATCAACAGGTAAATGGACAAACAAACTGTGGTATAGCCATAAAATGAATATAATTCAGTGATAAAAATGAATGAACTACTGAAATAAACAATATGGAAGAATTTCAAAATAATTATGCTAAGAGAAAGGACACAGAGAAAAAAAGACATATTGTATGATTCTATTTACATAAAATTCAAGAAAATGCAAACTAATCAGTAATGTCAGGAAGCAAATTGGTAGTTGTCTGAGAGAAACGGGGCAAAGTTAGGAAGGGAGAAGCAAGGAAGGAATTAAAGTTTTGAGGTTGATGGATATATTCATTATCTTGATTGTGATGATGGCTTCACCAATGTATACATATGTCAAAGTTGACCAAACTCTACACTTTAATAAATATGTGCAGTTACTTTAAGTCAGGTATACCTAACAAACCTGTTTAAAATAAAACTGTAGCAGATGGCTTGGAAAATTCTGGCCAAAAATTGTTATGATGTTAACCAAACAGAATGACTGCCTTTTGATGTAGTGTGATGACTACAGAAATACAACATTCTGATTATTAACATTTTATAAAATCTGTCAAAAGAAAAGTCTTAGGATAAGAATTCATGCTAATGTATAGACTATAATAATTAATGAGTACCCAGGCAAAGAATATTGTTAACTGATTAAAAGTCTGAATTACGTTCCCTCAAAACTTCTGAAGGCCATTAGAAATTTCCAAAGTTAAGTATGGACGGCATATATTTACTTTGCCAAAGTTTTAGTTACAATATACACTTTATATCAAATCAGTCTTTTTAAATTAATTGCATAGAATCCTTTGGGAAAGAAAAAGAAGTGGAAATTAGTAGCCTCAAAAAAAATATTTTGAAAAATCATTCCCCTAAAAATTACTCTGTTGAGATTGTCTTAAAATAAGAATATGAAACATATAAATTAAATACCAACCTACTAAAAGTTGTATTTGAATGTCTGATCACAGAACATCTGGGAGTTATTTTATGATTGTACAAATTCTCATCCTTTCTGCTCTTATTCTCAAGTACTCTGAGTAGTTACTATGCATAAGGCAATGTGCTATATGCTACTGATACCAGTAAAACAAAGGCTACATAATAGTATTTGATATATTTCAAGTAATTTACATCATAGGAGAGAATTTTATCTTCAAAAGTGATACTTGCAGAAACAGAACAATACTACTATACTTCTATAATACCTACTGTAATTACATTTTATTAAGAACCTTAGTTTTATTTACTCAGAAAAATCTGCAGCCAAAACAGGATACATTCAACTCCCTTTAAAACTGCATTGTCTTAATAACAAAACAGAAACAATTTTTATGATTGCAATATTTAACTTGTTAAAAAAAGAATAATTTGAGGGAATAGTAATTTAATTGCATTAGAAACAAAGTCCAGTCCAAAACTAAAATGCAAACACTTTGTTTTTCTTGTTAAAGAATGCAATTTCTAATTTCAGTTGAATGATATTTTGTACCTTATTGATGTTTGGCTCCTCCATCATAGAATTTTTGATGGTTTCACAGCTGTCCTCTAATGACTTCATCAAGAAAGAATAACCACATGACAAAGAGTAAGGATGAGATGTAACATGCAAAATACTGGGGATATTTTTTTTAATTTTATTTTTAACTAAATTTACTAAAAAACAACACTGGACTGAGTTATTATTTTTTTAATTTCATATATTTTAAAAGAAGCATGTGTGGGGATGCATGATTGGGGTTTGGGGAAAACTTAATCTGTCGGAACTCCTTAACTATCACTATAAATTTTATTCTATTTCTTAAGAAATTTTTACCCACTTAACTCATTTGAAACGTTGACATTAAAGCAAGATTGAGCCCAAAGTACTTTATACTACAAATTTCAGAGCTACTAGTGCCAGAGTACTATCAACTGAAAATTAAAGTAAAATTGCTCTCTTACACACTATTAAGTCTTGTCTCCATTATGATACCTCATTCCTCAAGGAAGACCTCCTGATTAGAAAATTTTTGATTCCTAGGTTTCTAATCCTCTCCTTCTCTTGATTTAGCCAGAAACAGTCAATAAAATGCTTGGAGACACATATCATTTTTAAAAGGGGATATTAGCACTTGTTAAAGAAAGAGATGGTTCAAGATCTTTAGTTCTCAGAAAATGGAAAAAAAAAAAAAACAGAAAAAGGAATTGGGGATAAAAATGACAGCTGCCAAGCATTTTTTTTGTTGTTGGTTATGATTCAGATATAGTCTATTTGCAGCTATCTATACTTTACTTCCAAATAAGCACAAACAGGAAAGAACTTCTATTTTAAAAATGCATGTGCCAGCAAACTACATTATATACGAAAAGAAAAGAACTGAGGATACACCAGGATTTTAATGTCAGATGAAGAAAATTTCATTTCCAAACATGTAAAGGAATAAATAAAACAGCACTCTCAAAATACTCTCCAACATCTCCCACTGAAAATTCAAGGCCTGTCACACATCTGTTAATATTTCCTAACCATCTGAAAAGTCAGGGACTTGGGCTCAACTATTTAAGTATAATCATCATTTTATAAAGCAGAGAGATGGAAGGTAATTTTGTTAATACCACAAAAAGGCTAGTCAACTTTCCAGTAAAGATTAAATAACTTTGTACCAACTCTATAAAGTTAATATTTTATTTAATTCCATCTAATCTATGTTTTACTACATAAAATTTTTCTTTTCATATTTCCTTTATCAAAATGTCACTATCATCAAGAATAAAACAACAAAGTAGTAACAAATAATTTCTAATAACTACCATTAATCACGCCAGGTTTTATATAAGTTAAGTTCTGCTAATCAAAGTACTGTAAATCATATTCATTTTAGAGATTTAAAAAAACTAAAATCGGAGAAAATATTTAGCTTAATGATAGCTATAAAACATTCAGTGCAACATTCATATTCATGCTTCTGATTAAAATAATTACAATACAAAAATAACTAAAATTTTCTTAAGATATCATGAAACTCCTAAGAAAACTAAGAATAAAACAGCAGAGGAATTTAACAGGAATAGTTGTACTCATTTATCCATTATCCCTCCATATGCATTCTGGCTTGGTTATGCTCCTCTATTTCCTTAATGACTCTATTTCCTGATTCAACTAGACAATCCAGTGGTAAACTAGTTTTGTTTTGTTTGTTTTGAGAATGATTTCATTTCCCAAATGCACTAAGTATATCAGCAGTGGAGAAATGTTTTTATCTTCATAACTATATTAATCAAATACGGCAACGGTTTTTAAAAAATGATTTTGTACTTGAAATTACTATGCCATATTTGCATGTTCATATTACACGGCACATCAAAGAAATCAAAGAAGTAATAACAAGCAGAGTAAACATGCCATTTGTACAGAATGCAGCAGTGCTTCATATACCATTATCAGGATGCTTTAACTTGTAATAAATTATTTTAGGCAAAGGTATATTTAAAATAAGAAACATTACCTCAGCAGTAAACATATTATAGTTACTCTGACACTCTTATCTAGCACATTCATTTTTTTTTAGCACATTCATTTTTAATTTTATTTATCAAAAAAATTTCTTAAACTGTTTTAAAGGGAATTCATATACTAAATATTTAAGATATATCTGACATAAGGTTAAAAAGAAATACATTAATTTGTATTATATCTAATTGTATCTATTGTTTGCCTAGATTTCAATGTTATACTAAGGTACACATGTCAGAAGTCTTCTAAGTTATTAGCAAGAACACTATATATTTTGTTTCCTGACTTGGCTATTCAAATATATTTACACAATCAGGCAAATAGTAAATAATAACACATGCAGTTGCCTCTTACAAATTAGTTCTTAAACTGAGAGACAATGAGATATATGTAATTTTCCTTTTTCAATAAGGTTAGATGCCATCTTGCTTTTTGCTAACTTGTCTATTAAGAAGCTGTTCTATTTCCTTATTTTTCCAACTGAAATATCTTCCTTTTCTCCTCCCACTTCAACAACTGCAAAGCTTGCTTTTAGATTAGTTCAGTGCTTCTCAAAGTGTGATCCACAAACCAGCCGCCAGTCTTGAACTCTTTGTTACTGATCCATGAGAAGATAAGGAATTAACTGCATCACTAAGTCCACTGTTTAATTTATCCAAAACTTTTTAATAGCAAAACTATTTCAAAGAAAGAGGCAATATGTTAATTTATATTCCAGTACAGGTTCCCCATATCTTCAAACTGGACTTACTAGTAGCACTGAACTAAATGAGAAAAATAATCTTTATGATAATAACATCAAGGTATAATCAACCAATTACAGTATAATTATAAATTTATTTCAGTCTGCAAAATTTTACTAAGAAGTATAATCAATACAAAAAAAGGAAAATGTACATATTTGAAATGTTTGCAGTATACAAACCTAGTTTCAATGAAACTTATAAGATAAACTTTATCACATGAAAATGATGGGAAATTTCCACTTTGCCTCTTAAAATGGTAATCATGACAACTCAAAACCAGGAAACAAGACAAAAAATCTTAAGTCAAACAGTATCTTTTTGGGAAATAAAAGTCCCAAACACATCTGAATTAGTTACTTTAAATTAAATTGGTTAGGAAAATACTGACCCTCTCTTTTTCTATGTATTAACTACATAATACATGTTTATGACATAAACAATGAGTTTTTAAAAGTCTGTAAAATGCAACTTATTCTTTATAGTTAAAAATACAAAAGACTTTAATAATAAAATAGCAAACAAGTTTTAATTTATACAGACCTCATTTAGACACCTTTTCTTTGTGAATATATTTCTGATAAAGGTTTCTTGAATTTCTTCCTGCTTCACCAGGTACTGCCAAAGTCTCTTCACAGACAGTGACAGATGGTGTTTAGATCTACAGAGAGACAATATGTTTCATCATACACTTCAGAGATTTCTGGTTAATCTGACTATATTTCCTTGGTGCTATATGAATGTTTATAATAATAAATTAACTAGAATCAGACCACATCATCTAGGGTAGCAATCAGCAAACTTTTTCTTAAGAGATAGTAAATATTTCAGGCTTTGTGGGCTATATGGTCTCTCCCCCAACTACTTAACTTCACCACTGAAGTGGGAAAGCAACCATAGGTAATACTAAAATGAAAGGGTGTGGCTGTAATCCACAAAACTTTATTTACAATGCAGAAGGAGAGTGGATTTGGCCCCACAGGCTGCAGTTTGATGACCTTTAACCTAAGAACATAAGATCTAACAAAAGAGGTATGCTTCCTACAAAAGATCTAGAAGCAAAACTACTCAAAGTGTTGTTTGTGAACACATACTGGACCATGAACTGTGTTACTGATGTGCAGTGAGGTAAGAGCCCATGAAAGAATGTAAATCAACTATGTCACTAAGCCACTAAGTACACTGTTTAGTTCAGTTAACATTTTTTGTAGTAAGACTTTCTTAATGAAGCAAGCAATGAATTGATTTACCTCTTGGTGCAAATGCTTTATCTCCTCATGTACAGTAAAACAGTTTGCTAACTAGCTATTCCAAATAGGTCTGCTCCAACGTAGATGTCAGAAAACACTGGCCCATGGCTCAAATCCAGCCTACCTTTCATATTCAAAAATAAAGTTTATTGACATTACTATATTTAGAATAGATAAGCAACAAGGACCTACTGTATAGCACAGGGAACTTGTCTCAATACAATGTAATAGCCTAAATGGGAAAAGAATTCAAAAAAGAATGAATACTTACATGGGTATAACTGAATCACTTTCCTGTACACCTGTAACTAACACATCACTGTTAATCAACTACACTCCAATATAAAATAAATATTAAAAAAAAAGTTTATTGGATCATAGCCATGCCCATTCGTTTACTGTCTATGGTTGCTTTTACTCTACAAATGGCAGAGTTGAATAGCTGCAAAAAGGATTGTAGGGCCAGTAAAGGCTAAAATATTTACTATATGAACCTTTGCAAGAAATGTTTGCTAACATCCGGACTACAATATGCATCACACAAAGACACAGATATGAGCCTAGAACAGCAAATTA
Organism: Grampus griseus; assembly: GCF_964374135.1. Taxonomy (NCBI): domain Eukaryota; kingdom Metazoa; phylum Chordata; class Mammalia; order Artiodactyla; family Delphinidae; genus Grampus; species Grampus griseus. The sequence continues at coordinate 97,490,079 of NC_139019.1, read as the reverse complement.
AATATGGAAGTACTAAAATATTTTTTCTTTAAATACCACCTGATGACATTCTGATTTAATAAAACTCATATTAGAACAGTATTCATATGAAACCCTACTTGAAAGGAGTGTTTGTAGGTTCCAGCAAAGCTTTGTGGCGGAGAATTGCAGGACCTGCAGACACACTCTCTTCAGAGGTATGACTTGCAATATAGTTTTGAGGTGGCCCCCCATGGATTTCAAGTCGTCGGAGAAGAACTTGTTCCCAACATTGAAGAGTTTTTAGAACGGCATGACAAAGTGGTGAACTAACTGGAAGCTCTATAAAAAGAAAATAAAATTGACCCACATTTATCTTCTGCAGTAAAATGCTATATTCAATGTAGAGAATAAGATATAAACACACATTTTGGCAGAGGCGATGCGAAAGAGAGGTGGGCACAGAAATCCAGAGGATTGAAAAGAATGTCATAAATCTGTATAGCATTTCAACATAATTAGTGGCCTAGGACAACAGAATAAAAGGGCAATCTAAGTCAAAATTACATCATACCTTTACTACTAGAACTTGGAATAACATTTGTGACTTGTGATTTAAGTAACTGCCATAGTGGTTAAGAATCCGCCTACCAATGCAGGGGACGTGGGTTTGAGCCTCGGTCCAGGAAGATCCCACATGCTGTGGAGCAACTAAGCCCGTGTGCCACAACTACTGAGCCTGCGCTCTAGAGCCTGTGAGCCCCAACTGCTGAGGCCCGTGCACCTGGAGCCCATGCTCTGCAACAGGAGAAGCCACCGCAGTGAGAGGCCCGCTCACTGCAACGAAGAGTAGCCCCCGCTTACCACAACTAGAGAAAGGCGGGCGCAGCAGCAAGGACCCAACACAGCCAAAAATAAATAAATTAAATAAATAAATAAATAACTGCTATAGCAATCTCTGCTTTTGACTTTAATTTCGCACAAAAAATGTACCTGAATATTATAAAAATATGTTTGGGAGGAAAATTAATTGCTTTAAGCCTTTGTATCAGCCCAATTTATGTACAGCACATAGCTAGACTTCTTTTGAAAAGTAAAATAATATACAAGGTAAAAAAAGTGAAATAATACTTATTACAAAAGTCAGCACTTTCCAGTTCTACACTTCCATACTCCTGAATCCTGATCCCCCTTTCAACTTTTAGCTATTTCTGCTGTTTACCTTCAAAAATCAAAATAATATGCTTATGATTTTTTTCTATTTTAGAAATGATCTACTGATTTACTATGAAATATGAGAATAAACTTCCCCTCTCTCCATCATTCCAATACAGTCCATAATAATTTTTAGTTAGATTGATAATTTAGTGTCTACTTTGTTTTATATATATGTTAATAGAGATCACAGCTGAACTACTTGGTATACTATCATGCCCCTTTCTTTCCTGTACAACCTTTTTCTCCCTCAGAGTTAATAATTACTAAATTTTTGCTTTTGTTTAGTTTCCTACGTGTCTACAACTATTAAATCTTCAACACCTTGGCTAGAGCCATAATCACAGTCTCAATACAGTCAATCACATCAGCTTCAGATTCCCTGCTTTCTTGGACCCTGTCCTCCTAAAAGCACCTAACAATATGATAGACCCATAGGAACTTACTAAACGTTTTCTCCACTACTTGAAAAACAATACAAAATAAGTCAATCAAAAGCAATGGCAATATAAGTTTATGTTAAGCTATTTATTACCTGCAAGATCATGACCTGCAAAGGGATAGAAAGTCTTCAAATTGCTGAGCACCAACTGCACCATTGCCAAACGCATCAATGACCAACTAAAAATAAAGCAACAGTAGATCTGTTAAAAATTTACTTAGGGATTGAGAAGACTACACACTCTTTATCCAACAATTCACTACCAGGAATCTACCCTGAAGATATACCTCCACAAAAACAAAACAATACATGCATGTAGTTACTCATGTCAGCATTATCTACAACAGCAAAAGAGTAGAAATTACCCATCAGAGTAATTGTAATGGTTGAATAACTAGCTCTGAATCATGGAATGCTTTAGGGTAGCCAAAAGGATGTTTAAATGTTAATATGGAGTGAACCCCAGCATGTATTAATAAATAAAAAGCAAGTTATAAACATTATATAGTATGCTACCTGCTACCTTCTGTGTAAGAAAGCAGCGGAAATAAATTTTACACACACACAGAGACACACACACACCCTTATTTTTGAAAACAGAAGGATAAACCAGAAACTAATAAAAATAAGTATCTGTAGAGGGTATAGAGGAGGACTCAAGTGGAAGGGATATGAGACTTCAGATTTTATATTTTTATACAGATTTCCTTTTTTAATTAAAAAAAGATACCTTGGCATTTTTTTTTTCAAGCAAAAAATTTATTTCTTAGATTACTGATTTTTTACTACTCTAAATTGTGGTAAAATACATATGACATCTTAACTACCTTTAAGTGTACAGTTCAGTGACATTAAGTACATTCATATTGTGCAGCCACTACCACCATCCATTTCCAGAATTCTTTTCATCTTGAAAAACTGAAACTCTATAACCATTTAACAATAACTCCCCATTTTCCCTGTCTCCTAGGCCCTGGCAACCAGCATTCTACTTTCTGTCTCTATGAATTTGACTATTCTAGGTATTTTACATAAGTGGAATTATACAAGCATTTGTCTTTTTGTGCCTGGTTTATTTTACCTAGCAAAATGTCCTCAAGATTCATCCATATTGTAGCATGTGTCAGAATTTCCATCCTTTTAAAGGCTGAATAATATTCTACTCTATGTATCTACCACACTCTTTATTGCATTCAATTTGCTGACAGACACCTGAGTTGCAATTACCCCTTGGCTATTATGAATAGTGCTATTATGAGCATGAGTGTACTACTACCAGTTCAACACCTGCTTTCAATTTCTTGTGGTATATATCCAGAAGGGAAACTGCTGGGTCATATGGTAATTCTACTTTTAATTTTTGAGGAACTGTCATACTGTTTTCCACAGTGGTTTGCACCAGTTCACATTCCTACCAACAGTGGACAAGGGTTTCAATCTCTCCACACCCTTGCCAACATTGTAATTTTCTGTTTTTTTTGATAATAGCCAATTTAATGGGTGTGAGGGGATCTCTCATTGTGGTTTTTATTTGCATTTCCTCAATAATCTGTGATAGTGAGAATCTTTTCATGTGCTTATTTTGAAAAATGTCTGTTCAACTTATTTGCCCATTTTTTAATTGAGTTATTTTGTTGTTGAGTTACACAGATTGACTTTTGAGCCATGTAAATATTCCATATATTCAAAAAAACAAAATCAGGTTAACACAGGAAACCAGCAAATAAAAATCTCACATTGATACCAACACCAGACAAAGACATCACAAAAAAGGAAAATTACAGGCCAATATCAGTGATGAACATAGACACAAAAATCCTCAACTAAATACTAGCAAATCAAATCCAACAACACATTAAAAGGATCATACACCATGAACAAGTGGGATTTATCCCAGGGATGCAAGGATACTTCAGTATACGCAAGGATACTTCAATATACGCAAATCAATCGATGTAATACACCACATTAACAAACTAAAAAATAAAAACCATATGATCATCTCAATAGACGCAGAAAAAGCTTTTGACAAAATTCAACACCCACTTATGATAAAAACTCTCCAGAAAAGTGGGCACCGATAACATACCTCAAAATAATAAAGGCCATATATGACAAATCTACAGCTAACATCATACTCAATGGTGAAATGCTGAAAGCATTTCCTCTAACATCAGGAATAAGACAAGGATGTCCACTCTTGTCACTTTTATTCAACACAGCTTTGGAAGTCCTAGCTACAGCAATCAGAGAAGAAAAAGAAGTAAAAGGAATCCAAATTGGAAAAGAAGAAGTAAAACTGTCACTATTTGCACATGACATGATACTACACACAGAGAATCCTAAAGATGCTAACAGAAAACTACTAGAGCTTGTCAATGAATTTGGTAAAGTTGCAGGATACAAAATTAATACACAGAAAGCTCTTGCATTCCTATACACTAACAATGAAAGATCAGAAAGAGAAATTAAGAAAACAATCTCATTTACCATCTCATCAAAAGAATAGAATACCTAGGAATACACCTACCTAAGGAGGCAAAAGACCTGTACTCAGAAAACTATAAGATACTGATGAAAGAAATCAAAGATGACACAAACAGATGGAGAGATATACCATGTTTTTGGATTGAAAGAATCAATATTGTCAAAATGACTATACTACCCAAAGTAATCTACAGAATCAGTGCAATCCCTATCAAACTACCAATAGCATTTTTCACAGAATTAGAACAGAAATTTTACAATTTGTATGGAAACACAAAAGACCTCGAATAGCCAGAGCAATCCTGAGAGAGAAAGACGGAGCTGGAGGAATCACACTCCCTGAGTTCAGACTATACTACAAAGCTACCGTAATCAAAACAGTATGGTACTGGCACAAAGACAGACATACAGATCAATGGAACAGGATAGAAAGCCCAGAGATAAACCCACCCATCTATGGTCACCTAATCTACGATCAAGGAGGCAAGAATATACAATGGAGAAAAGACAGTCTCTTCAATAAATGGTGCTGAGAAAACTGGACAGCTATATGTAAAAGAATGAAATTAGAACATTCTCAAACACCATACACAAAAATAAACTCAAAATGGATTAAAGACCTAAATGTAAGACAGGATACTATAAAACTCTTAGAGGAAAACAAAGGCAGAACACTCTCTGATATAAATTGCAGCAAGATCTTTTTTGACTCATTGCCAAGAGTAGTGAAAATAAAACCAAAAATAAACAAATAGGACCTCATTAAACTTAAAAGCTTTTGCACAGCAAAGGAAACCATAAACAAAACAAAAAGACAACCCTCAGAATGGGAGAAAATACTTGCAAACTAAGTGGCCAACAAGGGATTAATCTCTAAAATATCAAACAGCTCATGCGCTCCATATCAAAAAAACAAACAACCCAATCAAAAACTGGGTGGAAAATCTAAATTGACATTTCTCCAAAGAAGACATACAGATGGCGAAAAAGCACATGAAAAGATGCTCGACACTGCTAATTATTAGAGAAATGCAAATCAAAACTACAAGGAGGAATCACTTCACACTGGTCAGAAGAGCCATCATCAAAAAATCTACAAACAATAAATGCTGGAGAGGGTGGGGAGAAAAGGGAACCCTCGTACACTGTTGGTGGGAATGTAGATTGGTAAATTGGTACAGTCACTATGGCGAACAGTATGAAGGTTCTTTAAAAAACTAAAAATAGAGCTACTATACCATGATCCAGCAATCCCACTCCTGGGCATATATATGGAGAAAACTATCATTTGAAAAGATACATGCACCCCAACGTTCATTGCAGCACTATTTACAATAGCCAGGACATGGAAGCATCCTAAATGTCCATTGACAGAGGAATGGATAAAGAAGATGTGGTACATATATACAATGGAATATTAGCCACAAAAAAGAATGAAATAATGCCATTTGCACCGACATGGATAGACCTAGAGATTGTCATACTGAGTGAAGTAAGTTAGACAAAGACAAATATTATATGATATCACTTATATGTGGAATCTAAAACAATAGTACAAATGGACTTATTTACAAAACAGAAATAAAGTCACAGATGTAGAAAACAAACTTATGGTTACCAAGGTGAAAAAGGATAAAGCGGGGGAGGGATAAATTGGGAGACTGAGATTGACATATATACACTACTATATATAAAACAGATAACTAATAAGAACCTACTGTATAGCACAGGGAACTCTACTCAATACTCTGTAATGACCTATATGGGAAAGAATCTAAAAGAGTGGATATATGTATATGTATAACTGATTCCCTTTGCTGTACAGCAGAAACTAACATAACACTGTAAATCCACTATACTCCAATAAAAATTAATTTTTTAAAAATCTCATAAAAACTGTTCTTTTCGATAAAGGAGTACTTCATTTTCCCTAATATACTTACTTGTTTCTTTTGGAAAAGTTATATTTTTCTATCAATTAACATACCATGTCATAATAAAATATATACACCTTTCAGATATAAACAACATATCATACTATCACTTATACATGTAAGGATAATAATGTAGCATTGGAGCTTTGAGGGTATTTGAACATTTATGATTTTTATATGTGTTCCACATATGCCATTTTTAAGAAACAAATCACTGACATCTTTGAGTACTAGTGTACTGAAAAGACATTAGATCTTTTAGGTTAAAACAATGCAGTTTGTTTATTGTAGGGAGCAAAGGGCAAGGAATGATATGACAGCAAGATTTATGAGAGCTGAAAAAAAGTACAGATTGTCCATTCAAGGGTAATCAAAAATTAACTGTCAAATTATTGTTAAGGAAGGGAATTTAACAATTTCAGCTAAAGAAATCTGGGTTATAATATAATTCACCAAGATATTAATTTCATGTATTATTTTCAAAATTACATAATGAATTTTTTTAAAGAAGCTTAAAATTAAATATTCCATACCTATATGAATTTGAATTAGAATGCTCTTGGAGATGGAAATCTGAAGCTAAAACATCTTCATCTTCGTCATCACTTTCCAGACTCTCCTCTGAATCATATTCTGGTCTACTTTGAGAAGCAGGTAGAAAAGGCTAAAATAAAAAAGTTACAGAATTTATCATCCAACTATCTGATTTAACACATTCAATTATACAGTCTAATATTAGCAATTTATCCCATTTTGGGGTACTTTGTTATAAGAAAGTAAAGTAACCAGTACTTGGTTGCTTCTTTTTTGACATTCTATGCCTTCAACATCACTTTACACAATTCCCTTATTTATTCATCCAATCAACAAAAATTTATTAAGTATCCACTATGTGTGAAAAGTATACTCAATGTAAGAAATTTTAAGACATATATATAGTCACTGTCCTCACAGCTCTTATATTTTAGTGGGGGGAAAAAACAGGCAAATAATAGAAAACTAAATATAAATTGTATTTAGCTGTGTTATAAAGAAGAAAATAGCATTGGCATCAAGAATATTAACAAGAGTTGAGATAAGCTGATCATGAAAGGCCTCTTTGAAAAGTGTCATTTAAGTGAGACCTAAAGGACAAGAAGGAATAAGCCATTTAACAAGAGGGAAGAAAAGCATTTTAGGTGGTATAGTATGTAAAAAGGCTTTAATAAGGTAAAAGAGTTTGGTATGGAAAAAAAAAAAAGAAGTTCGGCTGAAGCCTACTAAAGCAAGAGGGTTGTGTTGGGAGAAAAGCTGAAGAGAACAGCAGATGACAGATCAGGTAGGGTTTTTGTACAACACAGTAAAGAGTGTAATGGAATGCCACTGATGAGTTTTAAGTAGAGGATAGGTATTGAGATTTATACTTTAGGAATGTTACTATGACCATAGCCTTATGAGAGAAAAGTCAAATGTCAAGAGAAGAAATGGAGACATCAGTAACTAAGGCAAGAGTTGGCAGTCTGGATACAGGTGTGTGATGGAAATGGAGATAAATAACACATTCATGGTATATCTGGGGGAAAGCACAGATTTACTGATCAATTTGGAGAGCAAGGGAAAGAGAAGGAAAAGACGATTTCTGGGTTTCTGGCTTGAGCAACTATAAGGATGAAGATGCCGTTTACTAAAATGGGAGGACTTTGGTTGTGACATGGGAAGTACTAAAGAAAATAAGTATCAGAAACCTAAATCTTGAAGAAGATCAAGATTCACAGGTCAGGCAGAAAAGGAAGAAGAAAGAAGACTATGAAGAAATAAATAGTAAGGTTAGGAAATAAACTAGAAGAGACTGGTATCAATACAACAAGAGAGAAAAGTAATTCAAAAAGGAGGAAATAGTCACATGGATTGAATACTGCTAAGAAGTCATATAAGATGATGACAAAGAAGTTTCCTATACTTGATAACATGGATACCACCTGAATCTCAACAACAGCAGGTTTAGTGGGGTGGTTGTGTCACGAGTCATACAATGGGTAAATATGAACGGGACCTATGGTAATAGAAAGATAATGTGTTTATAGTTTTGAAAAGTTGAAGGAGGATGGGAAGCAGAGAAATGGGATAATAGTTCGAAAAAGTTTTGGGATCAAAGCAGGATTTGGAATGGGAGACAGCAGAGCACATTTCTGCTCTGAAGGGAAGAGCCAGTAGTGAAGAGAGAAGGGTAGAGAAGAAAAACAAGGATAGGATTCAGAATAGCAATGAATCTTTGATAGGAAGGATGCTTCCTTGATAATAACAAGAGAGAACAAGATGAGGGCTTCACGACAGAATGATGAAAGACTTTTGTCTGGTTCTTTTTTTTTTTAATGACATAAGATGATGTCATCAGTTAAGAGTGAGGATGAAAGAAGAGATGTGGGAAATTTGAAAAGAAAACTTATAAAATCTTGGGTCCAAAGAAGCCCAATAAAGAAACATAGCAGGGAGGGTAGAAATTCTGGAAAAGCTGAGTGAGGAGTTTGGTAAGTCCTCTTCCCAAAAAGAAGTAATGAAACTGGAAAAAGTTGTCAAAAACAACCATTTAAAGATACTGGAAACTGACCAAATACATACAGCACATAGAGAAGTATTTATTCAAGAAAAACTACTGAATCTCTGGTAAAAAGTGAGCATCTGGCATTTTGGCCAGGGGGTACTCCTAACCCAACCCCTGCCCTCTGTGGCCCATTTGTTCTATCAGGGACAGCAGCCTGTGAGGACAAAGAACTCTGTGGCCTGGCCAGAGGGGGCTGACTTTAATAAGAACTCCATGCCCATAAATCCAGAGAAAACTATAATTCGAAAAGATACATGCACCCCAATGTTCACTGCAGCACCATTTACAAGAGCCAAGACATGGAAACAACCTAAATATCCACTGACAGATGAATGGATAAAGAAGATGTGGCACATATATATAATGGAATACTACTCAGCCATTAAAAAGAATGAAATAGGGCTTCCCTGGTGGTGCAGTGGTTGAGAGTCCGCCTGCTGATGCAGGGGACATGGGTTCGTGCCCCGGTCCGGGAAGATCCCACATGCCGTGGAGCAGCTGGGCCCGTGAGCCATGGCCGCTGAGCCTGCGCGTCCGGAGCTTGTGCTCCGGAACGGGAGAGGCCACAACAGTGAGAGGCCCAAGTACAGCAAAAAAAAAAAAAAAAAAAAAAAAAAATGAAATAATGACATTTGCAGCACCATGGATGGACCTAGAGATTATAAGAAGTGAAGTGGGGCTTCCCTGGTGGCGCAGTGGTTGAGAGTCCGCCTGCCGATGCAGGGGACACGGGTTCGTGCCCCGGTCTGAGAAGATCCCATATGCCGCGGAGCGGCTGGGCCCGTGAGCCATGGCCGCTGAGCCTGCGCGTCCGGAGCCTGTGCTCCGCAACGGGAGAGGCCACAACAGTGAGAGGCCCGCGTACCGCAAAAAAAAGAAGTGAAGTAAGTCAGAAACAAAAAGATAAATACCATATAATATCACTTAAATGTGGAATCTAAAATATGGCATAAATGAACTTATCTACGAAACAGAAACAGACTCACAGACGTAGAGAACAGACTTGTGGTTGCCAAGAGGGAGGTGGGGTAGGGATTGGGACTTTGGGATTAGGGGATGCAAACTATTATACAGAGAATGGATAAACAACAAGGTCCTCAATCTATATTCAATATCATGTGATAAACCATATGAAAAATATGAAAAATAATGTATATAAATGAATACTGGAATCACTTTGCTGTACAGTAGAAATTAACACAACACTGTAAATCAACTATACTTCAATTAAAAAAACAACAACAACGAATTCCATGCCCAGCAGCATTGTCAAAAACAAGAGTTCTTAGCAGCAAACAATTAGGGAAGGTTAACATTTCAACTAGCCTGAGGCTGAGATACAGATTGGAACAAGGGCAGACCAGCCCCAAATTTAACCAGATCCAGGAACAAGACAACTAAAGGCGGCCTTGCTAATCGAGAATCACATACCCAGCAAAAGTAAAACTATGCTTTAAAAATGAAGATGAAATAAAGATATTCCAATATAAACAGAGTACATAATAAACATCTGTTGAATGAATCAATGACTGCAAAAGGCAATGTGAAACAAGGTGATATAAATGCCCTTCTTTACCCTGAAGCATGCAAAAATTACAAATGTTCTGTGACCATTTAAAAATTTGTCAGAACATTAAAAACTTTTACAGTCAGCTATAAATGTATAGGAAAATGAAAAAAAATAGTAAAAACAATACTTATTTAGTATACTGTAATTAGAAACAGTGAGAATTAAAGTGTTTTATTTCTTTGTAAGAAATTTATCAAGAGTACTTTGAACAGTGCTGGCCTTCTTCTAACTCAGGAATCAAAGCAAGCTTCTTTTCTAATCATTAGCAAATCGTCATACTCCTTTCTAAGTTTGTATCAGCGTCCAACTTTTTACTCTTTGCACTTTCAATGTTGTGAAATATTACCCAGAGTTCTTTTAATGTGAAGTATTTTGCCAATTTCACTATCTCTGGGACATCTTCATCCTTTTGCCACACTTTCTCCATTTATGTTGATAAGCTGGCCTTTACTAATTGCCTCTGGCTGTACATCTAAAGTGTATCAAATGACAGCAATGTCAGTATTCCCAAAGTTAGCTATTTCTTCTATAACTTTACTTATATTTGATTTGAATTTCACTTCCAGTACTATCACTATCACTTTTCATTTTTCAGTTGCACTTTTATCTGTGTTAGCCAATTCCCTCTTCTGATTAGCCAGTTTTGTAAAATGTCACTTGAGTTTATTATGGGAGATAAGGAGGCAAGACAACCACATGCCTTTCTGTCTGTGTATGAACTGAATACTGAATAACAGGTACTAAATGACCAATCACTGACAGACTTTGAAAGAACTGTTGTGATTGGTCACTGATCATGAGGTGCATCTGTTATTTACATAGTGATTTGTGGACTGAATAGCTAGCAGGAAAGTTTGTACTTTATGCGATTACTCATATTTAATAAATTGTGGTAACTTTAAAATTGAACAGTGTTGTTGAGGGACTGATGTTATTTAACTAAAAACTGAAATCTGTGTATATCAGGACAATGCAGGACTGCCTGGAGTATAGAAAAGGAATTAGAGTATGGATGGCACTTTGACTTCTGGCAGTCTTGATTCCTTAATTACTATCAAGCATTAAGGTGTTAATAACCAATTTATCTTTTCATCTTACTAAGAACGTTGCTTTGTTTAAAATGCAAAGATCATAATTTATAAAAGAACTGCCTTAAAACCTGGTTGAAATATGTCCAAAATATTTTAGGGTATATTTTGTGATAATGTACCCTGATAAAATGAAAATTTTCTAAACCAGTGTGGAAAAATATTTGGAAACACCAACAATTACTTATTTTAAACAGTTTCATTTCTGTTTAACTACACAAATAATCATGTGGATAACACTTGTATTACCTTGGCAATGAAATAGTCCCAGATACTGAGCTCAGGTGGAATGAACTTCTCTTTAACTATCAGTGATTCCTGGCTTACTGGTAGTGAGGAAGAGGTCACTGAGGCAGATTCTCTGTAAGACATTTTTGATGGCCTAAAACGTTTGTTCTGTTTCTCTCCTTCTTCCACTAGTGAAGAAACTAACAAGAACAAAATAAAGTATTATAAAATAAGTACAATTTTCATTGTTCTGATTTCATCTATTTTTACATAAGACCTAAGGTTAACTACAAGTAAGTACATACACAAAACCGAGATTATTATGATAGTAAGGTAAGAAAATAGTGGAGGAAGTGAGACAAAAATCATCTTGTATAGTGATCTTTGTTTTTATCTCATCTTGTCCCTTACTCTCTGAATGTTGACTTATCTAAATTATCTACATCTTTCTATTTTGTTTTTTTAAGAATATCATGGGGCGGGGGGGGGGAAGAATACCATGGGATGTCAGTGGTAATTAAAGGCAACAACTCAGTTATGAGATTCTTCAGTAATCACTTGGCCTTTTATCTACTAAAAAACTACTACTAATTTTTCACTGAAAATATTAAAAAATTCAAACACCAAAACTACCTACTAAACTGATTCAGACTTTTAGAAATGGCTTGGAGGTAGAATTTTCTACTCAATGGAACAACAAAGAAGAGGGAGAAAATGCAATCTTTATTGTTTTAACTTCTAAACATTTAACAGTCAATATTCTCTTAGTATTTTACCTTAGAGTATTAAGGGCATTAGCAAAGAAAAACAAGTTATACAAATCTTTAATCAATACTAAGTCACTACATGCAAATCACCAATAGAAAATCAAGGATCTCCTGGACATAGTCATGGTCTAAAAGATAGGCAAACAACCCCATATTAAGGCACACCAATATTCTTCTTTAATGGTTACAGCAAGAAGTCACTTACCTTCCAAAGGAATACAAGTATTTGTGTTTTTTTTTTTTTTTTTTTTTTTTTTTTTTTTGTGGTACGCGGGCCTCTCACTGTTGTGGCCTCTCCCGTTGTGGAGCACAGGCTCCAGACGCGCAGGTTAAGCGGCCATGGCTCACGGGCCCAGCCGCTCCACGGCATGTGGGATCTTCCCGGACCGGGGCACAAACCCGTGTCCCCTGCATCGGCAGGCGGACTCTCAACCACTGCGCCACCAGGGAAGCCCGTATTTGTGTTTTAATACAATTTTGTTTTATTGCTTGAAGCTACTTAGCTTGCATAAACAGCATGCTCATGCATTATATCAAGCTACAGCCAAGCTGAGTCTAACAATAATTTAGTTACTTCAGAAAAAATGAAATAAAGATGAATAAAATTAGTATACAAAGGGATTGCTAAAAAGTGGTATGTAATCATTCAAATGACTTTTAAAAGAACCATCATATTCAATGTGTAATTTTTTCTCTCTGATCTTATAAGCAATTGATAATCAACAATCATGTTTCTAATATATCTGTTGCATACATTTATATACATTATAAAACTTAAACAGTGGTTTTACCAAATTCTCATTGAGTAAAAAATTTAGAATATAAGGGTATTTTTTTAATCTGTCAAAAAAATTAATGCTATGCTTTAAAATAAATTTATCACTTGACAAATATTACTATTCTCCTTGTTTTGTTTTTAGATTATTAGAAGGCATGTGATGTGAACACAGACGTTTAGGGAAAAATAAAACTTACAATGCTAAATTCACAGATTTTACCAAGCTTGCTATGTCATAAAAAAGCAAAGTTTTTAAAGCAAAACATAAAAAAAATTTTTTAAGAGAGAAAAACATTTGCAAGTACAGTGTGTGAACCCAGATAATTGACATGAAAACAAGAAATTAACCACACTGAGGGGAAACATTTAAAATTACAGACTCAATTTCAGAAGTATAAAACTTCTTATTGAAACATTTCTGATGCACAAGGACAACAGGGGAAAAACGGCAAACAGGTTCACAGTACCGAATGTTATATTACCTGAAATGCTACAAATTAAAAGACCTTAGTGACACCTCCTAGCAAACAAGAAATGATTTGAAGCTTATCATTAGGGTAGATGCTCCCTCTTCTTTTCCCTCAAATTGCAGCAAGACCTAAGACAACTTTATGCTTATATCACGTTGGGTTCGAGTGGTCATGAAGCTGAGGGGCACCAAGAGAAACTGTGTAGCTGCTGGGTGCTTAACCATTTGTTTCTGAAAAAAGCTAATAATAAAATATCAAGAACTGTGTCACTCCTTGGATACAAACTGATTCTACTGTTCCATTATTAAGGTAGTAAATGGCTACTTTACTAGTAATAAAAGAAAAAAATCAGCATTAGGGAGAAATGAAAAGGAACTTGGATATAGATAGAGCTTATGAATTATAAGGGGCATTAAGAAGTTAGAATGTAGGTAAAGAAAAACTAAGGTATGCACAGGAATAACGACAATTCTTATACCTGCAAACATTATTATGAAACACAACAAAAATTCTTAAAATATTTTGTTTTGCTTTACAATATGCAATAAAAAGCAAAAGTATGGATTTCTCACTGTTAGCAGAAAAAAAGTAGTTTTTCAAAAACTGCTATTGCTTATATGATCATCTACTTTAAAACTTAACCATAATAGAATAATTCAGAACTCCATGAACATTCACCCACGCTACAGTTTTAATTAATTAGAAAAAATAAATCCCTCATTAACATATGTAGGAATCACAAAGTAAATTTGATTAAAAAATAAAATACTGATTTATGTACCTTAACATTTTTGTTAAGAACTCTGACCTGCTGAGTTAAAGTCTAATAAAAATCATCTACCATTTTCTTATATTACAAAGCTTAAGTCATATTTAAATTTTATGTCACTAAAAGTACATTAAGTATATAATAGACATGTAGAAAGAAAAATTTAGTTCATAAGACCATTATTGCAAAGAAAATTAAAATCAGAATTTATACCAGAACAAGGAAAACAAATGGTAACTTTTAAAATCTTCTCATAGTACTAAGTTTATGAAAACACTTTTTAAAAACAGATTTTTAAGGGTTCTAAGCATGTATTTCATCTTCAATATACAATACATTGACACTGAATAGATGAATAGGTTGTCAGGAAAATGAAATATTCTAGACCTGTCAGTTTTCATTTGGCCATATTTAAACACTAGAAACTAAAAATATATCAATATATATAACAATTTTGGCTGAATTCAGATCAACTTTTCTAAAACGCATCATTTTATTCCCTTGGTCAACAATGTATACTGAATATTATCTAATTTAATTACACTCTTAAGACATCATGATTACATTCAACAGTAACTCGAACATACAGGGCTGCTTACTTACAACCTAAAATTTATCAAGCTGCTGTGCTGCTTTAGTTGGTGTGCTTTCAGAACAACATAATAATGCCTTCAAAAACTGAGATTTCAGAACTCTGCCTTATACTGAAAGCCACCCCTGCTTGTCCCTTTGTCTTGGTTGATTTTCTGTTCTCAGATTTTGTCTCTCCAACTGTCAGTTTATCTGCCTCATAGGACTGCTACTTCTAATTACTATTACTGCCTTTACTACCTAGTATCTTCACTTCTTCCCTTTATTCTGTTTTTCTATTTTTTTCTTTTTCTACTTGTTCCTTCACAAACTAAATCAGCTTTAGAAACAGCAGACCTTTGGTTTCATCATTAAATGAGCGTACTCTTTTTTCTGGTTAGCAAACTGATAAATCATATCATTTATGTTTTCTGTACATGCTCCTTCAGTTACATCCATGATTGATTGCATTCAGAATTGTTTCTGGGTTCTTATAGACAGATGAGCATCACATAATCTATATGTGGCTATATCCAGCCCCATCACTAAGTAAACCTCATTTTTTAAGTATCCTGTATTATTTGGCTACCATGTCCCAACGCAAGAGGTTAAACATACAGATGCAGATAATTTTTTTCACTTTGATTATTTCGGATTCAGTAAGTGGTGAGATAGAGTTGATTATATGATATTTGTAACTACAAACAGCTATATCTGAGTGGTTAAACAAAGAACAACCTGGACTTTGAGTAAGGTTGTTTATGTATCTGTGCTCAGAAATGCTCCAGGAATTGTTGAAGTTGAGGCTTGCTGACTGGTTAGTAAAAATGTATTTTTAATTTTTTACAAGTATGTGGACATTCCATTTCAAGAATTTATCCCTTTATAACATGTTGTAATAACAAGATCACAGTCTTTAATCTCAGTAGATCTATAAATCGTACTCCCTCTCAGACTTTGAAATTTTTTCTAAAATGAATTCAAATACCTGAAGTTAAGTATATATTCCAACATGAGTTTCATAAGTTAGTCTTTTCTATTTTTATCCATATAAAAAATAAAGCACAGGAAATTACTCTTTAAAAATTAGAAAGGAGATGTTACAAAATTTAAAATATTGTTAAAAATTTTAAAGCCAAGATTATCACATATGGGCTAATAAAAAAAAGAAAACTTAAAGGCAGAAAGCATCATGAAGATTCTTTTCAGGTCAAAAGCTTGTTTCAGTCTTTAAATAAATACAGTACCTACAGTTACAACATTAGAAAGTTAGAAAAGGTAATACAATTGTTTAAAATACTTACTTTGCATGATATTATGAACACTTAGAAATCCAAAACCCTAATGGCTGGAATCATAATATGCAGAACATAAAGCAGCCTTATTTGAAATGTTTTTCCAGTCATTTCAAGCCATAGTCCGATTTATCATGATTAGCACTGACGTTTATTTATTTCTACACATTTAAAAATATGTTAAAGTCTAAGGAATAGAAAACATCAAAATGAAGAACTTAAAGCATAATAAAAAAGCAGGGATGGTTTTCTAAAATGCTAATCATTGTTTTAAATCAAAAATATGACTTGATTAATGGAAAATTTTCAGTTTGCTAAGTGCCAAACAAAATAAAACTGGCCCACTGTACCCCAACCCTTCCAAAACAACACAAAGCAAGCTGAACTGTAAAAGCCTATTTCTAAAGCTAATATCTTGCCTGCAAGACTGGGAGGGCTATGAGAACTGATGGTTGAAAGAGCTTTGGAAAAGCCCACACATTCCATGGAGAATACCACTACCTGGTGGGGGCTAGGCATAGCAAAGTACCTTCCTGCCAAAGAAAGAAGAGAGATCTGATTTGGGATAGAACAAAAACCAATATTACAGTACATTTCAAAACAAATGAAAATTTCAATAGTAAAAGATTTTAAATTACATTAGATAGTTCTAATCACTGGTGCATGAGTATCTTAAAGTTTGATAATTACACAAGAAACTTTATACTGCATATTTACCACAAAACTATTTGTTCATGCTTTAAGAAAATGGTAACAGAACTTTCTGTGAATGAATTAAAATGTAATTACATTTAACAAAGTTATCATTCAGATGAAAAAATAAAGCTGTAGCCTTAAAAAATAAAATAAAACAGTTTAAAAACTAACCAGGTAAAGCTTTTGAGCGTGTCTGTTCTTTGCTGGGAACATGTGCACCTCCACCAAATACAGCAGACCACATTTTTTCATTTAGAGGGTGGGCCACAATCCGAAACAGTTCGTTACTAGAATGTGTTGCCAAGCCATGGATGAAGAGACTAAGATACACTGCTGTGAGAATCTCACAGAGCAAGACTGTAAGCCCTGACTGGGCTTCCTCCCCAGAAGAATTCAAAAGTCGAATTAGAGAAGTTATTCCTAGGAGAAACAACAAACATAACTACCATTAGCTATCATTGACAATAAATTAATAAATAATCAACATTTCCTAATTTTTGAAAAAAGTTACAGCATCAGGATTAAAATATTTTCTGCCATAGATTCATAGACTAGTAGAGGTTATTGCAGTTAATGCATAAATGTTGAGCTACTTGTTCAATTTAGACAAACGCTGGAAATCTGTAATCTGATTCAAATCTGATAGATAAAATTTCATTGCCATAACAAATGTTTTTCTATTATGACAAAAGCAAAATTATAAAAAGTGATACAACAAAATATTTGAGTTATTTTAGTATGATGATAAAGGAAAAACTAACATTACATAACTGGATAATTTGTAATAAGTGGTGAATAATAAACTGGTATCAATTCTAACAATAGTTAACAACAATGATTATCATACAACAAACCCAAGCCAAACCTACTTTTTCCTCATCTGATTAAATTCAATAAGGCTAAGAAAAACACTCACACATATATAAATTATTTATACCTGGCCAATGAGCTGGTGATGTATTGGGAGTTATGGCTTCATCTAAGCTTCCTGTTTTCAAAGAATGTCGATGGGGAAGCAGTACTGTCTGATACACCATTCCAGTAAACTGATTTGTTTGAAATGAACTAAGAAAAAAAAATTTAAATAATAACAATCTATAATGACCTACAATAACAACGATATAATAAAACAATAATAACATACAATGATCTAAAATGAATTTCACACGTAATACTTCCATGTTTTAGATCTATCATCTAGGGTACCTTAAATACAAAATTTTGTGTATTAGTTATACTGCTTTACACCTAAGTACTGTACTTTATAGTCTAGTATTATAATAAAACAAAGTGTCCTTTAAATTTTCTAAATTAAAACAGATATGATAGCTTTTAAATATATTTACTGTAAGACATAAAATATGTACAAATGAAAAAACTAAATCATTATTGACCACAAGTAGCAAGCTTATATATCAAAATTTAAAACAAGGTTACTGAGTTGAAAAAGTCAGTTTAGGTTCAATTTGATATTTAATGGCTATTCTACCCTACACTAGGGTAGGTTATATCAGGTATAT
Organism: Grampus griseus; assembly: GCF_964374135.1. Classification (NCBI taxonomy): domain Eukaryota; kingdom Metazoa; phylum Chordata; class Mammalia; order Artiodactyla; family Delphinidae; genus Grampus; species Grampus griseus. The sequence goes on along the minus strand of NC_139019.1, from coordinate 97,471,711 downwards.
GCACCAGATAACAGGTGTTTAAGGAAACACATGGTTTCCGTCCTCATGCGATTTATAGTCTGGTGGGGGAATCAGACACAAATAATTTTATCATACTGTTTTTAAAGACAAAACCTATGCATACAGTGATATGAAAGCAAAAGGGAGGAGTGATTTCACACAGTTTGGGAATTCAGCATAAGCTTCTCTAATTAAATGGCACTTTAAGCTAAAACTAAATAAACTGATCAATGGACAAAATAAATTACAGCTTGACACAAACTATGAAATAAATACAATAGAAAAATGGTACGAAAAATTTGTTAAACCCTGTCAGTAGTTCCTATATCATATGTTAAATAAATGAATATAATATTTAAAAATAGCACACTTATTTGTTTAGATCTGTTCTAACTGGCAAGTTGTCTTAGTTCTAACAGTTTGATACATATGGAAATAGCTTCTCTTGCTTTACTTTCCATTTTCAAGATGGAAGAGTAACAAAAACCAAAAATCTCCCCTGCTAAAGTAAGCCTATGGAAATGATAAGAAAGATAAAAATATGTTGATGAAAACAAAGCCATACTCAGTAATAAGAAAGTGAACTTTTGGAGGACCAAGGTCAAAGAAATCAAGTTGAAGCTACTATGGGAATACATAACCAGAGTAGTAAGCTGAGGTGACCCCTGGGAGAATTCAAACACGTAAGATAAACAGATAATCAAAAATCAACACAAAGGAATGTTGACATCATGTAAGAGAAAACAAACTCAGCGACATACCTACACCTGAGGAAGCAAAGACTTAACAGAACATTAAGGAAAGTGGTTTATACTCAGAGATGTTAAAAAAAAATAAAACTAAAAAAAGAACAGTAAGTTATTTTTTTAAGTGGCTATTAAATAAAGAGATACTAAAATTGAAAATAGAATTTCTAAAACAAACTCAAATAGGCTAAATAAAAGACAGGACATTGCTGAAGAATGAATTAGTGTCTGGAAAATGAAGCTAGGATTTCTCCTGAAATGAAGCAAAAAATAAATAAAGAAATAATGAAAGGGATCATTTGAGAGGAAAGCTAAAAGAAAAATAAGAGGGACCCACAAGTTCCAATATCTGTCTCATATAAGGAAAGAGAAGAGAGAAGATAAAATATTTGAAGAAATAGAGTAAGGGAATTTCAAAGAACTAAAGAAAGATACAGACCCCCACACTGTCAAACAACATGTTTTGAAAGCCTAGATAAATTATCTAGGCTTTAAATTATTTAGGCTTTATTATCTTTATGTCCTAAGTGAAACCTTAGGACATAAAGAGAAAAATCATAATCAACTACTCTGTAAAATTTTTCTCAATTCCAAGTCAGTCACTCCCTCCTCTGTGCTCCCTGAGATTTTACTACCTATCATCTTATAGGACATATCATTTAAGTATGATGTCATGTTACATATCATTTATCATTTCACATGTTTGTCTCTAACTAGATTGACCTTAAGGAAGGAGACCTTATTCCAGCGTATATCACAATGTCTAGCATTAGACAGTGATCAATAAAAGGCTGCTAAATAAGTTATATTGTGAAGAGTTTACTTGAGATACATTTGCCATAAAGACGTATGCTAAAATTTCAAAGATGAAAAAAAAGGACTCAACACTTAAGCCATATGCTTTTTGCATTATTTAAGGTGGACTGCAGTACACAGTATTTCTAGAGCAAGAGCATACAAATTCTCAAACCTCATCAGTTACTGCAAACATTCTTAAATTTCACAAGATATTTACCTGTAGTTATGACTACCACAAAGGCACTGATAAATACAAGCAGAAAGTGAAGCTGCTAAAGTATGCATTACATATACCTGGAAAAAAAACAACAACAGAGTTATAACTTTGAAAAATGTAGCTTTTTTTCAAGACCTAATATAATCAGCATTTTTAAAAAGATGAAAAAATGATTTTGCCCTTATAAACTATTTCCTTTTTCTCCCTAATACTCATTTCTGTCTGAAAGGTCTTGTGACAAACAAATTAAAAACACACACACAAACAAACACACAAAACCTGAGGACTTTGGCAGAAATTATAAAACAGACACCTACTACCTAATTTGTTTTAAGGGCAAACGAGAACAGATGTTAGCTTATTCAGTAGTGCCATGAGCCATGCATTAAAAGCAAGCCCTCCAAGACTTAAACTGCTCCTTCTTCAACCAAAATATGAAGTCCAGCCTGGTAAATGACAGTTCACTTATGAACAGATCACTGAAGAATATGCTATCACACAGTCGAGTTACTAGAGAAAACAATTTGAAGAGAGGGAAATTTTAGAGAAAGAAGGTATGAAAGACAGCAACTGAAAGGCAAATACGTGTACTGAGGAAGACAGGGCTCCAAACATGGCATGACAAGAGAAGTAACAGGAGTAGATCTGAGGATGAGGGAGAAGCTTAATCTAGGTAAGAAAGGAGGCTAGACTATTAAAAGACCAGGTTCTTGATCTAATTATAAGGTATGATACTCTTTGTGCATATTAAAATCTAATTGCTATTTTTCCTTCAATGATCAATAGACATGTGATATGAATTAAAATCAAGGACAACATCATATGAATGAAGACAGCGAAGACCACATACAACAGACTACAAAAACGATAATATTTTCTAGCTTCTCCAATCAAAAGGTGGAGTCTATTTCGCCACTTACTGAATTTGGGCTGAGACTTGCTTTGTGCAAGAGGACACGGCAGAAGTGATGCGTTATTTCTGAACCGAGTTCTCTAAAGGCCTTGCAAATTCTACTTTTGCTCTTTAAACCCCTGGAACCACTATATGAAATAATCCAGGTGAAATGGTTAATTTCATGTGTCCATTTAACTGGGCCAAGGGGTGCCCAGACGTTTGGTCAAACGTTATTATGGATGTGTCTGTTAGGGTAAATTTGGATGAGGTTAATATTCGAATTGGTAGACTGAGTAAAGACGATTGCCCTCCCGATTGTGAGCGGGCCTTATCCAATCAATCGAAGACCTGAATAGAACAAAAAAGCTGAGTATGAGGGAACTTCTGCCTGGCTGCACTGAGCTGGGACACTGGTCTTTTCCTACCTTGGGACTAGAACTGAAACACTGGCTCTTCTTGGGTCTCAGGCCTGCTGGAATTTGGACTGGAACTTACACTATTACCTACCCTGGTTCTCAGGCCTTTGTACTTAGACTGGACCTACACAATCTGTTTTCCTGGGTCTCCAACTTGCCAACTGAAGATCCTGAGACTTCTCGGCCTCCATAATTAAGTGAGCCAACTGCTTACAACAAGGCTCCTTCTATAAAAACACACGCACACACCCTACTGGCTCTATTTCTTTAGAGAACCCAGGCTAATTACTCTAGGCTTGCCTACTGGAGGATGAGACACATCCCAAAGTCTTTGGTCATCCCAAAGTTTCCTGTCAGCCTTGCAAACAGTCTGCCAACCACCAGAAATGTAAATAAGGCCATCCTAGGTCATCCAGAATCCAGTCAACCTGCCTGCTGACCTAAGACAAATGAAGGTATCCAGCTATCAGTCCAGTTGGCCCACAGAATCATGAGCAAAATAAATCATGGCTATTTTAAGCTATTAATGTTTCAGGGTGGCTCTTAAGCAGCAAAAGCTGATACACCAGGGTTATGCTTATTATTTGCTTATTATTAAAGTTGAATATGGAATAAAGTTTGGTTAAAATCAGCACAATCTAAACAAAATTAAATTCCTAATTGTATAATATGCAATGTGGGCATTTATTCTACTGAGCAGTATAGGAAACAAAGTGACAAAATTAATTTATAAGGGTTAAGGTTATCCAGGAAGGTAAAACTGTAGGAGAGGCTACCACTAGACAAAAAGAAAATGGATGGCATGATATCACAGCCTGTGAGGTGGGGGAGAGAATCAAATGCAGACTATGAGGGAAAAAAAAAGAGATACTAGTACTTTTACATAATATTAAGTTTCTGTCTCTAAAAAAACCCCAGCTTTTTGGCTAAGTGTACTGCTGAAGATTTACTCATAAATGTGCATACACACTATTATGCTTACCAGAATGATGCAGTTAAATAAGACGAAGTAAAACTTTAAAACTAAAGTACCCTATTGGGTATAAGTAATACAAGTAAGATGAACTTGGCCTACAACCAAAAGTTTTCTTTGATCAAAACCAATATAAACTTGGCAATGAAACAATCACTATGCATAGGATGATATTTAAAATTGTTTATAAAAAGCCTTAACACTTATCTTTTAGTTTTATCATAGTATATAGGTAAATTAAATGTCTGAAACCAAGCATACTTACTTTATTGCTTTGGATATCAGGATGGGGTGGTGAATCAAAGTTTATTATGGCATGCAGAATATCATGTGTTAGATTACTAAGGTGCAATAACGGATTGGCAACTACTGTTTTGGCACTGGCTGTACAAGCAAAGAGGAGAGGTACTGAGGTTTGTTCTGAAAGAGGGCTAGGAAATATTGGTTCTGCTGTTTCCTTAAAAAACAAAGGGAAAAAAGGTTAATCAACTATTTATAGTTATAATCCATTAAGTAATTCAGGGTCTCTTTGAAAAACTTCAGAACAATTAAAAATTAAAAGCATAACAAACTTTTACAGAGTTAGAAGGGACGATCAACCTTCCACCAATTATAATGAAAACTGATGGGACAATACGCTCGTATCATCATCTCACAAGGCATTCGTATAAGAATGTTTAATATGAATTAAGCAGATCACAGGGTCTGATATCAAACTGTCCTTAAACCACAATGCATTCACAACTCTAGAAATCCATAATATGAAGCACCACACAAAAAGCAGAATTCCTTAAAGCAACCATAATTAAGAAAATCAACAATTTTAACATTTTAAAACTAAAAAAGCAATCTCAAAAACTGTTTTTCATACAAGTAGTATTTTGACTGGTTATCATGTAAGTTACATACCTGTTGAGATTCTTGTAAAAGCAAAATCAATTCCATTCTCACAGATGCAAGACCCCCACCATGGGATCCATGCAGTATGCAGTAACTAAGAAACATCCTCAAGAGTGACTGATATTTCAAAAGCCACTGTCTTTTTTCCTGAAAATTTTCTCTCAGTTGTTTCACTTTTGTTTGATGAAGCAAATCTTCAGCATCTTCATTTAATCCAAATGCATCTCCATTTTCACTAAATGCAGACTGTAATTCTTCAGGATCTGAACAATAGTCGCAAGTTCTCTGAAGGGCTATCACCTCTTTTTCAAGCCAGTGGTACAGCTGGTATCGCAATTTTCCACCATCTATTTCATATCCAGTAGATAAAGTACGAAGTTCTACCGTGAGAATCTTTAAACATGCTCTAAATTTTAACTGAACTGCAATGATATCTTCTGATGGATTTAAAATGTCATGTGCATCTAGTGTGCTGAGAGAGTCTGTGTACTTAGAACTTGTTTCATCTATTTTTTCCCCTACTTTTCTCTGTAAAGGTTTTAGTTCTTTCATTGAAACAGGGAGATCCTCATTTTCTTCATCGTTATCACTGTCCCATTTTAATTCTAAAGAGTCATCCTGAAATACAATACTTGGTTGGCTCCAGTCAAAAGAAAGAGTGGAATTTGACTGCTTCTCTGAGGAACCCTCTGAAGAAGATCCAAAACCATTCATCAGTGACTGTGACCAATCAATAGCAGAAGACTTATCTTCCCTTGCATCCAATTTGAATGGAGAAGAAGGAGAACAGACTTTACTAGTATCCAGAAAACTAGATGTTCTACAAAAAGGTTTCGTTTTTTTGATGACTTTTGGCATCTTTGATAATACTTCCAAAGCCAACATAGGGCAGCCAGCTTTTAAATGAGCACTGGCAGTAGTAAAAAATAATCTTCTTTCACTTAAATTAATTGTTCCTGCCAGTCCACTTTTTCCTGTTAAACTCATGTGTGCGGAAAACGCATCAGATGATCCAAAATGACGTCTCAGCAAAAGAGGATGCGTTCTTAGATAATTGTAGAAATTAAAAACGGCAGGATTGCAGGCTGACATCATGACTTGATCTGAAAGTAAATTCATTTTATGAGCCAAGAAAAATTCTTCAAGGGTTGTACTGTAGCCCTTTTTCTCTACCATGGCACCTTTATCTACCTGGTCTTCTAAGAAAAATTTAAGAGACCAAACTAATACATAGCACTGAATAGACAGGAACACAGTTGTAATGAAAGCGTTCTAACATAGTAGGAAAACAAAGATTATGCTGATTTCACATCTCTTCAGGAAACAATCTAAGACATTTTAAAACATCCAGTTACACACTTAGTTCTTTTTCTCCTACTTTCCTGGACACTTCATCTCAGTCCGTCTGCTTTGCTAGATCTCCCTCATCTTCTCTACTTTTAAATGCTGAGTGTCCTAGAGTTCAGTACTTGACCTCCTTTCTATCTACACTCCTTGAGTTAACTCCTGCAGTCCCACGGCTTTAAATACCATCTATATGTGATAACGTGCACATCTCTATTTCTAGTAGCAATTTCACCCTGTAAATCTAGAATGCTATATCCAAAGGCCTACATTACGTTTCCATTTACATGTACATATTCTTGCCTCAAGGCCTTTTTATTTACTGTGCCCTTGGCCTAAAAACCAGATACCTGCACTGACTGATTACTCACTCATTTCAATTAGGTCTCATCTCAAAGGTTACCTTATCTGAGAAGTCTTTTCTATCTAAAGCAACACTCTCCAAACTCTGCTCCTAGCCTTCCCCCTATCACTTATCTATTGCTCAAACTAAAAACCCAGGAGTTAAACTTCACTCTCATTCCCTTCATATTCCATATCCAATTCAGTCCTATCTAGTCAACCTTAAAATTATAGTTGAAATCCAACCACTTCTATTTCCCTGTTTATCACTATTTTCTTCAAAACATTTATATTCAAACGTTGAAAACATCTATGTTCAATAAGAAAATCCAAAGTCCTTGGTTTTCAAAGGATTTAGCTTCCTGGTGGGGGGGGAAATAAAAAATAAAAAACTGTATACATAACTCTGTCTCCCCAACTAAACCATAAAGTCTTAGACCATGTACGTCTTCAATTTGCTCTGCATTATCCTTAGCACCCAACAGTGTGCTCTGAACCTGACGAACACTAATAAAACTCTTAAACATTAACATCTTAGAAGTATAGCTTACCATCATCCTCTCTGATAGGTTGCTTTATTAATGTTTCCAGAGCACTACTATAATCTTCTAAAATCCAATATGCCATACTCCGAAGAAAAGGATCATAATGCATATTTATATTCAACAAATTGAGTTCATTGAGTTCAATTCCCAAAACTTTTTTACGTAAAATAGATTTATATGTTGCAGATGTATCAAATTCAGACTCATAGAGTCTTGCTATTACAAGAGCCAACTGAATGTCATTCAGTTTCTCAAGACATACCTTCAAAAACAAGAAATATTGTTTATAAATAAGGGTATCTTTCATTTTAAGGTAAACTCAATTAACTCACTAATAACTAGATGAACACAAAGCTTTATTAATATCTGAAAATAGTGAACAAGGACAATAAACAAAACATATGCTGCTTGCTTCAGCAAATCTACTTGACAACATTTATGTTAATTTATCTGGTAGTACTAAATACATATTTGCAAAAAGAATTAGCCTAATGAAAAACCACTAAATAATTGCTAAAATGACACGCTTTGTTTTATTCTTGAGCTTTTACCCTTCCCCATCCACCTCAGCAGACTATAATGTTTCCAAATCAAAAAGATGTTTTGAATCACTTGTATGAAACTCTGAGCAAAAGGGCAGTTTGAAATAGAAATGTTATATTTTAAATATTTATAACTTTTTGTAAGGTTTACTTAGAAATAATTAGCTAAAAATTTCCTAAGGTTTGTCAACTAACACAGAGCCAAATATACGTCCGAATGTGTTTAAAGTGACAGGACAAATATTTTATTTTTTAACTGTTCATAAATATTTTTAAGAGTCAGATCAACTACCTATCTCTACCAACCAACAGAACCTGGTTAATTTTAATTCTGTATAAATATCATTCAAGCTAAATGACAAAATTTTAAAGTCACCATTAAATATTACCAGTTAGGCATTAAGCCTTTAGGCATTAAGCCTTTAGACATTAAGCCTTGTGTTAGTTCCACTATACTTGAGTTGAAATTAAAAAACAAAATTGAAACCATGAAGAGCTTAAAAGGATGACAATGCTATTTTTAAAAAAATTCATTCATTACCTCAATTGCATCTCTGAGGCAACCAGCTAAAAGAAAAAATGCTGCTGAATGTTCAAATCTTTGTTTTCCTAACAAAGAAAAAGCATTCTTTAAAGCTGCTTTACGCCATCTCTCATCCTCAAAATTGTGCCCAAAAAACTGTGTCATCTTGGAATCTTTTTGGGATCTATAAAGAAAAAAGTTTGAAAATTTCGGAACATAATGCTTCTACATCAAAACCAATTGTTATGAAGTTAGCCACTTAAAAGTTAAGACTCAAAAGAAACATTTACCAGTTCATAAATTACTATACATCTGCTGCTTTTCTGAGCAAAGTAGCATTTATGGTAAACATTTACTTTTCCATATAAATTTCAGAGATTATTGAAAACATTCTTTCAAACTACGAAGAAACTACATTAACAGCACTGTGAAAAATTATTTTTAAATCTATACAAATATATAATTTACATTAACTTCTGTGCTATTTTACCATTTACACTTAATCAACTGCCTTTAGCCCCACTGCCCACCTGAAGATGACTTTGATGATAAAAATCCAAGGAATTTGTCCCGAAGCAAAACAATCCTAAAAGATCTAGTCTCTTACAACTGATTGATACCATGATTTTCCCCCAAAGGTTGCTGATCATATGGCTATATCTAGAACTGAACCCCAAACGAATAATGAACTATTTATGGCGATCACGCTCACCAAGTCTAGCTGAGAACAAGTGAAAGAGAAAAATTCTAAATGACTCTAGCTCAAGAATGGGGTCAGGGCCCTTAGGAAGAGGGTGGTTTGGAAGAATAGCCTGGTCCAAGAGATCCTTGATAGGGCAGAGGGTAGATGTATCTTCAAAGCTCCACCAATTCATCTTCTTCCCCATTCCAGATAAAGTTTCTGGTTTAGTTTTTGTTCTACAGGAGCATCATGAGAAGTTCTTAAAATAAGCAAAAAAAAAATGTTTTTCTGGACTGATAAACCTAAAAAACGCTAATGTGACCTCATCAAGATTCTTCTGCTCTGTAACCTGGGCTTCTTTCACATGAAATCTCTTAAATACAAAAATAACTAAGAATCCACATGAATCACACTAAAAAGAACAAGAAATCTTTACTTCATACTCTATGGAAAGTTTTTCATTTTGAAGCAGTTTTTTCACCTACCTATATAATCCCCAAATCACAGCTTTCTTTTTCATTGCAAGGTAAAAAATGGCAGCATCTAAAGGATCATTCTTTTTATAAAAGGCTGCTTTGGCTACCTATAATTAGAAATATTGGTCAAAATTTCACGGTAACAGTTTTTAATTAAATAAACAAATACTTTCCTTCATATACGAGACTGTCATACATTCTCTACTTAAATGTTCAATAAACTAAAAAATATGTGTATGAACACACGCATGTATATGTAAATTTATTAATTTATTAATTTATTTTATAATTACAAAAGTAATCATGGTGGTGGGCCCCAAGATTACAGAGATGGAAACAGGACTACACTTGTCATTGCAAGCTCTTCTGTACTGTTTTATTTTCCTAAATGTGTATATATATTATTTTGTGTATATCAATAAAAAATGCTAATATATCAACTAGCAATTTAAGAATTAGAATATAAATTGTTAAAAATTATGCTATTTTGAAATATAAAGACTATTTAAAAGCATTTTACTGCTAAAAAAAAAGAGTAACAGGAGAGGAAATATGGAATATCATGTAAATAAACATGCAATATATATTAATTCATTTTTACACCAAAATAAAACACTCACCTTTTCTATGCATTTGCGTAAGATGCGGGTATTCCGGACCCACCACCCCACACCCATAGCTCTAAGTTCAGACCATGTGGGATCATCTTTCTGCATTGCTGGCAACATGTTCAGCAGTTCTTCTTCTGCTACTGAATGAAAGGCCCAGGCAAAATGACTACTAGACAGGCCTGAAGAAACATCAAAAATAATGTTTATAAGAAAATAAATATGATTATATAATGATGATCAGAAATGTGTGTTCCATAGTTGCAATAAAAATGCCTAAAAGTTTATATAAGACTCCCAGAGTTATAACTGTTTGGGGTTGGAGGGAATATGGGTCTTTTTTCTTGCTTCTCCAAGTAACTCAATCATCACATCAATATTTTCTACAATGAGCATATATTTTCTATAATTAAAATATAGTTTTTTAAAAAGATAAGGAAAAACGCTTATGGGCAAATGCCACTGTGCTGAGTCTTTCTATTCTCTAGTATGTCTGACATCCTTTGGTCAACATTTGTTGTGTGGATTTAATTCCATGGAATCAAAAAAGCACCAAGGAGACAGTACAGCTGGTGAACAGAACTTAAGACTGCAAAAACTCTGGAATCAGAATGCATAAATTAAATTCTAGCTCCACCCTAACTAACTATATAACTTTGGGCAAGCTACTTAACCTCTTGATTCCTCAATTTTCTTATTTACAAAATGTGAATAATCATGGCACCTACCTCATTACATTGTTGTGAGGATTAAAAGAAATAATATAGTTAAAGCATCTGGGATAGTACCTAGCACATAATAACTTTTATTACCCCATAATCACTATATTAATAAGATACTTTTATATTTATAAAGCATCATTTACATTAGCAAGTCTCTCAACCTACTGGTCCACACATGTGGGGTTTATCGTTCAGTTTTTTTTTTTTTTTTTTTGTGGTACGCAGTCCTCTCACTGCTGTGGCCTCTCCCGCTGCGGAGCACAGGCTCCGGATGCACAGGCTCAGCGGCCATGGCTCACGGGCCCAGCCACTCCGCAGCATGTGGGATCTTCCCGGACCAGGGCACGAACCCGTGTCCCCTGCATCAGCAGGCGGACTCTCAACCACTGCGCCACCAGGGGAGCCCTCTCCAGTATTTTTATGCAAAGAGGATGAGATGAAAGCAAACATTTTTAAAATAAATTAAGGCAATTCAGAATGTGTCAAATTTGCTGGCATTATCATATCTGGGCAAAAACAAACTTAAATGTTCTTAAGCCTCTCTTCTACTCGTCTTACTTCCTTTTACTAGATTATTGCCAAAATCACCTTGGTGAAGGAGTTGAGCTCGATAAGCTGGAAGAGAAGTTGTAAGAAAAGTATGAAGTCGAACAGCCAAAAGAAATTTTAAGCCACATTCATCAAGAGTTTCTCCACCTATAAAAAAGAAAAAAAAAGGTATTTTTACTTGTAAAAACCCATTTCATTAGCAAAACACAAGTAAATGCTAATAATTCTGGCAAGCAGGGTATGTCACAGCACCAAATACAGGGACAAAACATTGTGTGAAACTGACAAAAGTTTTCAGTCTAAATATTATCTAGTATTTCTTTTTCCTATATAATTATACATTACAGAAAAAAGTTGTATCGTTAAATAATTGAAAAAATAATAAAGAGAATGAATTGACTCAGGATCTCTGACATATTTTTAATAATAATCTCCTCTGACATGAATATTTTAATTTAAATGTGACTCAATTTTAAAATAGTTTAACCTTCCCTGTAATATTATCCATACTGATTCAAGTCACATACCCATTCCAATAACTGCTAACACTGGAAGAAATGGCTATATGGTAAGGGGGCCTGATTTTTACTTTAAATGAATAAAAACATAAAACACTTGTAATACAGTCACATCAAAACATAATATCTACTAATAATATTTCATGTCGCAATTCATGACCAACTTATTTTTTCTTAAAGTTTTTATTTTTATTATTGTTATTCTTTTTTCTTAAATTTACCCCACATTTTCCTTTTAAGGGGCGCATCCTACTGACATATCTGGTGCACAAGGCTAGACTGTTAATCAGATCTTATTTGAAATCTGATGGGAATTCTACAAATTTATTCATAACTCAGGAGGTTAAAAACAAAAAATGCTCTTTGGGTGAGGAAAAGACCTAATTTTATTAGGCTTGCTTGCTGCTACTCTAGGAAGGAGTATACCTTAATGTTAATTTTTTTAAAACCTCAATATTAAAAAACCCAAATTAACAGTGAATTATTACAATGTGAAAAACAAATAAAGGAGAAAGCACCTTTTATTTTGGGGTTTCTAAAGTAATTATTTATTAAGAATGTTAACTTTTGCTAAACTCAAAAGCAATTAGTTGGATTCTTAACATTATTAAGTAGACAGGTAAAAATGACTTGGCATAATGAATCTTTGTGTACTTTCTCAGAGTACTATGATTTATGGGATAAATAATATATATTCAAGTTAAAAATACTGTGAAGGCAACAATGATGATTTTAAAAACCTTCATGGCTGTCATTTTTACAGAAATTATTTAAGATTATTTTCTGTGAAAAAAATAAGTAAAAATATTACCATCAATTTTTCCTCTAATCCTATACCCAATTTAATTTTACCTTGGCTTCTGTCTCTGCTTTCTCCAATATCAGTGCTGGTAGTTGCAATTGTATCTGCTAAAGCCATCAAAGACATCTGCTCCATCCGGCTGAGTCCTGGTAAACTAGAATGAAGTAAGTGGCCAGAAAGAACCTGAGCGTGCTCAGGACCAAAGTAAGTTGGACTGTATTGTGAAAGGTCAATAACCCTGGGCTTTGTATTTTCTTCTTCTGTCTTTAACACATGACTATCAGTCATTAAAGCTGACATCTGAAAAAGCTCATCATAACTTTCTTTTGACAACTGGTTTGAGTTATTTAAGGTACTCTGATTACTAGATTTCTCCAAGGATGAGTAATAGCTATCATCATCTGCTGCAAGTAAGGCATATAAAGGAAGTGGAGGGACAGAATCGATTTCTGTGTAATCTGTATTTTCACTCTTATTGAATGCCTGGGGGTCTCGAGTAGTGCTTCCACTAGCACTGATGGTGAGAGACCTAAAGCGGCGTTCATGATTAGATTCAGCTTCATTCAGAGCCACAACTTCCCCAGCAATGCACTTGACAAGATGTGACAAGATGGCCTTTGCTCTCCGAACTTTGCCAAGATCCATGAGTTCCAAAAGCTGCAAAGGATGGTACTGAGGTAAAGTTGGGGAAAGAACATGAGCTGCTTCAAAAAGACCTGAATCTTCCATACCCACAGAAGGATCAAGCGCAGTTTTCTTTCCACAAATTTTCTGTGCAAGACTGGTCATGGATCGAGTCAGGGTTTTCTTTGGAGGATGTAATCCAGAACTTGATGAGTTACTCTGTTTTATTAAACTTATTATAGATGGAGTGCTCCCATTGTATGAATCTGTTGTAACCGGTTCTTGTTTAGAAGATGGCTGCCATTGGGAATATACATGCATTTCACAATCCATTCCTACCACCAGGATGCCATCCCGGACCCATGATAAAGAAACAGGAAAAGGTGGAGAGCCTTCTACAGAAGAAACCAAGTCCACACTTCGTAACAGTACAAATTTAGAAAGAGGCACAACTTTAGTACCTTCCCAGAGAGGAAATGCCAGGCTTTCCTTACCCGTCTGTTCTTGTACCTTGCCAGCCAGGGGTCCATACATAAAAAGTTTTGATCCAATTCCTACAGTAAGAATATGAGAACCATCTTCTCTAGACATCCAATCTAAGTGAACTAAATGCTTTGTGTTTGATGTGACACTCTCTTTACTGGATAAATATACCTCTTGTTTATTATAGGCCACTAAATTGCTATCAATACTAATGCCAGAATCCAACACTGTATTTAACTCATCTAAATGAACTGTCTGTTCAAGGACCCAGCATGAACCTCCTGTAGACTCACATTCAAAAATACTTACATGCATCACAAAGTCCTGAGAACATCTACTATTAGACGTAGGCTGCTTATATGCTACTGCTAAACGATTTGTGTGTGCACAGCTGACTTCTATAGGCCTACCAGGTACAGTTATACTACTATTGTTCTGCAGTCCATCTTCAATAAGTAACGGCCATTCTTCCCAAATGTATATAAGATCCATTTCTCCATTCTTTGAAGTGGCAGATTCTTCAGCTGTTACTCTACATCTCCAGAATCTTACTTTCTCATCTGAGCATGAAGTTGCCAATAAATAAGGAGCACTGCATATGGGATATATGGAAGAAGAACTCAGATGTCCTAAAACAAAAATAATCCAGTGACAAAATGTGAAATTTGGTTAAATAAATCTGTTTTCTTGTACTAAAGGTTTTAGTCTTTTGCATGAACTAGTGTTAACAACATGACAATCAATATTTAGCTTAAGGATCAGCAAGATCAGTAAGACGCTTTTAATGACGTCAAAAAGGTACATAAAAAGGACATTATTACCAAAACCTAGAGCTGAAAGAGAACTCCGTAATAATTTATAAGTAAGGACTCTTGACTAAATGTGTAAGTATCTTATGCCTAAATCAAATAGCTAGACTAAGGCAGAATTAGAAAACCTAAATTCTAGTCCTGGTTTTCAATCCAGCATTCTTTTCACAACTCTTTGTTAGCATTATATATTATTATAAATCTCACTTTAAAGATATCAATACGTTTTTTAAAATTTGTCAATATTCCCTGGCTACTTCTCTATAATATTTTTTAATACAATTTTGTGAACGGCTCATGCTTACCTAAGTACTAAAAGAGTCCTCCATGATTGAAGTGTATTTCATATAAATGACGTTGAGAAGATTCCTAAGTGGGACATATGTTTGCTTGGGCTTAATGTAATTACATACTCTTAATTTCCTAAATCGGGGTTGACAAACTTTTTCTTAAAGGGCCAAAGAGTAACAACTAGGCTTTGCTAGCCACAGAGTCCTGGTTGCAGCTACTCAACTCCACCAGTGTAGAACAAAGCAGCCATACACAAAAGTAAACAAATAGGTGTGGCTACGTTCCAATCAAACTTACTTACAAAAAGGTAGGTGACCCATAGTTTGCCAATCCCTATCCTAGACTATTAAACATAAACTGCTAATCGTAATACAGAAATGTTATACAGAACATTTATTATATTTTAAAAGCGTATTTCAACATAAGTTTTTCTTTAAGTCCTCAAGGACTTAGCAGTACTGCATAAGGACACAATTAACACTGTCTATTAGTTTCTCTGAACTGAACAGAGAATAAAGAGCTTACCCTTCCCAAAAGTCTTGGTTAAAAAAAAAATTCTCAAGACTAGGAAAAAAAGCTGTTATCACATGCTACTGTTTTTGCCAAACGAAACAAATTTTTTCCTTTGCCCTAGGACTTCTCTTTTCTTTCAAACTCAACTTGCGCCAAGGATTATTTTTAGAAACATCTTCAGTTTCTCTTAGATCTGCCATATAGTTTTTTTAATAGAATTCAGTAGTGAAGATTATACTGCTCTGGCTAAGGATAACAGCTCTTAAAACTGTGCCAATACAAAAGTCATTCTATTTCAAACTTTAACTTGCCTTGCATTGATGCCTCTTTTATTAAAATATACAAAAAAAACCCAGAATGTAAAAGTTATCAGGACACTGTTAATACTCCTGCTAACTTCACCAATTAGAAAAGATTAAGTACCTGATAATGTGGCAAACTGAAAAGCATTCAAAGTAATTAGTCGAAAGTGATAGACAAGTAAAGAAGACCAAAAACCCACACTGTGACTATGAAAATGAAAGAACTAGGTGATAAAAGGATGGATTTTTGTCTTGGTTTTCATGATACCCTTGATACTTTGATCTTTTTTGTACACTGGAATCACCTGGAAGGCTTGTCAAAACAAGACTGCTGGGTCCCACCTCACAGCTGGTGATTTAGTAAGTCTAGGGTGTGACCCAAGAATTATTATTTCTAACAACTTCCAAAACAATGCTGATGCTTTTGGTCTGGGGACCACATTTTGAGAACCACTGCCCTAAGGATAAGGATGACAAATATATATATCAGGAACTACACACTTAGAATCCTTCACAGCACAGAGCTCCAGGCAGCCAATACCAGCATTATCAAAGCTGGCAAATAAGGTGCCACCCCATTATTATCTCTGCCCTGGAAACTTTCGCTTTGTCTTCACAAAAGGATAATAAAAATTTGTTTTGGAAATCAATATTTAAGACCACAACTGGCTGACAAATGCCAGAGTCATCTGAAAACGTAATGAGAAATTTAAATTTTTAATTTAGGGTACTTAAAGATATTCTTTCTATTTCTGTTTCTGTGTAGATTTTAAAACTGGGAGTTGCACCTATTTTTAAATACACAGTAAATACTCATGCATTATGAAGTTTGATTAGTCTCCTTTTACAAAATTTACAAACCTGCTGATGGCTTAACACTTATTATCTCAACTCCTTCTGGCAAATGCAACTCTTGGCTATAAACCATTTCTGAAGACAGAGTCAACTTGCTGGTACTCTGGAGATTTGCTCTGCAAGCCTGATACTTCTGTGAAAAAGGGGATAAGATCTTCTCTGGAGAAGAAGAATAATGTTCTTCTGGCTGCCAAACTGCTTCAGATATTTTTGTATCTACTTTTTCATCTATAAAACATAAAAAAAGAACCAAAAACTGGGAGAGAAACCCTATAAACATTACAATTGCTACATTTTATAATCTAAAACCACCTTATAAAAGACAAAAAAGTTAACATATTAATATGATTCTTTACGGCAAGAAAATCAGAAAATTGTTTTTTTCTTAATTAACAGAATAAACTATAATTATCCTCTCTCAATAAAAACAGCTTTAAAAAATATCCACTGAACTATCTAACCATATATAATTTGTTAACCTAAGCCTACTTAAAGTTTAAAAAAAAAAAAAAACTCACCCAATGAGACAGGAATGGACTTCAAATGCAAATTCCACATGTGTAACAATGAACGGTTGTCTTGGGTGCACTCTATCACAATTAGGTAGAATTTTTCCGAAAATTCATTAGGTGAGCTGCCTGTTGGTATAAATGGTGTATTTCACTACTAACATGGAAAGCTGAGATAACTTTATATATTATGTAAATATTATATCAATTTATCTTTGCCTAACATACTCTACATTTTATTTCTTATTTCATGAAAAATTCTTCTTTACCTGCATCAGATAATATTCTGTCTTTTCCTAGTCTTTTCTTCTCAAGGTTATTCAAAATGAAGTCTTCTTGAAAAACATGAAGCAGTTGGGTTTTTCTGCCTTGCTGAATGTAAATAAATACCAATGTAAGTTGACATACATATTATTTACCTAATGCTAAGTGGCCAGAAAAATAATACTTACAAGTTTGGTAATGGGATCTAATGCAATAATGCATCCTGGCCTGGCTGTTGACTGTTGACTTACGATGTTAAACACTTCACCAACATATTTCTGTTTTTGAAAAAATGGATATCTCCTTTATTAAACAATTAAAAAAATAGTAACAAATGACATAAAATTTCAGGCATAACAGACAAATAATAAATAAGTTCAGGTGAGACTAAATAAATTCACAAGTCCTTTTCATTATAAACATTTTACTGTTTTACAAAGCAATTACACAGGAATGAAGAAAGTTACAGCTCAGCTGGTGCAGAGAAAACCAAAAGCAATGCTTGGTAATTGTTAAGGGGAAAAAAAGTATTTTATATTTATAAGTGTGAAAGACTGACTTCAATCTCATGGAAATGTTCTAAGAATCAAGGTTTTTTAAGCATTAATTTTGACAAAGAAAGCTAAAGAAACAAGTTAACATACTATTTACATATGCTGATTTCTTGAGCCACTTATCTCCTGACTGCTCTAGTCAAGCACACGTTGTTAAATTCAATGTTCATCATACTGGATCCATCAGCAGCATTTGATTCTGTTGATTACTCCTTCCTCCTGGAAATAATTTTCTTCATTTTGGCTTCCATTATACACCACGCTCACCTCACTTTTAGCAATGGAATGCCCCAGGGTTCAATCCTCCTATCATTTCTACTTTCCAGCTATAGTCTCTCCCTCAGTGATCTCACTCAGCTCCACAACTTTATATTCTGACAACTACTTATTTTCTATCTTCAGACCAGGTCTCCCTCAAAACTCCAGAGACTAGCTTACTAGATCTCTTGGATATCAAACAGGCATTTCAAAATTAACATGTCTAAAGCCCGGCTCTTGAATCGCCCTGCTCCTCAAAATCTGCTGTTTAGGGACTTCCCTGGCAGTCCACTGGTTAAGACTCCACACTTCCAATGCAGGGAACACAGCTTCAATCCCTGGTCAGGGAACTAAGATCTCACATGGCAGGCAGCGTGGCCAAAAAAAAAAAAAACCCCAAAACTGCTATTTATACTTCTCATCTCAAGGCAAACTTTGGGAGTCATCTTCTTTTTGTCACACAAACCCCATATCCAGTCCAATCCTTACTATTCAATGTTCAAAACACATCCAGATTTGACCAATTCTTAGCATCTTTATCACCACCATTTCCTACCACTCTAAACCCCTTTGATTCTTTCCTAGACTACTGTAATAGCTTCCTGAATTGTTCTCTCTGATAACACTTCTGCTTCCCATGTCTAATCTATATAACAACCAGAGTGATCCTTTTAAAGCCTAAGTCAGACCATATCACTGTCATTCTCTTCACTAGTTATTATGTCATTCAGAGTAAAAGTCAAAGTTACTCTCAATACAATCTGGCCAGGCTCACGTTCTGATTTTATTTTTGACTACTCTCCACCTCACTTATTCTGCACCAGCCACAATGGCCTCCTTGATGTTCCTTACATACCAAACATGCTCTGGCCTCAGGATCTTTACACTGGCTCTTCCTGAAATACTCTTCCCTCTACATATCGATATAGGTAGCTCTTTTATCTCCTTCAGGTCTTTACTCAAATGGCACCACTTCTGTGAGGTTTTCCCCGACCAGCACTTTACTTGGCACTCCATACTACTTCTGCAACATTGTTTCTCTCCAAAGTATTTATTAATATATTTTTACCTTTTTTCTATATTCTTTCACTAGAATGTAAGCTTAGATTTTTGTCTGTTTTGCTCACATCTAAATTTCCAGCACTTAAAACAATTCCTGAAAAATAGAAGGCCCTCGAGAAATATACGTTTCTAATTTAACACTATATATGTTTTGAAAAACTTTGTATTCTGTAAAACCATGCAATAAAAATAACAGGGAAAAATCAAGATGGGAGCAGACCACTGACACCTATGCAATTCTGTAACCAGAGCATTAACAAAGACATTAATTGATGGTTGAGAGGACAGTTTGACTCTCTTAAACAGGAAGCTCAGTATGGCTGAAAGTTACCTCAGGGCATATTTAAAAACACAAAAACCAAAAGAATGGAAATACTGGCTTTTGGAGGTGCTGAGACAATGCAGATGGTGGGTTGCTATTAGTTGGGCACAGGAACAAGTGCCCTCTGTCATAAGACAAAAGCTTTGTTTGCAATGGTGTTGAAAAAACTCCTGCCTGTAGTGCAACCAAGCTGAAAGCTCTTTCCTCTTGGTTAAGATTAAAATTCCACTCCTGTTATTTCAGCTTCCCTTGCCTAGAAAAAAACCTGCAGATGAACCAACATAATTCCATACACTGTCAGTAGTCCCCATTTATCTCTGAGCAAAGAAGTACAACAGTGGGCTTGCTTCCCTGGTGGCACGTGGTTGGGAGTCCACCTGCCGATGCAAGGGAAGCGGGTTCATGCCCTGGTCTGGGAGGATCCCGCATGCCGCGGAGCGGCTGGGCCCATGAGCCATGGCCGCTGGTCCTGCATGTCTGGAGCCTGTGCTCCACAGCGGGGGAGGCCACAGCAGTGAGAGGTTCGCGTACCACAAAAAAAAAAAAAAAAAGTACAACAGAAACACATATTGTAGGACACTAGACTCTACTTTTGGAATGAATGAAAGATATGGTTTCTTTTTAAAGGAGGTTAGAATCACTGTAAGAGTAAAGTGTGAAAAAAATTACTAAAAAATATACATTTTATTACAAATTATATGTCACAATTCTAGAACATGCCCAATAAGTATAAAGTATCTAAAAACATATTATATTCTTAGCTTCAAAAGCCATTTACTTACAGAAATGTCAGGATTGGAAAGCTCATAGAGAAGTTTCTTGGCATCAATAACTGCTTCATATAATCTCAGATATTGTCCATCACTTGCTACAAAGCATGCACTAGGAGAGTTGCAGTATGCACCTAGATGTATTTTAAAAACATTTGAAATTTAACCCTTAAGCAATAATGTCAGAAAATCTCAAGTTCTTAAATAAAAATCAGAATTCTTACCTAGACAATAACTGGGTATAAGAGTGGGCAGCCATGCCACATTGGAAAATGCAGAAACATGAAGAGAATTAATCCGGGCAAGCTCAGAAACACCTCCAGAAAAAGACAATGGCCCAACTGGATCAACTCTCCAAAGAATAAGCTCACTGTAAACTGCATTGGGATCCTGAAAGGCCATGTCAATAGTGCTTTTATTCTGTTGTGCCAAAAAACATTCTTCAATATTCACAGCACCATAAGGTTCCTTTTGGTTATCAACATCTGGTGTCCTTAATGCGTTATGGTGTGACGTTGTCAGCAATAATGGTAATACTGAGTGACAAGCTAAATCATTAAGATGAAAGCGATGACCACAATATCTGGATTTGTGGGAAATACTGAGAACTGTAGAAAAGGCAGATTCCTCGGCAAAACTGACAAGCCATTGATTCAGGGAGCCATCAGCATGCTTTGAAATCATCATAACATTAGGGGTAAAAATGCTTAATTTTAAACTATTAGTTGATTTACTGTGACCAGAAGATATAAGCATTGATGTGGAACGTGTCAGGCTGGAAGTTTTTTGTTTCCCTTGCTGAATAGCCAAGTCAACATTCTTGGTACAGGCATACATCACTATGCTTTTACAGAGAGAGTTTGCATCACCTGTGGGGAAAGCTACAGGAATTCTGGAAACAAAGGACACCTAGAAGAAAGAAAGTAGCATTAGAATTCATGAAATTATATAAAGAGGTTTTACAAAACAGTACCCACATTTAACAAGTAGCTCTCCAGAGATCATAAAAATAATACCTGTACTTGACGAAACATACCAGGCTGGTATTCATCCAGCCAATCCACATGCCAAACCAGCAAAGAACCATCCATGGGATGAATACTGAATAGCATGTCTGCATTTTTACTCCATTCAGACAGAAGTACTTCAATCTGATGATCAATGGCAGCTGATGGTAATGGTACAGAACTTGAATTTGGTACCAATTTATCACTGCCCAATTCCTTCTTTTCAAGATTTATTTTCAGATCATCAACACCGTCATCGATCTCTATAAGCAAAAGGGTTCATGAACCAAGTAAATACAATCAAGCTACTACTAAAAATTAAGAAATATCTTTACAAATGCATTCAAAATGAAAAACAAGTTTTCATATAAACAAGAAATGGGGTTCCCTTTAAAAAATAACTTTGCTCCAGGCCACGGAGTTAACTCAGTACTCAGAAGGCCTATAAGGCTGATTCAGTGGATTATTAGTAGAAGGACTAATACTAGACTGGAAAGTAGGTAAACTGGTTTCCAAACCCAGATGTACCACAAGTAACTACTTAGAAGTAAGACACAGTACTTCTCTGGACCCTAGTTTTGCTCATGTTAACATGAGGGAGTTGAAATTAGGCTGAATTTTTAAAATATAGTATTGGAATGTAATTTGTACTTTCTTCATAATGTCAGATTCATAAAACCTAAGTCAACCACACTAGCCATCCTCTAGGTGTAAGCATTTATAACTGATATGATACCTTAAAGAAACTATTTTAAAGAAATACATTTTATAGTGCCTAATTTCCAGATTTCCTTCAACACATGCCAACTTATTAATACAAATAAATATGTATATTCTGACCTCTACATCCAAGCCCCTATTCCTGGTTAGGAATACAAAGCCTTTCTTAAGAGACTATCAAAAAATGTTAGCTTGTTTACCAGATTTTAAAAATTAGTCAAGACATAAAATCATTAAGAAAAAGAAAAATAACTCAACAGAAAATTAGGCAAAAGGCACGAAGAGGCAAACCACAGAAGGGTTAACATAATTCTGCTCAATTTAACTCAAGAAAATTCAAAGTAAAACAAGACACCATTTTGTCCATATCAACAGCCAAAAAATAAAAAGATCCAGTGTTGGCAAGGATGTGAAAAAAGGATATCTGCATATACTTAGAGGGAACATATACTGGTAAAACATTACTAGAGGGTAATCTGACAGAACTTATTGAAATTTAAAAATGCTTATACACTATGCTAATTCCCCATCTAGGAATCTACCTTACAGAAAAATTCACACAAAGATGAAGAGATGTGTTACTCTACCATTATCAGTATATAGTGAAAAACAATTTAAATCAATTTAAATGGCTATCATCAGAAAAAATGCTTAAGTTTTCTCTTGAGTCTCTTGACTCAGGAGCTGTTAAAAATAAGAAAGAAAAGTGCCTGTTACTGAATTTAAAAAGCAAGCTGCAGCACACTATTTTCATTGAAAAATGAACTCCCATAGTACAACTCTTAAAAAAACTACCTTTATGCATATATTTGTGTGAGCATAGAAAAGAATAAATCTGGAAGGACACTTATCAAACTTAACAATATGGAAACTTTATACACGCTTGTATTGTTTAATTTAAATTTTTTTTAAAGGGGAACGTGCAATCTTGTAATTAAAACAAATAACAAAAACATTTTTGATTTCTCTCTCTACTTGACTGAGGCTGAATGCAAACCTTAAGGCCCTAGTGTACTGCTTCTCAAACTTTAATATACATATAACTCATCTGGGAATTTCATTAAATTACAGATTCTTGTAGCTCCAGGTGGAGCCTGAGATTGTACATTCCTAATAATGACAATGCTGCTAGTCTGCAGATAGTCCTCTAAGTAGCAAGACCCTAGTGGCTGACAGAAGCATAAGTATGGAGAAGTCTAAGTCCCTACATCATCATCAGGAAAGAAGCCACCTGGAACAGGAACATCTACATTGGATTATTAAATGAGCTAGTCCAAATTTGTATTAAGCCACTGCAATTTGAAGGTTATTTCTAACAGTAGCTGGTGTTACCATAATATAAAAATCTTTGCTATTTTAAATAAAACTTTATAATTTTTATCCTTAAAGCTTTACCTTCATCAGATTTTACATCTGCCTGATTAGAGTCTTCTACACTCATCTCAGAAGATGGTTGCTCAAAACTTTTTCTAAGTTGTTGTAAAAAGACTTCCATGGACAAAGAAAAATGCAGTTCTTTATTGTTTAGCCAGTGTACCACAAAAGGTCCACTCTTCTCTTCATTTTCACTTAGACTCAGAGACGTAATAGAAGGAAGAAGTGGAATGTCTATAAAGAACAACAACAAAAAAATATTAAAATTTCTATTATGTTAGCATATAAAACATCCATGTCTCTTATTTTTATTATTTACTGTTACATTTATCTTTAAACCTCTGCCATACATTTTATTTAACCTATAAATAAGACTCACAGTATAATGGTTCACACAATTATTATTCATGAAAACAGACTTACATGGTAAATTTAAAACACTTACTGTAAAGGAAATAAAATTCTACATTATATACCGTAACTTATTTATATATACATACATATACATTTTTTTCTATAATTTTAAAAAATATTCTCATTAAGAAATATGTCTATAATTTGCAGACATGTTAATAGGGTAGTCTTCTTAATTTGTATAGAAACTTTGGTTAGAAATATATTTTAACCTGATCTACCATTAAAAATGCCATCATTAAGTTGTCAAAGGAACCAGTGATATGTTTATCTCAACAGCAACAACTTTCTTTTACTTAACAGATCCTCATATTAACTTTTTTCATGACCTACCTATCTAATTCTAAGATAGATACTGCTTATTTATTAGCATCAAGATTGAAGTTAGAAAGTATGAAACTGAGGTTCCCTTATATTCAAGAAAAGCATTCAAGACAAGCCAACTCAGCTACAAAAAATTGTTCCTTGGTATTACTTTTGAAATCATTGCTAAGTATACTGAAGTACAAATTCAGAGTAAATTGTGAAAAATGACAATCCTAACTTAATAGAGGTAAAGAAAAATTTGTCTATCATTATTAAATAAAATCCAAATCTAGATCATGCTGGTGTCTGCTGAACATTATAGGCTGGAATGGATTCAGCGAAGGTAAATAATTTTCTCCAGAGCAAATCTACTGATTTTTTTTAAAAGGAAATATAAACAATTTTAAGTATTTGTTCAAATACCGTCTATTGATGGACACCCATAGGAACAGTATTATAGGGCATGAATGGTAAAAGAAAGGATAGAAGAATCTTTTTCCTGGTGGGAGGGAGGGAGACGCAAGAGAGAGGAGATACAGGGACATATGTATATGTATAGCTGATTCACTTTGTTATAAAGCAGAAACTAACATACCATTGAAAAGCAATTATACTCCAATAAAGATGTTAAAAAAAAGAATCTTTTTTCTGTCCCTTCTTATTGGCGTTGGGTTCTAAGAGTTGATGGATATTATCTAATCCAAGCGCTCTGTTTATTATTATATATTCATTAGTATAATTATTTGATTAATATTTACCTATCTCCTACCTAGTTATATGCTTCCTGAGAGCAAGGACCACACTGTTTTGATCACTACTGTACCTCCAGCTCCTACCACTATCTCCAGTTCCTATACTGGCACAGACTAAACACCCAATAAAACCCTTGAGGGGCTGAACTGCCAATCCCACTGTTCCTAGGTAGATACACAATAGTGTTAGGGTTTGAAAGAGTGTCCCCAAGAAAACTAAATGGGTAGCATTTTCTGATTTTCAACTTACAATCAACTCAGAAGAGATAAGCAATGCCTAAAGTAGATCACAGGCCTAGCTGTAAAGTACACACAATTAGGGGCTTATGCTGACTTTTAGCAGAAGCATTCTGGCTGAAAAGACTCACATTTCCTTTGCCTCCTGACCTCACCCAGAGAATCTGATAAAGTCATTTTTTATGAGAAATCTTCATGGAAAGCGTGTAAGAACTAGAACTAAGAGAACACGCTATTATGAACTCCTCTCCTGTATCATTTTCCATTGATGGACAAATAAGTGAAGCCATATCTGAGTTGGGCCTTGCAGGAAAGTCATTCTAACAGACCTAATTTAGGGAAAGGAGTTTTCACAAGATCTAATATAGCTCCTAATATTATTATTTTGCTTTGATTTGCCCTACATATATGAATTTTTCTTAGGGACCCACAATCTAAAGAAAGGTTTTAGAGTTTTCCTTATTGGAAGGTAGTCAGGGAGATGTTACACAGGAACTTAGGGTTTATTTTTTTCATAATACCTCAGCCTTTTCCATTAAAGTGAGAATTCAAGCTTTCTTTATTCTCAAAATATTGTCCTTTACTCAGCAAAGACTTTCAAAATTATTCCAGTGACCTAGAGTTGCCTCTGGATACTATAAGTGCTGACAATGTACATTTTTTGATAAGGTAATAAAACAATTTTTTAATAAAAATAATTCAATATTCTCCCATTTACATTTTCATGGCTCATGGATTTTGGATTCTTTTAGAGCTGGGACTGTAGTTAACCATATAAAATTTTAAAAATCAGCAAATACTCTTTATTCCTACCACAGGTATCTCAGCACTTTTTAACTTATCAAAGTACTTCTCACTTTGATTCAAGTAACTAATGGACTGTATTTATTGCTATGTTTCTTGAAGAATGCAATCCAGTGTGTTATATGGAAATAGGTTATGCTTAATTTATGTTTAAGAATATCTCAAAATACATAAAAACTCATCAACAGTGGTTATCTTCTGGGAAGGAAGACTAGGGTGGAATAGAGGTAAAAGGAGGATTTTACTTTACACTTCCTGTACAGATGGCATTTATCATGTGTAAATATTATTTTTAACTTTTTTCCCAGTAATATTCTAAGGTTCCACTTTAAATGCCCCCAACTGTGACCACTTGGTTTTTAAACTCACAGAAAATATTTACTAAAATGATAAACACTTCAGTCTTCAAATTCATAGATAAACCCAGGTATTCTAGATCTTTCAGTCTGTTTCATAGTACCTATTTGACTACAGTGATAAGTTTCTTAATTCTTCCAGTTATAATTTCTACATACTTCTGCCCTATTTCTGAAATGGCTCCAAAGATCAAGTACGAAACACATTGGTTTCGTTTGAACAACTATACAATAATTATAAAATACTACTCTGAGGTGTTAACCTCTTTGTTATGTATTAGCTCAAATCTCAGATATCAAATACAGAATCTCAATGACTTATCAAGATCTAAAATTACAGACCAAATCACAGACTTAAGAAGCAAACAAGTAAATAAAAACTTCTTTTTCTATAATCAGTGAGCTGGCTAAAATGAAAAGTTAGCTAAGAAAGTCACCTACAATTTTTTACTTATTAAAAAAGTAAAAGTATAACTTATTGGTTATAAAAATCAATCTACTCAATTTGAAAAACATTTTCTGAACAGTGCTTTATTACCCGTGGCTGGGTTGATGCTGGCTGCAATATGAAAGTGGCAAAGTGCATTGGCATGCAGTGGAGTGTTCCTGTGAACGTGATGAGGATCTTGCTGATGTGGCAGGTATCCAGTATGTGCTACAAGTGCAAGTGATCTCCTCCGACCTCTACGAAAATGTTTCAGATTTACCTGTGAGAATAAAAACAAAGTCAAACAATGCAAAACAAAGTAAAACTAATGCCTGTATTGTCATAAGCATATATGTATAGGTTACATAATGATTGTTAGATAGTACATATATCCTATTTCAGATAAGTTTATATGTACAAATATCTTGCAGTATTTTTTTTTTGTTTATTTATTTATTTATTTTTTTTTTTTTGCGGTACGCGGGCCTCTCACTGTTGTGGCCTCTCCCGTTGCGGAGCACAGGCTCTGGAAGCGCAGGCTCAGCGGCCATGGCTCACGGGCCCAGCCACTCCGCAGCATGTGGGATCTTCCCGGACTGGGGCACGAACCCGTGTCCCCTGCATCGGCAGGCGGACTCTCAACCACTGCGCCACCAGGGAAGCCCTCTTGCAGTACTTTTGTACAGCAAAATTGAAACCTGGAATAAGCCTGGAACTTAAACTGCTTGACTCTTCTTTTAACCATCACACAATACTTTAAATTTTTATTTAATATTTTCTGAGAATTAATTTCCTAAACTTAAAAAAGTTTACAATGTGTGTGTGGAAAATGATGTCCCTATGTATACTGTTCTCTTCGTACCCTCAGTTTACTTCCTATGACCACAAAGCACTGAATAAAACTACCATGATACATTAGGATGATATTTCATAGTTTGCAAAGCACTTTCACAGAGATCATCTCATTTGACCCATAAAGCAGACAATGCAAATATTGTTATTCTCATCTTTCATATGATAAAATAGTTTATAGAGAACACAAGGTCATCTAAAAGTGAAACAAAGGT
Organism: Grampus griseus; assembly: GCF_964374135.1. Lineage (NCBI taxonomy): Eukaryota > Metazoa > Chordata > Mammalia > Artiodactyla > Delphinidae > Grampus > Grampus griseus. The sequence continues at coordinate 97,444,033 of NC_139019.1, read as the reverse complement.
CTTCAGATTCCTAGTCAAGGACTTCTTTCAACTATTACTACACATAACCATTCTATCAGTGGTTGAGTCTCTACACAATATATACTTAATGATATTCTGTGTCACTAGAATACTATCTAAATTTGAGAAATAGTGGTTCCATATTCATACAAAACATTCAAAGATAAATCATTTTTAGGTCACTTTCTTGTTTTCAATATTAAGAAAATAATAAGAAGAATCTGTGTTAACTAGTCTATGTTGAATTACCCCCAACACCAAAAACTGGCTTTTACTTTCCATACTATAGTAATTAGTAAGGTAAATAATTCAAGTTCTTGGAGATTTGGAAGATAACAAATGTAGAACAGAATCTGATAAACTACTCTAATCATTCCTGTAATTATGACAGGACGAACACCCCAAGCTCTAAAGAAAGAAAAATAATAAATTATTTTTACAGTCAAATCTTTGCATTCTCAGATCTTAATTTACGTTATTTTAGCTAAGTCAAGTATAATCATCCTTTTGTTATCATCAGTTAACCTAAGGTTAACTTTGTAATTATAGGCAGTTTTATGCTAGGCGAAATCCTTAAGAAAACTTGTTGAACCCAAAAACACCCGAAAATCTTCTCAGAACTGTTTTCCTAAGACATATATGTTTTTTCATAACTATCCATGACTTTGAATATTAATTAAGATGAATGTTACAAAAAAGGCCATGTACGAAAGATTTTAAAACTTGTAGGAAATAACATCTAACAAAAACACTCACATCTAAAGCATTCTGAACTCGTTCTTTACTGGAAGCATTTCTCTTGAAGTTATTTGTTAAATTAATTGGTTCAGTCCAATGGCTGCAGTCACCTCCATAGAGCAAACAATCATTTGGTAAAAATGTCTCTACCCAAAGACGACATATGTTATCTTTGCAGCAAGTCAACAGTACATTACATACAGAAGCCCTAAGGAATAAAAAGATTTTTGAGGCAAAAGTATAAATTTCCCACAGTATCACATTCTACAATGTTTCTATAATTATTTAAATGCACACAACTAAGGTATCAATGAAGAAAATGTCAATATACATTTATGTAGTGTATTTAGTCAAAGCCATTACAACTGAGTTGGGTATTTGATTTCATCACAGCAAATGCTTGCTAACCTATTCTTTTCTGCCTGGAACTCAGTAGTTCCTGTTTCAGTAGTCTAAGATTCTTCGTACATCTAAAGAACAAAAACTGAAATCATACCATACTTGCTCAGTTAATAAACAAGGAAAAAACCTGACTTCTTCTATTAAAATTTTCTGATTTATTCAGTGGATGTTTATTTGAATTATTTCACAATGCTTCATTTTTACTTCCTGTAAAGGTACATGCACTTGTCACTAATAAGCTAAAGTAACCAGTACACTTACTCTTTCCTTGCCTAACATATGACAAAAGCAGTCAAGTGCAATAGAAAAATTAATGATTTTTTAGCCACCTCCTTCATTAGTCATTTTTGACTTTCAGTGAATTTACTGTCTTGCCACCCCACAAAATAATAACAAAACAATTACATATATGTTAATAAACCCCACAAGTATCAAGAGCTCAAAGGCTGAAATCCTATTAACTAAGACTACCTTTCTACTGGATAACCCAGGAAATTTAAAAAAAAAAAAAATAGTTGCAATATCCTCTAACAGACACTTATTCAAACATATCTGATTAAAAGAGAACAATCAGTAAGTAGGTTTCTATCAAGTAACCCAGTAAGTTAAAGAAAAAAATTAAAATATTCCGTAGTAGTCACTTTTTAAAACAAACGTATCTACTTGATTTAAGAACAATAGCAAAGGGGAAGAAAAGGGAGAACAGCTTTCTTTGTCTTGGTAGCTCTCTCCTTCAGATTCCCTCCTCTGTTTTAACACCTCCCTCCCTTCCCCTCCCCCTCTGTGTATACTCCCCTACTTTTCTCCCCTTTCCATCTACTCTGGGCTTCTCTCCCTCTGCTTTCTCCTATAATTCTCTGCTTCTCACGTTCTCCAACCCACCCTCCGTTTCCACCTCTCCTACCTCTCACCGCTACCCCCTTCCTAGGGCCCCTCCTTCTTCTTACCTTTCCAAACCCTCTGTTTCTCCTTCCTTTCCCCAGCCTTATGCCTCTCCCCCCTCTTCCTCCTTCATTTTTCTCCCTCTTTTTCCCTCTATCTCCCTCTGACCTTTTCCTCCCCTCCTTCCCTCTCTTAGTTTCTCTCTAGTACATTTAAATACACACAAGCAGTAGCAATGAGATTAAAAATAAACAGAAACAGAAGAAAATACAAAAAGGCAATATGGAAGTTCAAGGTTCATAGTGCCAATCAGTAAATGGCAGAATGGGAAGGCTTATAAAGAAAGAGCAGAAGATAGGAGACTAAAGGCCTGAACAGACAGCAATCAGGAGAGGTACAGAACTTAGGCAAGACCAACAAAGCAAGCTAAAAAGTTGCAAAACTCAGAAGCATGGACAGGGCTTCGACCCCACATGACTCTCTTCAGGATACCATGCCTTACAAATAATGCCACGCCTTACAAACAGCTGGCAGGTAATATAAGCATGGCATAGAAGAAATATCCAGATGTATTTGAGGCACTGCTCAGGCAATACCTCCCCCCTTCCTCACTTCATCAAGGTATCTTATTCTCTCTCCAATAAGCATATCATATTCAGGTGTAGCACTCTCCCTCCCAACCAAAAAAAAAAAAAAATATATATATATATATATATATATATATAAATGAATGACCTTATATGGGCAACCATGTGATGGGTAAGTGTCTGCAACAGCTGTCCTATCTTTTTTTTTTTAATTTTATTTTATTTAGCTGCCCTATGCTGATGCAACGAAAGGCTAAGATGCTTTTGAAACTAGTTATGTAGAACCAACTTTTGGACGTTTTAGGGGGATATAACCAGACCTCCTAACCTGTCCTACATACAACAATTTTTAACTTGTAAAGAAGTACATGCTCATTACAAACACTTCCCCATTCTTCTCTCTCAAGCCAGCAGGCCCTTTATATAAAGTATTACCATCTGGTTAAGCATCTTAATTTTAAGATTCCATATCAGAAAGGATAATGGTCTTTGATGGGATCTCTTTCATCCTCATGAGAAAGGGTCAGCCTTCCCACTATATATCTGCAGGCAGCGGGTGAAACAAAAATGAAAACTAAAAGAACTAAGGGAGATTAGCTGGTTCTTTAGTGAAATGGATCCAAAAATGAAATTCTGGAAACCTTGAAAAGATGCCGTAACTAACAGAAAAGTCTAGCTCTGTATCAGTTCCCTATGTTGCAGAATTTAGTTGATAAGAAATAAAATAAGCAGGGCAAAAAAAAACCCTTAATATGCCTTTTTGCTGTCATTGGGCATTCGTAATGCCCCAGTTTAAGGTACTGCCTCTGTATCCACCGTGATCACTTTTGCCAACACTAAGTGAACTAGGTCAGGAGTAGATGTGACTGTCCTCTCTCAAAAGATAAAATATTTCACAAGCCTCATTTTTAGTATTCTGGTGGTCTAACTGGCTGCACATGAAAATACCTGGAATAGAAGAAGAAATCAGCCTCCGAAATAATGTGATCTTGTGATAGTTCTAAAAGGTTAACAGTTTGTGATGACAGCTATTTTTACTTTACATTTGTCATAGCTCATTCTATTCTAAACACGTTTTTATACGTGTGGGCAATGATCTCAGAGGTACTAGAGCAACAGTTCTCAAAGTGAAGCTGGAGTAAAGGTGCTTTTGCTAACAATACAGATTGCCCACACCACTCTCCCTTGGCCCAAAAACTGTGAAACATACTTCTAACAAAAGAACCATCACTGTACCTACAGTGTCCTACTCCTATGCTTTGTTAGACTGTAGGACTGAGGTAGGAAGAATGGTAACTACTGCACTCCAAAATAGCTCAAAAAAGTCTAGGTATAACAATGATGGATATATGCCATTATACATTTATCCAAACCCATCGAATGTACAACACCAAGAGTGAACCACAAAGTAAACTATGAACTTTAAGTGAAAATAATGTGTTGAAATAAGCATCAACTGTAACAAATGTACCACTCTGGTGGAGGATGTTGATAATGGGGGAGGCTGTGCATATGTGGGGGACAGGATTATGTGAGAAATCTCTGTACCTTCCCTTCAGCTTTGCTGTGAATCTGAAACTGCTCTAAAAAACGTCAAATAATTTTTAAAAAATCTAGGTATACTCTGCTGGCTCAGAAGAGCAAAACTAAAGTCAACAAATGATCTAGGTATGCTACCATGGATCAGCTTAAGACATCTCAGATGACAAAAAGATAAGGGAAAACCTGTACTGATCCATAGTGTGGCCAAATTGAAAATGGCCATGTGGAACAAAAAGGATTTCTACCTATACTTAAGTAATACAATAGCTCTGTAACTTACTAAATATAGGCAAAAATTCAACAGGATTATCAAGTCTTGCAAGGACTACAGGAAAAAAGAAAAGTACTAACAGGTGTGTTTGTGCATGCATGTGTAGGTTAAACTAATACCTAGTTTACGGCATCATAATGTATTAACCCATGCACTTCTCCTCAAAGATGCTGGGTGCAGTTAAAGAAATATTTGAGGCCTTATGGTATATGTTCTCAATAAAGCCTTTTTTTTTTAATTAAAAAAAAAAAAAGGGAAAACAGAGGAGATATAGAAGGGACAAGATAAGGGAGTGAAATGTGAAAAAGTTGATGCAAATGGCAATTTGGAGAATGATTAAGAGATGAAAGAATTGGATACATAACATAGAGAAGAAAACGATGCACAACTCTGTCACTTAAAGATATCTGATCTAGAGGTAAATTATCCTTTCATATGGCTCTCCTCTTAAGCGTCAACCATAGTTGACCGGTGGCCAGAGGTTTGCAGTCCAAGAACGATCTAGTATTACTTGAATCTTCATAGGCAAAAATCCTAAAGGAATGATTCTCAAAGTGAGAAAAGCAGTCAAAGTCACAAAGATGATGTTCTCTTAATACATGGGAAAAATGACTAATCCACTGACCTAGGCATATATTTGCTTGTTTTACGCCAGGAAAATCCATTTACAGCTCGAGGATGGGCCAGATATACAAAAGAAAAGTCAATTTCTCCTTGGGATTGTTTTTCTGAACTTTTATCTGGAGAGGTAACAGATGTCCGCCAGTTTTCTACATTATACCATACCTTTAAAAGACAGTCATCCTAAGGGGAAAAAAAAAACAAAAAACATCCAGATCAGAATTAAATTAAAGGTTAAGTCAAATACCAAAAGTAAGATTTTTCTCCCCAATTAAAGGAACTTAGGGATGTGAAGAGGAGTTGGGCATGGAGAAATTAGGAAGAAAATCTCTGATTCTGATACTTTTCTACTAGCATTCCTTAACTGTTCTTTAAGAATTAATGTGTGTGGATGTGTGTATTTTGCAAGGGTTGGTTCAAGGAAAATGCTAGTTACCATTTGGTATGGAAAATAAAGTCATTTAGGAAAGACCTAAAGATGAAGTTAGGGCTTCACGTGCCCACTTAGCCAAATACCAAATAAGAAAGCATTACCATTAGCAGACTTCAAAAGACTGGTGATTTTTGAAAACACAGTTTTTATAAATTACCATGTGAATGTTCAAAGAAAATGTTGATGATAACTAGTTAGCAACTACTACTATGTAAAATATTCTAAGCACAATCAAAATTGCATCTCCTAATTTGAGAAGGAAAGCAAGAACAAGAGAGACTAGCACGTACCAGGTTCTGTTCTTAAGCTATTAATTGCATTCCCAAAGCTGACTGTAAAGTCAATTAGATTAAACAGCTCTACTTTTATCCTAAAAAAAACCTCACTGAGGGTTTAAGGTATATCTCATATTCTTAGTCTGCAGGTTTTGAGCCATGGGAACAATAACTTCAGACTATTAGTTGTATGTAAAGTGCTCTGTGAACCAATGATTAAAAATAAAATAATTTCAAGGGAATACATTATTCTAAAATAAACAGGTAATAACAAAGAAAAGTTACAAATGTCCTTCTAGAAAGTCTGTAAATTCTTTTATTGTAAATACAGCCTAATATAGCTGTCAGCTAAAAGATAACATAAACAGTAGTTATAGTTGATTATTGACAGTATACTTCATCCATGACTCTGTGCCAGTCACTTTACATACACTGTCTAAACTAATTTGATGATCAACGACCTATGAGGTGGGTACTATCATCCTCAGTTTATACATGAGAAAACCAAGGCTCAAAGAGAGTAACTACTTGCCCAAGATCAAACAGTTGGTAAATGGCAAATTTATACCCAGATCTACCTTTGATCTACGTTGTTTCAATTATACCATACTGCCTTTAACACTATATTTAGCCAATTTTTGCTACTTAACATTTTTAACAGAAAATGTTTTCAACTTAATGAAGCCAGCTAATTTTTTTTGACATTTCAAACTATACCATAAACACAACTTGACAATAGTATTTTTACAAATTACCTTCCCAGCAGTGGCAAAAAATTCTCCATCTGGTGAAAACTTCATTAAATGAACTTGGGAAGCAGTTCTGTAAATTAAACAGACAAGAAATAATTTTCAAGGAAAATTAAATAAGAGAATGCAACATTACTTCTCTAAATTATATTCAGCAATTTGCTTCAAATAGAAAATTTTGTGATAAAACAAGTTTCACACTCGCTTATAGGTATATCTCATAAATATGAAATAAATTAAAAAATAGAAAACTTAATATTAAATATAAAAATTATTTTTTATGTAAAAATATCCATGCATAAGAATCATGTAAGGAATGACTTGTCAGTCTTTTTTTTTTTTTTTTTTGCGGTACGCGGGCCTCTCACTGTTGTGGCCTCTCCCGTTGCGGAGCACAGGCTCCGGACGAGCAGGCTCAGCAGCCATAGCTCACAGGCCTAGGCTTGTGGGATCTTCCCGGACTGGGGCACGAACCCGTGTCCCCTGCATCGGAAGGCAGACTCTCAACCACTGCGCCACCAGGGAAGCCCTGACTTGTCAGTCTTCAAAGCTTAAGACAAAAGAGCCATAGGTCTCATTCCCTTAGGATGTGAGAAAGAAAGGTTTCATTTTTTAATCTGGAAACCTAATTTCCGGAGCCATAGATACTTATATTCCAGCATACATTTACAAGGACAGTAAATCAGTATTTTAAAATGAATTCTGCCTTAAGGCAGCATTTGCATAATTAAAGATTATGTATGGGTTAATGGGAGACTTGCAACTATCATGGATTCGGCCTTCCAAGTTCACCAACATACTTGGTACATAGTTGTCTTTTCTTCTCCAAGGAGCTTTGGCTCATTTCCCTTCATCACCTTCCCTTCTGGCTACCTGTATATACTAATCTCAAGACACTTCTCACTGTGATTGCTTTCCTTTTCTTTACCCAAGTTCATGCTTAGATAGATTCATCCTAAATTTATTTGTAAAGCAGGCCAAAGAGATATTTTGTCACATTTCATTCCAAATAAAAATAACTTTTTCCCCCTGATTTTTAAAAAATATTTGTTTGCTTATTTGTTTGTTTGGCTGTGCCGGGTCTTACTGCGGCACGCAGGATCTTCGTTGCTGCGTGCAGGATCTTTAGTTGTGGCACTCGGAATCTTTTAGTTGCGGCATGCGGGGTCCTAATAGCGGCATGTGGGATCTAGTTCCCCGACCAGGGATCGAACCCAGCTGCCCTGCATTGGGAGCGCAGAGTCTTAACCACTGGACCACCAGGGAAGTCCCTTCCCTGATTTTAAATGTTACAAATACATAAGAGAAAATATTGATACAAATGGGTGAAAGGAAGAAAATAAAATCATCCATAGCTTCACCAATACCACAACACTCATTCTCATGCAAAATCACTGTTAACATTTTAATACACTGACTTCCAGACCTCTTCCATATTCCCTCTCCATCTACTTTCTGTGGAAGAGTGTGGGGAAGGAGATGGAAACTGATGCCATATTTACAATCTGCTTTGTAATATTTATTTTAAAATATGTCATGAACATTAAGTAGTACAATGAACATTTTTGCACACACATTTTTATGCATCTGGTTAATCCTAAGGACATCTTTAAAACAAATAATTAAAAGTCTGGTCTCCATGATTGTGACCTTGTTGCCCCTAGTCTTTTCTTAAAACAGTAGCTAAAGCAGTTCTTTTAAAAGAGAATTACTGGGTTGGCCAGAAAGTTCGTTTGGTTTTAAGTAAAAATAAGAGACATTTTTCATTTTCACGAAGAACTTTATTGAACGTATTCACTAGCCGAACGAACTTTTTGGCCAATCCACTAGATCTCAACACACCCTCTGCTTAAAAGCCCCAAGGCCTTCCCAACTCACTCAAAATAAAAGGCAAAAGCTTCACAATAACCTATAAGCTGACTCCTGACTCCCCTATTACTCCTCACTTTGTTCACTTTACTCCAGCCACAAGGTAACATACACTTTTACCTCAGAGCCTTGCACTAGTTCCCTCCTCCTACAACGTTCTTCACCAGAAGATACACACACATAGCTTACTCACTCACTTCCTTCAGGTCTATACTCAAATGTCACCTCTACTCTTCTTCCCCCTACCCTACTTAATTATTCTCTATCGTACCTACTGGTCCTCATCTAACAGGTATTAGCAGGGTTCTAAATGCACCACAAATGTATGATCAAACCCAACTTTGAAATGTATTCCAGTTAGTGTAATCTTCAGTTGATTCTAAAATAAAACTGGCATAGTTTCTAGTCCAAGGCTTTATTGCTTACTTAAATAACAAACCACCTCAAATAAACAATTAGTATGTCTAGTCCAAGTTCCCACTGTATAACTCTGATTATGATTTAACTTAATATCCTTCCCCTCTCCCAAATGCAAGAAATACATTTCAAATTCTCAGTTCAACCCAAGGAATCCCCTTACTAGATCTGCAGTGAAGGCACTATAGCACTTCTTTGTTCTTCTCTCCCCCATTAGCTCTTTCTAAAGAACTATCTTTGCAAAATCTTATTTCCTCTCTACATGTAAACCCTTTTTAACACCCATGATCTGGCTGAGGGGGTGCAAAATAACACAGAACCAGCTCCTTTGAAATCTCCTTTGTATATTCTATACATATAGGAGGTCTGCCTTACTCTGACTTTGGTATCTGATTTGTACCCTTTACTGCTTCATATGAAACTGACTCAGGGGACTTCCCGGGTGGCGCAGTAGTTAAGAATCCACCTGCCAGTGCAAGGGACACGGGTTCGAGCCCTGGTCTGGGAGGATCCCACATGCAACTAAGCCCGTGCACCACAACTGCTGAGCCTGTGCTCTAGAGCCTGCGAGCCACAACTACTGAAGCCTGCATGCCTAGAGCCCGTGCTCCGCAACAAGAGAAGCCACCACAATGAGAAGCCAGTGCACTGCAACGAAGACTAGCCCCCACTCGCCATAATTAGAGAAAGCCCGCACGCAGCAACGAAGACCCAACACAGCCAAAATTTTAAAAAATAAAATAAGAATTTTAAAAATATGTAAAACTGACTCAGGAAGAATGCCATTCCTAACATCCTGTCATACTGATTTACTGGTGTATTGTCTATCTCCCCCTATGTGTTCACAGCTATATTCTAAGCGCTTTTACCACTGTCTGGAACATGATAAGCACTCAACAAATATTTGTTGAATGAATGAAAGAAACTTGGACTTGCTATCTAAAGGGCATAAGAAAAATTAAGCCTGTTGATTCATACTTCCAAATTGATCTCTAGAAAGATGATACCAATTGTATGCCCTTATTAAGAGTATATAAGAATACCTTTCCTCCACTCACTCGTAATAGGTATTATTCATTCTCTTCTTTATGATTTTGAGTGAAGTCAATCAACTCTTAATATGCTCATTATGCATACGTACTACTGTTTAAAATTTTTCTCAAAAAAAATTTCTCTTCATTGTCCATTTTTGTTTACTTTTGAGATATGTTATTTTCTAGTTAATTTTTAAGACCTCCTTTTAAAAAAGGCATTAACCCAAAATTGCACATATTTCCCAACAAGTTTTTGGTTCTTTTCCTTATGGTCTTTTTGCTTTACAGAAATTTTTTATTGATACACAAAACTATTAATTTTTTCCTTTTCTTTCCTTTCAGTTTCTACTTTTGGTGTCATACTTAGAAATTTTTTCCATAACTCTAAAATAGCACTTCTCATTCAACAGTGATAGAACACAAATGATAAATGTTAGCCCAATATGTAATTTTTAATTTCCTAGTAGTGACATTTAAAAAAGTAAAAGGAAACAGGTAAAATTAAGTATATTTTATTTAATCCAATATATCAAAAATATTATCATCTTAATGTGTAATCAATTAAAATTTAATAAGAGTTTTACATTTTTTTCTTTGTGCAAAGTTTTTGAAATCTAGTGTTCATTTCATACTTTTAGGACATCTCAGTTAAGTCTAGCCATATTTCAAGGGCTCAAGTGAAATGAGGCTATCATACTGGACATGGTAGTATTAAACTATGACAATTCACCGATATTTTCTTCTAAAATTTTTTCATTGTATAGATATTGCTTCTTCTTCCTTTGAAATTTATTTTGGTGCCAAGTATGAAAGAGATTCTAACGTCATTTTCTCCACCACAGAACTAGCAAGTTGCCCCACTGATGTAAAATGCCACCTTATATACTGAATCTCCATGTATAATTGGGTCTAACCCTGGACCCTAATCTATCTGTTCCTGTATCAACAACAAACTGCTTGACCAGTTGTAGCTTTAGAATTCATTTTACTATACTGTATATCTTCATTCTTTTTTTCTTTCAGGATTTTCCTGATTTTCCCATATTTGTCCTTTTAAATAAAATTTGAACTATGCTCAAAAGTAGAAATTCCAATGAGATTTTGATAAGGATGATGTTCAACATACAGATTAGTCTGGGAAAAATATACTTCTTCACAATAGGAAAATTTCCATTCAAAATCATGACAGGTGTCTCTGTCTCCTTTTGTATAATTTAGCAAGTTCTTATTTAACTATCTTCATATAGGCCTAACACATTTCTATGTTTCTTCCTAGTTGTTTTATTCAACAATTTAAAAAAGGTAAAAAAGCGTCTGCAGAACATGGGAAATGGTGAATCCTCTGTATATAAGAAAAGGCATGTCAAAATCAATACTTTTTATGTTAGTATGGTTTTACACCAACTAAAATGCATTTATAATATAAGACCACATGGAACAGGTTTATTGGTTTAATCCCCTAATTAATTGCTTACTTGCAATGCCAAATGCATCTCCAATCCCCAAAGTTAAGATCTGTTTTATCTGGATTTTCATCTTCAGCTGATTTCTCCAAGTTAGCACTGGACCACAGTTGCAAACAGCTAGAACCAGTTAAAAGACGATTGCCTAAAATATATATATATCAAAAAAAATAATATATATATATCATTCACCAATTATTATTTAGGTATTTAATTAGTGAGTTAAGTACATGCTCAAGAGTTGTATATAATACTATAAAGATAATACAACTTTTTTAAAAAGTCAAATAACAAAAAGAGATTTGGGGTATGGGGGAGTAAGGCTATATTTTAACTTTGTTGAAGAAACTTAAGACAAAAAAGGGAACAGATCTTATCATCTCTCATCCAACAAACATTTAATGAGCATCTTCTTTGTAACAGGCACTGTGCTAGGCACTGGCAATACAATAAGAAATGAAAGACTGTCCTTTTTCATGATGGGTTCACATTCCAGTAGAGAAATATTATGAACAGAAGCATGAAAACATGCAAGTTCAAATATATTCCAGAGAATGCCTCATAATCTCATTATAGTTAAGGGATAAGGTACGTAGTAGACTTAGAAAAAGAAATAAGTTTGGAAAAAAGGGATCATATTGTGAAGCATTTTTGAGGTTCATAAAGAGTTCAGAGTTTGTTATAGGTAGCTGGAAGTTAAAGGTTTTATTTAGGGGGGGTGTAGTTTACATAAGTGTATCTGTATTTTAGAACAAGGGGTCTCAACTGGGAGGGGCTGTCAACAGATGGACGTAAGATGCCCATAAACCTCCTTCCAATGACATACATGCAAAAGTTATAGGTATACTTTGCGCATTTTTCTAGAGAGATAATCCATAATTTTCACCATACTTTCAAAAACTCCAGTAAACAAAGAAGGGTAAATTATGATTCTTTATAACTCTAGAGATAGGCAAGATTAGGAAAAATGTAAGACGCTGGGAAATCCGGTTAAATGACTATAATAAATACAGATGGGAAATCATGAGGATCTGAATCAAATATTAAAGTAATAAGCATGGATTTAAAAGCCATTTCAAAAAAAAGAACAGAATTTTCATGGCATGACACCAAGTAAAAAACAGAGAGATACAAGAGGTTTCAAGGAGAGATTCCAACTTTATGACTTGGGGAATTGAGTGGAAGATTGTGCTATCAAAGAAAATAAAGGCAGTACAATTTTGGCCAAAAAGCTGACAATAAATAAGGCATTCTATCTCTCTGGAAAGATCACTTTATTTAAAAAGTGAGTCTGTGGCAAAACACTGACTTTAGATCAGAAATCCTTGTGTCTAAATCCCAAATAAGTTACTCAATCAGCTATGTGAATTTGATCGAGTTGGGCAACCTCTGAGTCTCAATTTTCTCACCTATAAAATTAGAAGTTTGTGTAGAGCTGTTTTAAGAATTAGCTATAATATGTATTACATATCTAGCACAGGCTAGGCACTTAGCAGAAGCTCAATAAATAATAGCAACTAGGTGGAAAGTCCTATAGACAGATAAAAACAGCCCAGAAAGTATTGATACTAATGAGACATTCCATTTAAATATGGTTATCATTCCACTGTTTAGCTTAGCAACATACATACGTTTTCTTTTTTTTACTGAGATGTAACTGACATGTATCATTGTATTAGTTTCAGGTTACAACATAATGATTCAATATTTGTATACAGTGTGAAATGACCACCACAATAAGTCTCCTTAACATTCATCACCACACATGGCTACAATGTTTTTTCTTATGATGAGAACTTTAAGATCTACTTTCTCTTAGCAACTTTCAAATACACAATACAGAATTATTAAGCATAGTCACTATGTCATACATTACATCCCAGGATTTATTTATTTCATAACTGAAAGTTTGTACCTTCACCTATTTCATCTACTCTCCCCAATCCCACCCCACCCTACTCCAGCCCACTGCCTCTGACAACTACCAATCTGTTCTCTGTATCTATACGTTCAGTTTTGACAAGTTTTCTTTAACATAAACTAAAGGTGAAACTAAGGTAAACCATGAAGGATTAAGAAATTAATATAGAACACAAAATAATTCATCCCAGTTATGGAATGAAACAAAAGTAGGTAAGGTATGGCATAATACATTGATTTGAACAGAAAGGCAGAAGTATAGATATCAAAGTAGGAAAAAAAAGCATTAAGTCTAAAATAGTAAGTCTTATGATTTAAGCAAGATGCAATAGTGCGTTTGGAGACAACACAAAGGCACTATAGTCAGTTTACTAGCACCATCTGAAAAATATTCTTTATATCCCAATACCTGGCATATACTAATAAGTAAATATTCATCAAAACCGAAATACTAGTATTTCACTTAATATATTCTAAATCTGTTTATATAATTACAAAGTTCATTTACAAAAGTAATAATAGCTCCCCAATATATATTACAGTAATAACCCATTTCTCAACCAAACCACTTAAATTTTAAACTTTTTGATTATAAAAAGAAAAATGATAAACTTTTATGTGAATTTTAAATAAATCATGATTTAAAAGATAATGGTCATGAAATACTGGCAAGTCACTACTAGATATGTTAAGAAAATAAGTAGCTATCTTCTAATACTACTCTGTAATGATGATTTTAGAAGAACTAAAATACTGTCAATATCAATAACAATATCAATACTACCTTCTAAAGAATTAGTACTAACAGACTGCAGGTACAAAAATTCCAGGCAACTACTATGTCATTACTAAAGAAATATCACTCAATTCAAATAATAAATGTTTTTATTACAGTTATTCATGAGACTTCAAGTAGCCAGTTCACTTGCTAACAATATTTTTATAGGTAAGTACCTACATAAATACCTTTTTACAGAAAGTACCAACTACTTTCATATATACTACCATATCTGATCATTAAAAAACTATCTTGTGAAATAGATATTACCTTAATTTAAAGTGAGTTAACCATTCTTGATATGTTAAGTAATCTGCTCATGATCACAAAACTTGTAGTCATATATGTAAACATTTATTGAGAGCTTAATATATGATGGACCCCTAAAGATAAATAAAATACTGAATAAAATAGATTCTAAGCCCTTGCCTAATAAAAAAAAAGGTAAACAAATAATTATAATAAATTGTAGTGTTATCACAGAGTAACCATATAATTTATCATCCAAATAGGAACACTTGTGAAAGTAAAGGTGACACTGCTAATTATCTTATAAGGAAACAGGCATAAACTGGACATCAGCGACCCTATCCAGAGTAGAGTTATATTCAAAGTGCTGTACTAAATGCCAAATTTGAACCCAGGACAAATTTTTACTCTTTTCACTGTATGCATAAAATATACCTGTAGGCTACCAGCTAGTAAGCATCAATCTCATGAGAAAAAACATCTTAAAACATTATGTGATTTTTATTTAATCTAAGATAATCTCTTTTACCTTCTAAAATAATTTCCCAAGGTTCTGAACTTCGTATTCTAAATTAACATTTTTTCTCAGCCATTTTATCTACTATATTAAAATTTATCTTATCTATCTTAACTGATGACTTCTAGTTCTATGCTCCAAAGATAACTTCTTTCATAAATTTAGATTCAAATTTCTAACAATCTAATGAATACTGCTATAGGATATGCAAGCATCTCAAATTCCATACATCCAAATAAAATTTATGTTCCACTATCTCTAACTCCTACATATCACTCTTCCTGTGATCAAAGATACCCTCAGAATAATGTGAAATCCAGTTGTCAAGTAATGTCAATTCGACTACCTAAATGCATTTCATATCCATGAATTCCTTTCATTAGTCACGCCATATTAATTGAGCACCTACTATGATAAAGGCACTGAAATAAGTTCTTATTTCTCTTTCAGACTACTGTGAATGCACACTTTCCAAAGGTAATTATAGATAATACAGTATTTATCTTCCTGTTCCTCTTGTGTCTGATCATTCTAAGTTAGTGCTACCAGAAAAATCTGGCAAAACCATAAATCTTAGCCTGTCACTAGCCATTTTCAAAAACCTATACATTTTATACAATTAAAAGGAATTAAATTAAAATTCTTTAATTCTTCACATGATTGTAAAGGCTTTCCATATATGCTGTATTCTTATCTCATCACCAGACTCACTCCAGCCTCAATGAAGTACTAACCATTACTAGAATATATCTTATGCTTTCTTTCTTTGTTCCTCTTTGCTCACTCTGGTAAATTGGTAAAAATGACTTTAGGATGATTTTCTAATGCAGAAATAGATAACTGATACATATACACATTATCTCTTCTTAGAATTCACTTCTTTTTTCCTTCTTCAACCTATTCCCACCTTCACTGTCAAAATCTATCTACTCTCATGGCAAAAGGCTCCTCTGCAATGGAACTTTGATTCCCCACAAAGAATTAGTGTCTCCTTCCCAAAACAACAGGTATTCCTACAATAGCTGGACACTATTATGGTGCATATTTTCCTCATTTCAGTATAAGCTCTAAAATAGCACAACCTGTTTTACTTACTTTTGTGTTCCCCACAATTTCACACAAAGCAGAACTGAAATACATGAAAGTAAGAAAAAAAGCAATAGCCTAGACAAGTGTTATTTCACTTCAGTTAATTCTTCTTGTATTCTTACCTGCAGGATCCCAAGTTATATTGTGTGCTATTGAGTCCAGAAAAAATTGGCCACTTTTCTGCCACTGACTATATAATTCCTAAAATTAAAAAGTCATTTAGTCAATAATTATTGGCATCTTTTCTGTCAAACGTATATACTGACACTAATTATTTTTAACAATACATGTACTCATTTTTTTTAGGTATAATTGACCATGTAGTCATACTTAAAGAGAATAAAATGTTCAGCTTGTCAAGAAAAATAAGGAATATGTGATGGAGGAGATCAGTGAGAGAACATCCATTCCTATAAGTCCAAAAGCCTGTCTTTAGTATATTTAAACAACCAATAAGTATCTGCCAACTAGGACAACATATATATTAACCTCAGCCTTTTAAAGTTATAATTATTACTTTATTATTATTATAGTTACAAAGGTTTAATTTTAAATATGTCTGTGTCTGCTGTTTGAGGATTCCTCCTCTATAAAGTTTCATCTTCATCTGAGGGCGTACGGTTATGTGTGAAAATTCAGAATAAGAGATGTTAACACTTCCCTTACATTACATAATTTAAGGGCTTTTCATGCCTTAAAGCAATATTTTTCAAACTTTTTTAACCTGCAAACCAGCAAGAAATACATGTTGCACTATAACCCAGAACAAACACACATACACACACATAAATGCAATCTAAGTTCACCCTTAATACATGTGATGCGCTCTTAACATTTTCTATTATATTTCATTTTCTTTTAAATTCAGGTTGTGGCCTACTAAGTTGACTTCTCTAACCTCTAATACATTGAGATCCATAAACACTATCTTAATGTAGTCGTTCCCATACTTTAGTATGAAAACAGTCTAAGATGTTTATTAAAAATTCAAATGCTCAAGACCCATGCCCAAAGGTTCAGATTCAAAAGGTCCAGAACTGGGCACAGGAAATCTGTACTTTAAACCAACATCTCCAGGTGATTCTGATACAGGTGGCCTGCAGAATATGCTTTTATGAAACACTATCCTGCAGGAATGGCTCTCAATCACAGCACACATCAGAACTCCCTCTAGATCTATATGTACAAGCACACAGGCACAATCCCACACCTACACATTTAGAATTCCTCAGGGCAGGATATGGACACACGTATCAACTAGTGATTCTGAAGTGTACCTCTTGTGAAGAACCACCATCTTAAAAGAATATTCCAGAATGTACAAATAAAAGAATATAATATTTTTTATGAGGCTCTAAGGATTCTCTGAGACTATATCCTGGAATTCAAGATTTTGTGCATCTTCCAAGTTTATGATTTTTCCATTTGATCCAGTTTTCCCTTTATTCATCAGGCTTTTTTTTCACCCTCTCTGCAAAGTCAGTGCTGCCTACCAATAAACAAGCCTCTTCTTATTGAATTTTTTACACTATTATATTAAACAATTATAATTAGTACAAGAGAAAATGGGCAAAACCTGAAATTCTCAATTCTACCCTTATCAATAAAGGCATTTTAACATAACAAACTGATTTTTTTTTAAAGTCAGCTATTTCATTCAACAAATACTTATTGAGTATTATTTGAAATACAGTGTTTTGGATGGAGCAACCACCTTTAAAATTTGTTTTTAGTGCTATCAGTTACTAACTCATAAGGGTGTGAGAGCCTCTAACACTGGATTCATTAGGTAATATATAAACACAAATAGAAATGAGGAGAGAACTGTGGACTCTCCTTCCATGAAATTTTAAAATGGATATCAATTAACCCAGAGAAAATATTTTTCATTAACACAAGGTAGGGAAAAAGAATGCTCACACCCAGGAATCAAGACAACTAGTTTCTCTCTTAGTTCTGGGGCTCAATAGCTGTTTCACTGCTCAAGTCACTTATTTTGGGGTCTCTGCTGCCTTATTTATAAAAAAAGAAGTAACAGCTGCCCAACTAAGTCAGAGGGAATTTGTAAGATACTAATGAGCTACGTGAAAATGAAATGAAAGCTATTAAAAGATATATAAGGTAAATCTATTGTTGACACACTGTTTAATTCTTTACATTTAACACATTTCTACAGTCTCTGACATCAAAAATAAACAAACATTAACCAATTTCGGAATTGAGCAAAGAGCCTCTTAAGGTTGACCTGCTCAGTTTCAATAGCTACAGAGCAGCAGAGAAATAAACCAGTCCTATGACTCCTACTACAATGCTCTTTAGACACACCATGCTGATCTTCTTCCACATGGTTCAAATCACTAGCTTAACCTTCAGTAGAAACGGATAAAACAGCCTGATCTGACTGTTATCTTTAAGAGCATCTAAACACCCAAGAAATCTACTACATAACCTCAATATTTATAAATTATAAAGTTTTAACCAACTCTCAGGAACTATTTCTGAATATAGTTTCTTTATTAAAAAAAAATTCACTGACCCACTAACAATTATTACATGATATAATAAGTGCAAGAAAGTAAGTTCAGGGGGTAGGTTAAGACTTTGCAATTAAAACATGTCACTTTAAGAACAAAATATATAAAGCAGAAAAACTACCTAAAAGTAGATCACAGAAACAAAGAACAAGTGCCACATATGACTGGACAATGATGTTTGCCATTAGCAATAAAGTAACTAACAAGTTTCAAGTTGTTGACTCTTCAAATACTTAATAAAAGAAAAAAATGATAGATGGAAAAAAAAGAAAAGCATTTCAAGATAATTCATATGCACAATTTAGTTTAATTCTACTTCAATGAAACATACATCTTTAATAAGGAAGTGGCATTTAACATGTTGTCTTTAATTACAGTGTATAATTTATACTGATTTATGTGATCACTCTAATTTTGTACTCTTAAAAATGGTATATTTTAATACACAACACATTTTCATTTCTAAGAGAAAAAGATGAATTACTGACCAAATTTTTCTTTTGCTTCGGTAGGTTAACTGGTTCAAAAACAGATACAACATTTCCATAGGATGCTGCAATCTTTTAAAAAGAAAAAAGAAAGAAAAGTTATGGATATGTTAACTTACTTATGAATCAAAAGAACAAAAGAAATTAACAGTATAACTTAAAAAATACCCAACACAGGGCTTCCCTGGTGGCGCAGTGGTTGAGAGTCCGCCTGCCGATGCAGGGGACACGGGTTCGTGCCCCGGTCCGGGAAGATCCCACATGCCATGGAGCGGCTGGGCCCGTGAGCCATGGCCGCTGAGCCTGCGCGTCCGGAGCCTGTGCTCCGCAACGGGAGAGGCCACAGCAGCGAGAGGCCCGCGTACCGCAAAAAAAAAAAAAAAAAAATACCCAACACAAAATTTCTTTCACCAATACTTGAGAATGTCAATTTTGGGGACTACCATATCTGGATCAGAATTCCAGTGCTGTCACTGTGTACCAGCAAGTTAAGCTCTCTGAACCTTAGTTTCTATCTATATTTACAGTATATATAATACTATCTTCCTAATAGGATTATTTTGAGGGTTGAAATAACATTTGTAAAGCATCTGGTAAAGAATTATCTATATAAGATGCATAGTAAATGTTAATTTCCTTCCTCACAGAAGAAAATGTATTGATGTATTCCTTGTCAAGTATGGAATTTGACGTGACTTAAAAATCAAGTTTTTAGGTTATCTGTCTTCAAAGTTCAGAATTCTGTCAGTGTATATTTAACTTTTTAGAAGTAAAACTTAGATCTATTCCTTTGTAAACTCTCTAAGGAGTATATTTTTTCAATATTCTATTTTATTTGAGTAACTTTCAAATATTTACTCTTAAATCAATGAAGCATAACCCTTGCTGGCTCTGTTTTATAAGGTAGCTACTACTATAGCTTGAGTGAGTCACAAATAAAGAACATTAAAACATCAGAAATCAGACAGATATATAGATAGAATGAATGATCAGGGATAAAAATAAGAACATATAATCTAGTGAAGACAGTAAGAAATGAGGATGTAACATACATAATGGAAAAAAAAACTTTCAATGGATATTTTAAAGTGTTCTGAGGAGATCTTAGAAGGTAGAAATCATCTGCACTGACTTCACCTGGGAGTATTTAGTTTGCGCCTTTAAATGTGGATAGAATTTCAAACTGCAGTGAGTGTTCAATTTTAGAAATAGGGCATAGTATGAACACAAGTGTACATCTTTTTTTTAAATATTTATTTATTTGGCTGCTCCAGGTCGTAGTCGTGGCACGTGAAATCTTCGTTGCCGCATGCAGGATCTAGTTCCCTGACCAGGGATTGCACCTGGGGCCCCTGCATTGGGTGTGTGGAGTCTTAACCATTGGACTACCAGGGAAGTCCCCACGAGTGTAAATATTAAAAGAGGTAAAGTACGTTGGGAGGTGACTGAGCACCAGCCCAGGCAGAAGAGAGAAATAATGGACATGAGGCCAAAAAGGCAAGTGTGAGTGGGTTAAATAAGGTCTCAAACCAAGGTGAACAATTTGAACTTTTCTAAGTTCATGGGAAACTAAGAATGGTTTTAAGCAAATGAATAACAAGTCAAATGCAGATGAATTTTCTTAGGAAAATTAATCTGGTAGTACAAATAAAAAAACAGTAATGATAAAATATTGATGCCTATGGTATCAAGAAGCATTTCCTTCTAAAAGGTAAACAGAAATCCCAAGTACCAAAATCTACAAATTTTCATCTTGATACCTTAAGGAATCATTTGAGTATACTGTTTTCTGTAAAACAAAGGAAATTTACCCTTTATTAGAATAATTATAAAACCAAATGACCTCTTCATTCTAACCTGGATTTCATGTAATATAGATTAAAAGATAACTCATATTGAAAATTTCTAAAATTAGATTTCCAACATTAACAAGCCCTATGTGAATCTAAATGGTATAAGTAAGTTTTTATATACAATCAAGATTACAGAACTACAGAGCTACGAGATCAAACAAACATGAAGAGAAAGGGAAAAAAGTCTCAAGGATTTTTAGCATTCCATAATAAAAACCACTTTCGTAGTACAGTGAGAATGAAAGGCATGAACAAAAGAAAGACAGATGAGATACCTGTAACTCTACTGAAAGGAAGGAACACAGGAATAACAAAAAGAACAGTAGTCCAAAAAGTAGGCAAAGACTACAAGAGTTGAAACTCCTTTGTTACGAGTATCTTTAAACTAGGTCCCAAGAAGTAACTTTTCAGAATGGCAGCCTTATTAGGAATGATTACATTAAAAAAAATAAGGTTGGGCCCATTTTGATTTCTCACACAAAATGTTCTGGTAGAATCACAAACAATATACATGAATTAAGTATCTACCAAAAAAATTAAATTTGCAAAGTTCAGCCTAGTCTAGTTGCAACTGTACCTAGGCCTGGTCATCTATGCCTATATGGTGCTATATTAAGCTATACACTATACTGCCTATAAGTTATAACTCTCCCAACTCTGGTACTATACAGAACTGTATTTAACCTGATGTTAAATCATATGCCCTGTTTCTTTTTTTTTTTTTTTTTGCGGTACGCGGGCCTTTCACTGTTGTGGCCTCTCCCGTTGCGGAGCACAGGCTCCAGATGCGCAGGCTCAGCGTCCATGGCTCACAGGCTCAGTCGCTCCGCGCGGCATGTGGGATCTTCCCGGACTGGGGCACGAACCCATGTCCCCGGCATTGGCAGGCGGACTCTCAACCACTGCGCCACCAGGAAAGCCCATGCCCTGTTTCTTTTGTTTTTGTTGCTTTTTTACTTTCAAGGTAACTTTATACTTTCCATGTGTAAACAGAAGTTCAAATTAAATTTTTCATTTTTCTTATAGACTTGGAATAAATTATTCAAAAAATTATCAATTTATGTTCGTTTTTGTACAAAGTTTATCTAGAAGTTACAAGGAGATAACTACCTGTTTACAGACAAAAAAGGACTCTAACAACAATTTCTTTTCAGGGTTTATTTCTAAATAGACTGAAGTTTATTGTCACTCCTTTCCCTCAATCCAATTAATTTTTAAATAAGTAAGCTTTATACCTATTCTACAGGTAATATTACATTTGTTTGTCAATTCATGGAGAAAACTATGCTATATTTCAAGATTATATGAGAACAGAATTCCTGACAATCTCTAAGATACATCTGAGTCAGGAATTTTGTTCTCTAGAGTGCATCTTAGAGAGCCAAAGAAACCTGTAGCTACATTGTCTTGGAAACACAGCAAGTCTCTAATTCAATAGGAAATAGATACTTCAGAGACTATACTTACAAAAACCATATTCAAAACAAATCTCATATCACCACAAGATTACAAACCTTGCCTTGTTGCATTGAACAATCTACACATCCTACTTGAATATTTCCATGTTTAGCTCCTGGGATTATTTGCAGTCTTTCAAAATCACTTCCCAGTATAACAATGTCACATCCAGAGGCATAAGCCTAAAAACAAAGAAAAAAATGAACAAAGTAAAATAAAAATGATAAAATTGTCAAGAAAATATTTATCATGTATGACACTGGCATTAAATATTAACAGACTAATTTTAAATATTTTAAAAAATCTTTATTATTTGAGAATATTCCCCTTACCTCCCACATATAGTCCCATCAGTCAGTCCTTTCTGCAAAATATATACCAATTCCTTTCACTTTTTCCATCTCCACTGAATGCTACTGCCCTTATCTAAACTACCATAATCTCTCTCCTGCATTATTGTTTATACTCTGACTGCTTCCATTCTTGCTTCCCTCTAATTCCTTTCCACACCCAGACAAGAGTGATCTTTTAAAAATGTTTATTACACCAAGTAATTTTCCCTTCAATAGTTTCCTCATCGCACTTGGAATAAAATCTCAACTTCTTATCAATGTCAATGCCCTAAATGATTGTCCTAATTCCCCAAATCCATCTCAAGCTACTCTTTCATTCCCTCAATTGGCTCCTGCCCTTACATTGCCCTTCTTTCTGTTTCTTCGGCGTAACAATCTTTTTTCACCTCAAGGTGGTTTACCTTCCTTCTATCTGCCTGGTCTTTGTCTAACTAGCTTCTTTTCAACATTCATGTCTCAGTTCCTGAATATACTCATATTGATCAATATTCTTCCCCCCTCCCCTAATTACTTTCCATCACACTACTCTTTTTCTTCTTCATAGCATATACCACAATTTGTAAATATCTTGCTTGTTATCCATTTCCATTACTACAAGTTAAGGTCCAAGATGAAAAAGTAGGGTTCAAGTTTATCTTGTTCTCTGCTCTTAGATCACAGGAGTTTCTTCCATTTAAGAGTACGTGGCTGTCGTCCTAGAATTTACATGCAGCATAATTCTGAAAATAAAATATCTATCACAAACTGCTTTCCATCCTAAGTTCTTAAAATTTTAGTAATTCTTTACTTTCTCATCACTTTTGCACATATACATACACCTTACTTAATGTAAAAAATATTATACTTAATATATACTTCATAACCGTAATTCCTACCAAAGCCAAAATGGTTCTGTACAAGCTACCAAAAAATATTAGAAAAGGGACTTGAAAGAACATACAAATAAATCTGCTCACATTATCAACAAGAAAATGAGGCCTAAATTGGCCGACAACTTCTTAGTGGCAGAGTGGGCTTGAGAACTCTGATCTCTTGATTTTTGATCTAGTGCTATTTTGATGTCAGAACAGGAACTTCCCTAGTTAAGCATGCTTGTCTGGAATTTTCCTAAAAGGAATTAGGGGAAATCAAGTCTGTTTCTACTAGTGCCACACAGTGGAAAAAACTGGCTCAGTAAACAAACAAAAAACCTCATGATGGTCTGCTCACCTAGGTGTAAATATCCACAATAGGATCATAAGGCTTGTCACAAGACTAACAGCCAGAATAAATTCCAAAAACTAATTTATGAAAAATGTCATTAACAATACTCTAAAATACCTTAATATTTTAGAAACTGATTTTCTCCTGAATATTATATTTTGATAAAATACTGATTGCCACTGTTTACCAAAATACTGTATTAAATTTGGAATGTTTACAATGTAGATTTCCTCCTCACTAAACAAAATTTTTTCAGTTTCCATTGACTAGAATATATATATATATATTTTAAAATGTGTTCATAACTTTGCCTTCTTTTTGTTTACCTGCAATTATATATCTACTTACAGATATTGTGTTGCACCTATTTTTGTCAATCAGGACTCTAAGTTTTCCTGAATTAAGTCTACATGAATCCTGAAGTACCTCACAAAATTACTGTTTATTTCAACAAGTATTAAACATTTATAAACTTGATAAATGCAAAGTTACCTCAGAAATAAACATCTATCCCTATAGAAAGATGCCAACTTATAATACAAATAAACCTAAAGACTTATCCAGTTCTGGATTACCCTTGTTCTTTTGCTGCTGCTATTATACTATCACTGCCTGTCAGTTAATTTTTCCTTAGTGACGGCACTAGAAGGTGCAAAGCTATCTATCCCTAGTTTTGGCAAACTTTAAATTGAATAAAAATTATTGATCTTCATCTGGAATATCTCTGTCATTTAGTCCTCACTTTCTTCTTTCAGAGTTATAACTAATGGATGGCAATAAACTGGTAAATGGGGAAAAAACAAAAAACAAATATAACGAACTGCAGTTTACAGTTCATCAGTTGACTATTATCCTTGGGGCTTATAATAAAAACAACTTCTGGTTTTCTTGACTACAGAATTTTAATTTTTATAGTTTATTTGACTAATTAAATATAAAATGCATTAGAGACTCAAACTCTATTTGTGTTTTGTTCCATTTCTTAATCATTTTCAAGAATGTGTAAACATCTCCTTAAAAATCCTGCTGTGCACAGAATACTGGTTGAATAAACTGTGGTACATAGCCACGATGGAGTATTAAAACAGCTATAAAAAGAATGAGGAAGAAATCTATGAACTGACTTGGAGTGATTTCTAGGGGATATTATAAAGTGAAAAAAAAAAAAAGTAGAAAAGAGCATATATGGCAATTTTTTGTGTGTAAGGAACAAGGAAAATAAAACACGTGTACCTGGCTTGCTACAAAAAGGAACAAAGGGAGAATAAAACTAGGGAAAAATGAAGTTGGATACCTACAAAAGGGGAGAAGATGAAGTGGAAGCAAAGAATAACACTTCTGAGTATAACTTTTTATATACTCACGACTTCTTTTTAAAATTGAAGTATAACTGACCTACAGCACTCTGTTAGTTCCAGGTGCACAACTCCGTGATTCTACATTTCCATACATTATAAAGTGATCATCATTAAGTCTAGTTATTATGTGTCACCATACAAAGATATTACAGTATTATTGACTATATTCCCCATGCTGTACATTTAATGCCCATGACTCATTTATTTTGTAACTGGAAGTTTCTATTTCTTAATCTCCCTTACCTATTTCACTTATCACTCCCACCTCCCCCTTCCCTCCGCTCTGGCAACCACATTTGTCCCCTGTATCTATGAGTCTGTTACCGTTCTGCTGTTTGTTCATTTGTTTTGTTTTTTAGATTCCACATATAAGTGAAATCATACGGTATTTGTCTTTGTCTGACTTACTTCACTTAGCATAATACCCTCCAGGTCCACACATATTGTCACAAATGGCAAGATTCCATTCTTTTTTTATGGCTGAGTAATATTCCACTGTGTGTGTATACATGTATACACACACACACACACACACACACCTTTATCCATTCATCTACCAGTGGACACTAGTTATGACTTTTGAAACACGTTAACATCATACATATTCAAAAAATTGATTTAAATCAATCAGAATGGGGGGGAGGTGAAACAAAGGAACTAAGTACATTTCAAACAAATACTATATCTACACTGAAAGAAAGAAGGCAGGAAGGAACTAAGTAACTTATGAACACAGAATTTGACTATACGTTTGCAGCCTTGGAGAGTGAGAAGGAAAAAACTAGTCTTCCTCCCGTGTTTCTCCTTTGCTCTCACATTATTACCACATTCACAACACTTCTGACAACAGATATGGGGGGGGGGTTTTAACCACACCAAGCAAGCAATTATGTGACACCAACTGAGTATCCTACAATTTAACTCAGTCCTGACACTATCTGCCTGGAGATAGAATCAGATCCCACAAGTTAAGGGCTCAGCCTTAACTGAGACTGCCCTCCACTTCAGATGCTAATCACAAATAGTAGGTCCTCAGATTACCCACAACTTCTGTCCCAGTCAAAGGTTCCCATGACCTCTTCCCCCTTGGATTTATTTGCTAAAACAGTGCGAAGAACTCAGGGAAACACTTATGCTTACCAGTGTGATAAAGGATACAAATAAACAGCCAGAAAAAGAGATGGGGGCGGGGAGGGGGGCACTTTTTTGTGCTTTCCTCTATCTTTCATTCACTGTAGTCATCTGAGCCTATTTTTTCTTCTTGACAGGGCCAAATGCTAAGTGCTTTTCACTGGTATCCCATTTAATCCTCACAACAAATCCTGTGAGATATTTACTATAATCAATCCATTTTACTGATAAGGAAACTCGAACTTAGATTGAGTAATTGGCTCAAGTCTCAGAGCTAGTATCAGACACAAATGAGACTGAAAGCAAGTTATAACTAATGGGAAAGAACATGCTCTTACTCCTTCTGCTATGCTGCCATACAATGCCTTATAAATAAACATGATGTGAATTTAATAACTGTCCCCTAATTTCTTCCTATAATTAAAAATGACTTCTTTGGATGTAAAGCAACCAGAATTCCCATAACTGCTGATACGAATGTAAAATAAAATGGTCCCACTACTTTGGAAAGGTAAACACAGGCACACTCAATGATCCAGCAATTCTACCTCTAAGTTTATACCCAACAGAAATGTGTCTATATGTACACTAAGAGACATGTACAAGAACATTCATAGCTATTCATAAAAGCTCCAAAGTAGAACCAACTCAAACATATAATAAAATGCATAAATAAACTGTAGTATATATATTTTAAATGGATAGCCACCAAGGACCTACTGTATAGCACAGGGAACTCTGCTCAATATTCTGTAACAACCTAATTGGGAGAACAATTTGAAAAAGAATAGATACTTATAACTGAATCACTTTGTTGTACACCTGAAACTAACACAACATTGTTAATCAACTGTACTCCAATGTAAAATAAAAAGTTAAAAAGAAAACGGCAGTATAATCATACAATGGAATACTATAAAGCAATGGTTCTCAAACTCTCTGGTTTCAGTAATCCTTTGTACACTTAAGAAAATACTGAGGATAACCACCCTAGCTTCTCCCTCCCCAAGAGCTTTAGTTTGTGTGGGTTATCACTATCAATATTTACTCTTTTAGAAAACTGAGAAAATATAATACACTAATTGATAAGGTAATCAAAACTTCCCAACAAATAAAAGCCCAGGACCAGTTGGCTTTACCAGTGAATTCTACCAAACATTTAAAGAATAATTAACACCAATCCTTGTCAAACCCTTCCAAAGAACTGAAGAGGCCATTTAACAAGGTCAACATTACCGTTATACCAAAGCTACACAAGGCACTATAAGAAAAGAAAATTACAGACCAATTTCCCTGATGAATATAGATGCAAAAATCTTGAACAAAATACTAGCAAACTGATTTCAAGCGCACATTAAAAAGATCTTATACCATAATCAAGTGGGATTTACCCCTGGGATGCAAGGATGGTTCCATAAAGGCCATATATGACAAGCTTATAGCTCATATACTCAATGATAAAAAGCTAAAAGCTTTCCTCTAAGATCAGGAAAAAGACAAGGATGCACACACTCCCACCAATTCTATTCAACATAATATTGGAAGTCCTAGCCAGAGCAATTAGGCAAGAAAAAGAAATAAAAGGCATTCGAATCAGAAAGGAAGATGTAAAATTGTCTGTTTGCAGAAGACAAGATATTACATATAGAAACGCTAAAGATTCCACCAAAAAACTGTTAGAACTAAGAAATGAACTCAGCAAAACTGCAGAATACAAAATCAACATACAAAAATCAACTGCATTTCTATATGCTAACAATAAACTATTCAAAAAAGAAATTAAGAAAATCCAATTTACAATAGCATCAAAAATAAAATACTTAAGAGTAAATGTAACCAAGGTGAAAAGTCTTGTACACAGAAAACTGTAAGACATTGATTAAAGAAGCTGACAACACAAATAAATGAAAAGACATTTTCTGTTCTTGGACTGGAAGAATTAATATTGTTGAAATGTCCATACTACACAAAACCATCTATAGATTCAATGTAATCTCTATCAAAATTCCAGTGGCATTTTTCACATAGGGAAAAAAAAAGTCCTAAAATTCACATGGAACCACAGAAGACCCCAAATAGCCAAAGCAATCTTAAAAAAAAACTAAGCTGGAACCATCACATTTCCTTATTTCAAACCATGTTGCAAAGCTATAAAAATCAAAACAGTATGGTGAAGGCGGAAGATGGCGGAAGAGTAAGACGCGGAGAACACCTTCCTCCCCACAGATACACCAGAAATACATCTACACGTGGAACAGCTCCTACAGAACACCTGCTGAAGGCTGGCAGAAGACCTCAGACCTCCCAAAAGGCAAGAAACTCCCCACATACCTGGGTAGGGCAAAAGAAAAAAAGAAAAAACAGAGACAAAAGAATAGGGACGGCACCTGCACCAGTGGGAGGGAGCTGTGAAGGAGGAAAAGTTTCCACACACTAGGAAGCCCCTTCGCGGGCGGAGACTGCGGGAGGCGGAGCGGGGAGCTTCGAAGCCGCGGAGGAGTGCACAGCAACGGGTGCGGAGGGCAAAGCGGGAAGATTCCCGCACAGAGGATCGGTGCCGACCGGCACTCACCAGCCCGAGAGGCTTCTCTGCTCACCCGCCAGGGCGGGCGGGGCTGCGAGCTGAGGCTCTGAGGCTCGGGTTTCGGTTTCGGACGGAGCGCAGGGAGAGGACTGGGGTTGGCGGCTTGAACAAAGCCTGAAGGGGTTAGTGCACCACAGCTAGCCGGGAGGGAGTCCGGAGTCCGGGGAAAAGTCTGCACCTGCCGAAGAGGCAGGAGACTTTTCCTTCCCTCTTTGTTTCCTGGGGCGTGACGAGAGGGGTTTAAGAACGCTGCTTAAAGGAACTCCAGAGACGGGCGCGAGCCACGGCTAAAAGCGCGAATCCCAGAGACGGGCGCGAGCCGCGGCTGAAAGCGCGGACCCCAGAGACGGGCGCGAGCCGCAGCTGAAAGCGCGGACCCCAGAGACGGGCGCGAGCCGCGGCTGAAAGCGCGGAATCCAGAGACGGGCGCGAGCCGCGGCTGAAAGCGCGGAATCCAGAGACGGGCGCAAACCGCGGCTAAAAGCGCGGACCCCAGAGGCGGGCGGGAGACGTTAAGGCTGCTGCTGCCGCCACCAAGGGGCCTGTGTGCGAGCACAGGTCACTCTCCACACCCCTCTTCCGCGGAGCCTGTGCAGCCCGCCACTGCCAGGTTCCCGGGATCCAGGGACAACTTCCCCGGGAGAACGCACAGCGCGCCTCAGGCTGGTGCAAGTCACGCCGGCCTTTGCCACCGCAGGCCCGCCCCGCACTCCGTGCCCCTCCCTCCCCGCCGGCCTGAGTGCGCCAGAGCCCCCGAATCAGCGGCTCTTTTAACCCCATCCTGTCTGAGCAAAGACAGACGCCCTCCAGCGACCTACACGCAGTGGCAGGGCCAAATCCAAAGCTGAGCCCTGGGAGCTGTGAGAACAAAGAAGAGAAAGGGAAATCTCTCCCAGCAGCCTCAGAAGCAGCGGATTAAAGCTCCACAATCAACTTGATATACCCTGCATCTGTGGAATACCTGAATAGACAACCAATCATCCCAAATTAAGGAAGTGGACTTTAGGAGCAAGATCTATGATTTTTTCCCTTTTCCTCTTTTTGTGACTGTGTATGTGTATGCTTCTGTGTGAGACCTTCTCTGTACAGTCTTGCTTCCACCATTTGTCCTAGGGTTCTATCCGTCCATGGTTTTTTCTTAAAATTTTTTTCTTAATAATCAATTTTAATTTTAATAACGTTATTATACTTTACCTCCGTCCTTTCTTTCTTTCTTTCTTTCTTTCCTTCCTTCCCTCCTTTATACAACGAATCATCCCAAATTGAGGAGGTGGTCTCTGACAGCAAGATTTATGATTTTTCCCCCTTTACCTCTTTTAGTGAGGGTGTATGTGTATGCTTCTGTGTAAGATTTTGTCAATATAGCTTTGCTTCCAACATTTGTCCTAAGGTTCTATCCGTCCCTTTTTTTTTCTAAATAAGAATTTTTTAATTTAATAACTTTATTATACTTTATTTTATTTTTACTGTATCTTCTTTCTTTCTGTCTTTTTTCCTTCTTTCCCTCCTTCCTTCCTCCCTCCCTCCCTTTCTTTCCTTCTTGCCTTCTTTCCTTCTTTGCTTCTTTCTTCCTTCCTTCCTACCCTCCTTTCCTTCTTTCTTTCCTCATACTTCTATTAATTCCCTCTACTTTTTCTCCCTTTTATCCTGAGCCGTGTGGATGAAAAGCTCTTGGTGCTCCAGCCAGGAGGCAGGGCTCTGCCTCTGAGGTAGGAGAGCCAACTTCAGGACACTGGTCAACAAGAGACCTCCCAGCTCCACATAATATCAAACGGCAAAAATCTCCCAGAGACCTCCATCTTAACACCAGCACCCAGCTTCACTCAACAACCAGCAAGCCACAGTGCTGGAAAACCTATGCCAAACAACTAGCAAAACAGGAACACAACCCCACCCGTTAGCAGAGAGGCTGCCTAAAATCATAATAAGGCCACAGACACCCCAAAACACACCACCAGACGTGAACCTGCCCACTAGAGAGACAAGATCCAGCCTCATCCACCACAACACAGGCACTAGTCCCCTCCACCAGGAAGCCTACACAACCCACTGAACCAACCTTAGCCACTGGAGACAGACATCAAAAACAGGAGGAACTAGGAACCTGCAGCCTGCAAAAAGGAGACCCCAAACACAGTAAGATAACCAAAATGAGAAGACAGAAAAACACACAGCAGATAAAGGAGCAAGATAAAAATGCACCAGACCTAACAAATGAAGAGGAAATAGGCAGTCTACCTGAAAAAGAATTCAGAATGATAGTAAGGTTGATCCGAAATCTTGGAGATAGAATGGACAATAGAATGGACAAAATGCAAGAATCAGTTAACAAGGACCTAGAAGAACTAAAGATGAAACAAGCAATGATGAACAACACAATAAATGAAATTAAAAGTACTCTAGATGGGATCAATAGCAGAATAACTGAGGCAGAAGAACGGATAAGTGACCTGGAAGATAAAATAGTGGAAATAACTACTGCAGAGCAGAATAAAGAAAAAAGAATGAAGAGAACTGAGGACAGTCTCAGAGACCTCTGGGACAACATTAAACACACCAACATTCGAATTATAGGGGTTCCAGAAGAAGAAGAGAAAAAGAAAGGGACTGAGAAAATATTTGAAGAGATTATAGTTGAAAACTTCCAGAATATGGGAAAGGAAATAGTTCATCAAGTCCAGGAAGCACAGAGAGTCCCATACAGGATAAATACAAGGAGAAATACGCCAAGACACATATTAATCAAACTGTCAAAAATTAAATACAAAGAAAGCATATTAAAAGCAGCAAGGGAAAAACAACAAATAACACATAAGGGAATCCCCATAAGGTTAACAGCTGATCTCTCAGCAGAAACCCTACAAGCCAGAAGGGAGTGGCAGGACATACTGAAAGTGATGAAGGAGAAAAACCTGCAGCCAAGACTACTCTACCCAGGAAGGATCTCATTCAGATTTGATGGAGGAATTAAAACCTTTACAGACAAGCAAAAGCTGAGAGAGTTCAGCACCACCAAACCAGCTTTACAACAAATGCTAAAGGATCTTCTCTAGACAAGAAACACAAGAGAAGGAAAAGACCTATAATAACGAACCCAAAACAATTTAGAAATGGGAATAGGAACATACATATCGATGATTACCTTAAATGTAAATGGACTAAATGCTCCCACCAAAAGACACAGATTAGCTGAATGGATACAAAAACAAGACCCTTATATATGCTGTCTACAAGAGATCCACTTCAGACCTAGAGACACATACAGACTGAAAGTAAGGGGATGGAAAAAGATATTCCATGCAAATGGAAACCAAAAGAAAGCTGGAGTAGCAATTCTCATATCAGACAAAATAGACTTTAAAATAAGGACTATTAAAAGAGACAAAGAAGGACACTACATAATGATCAAGGATCGATCCAAGAAGAAGATATAACAATTGTAAATATTTATGCACCCAACATAGGAGCACCTCAATACATAAGGCAAATACTAACAGCCATAAAAGGGGAAATCGACAGTAACACATTCATAATAGGGGACTTTACCACCCCACTTTCACCCATGGACAGATCATCCAAAATGAAAATAAATAAGGAAACACAAGCTTTAAATGATACATTAAACAAGATGGACTTAATTGATATTTATAGGACACTCCATCCAAAAACAATACAATACACATTTTTCTCAAGTGCTCATGGAACATTCTCCAGGATAGATCATATCTTAGGTCACAAATCAAGCCTTCGTAAATTTAAGAAAATTGAAATTGTATCAAGTATCTTTTCTGACCACAACGCCATGAGACTAGATATCAATTACAGGAAAAGATCTGTAAAAAATACAAACACATGGAGGCTAAACAATACACTACTTAATAATGAAGTGATCACTGAAGAAATCAAAGAGGAAATCAAAAAATACCTAGAAACAAATGACAATGGAGACACAACGACCCAAAACCTGTGGGATGCAGCAAAAGCAGTTCTAAGGGGGAAGTTTATAGCAATACAAGCCCACCTTAAGAAGCAGGAAACATCTCGAATAAACAACCTAACCTTGTACATCAAGCAATTAGAGAAAGAAGAACCAAAAAACCCCAAAGCTAGCAGAAGGAAAGAAATCATAAAAATCAGATCAGAAATAAATGAAAAAGAAATGAAGGAAACAATAGCAAAGATCAATAAAACTAAAAGCTGGTTCTTTGAGAAGATAAACAAAATAGATAAACCACTAGCCAGACTCATCAAGAAAAAAAGGGAGAAGACTCAAATCAATAGAATTAGAAATGAAAAAGGAGAGGTAACAACTGACACTGTAGAAATAAAAGAGATCATGAGAGATTACTACAAGCAACTCTATGCCAATAAAATGGACAATCTGGAAGAAATGGACAAATTCTTAGAAAGGCACAACCTGCCAAGACTGAATCAGGAAGAAATAGAAAATATGAACAGACCAATCACAAGCACTGAAATTGAAACTGTGATTAAAAATCTTCCAACAAAGAAAAGCCCAGGACCAGATGGCTTCACAGGAGAATTCTATCAAACATTTAGAGAAGAGCTAACACCTATCCTTCTCAAACTCTTCCAAAATATAGCAGAGGGAGGAACACTCCCAAACTCCTTCTACGAGGCCACCATCACCTTGATACCAAAACCGGACAAGGATGTCACAAAGAAAGAAAACTACAGGACAATATCGCTGATGAACATAGATGCAAAAATCCTCAACAAAATACTAGCAAACAGAACCCAACAGCACATTAAAAGGATCATACACCATGATCAAGTGGGGTTTATTCCAGGAATGCAAGGATTCTTCAATATACGCAAATCTATCAATGTGATAAACCATATTAACAAACTGAAGGAGAAAAACCATATGATCATCTCAATAGATGCAGAGAAAGCTTTTGACAAAATTCAACACCCATTTATGATAAAAACCCTGCAGAAAGTAGGCATAGAGGGAACTTTCCTCAACATAATAAAGGCCATATATGACAAGCCCACAGCAAACATCATCCTCAATGGTGAAAAACTGAAAGCATTTCCACTAAGATCAGGAACAAGACAAGGTTGCCCACTCTCACCACTCTTATTCAACATAGTTTTGCAAGTTTTAGCCACAGCAATCAGAGAAGAAAAGGAAATAAAAGGAATCCAAATCGGAAAAGAAGAAGTAAAGCTGTCACTGTTTGCAGATGACATGATCCTATACATAGAGAACCCTAAAGATGCTACCAGAAAACTACTAGAGCTAATCAATGAATTTGGTAAAGTGGCAGGATACAAAATTAATGCACAGAAATCTCTGGCATTCCTATATACTAATGATGAAAAATCTGAAAGTGAAATCAAGAAAACACTCCCATTTACCATTGCAACAAAAAGAATAAAATACCTAGGAATAAACCTACCTAAGGAAACAAAAGACCTGTATGCAGAAAATTATAAGACACTGATGAAAGAAATTAAAGATGATACAAATAGATGGAGAGATATACCATGTTCTTGGATTGGAAGAATCAACATTGTGAAAATGACTCTACTACCCAAAGCAATCTATAGATTCAATGCAATCCCTATCAAACTACCACTGGCATTTTTCACAGAACTAGAACAAAAAATTTTGCAATTTGTATGGAAACACAAAAGACCCCGAATAGCCAAAGCAATCTTGAGAACGAAAGAAGGAACTGGAGGAATCAGGCTCCCTGACTTCAGACTATACTACAAAGCTACAGTTATCAAGACGGTATGGTACTGGCACAAAAACAGAAAGATAGATCAATGGAACAGGATAGAAAGCCCAGAGATAAACCCATGCACATATGGACACCTTATCTTTGATAAAGGTGGCAGTAATGTACAGTGGAGAAAGGACAGCCTCTTCAATAAGTGGTGCTGGGAAAACTGGACAGGTACATGTAAAAGTATGAGATTAGATCACTCCCTAACACCATACACAAAAATAAGCTCAAAATGGATTAAAGACCTAAATGTAAGGCCAGAAACTATCAAACTCTTAGAGGAAAACATAGGCAGAACACTCTATGACATAAATCACAGCAAGATCCTTTCTGACCCACCTCCTAGAGTAATGGAAATAAAAACAAAAATAAACAAATGGGACCTAATGAAACTTCAAAGCTTTTGCACAGCAAAGGAAACCATAAACAAGACCAAAAGACAACCCTCAGAATGGGAGAAAATTTTTGCAAATGAAGCAACCGACAAAGATTAATCTCCAAAATTTACAAGCAGCTCATGCAGCTCAATAACAAGAAAACAAACAACCCAATCCAAAAATGGGCAGAAGACCTAAATAGACATTTCTCCAAAGAAGATATACAGCCTGCCAACAAACACATGAAAGAATGCTCAACATCATTAATCATCAGAGAAATGCAAATCAAAACTACAATGAGATATCATCTCACACCAGTCAGAATGGCCATCATCAAAAAATCTAGAAACAATAAATGCTGGAGAGGGTGTGGAGAAAAGGGAACACTCTTGCACTGCTGGCGGGAATGTGAATTGGTTCAGCCACTATGGAGAACAGTATGGAGGTTCCTTAAAAAACTACAAATAGAACTACCATATGACCCAGAAATCCCACTACTGGGCATATACCCTGAGAAAACCGAAATTCAAAAAGAGTCATGTACCAAAATGTTCATTGCAGCTCTATTTACAATAGCCCGGAGATGGAAACAACCTAAGTGCCCATCATCGGATGAATGGATAAAGAAGATGTGGCACATATATACAATGGAATATTACTCAGCCATAAAAAGAAACAAAATTGAGCTATTTGTAATGAGGTGGATAGACCTAGAGTGAAGTAAGTCAGAAAGAAAAAGACAAATACCGTATGCTAACACATATATATGGAATTTAAGAAGAAAAAAATGTCATGAAGAACCTAGGGGTAAGGCAGGAATAAAGACGCAGACCTCCTAGAGAACGGACTTGAGGTTATGGGGAGGGGGAAGGGTGAGCTGTGACAGGGCGAGAGAGAGTCATGGACATATACACACTAACAAACGTAGTAAGGTAGATAGCTAGTGGGAAGCAGCCGCATGGCACAGGGATATTGGCTCGGTGCTTTGTGACAGCCTGGAGGGGTGGGATAGGGAGGGTGGGAGGGAGGGAGACGCAAGAGGGAAGAGATATGGGAACATATGTATATGTATAACTGATTCACTTTGTTATAAAGCAGAAACTAACACATCATTGTAAAGCAATTGTACCCCAATAAAGATGTTAAAAAAAAAAACAAAAAAACAGTATGGTATTGGCATAAAAACAGACACATGGCCAAAGGAACAGAATCATGAGCCCAGACATAACCCACACTTATATGGTCAACTAATCTTTGACAAAGGTGCCAAGAATATACAACAGAGAAAAGACAGTTTCTTCCAAAAATTGATGCTGGGAAAACTGTACATCCACATACAAAAGAATAAAATCGGACCCTTGTCTTACATCACACGCAGAAATCAACTCAAAAATGGATTAAAAACTTAAACCTAAAACCACAAAACTCCTAGAAGAAAACATAGGGGAAAAGGCCCTTGACAATTAATGATGATTTTTTGGACACCAAAAGCACAAGCAACAAAAGCAGTAATAAATAAGTAAGACTACATTAAACTGAAAAGCTTCTGCACAGCAAAAGAAACCACCAACAAAATGAAAAGGCCACCTAAAAATGGGAGAAAATATTTGCAAACCTTATCTGATAAAAAGTTAATATCTAGGGCTTCCCTGGTGGTGCAGTGGTTGAGAGTCTGCCTGCCGATGCAGGGGACATGGGTTCGTGCCCCGGTCCGGGAAGATCCCACATGCCGTGGAGCGGCTAGGCCCGTGAGCCATGGCTACTGAGCCTGCGCATTCAGAGCCTGTGCTCCGCAACGGGAGAGGCCACAACAGTGAGAGGCCTGCGTACCGCAAAAAAAAAAAAAAAGTTAATACCTAAAATACATAAGGAACTCATATAACTCATTACCAGAAATGAACAATCCAATTAAAAATGGGCAGAAGACTTAGACATTTTTCTAAAGAAGATGTACAAATGGCCAACAGGTACATGAAGAGATGTTCAACATCACTACTCATCAGGGAAATGCCAATCAAAACTGGATGAGATATCACTTCATATCCATTAGGATGCTATCAACAAAAAGATAAAAGTGTTGGTGAAGATGTGAAGAAAGGGAATCTTTGTGCACTCTTGGTGTGAATGTAGATTGGCACAGCCACTGTAAAAAACAGTATGGAAGAGTCCTGAAAAAATTAAAAGCAGAACTACCATATATTCCACCAATCCAACTTCTAGGATTATATCCAAAGATGATGAAATCTCTGTAAGAGATATCTGCACTCCCATATTCATTTCAGCATTGTTCACAATAGCCAAGATATGGAAACAACCTAAGTGTCCATCAGTGAATGAATGGATAAAGAAAATATGTTTTATACACACACACACAAACACAAAAGAATATTATTCAGTCATAAAAAAGAAGAAAATTCTGCCACTTGTGACAACCTTGCGGGCATTATGCTAAGTCAGACAGAGAAAGACAAATAATGTATTCCACTTATATGTGGAATCTAAAAACATCGTACTAATAGAAACACTGTACTAACAGAATAGAATGGTGGTTGCCAGGGGCTATGGATGGGGGAAATGGGAGATGTTGGTCAAAGGATACAAACTTTCAGTTATAAGATGAATAAGTTCTAGGGATCTAATGCACGGCATGGTGACTATAGTTAACAATATTGTATTGTACAGTTGCAAGTTGCTAGTAGAATAAAGCTTTAATGTTCTCATCATAACAACAACAAAATGGTAATTATGTGAGTTAAAGGATATGTTAACTAACCTTACTGTGGTAAAGATTTCACACTATATATGTGTATCAAATCATCACACTGCATACCTTAAACTTACACAATTTTCATGTAAACTGTATGTCAATAAAGCTTGGGGGGAAAAAATAGAGAGATGAATCTGTACAGAAAATCCAAACTGGATATCATGCAAAAATCACTTGAAATAAACATATCTTCTTATGGATATTTTTAATATATTATTAAAATTAATTCAATCTCTAGAGTTTATACAACATGATGAGTTAATAAGCATGGCAATACACGAAAACAAACTTTAATTCAAAATGGGCTCTGCATCCAAAGTTCATAGCAGCACTATTTACAACAGCCAAGACATGGAAGCAACCTAAGTGTCCATCAACAGATGAATGGATAATGATGTGGTACATATATACAAAGGACTATTACTCAGACATGAAAAAGAATGAAATATTGCCATTTGCAGTGACATGAATGGACCTAGAGAATATCATACTAAGTGAAGTCATAGAGAGAAAGACAAATATTGTATGATATTACTTATATGTGTAATCTAAAAAATAATACAAATGAATCCATATATAAAACAGAAACAGACTCACAGACATAGAAAACAAGCTTATGGTTACCAAAGGGAAAAGGGAGGGGGGCAAGTGATAAATTAGGAGTATGGAATTAACAGATACAAACTACTATACATAAAACAGATAAGCAACAGGATTTACTGTATAATACAGGGGACACTATTCTTGTAATAACCTATAATAGAACATAATCATATATATGTGTGTGTGTATACACACACACACACACACACACACACACACACACACACACACACACACACAATCTCCAAATCACTTTTCTGGACACCTGAAACCAACACAGTATTATGAATCAACTGTCCTTCAATTTTAAAAGTCAATCAATGTAATTCACACATAAACAAAATAAAGAAGAAAAAATAAATAAAATGTGCTGTGTGTGATTTTAAAATAATCCATTTTTACTAAATTCTTAAATAAAAATAACCCATCTCCCTGGTTTTAAATAAAAACCTAAGATGAAAAAAAAAAAAAAAAAACCTAAGATGTAATACTATACATAACATTCTAAACCAAAATCTAAAACTAGTTTTATAGATTTTTTCCAAAAGAAATTGTTCTGAAAAATTCATTTCAAGGTGCCCTATTACTATCAAAACAAAAAGAACAGCACTGGTTCATGAAATAAATTGCCACACTACCTAAGCTTCAAAATTAATATGTATATATTGTAATTGGTACACTAGCTGCTTCTGTCAAAAGATCTGTAATCAGAATAACCTATTACTAAGCAATGAAAATTAAAGTGAGAAACGAAAATCCTTTTATTAGGCATACATAATATTGGGTTTACTAACTTTGAGACTAAACAAGGTGCAAAGAAAGAACTGAGTTCATATGTGTGCTTTCAAGCATACAACTGAAACATGATTTTTAACTTTAAATTTGGCAGACAACCTTCTCCAATATTCAAAAATTACCCAAGGCTGCCACAGTCAGCATTCTAATTTGGAAATCCTGTGATTTCTGTACTTAGATTTCCTGTTTTTACTGTTTTGTTTTAACCAACCACACCAGGTAAATATCCCAAAGAATTTCTTCCTGGTATACTTCCTGGTTAAATGAGTTATGTTTGGCATGTTGTAATTAACATTATTCTCACTTTTTTAAACACAACATTAAGAATTCGTATTACTTCAATAATTTTAAAGGAACCTTAATACTATTTAAAACATAAAATTTTTAAATAGGCTAAATATGTAAAAAGAAGTCCAATTTGTACTCGTAATAGCATATGAGTACCACAAAAATCATTCTCTTTCTCCAGATACAAACAGTATCAAACTTTCCCCTCCTGTATCTCTCCATCCACAAACATTAACGTGCTTCTCCAAAATAAGAACCTCCTATAAAGGTTTCCCTACAGTGAACAAAACAAAAAGTTAAACTACTATTACAGAAAGAAGGAGAATGCTAATTCAGCCTCCATTTCTCTACCAACACCCGGATAGCTGCAGTCAGTCTTTTGACTTCTAATCTGGGTCCCCTTGGCTGGGAACACAGAGTTGTCTAATACAAAAGGGAGTCTGGAGTTATTACATGTTTGTTATCCCTCGTATAACAAAGGCATTTAAATTCCAAACTAGAGACAGCAAGTCCTAAATATTAACACAATCTGTCTCTTGGAAATTATCTCCCTTTCCATTTCAGTAAAAACACAATTTCAACACGAAGTATGGATAATCTATTGCATGCACAGAAACATTAGAAAATCCAGATTCTAACTAACTATGCCTGTTTTTAACTTATTATTTGTCTTTTACAAATAAAATTTTTATTCTAAAAACAAAAGTTGTCAACAGATTAGGTCCAGGTTGCTCATATACTTTCACTCTAAAGACAGTATGAAATTAACAAGGGAAAAGGAGTGAGAGAAAAATTCATGTAAATAAAGAAAAATTAAAGAATTTTTGCTTCGGATATCTGAAATCTCTCCTGGTTACTCACCTGATATTTATGGCAAAATGCGTAATAAATGACTTTGGAAAAAAATTTTAAACTTTAATTGAAGTATTTTATTTGGACTCAAATCTAAATTATTAAAAATATTTTTTTAAAAACACAATTTTTAATTACATAGATAAGGCTTCTTTATCTATTAGTCATCAATTCAACCAGTATTTATTAAGCACTTTTTATGTGCTATGCATTATGATGAGTTTAGCCTTTATAATAACTGACATTTTTAAGGGTTTTACAGGTACTAAGCAATGAACTTAGCACTTTTTCATGTAACAACCCTATGAATAAGTTCTTCTTTAGCCCCACTTTACAGATAAGAAAAAAAAGAAATTCAAAGAATGTAAAAGAACTTGCCCAGGGATACATAACTAACTATAAGGACTAGGTTGGAAATCAAATTCAGGTAATGACTCTACTATTAGGTGACATCAGTACTTCAATCACTGTTCCAGGCACTCACAATGAAACTGTGGAAGACATACACAAGGCAAGACAGGTCATTAATATAACGAAAGCGCAAATAAAGTGCTTTGAAAGTATAAGAGAAAAGGTCATTGCCTACTAGAAGCTTTCTTATTAAGAGAAAAGTCAAAATTGTTTGATGCCAGTTTAAGTAGTAAAAAAGTATCTAATACTTACATATACTAACTATGTTAGTAATTTCATATTTTAAAATCAAGAATCCATGAGAAATGGCACTCAATTTCATTTCAATTTAAAACCTGTCAGACTGTATTCAAAAAATGAGATCTCATCTCTTGTAATCTTTCAAAACAAGAACAAATAAGTTATCTGCAAACATGCAAAGAAATGAATTACGAATGTAAAGTCTGTCTTTAGAGAAGGCATAATGTAACAGGACAAACAAAGTAATTCTTCAAGTGGGCCTGCAAGAAGATTTCATGTCCCTAGCTCAAGTAAAACTGGAATTTGGAGAGAGTTTTTTAGTCTGCACATACCATCTACCATTAATGTTTGCTCTCTTTCTGTGAAAAGAAAAAGAAGCCAAAATCAAAAGAGGTTAAAAACAAAATTCAAGGAGTAAACAACAGATTCTACATTTTAGCAAAGACAGTAATTTCAAGAGAGATAAATTTAAGATGTATATAGTGTCCAGTAGACTGAGGGCAAGAAACTTGGTTTATAACGGAATATCAATTTAATGTTAGAGAGTCAGGGATGGATTAGCTGCAAAGGAAAAAAGATGATTGTTAATAAACTATCACCAAAATTATAGAGACCTGGGATCTCTTTATACTAAATAACAACAAAATGTTTATTTTTACCTTATTTACTGGACTGATTCCTGAGATCTGGAAGAAATCTGCAGTAGGCTTGGTGGGAGATGATTAAAGCCTGGTCTATGGAAACAGACTTTAAAATTCAGTAGAACTGTGCAACAAGCTACATGATGGCGTAGGATAGTCTTATCTTTGGTACATTAACTCATTTCTCCTTTAACATAACAGAAGCATTCACCAAGATTTTATATACACTTAGAAGGATCATCTAGGTGTATAAATAGGCCATCATATTGTATATGCTTTGAAGTTCATATCACTGCTTACATAGATTCTGAATGCCTTCTCAGAAAAAGTTGTTAGAATTTACATTGGAGGAAGCACTCATATAATTTTAGGAGATGACAGAGAATGTAATGTTACCATCCTATAATCTACCACTAGCAAAATCTTCTTAGGATGATCTTTATTTTCTAAATAGCAAGAGCAGTGAGCAATGTTCAACTGCAGGGAGACTATGGTTGCCCACTGAGACTCTCAGAGTTCACCCTCCTCTTGAGCACTGAAGCGAGGTCAACATTTAGAATTAGAATCTCTAAAACTGCTAGTGTCAAGTGCAAGTTAAGGTGTGTGTGAGTCACTCTACAGGGGAGGTACAGACTCTATTCAAAAGCAAAGTACTTGGTTGGCACAGATCTAAAAGCACAATTCAGGTATTAAATGCCTACACCATGTTAAATAATGACTACTTTTTTTTCCTATTATTTATTCCGACTGATAAAGATGACCAAAAAAAGTCAAAATCGTTTGAGAAGAAAACCTAGGGCATCTACTAAGATGTTTATTTTGTTTCACTTTTTTATGCAAAATTAAGTTTTAATCACAACTAAGAGATAGCTATTCAAGTTGTAGCAAAAATCATGAGCACTATACATATATTCAGATATAGGCTATCATGTGCAATACTGACTTATAGCTTGAAATTATTATAAAAACTATACTTAATTCTTTAAAAAAAAACCGCTATAGTTAAGGCAGAAAATGTCAATATACTGATAAACAGCAAAAGTTTGGGGCCCTCTTCCTTTCACTATCTGGGGAAAACAAATGAAAAACAAGACACTTTCATTTAAACTTTAACCTGGAATTACCACTACACATCAAAGAGGAATTTTACTGAGAAACAGTAATGCAACTTTTAGTAATTAATGTGAACAATCTAAAATAAATATAAGCCTCCCAGGACTACTAAACTGTTACATATGGAATTCAAAGGATGGCAGGAGTGAACCATTTACGAAAAATAGTTTTTTCTTTCCAAAGTTATTCCCAGTGAATTTAAAGAAAAATAAGTGAAAAGCACTGTTTTCACTCAGCGCTAGTTGTTGACAGCTACCTGTTTTTAAGACACCCATTCTTTTCAACTACAAAGACACTTGACCTAAACTTAGAGGAAGAAATGAAACCAATCCCAACTATTCCTCAACTTGACAATTAGAGCCTATGGAGTGGGGCAATAAAAAGCCCACATACACATTACACACCAACGATTCTCGGACAAACGATTTTAGTAAACCTCCCCAGCCCAAGGACGTCAGATTAAAAACTTTAAAAATCCTACAAAACATTCTAACTTCCGAGTTTAGCCTCTGTACATTAAATAACTCAATGACCGAAGCGTTACTGCCTCCTTCGTTCTCAAAGGCCAGGTACGCCGGCCCTAAGGAGCTGGGACCTCCGTAGGAGACGCCCCGCGAGGGCGACGAGGCTTTCTCGGCCTCTGCCCGTCACTCTGGGCCGAGCCCGGCTGACTCAGGGGCGCGGACTCGCCACAGGCGACGCGGGAGCCTCCCTCACTCACCGTGAAGCGCTGGTCGCCGACGCTGCCCACGGAGAAGCAGTGGTCGCCAGGGTTCACAGCCCCGGTCAGCACCTGGTGCAGGTTCATGTCGGCGCCTTAATCCAGCAACGTATGTCGCGTCCGGCTCATGCCCGGGGTCAGCGGCCGCTTCCCTCCCGCTTTCCCTCACGGGCGGCGTCTGCTCTTGGGAGGAGACGGCGGCAGCGACAGGCGCCAGGAGCGGGAGCCGCTCAGCTGCGGCCCGCAGCTCATCCCGAGCCCGCGCAGGCGAGGCCCGGAGGGGGCGGACCGGCGAGCGGGCGGAGCGCCGCGCTCTTCCGCGCACCTGTCACAACCCGCGCGGGCCCAGGTGAAACTCGGGGTTGACCCAGCGGCTGCGACCCCGGGCCGACCCACCGGCCAGGAGGGACACGCCGTCCACAACACTTCCTCTGTGTTCTGGGTGGCTGGCCCGGACCGAACCCGAATGGCGCAAGTAGCACCCGCTAGTCCTCTGCCCCCTAACCTGGCTTTTCCCTGCTCCGGTGCCGGCCACCCCCACTGGCCTCGGCGGCTCTCTACGCGTCGCTAGGTCCCTTTGGCGGAAATATCGCGAGATTCTCGCGGCGAAAAGGAACACTGCGGTAAACGATTTACTTTTTTACCACAGTGTGCAGAACGGCAAGTGGAAAACGCCTCTTCGAGTGAGATGTTGGCCAATCCAGAGATCCAGTCCACCTAAGGCTCCGCCCACTGCTGAGGACAGACCAATCTCTTTGAGGCTTGTGACGGACGATGTGCGTTTGAATGTTGAACGTAAGGAACCTAGTAAAAACATAAAGAGCCTTGGAAGAGGTAAGGGTTGTCAAATTATGCTTTAGGTTGGGGCTTAATCTGACTGTTGGGCCAGAAAGCTTAAAAGGGAGAAGTGCATTATAAATGCAGTTGCGGTGTCTTCGGCCTCGGTAGAGACTACAAGTCCCAACAAGCACCGCTCCCCTAGGCGTCCCGCGAATACTCCCAAGTGAATGTGAACCCTGCAGTGTCTCTGTGCCCGCGCAATGGTTACCTCGGCAGGACGCGCGTTTCCAGTTCGCTAAAAAGGAAAATTTTGAAAGGTTTAAACATTTGACAAGTACTAAAATGAAGGGTTTTCGCCAATGTTTAACTTAACATTCGTTTTGAAGTAGTGCTGATAACAGTACTGCAACAGCCCTGCGTTAAGCTGTTTTGGAAAAACCTAAGAATTCCAGAATGTTTAGTGTCACAGTCTCAACTGTGAGATTCAACTCTAATTGTATTTTAACACAAGTTTTGTATTATTATTGATAAACATCTCTTTATGTCTCCTCCCAGGTACCCTCTTAGGGACAAACGATCCTGTATCCCAAGTGTCTAGTGCAGTGCGCTTTCCAACCTAGGTGTTCAGAAAATGTTAAATGAGTGAATGTAAATAGGAACTCCCCACCAAAAAAAAAAAAAAAAAAAGTAGTTTTTTTTTTAAAAATTGGTGAACTGATTTTGATTTTATATCCTTTTCTTGTGGTAAAAAAACAAAAAACAGAAAGCAAAACAAACAACCCCCCAAAAAGTTCACACTATTACTTGGGTAGGAGGAGTACTGG
This sequence comes from Grampus griseus, assembly GCF_964374135.1. Taxonomy (NCBI): domain Eukaryota; kingdom Metazoa; phylum Chordata; class Mammalia; order Artiodactyla; family Delphinidae; genus Grampus; species Grampus griseus. The sequence continues at coordinate 97,399,064 of NC_139019.1, read as the reverse complement.
TAATTTTATTTCCTTTTGCTTTCCCTAAGTTTTTTGCAGTATACATATACTTCGTTTAGCAATAAAAAAAGTTACTTAAAAAATAAGTTTAAGAAAAGAATCTCAAAATTAGTGGATATATGTATAACAGATATACCTTGCTGTACAGCAGAAACTAATGCAACATTGTAAATCAACTATAATAAAAACTTTTAAAAAAATAAATTTAAGAGCCATCTCCCTTTTCTTAATTTGAAAGATGTAAATGAATTCCATTATTTATCCCAGTCTCCTCATAAAAATAAGGGATTTAAAACATAACTTGTCTTAAAAAAAAAAACCTATTTTATTGAGGTCTAACATACAGTTTAGTTTGTGTTTTAATTATTCAGATTTTATTTTAAATGACTTTAAGTTAATTTTATATTTTAGATCTTAAATCAAGGTTTTTCTATATTCCACATAAATTCTGTGTATAGCCCAAAGTTTAACATGTTTACTCATTCTATTCTGCCTATCTTTTGGTTTTGAAGGGCATACTGTTTAGCAGAATAAAAGAAACTAAGGGACCTAGTAGTTAGAAAATCTGAGATCTACTCCTGATCTGTCATTTGCTGTGTGACCATGGAAAATGTCTTGTAAACTTTGTTTTCGTCATCTGTAAAATTAACAAGTTTAACCTGATTATCAACACATTTTACTTGGCATTTTTATTCCTGATAAACATCTGTTAGGTTTTTTTTTTAATTATTCAAACAGAAAGTCACAAAACTTATAATCATCCTTATCAGTTCACTCAGTCCCATGTAATTAATTTTTTTTATCTTGATCTTTTGTTAGCACTTTTATGAATTCATCAGTTTTCCATTAGAGTTCTGAAAATGCTTATTCATTCAGTTCAGCAGTATAGTCAATTACCAGAAACCTGTACTTGTCAGAGTCTTTTCCATGAATTCCTTGAAGATGAAACCCTTTTATGGGAATATTTTTGCAAAAGCATCAGAGTACACCCAGAACTGTCTGTAAATGACAAAAGACTTAAAAATGACCACGGTTAAAGATTTGATGAAAGTACATAATAATGCAATTGGCAAGGAAATTTAGTTATTTCTGAGATATATATTTTAAAGTAACAACTAGAATTATGACTTATGCCAGAACATATAAGATTTTTAGAAATTTCATGTAATGTCTGAAACATTTATATTAACATATTTCCATACAAACATCTGTTAGTTTTTATTAAATTCCTTCATCCTTGAAATAAACAAGAGTTTGACTCCTGGCCTAATCAGTCATTTAGACAAGTTGCTTAATCTCTTCGTGCTTTACTTTCCTTATCTGTAAAGTGGGGATAGTAATAGACTTTCTTCATACAATTATCATGAAGATTAAATGAGCACAGTGTTTAGCACATAGTCAGAATTCAATAGATGTTAGCTACTCATTATTATTATTAAATTAAATCTAACCTTTTGACATATTCTTTCTAAAGTTTTCATATAGTGTCAAACCTCAGTCCAAATCAAATTTTCCAGTGATGTTTGAGACACCACAAATGTTCTGAGGCCATCCCATTCTGTATCCAAAACTATGGGACTACAGTACAACAACTAATGAAAAGTGAGGACATTCCTTTTACTCTTATTCAGAAAAAAATGCCCATTCAACAACCTATCTTTGATGTTTAGCAGATGGACTCTTTCAATGAAACAACTAAATCCTTTTACTATATCTATTTATTCCACTACAACTACGGCCTGCTGTCTGGTTTTATATAGTCCTTGAGCTGAGAATGTTTTTTACATTTTTAAATGGTTGGAAAAAATCAATAGAAGAAAAATATCTCATGATATATGAAAATTATATGAAATTCCCATGTCCATTAGTAAAATTTATTGGAACACAGCAATGCATAGACATTTAGATATTGTCTATGGCTACTTTCACACTACAACTGCAGAGCTGAGTAGTTTCAACAGAGACTGTATATCCTGCAAAGCAAAATATTTACTGTTTGGCCCATTAGAGAAGAAGTTTGCCGACCCCTAATTTATAGGAAGAATCCTCTACTGCTCTATGATCTATGAAATAGCTTTTGCTGTGCAGACTGGTTGTTGTACTGCATGACCACTCAGCTTAATTAGTAAAACATTTCATGTTGATGATTACACAAGCATCTTTAAATACATCTATTGTATCCCTGATTCCCCAATATTTATCATAGCACAGAGTAGATCCTCACTAATAGTTGAACCCTGAATATAGACAGGACCTGACTTACATATATATAAAAAGAGTCCCTGAAGAACTACCTTGGAGAAGTGGCCATAGACAATCCCTTTACTTTCAAACTGCTGCTCTTCATAGATCACCCTGTAATGTCACTCACCTCCCACTTAACAAGGTTCTACTCAACCCTAAATCCAGTCCTGACTTCTTATGCAACTTGAGCATAACTCTGACCTTGTAGCAAAATTAGTAAGATAAGGAAATGGAAGAGATGGAGGTAAATTATACCTTTCATCCTCCCTCCCCTGTCCCCTCTGCCCAAAGGCCACAAGTCCACCTCCTAACACAGAAAGTCCAGGGGAATTCTTGAATCTAACTATTCCCTGATCTGTAATTGAATTTTGTTATTCTGTCCTTTGAATGCTCAAAGGCTATGTGCCTTTGTGGTTTTTCCCTTTAGTTTCTTTCATTCTTTTTTTCCCTGTAGTTTCTTTAGTTTTATTCTTCAGCTTTATTTCTAAGAAATAAAAGAGGAAGGATGGGTCTGAAAAAGGAAGTCTTTTTTTTAATAATTTTTTTTTTAATAAAATTTTGCCTTATTTTGCCTTATTGCTAGCAGCAAAATCTCTTAGAAAACCAAAGTACTGTGGTTTTGGGGACTGGCAGGACAAAGAGATATGCTCTCTTCAGTGCTGGTCTTAAAGGGAAAGGGGACTTTTATCAGACTTGAGGGGTGGTTACAGTGTAAGGAAAAGCAAACAGGCTAAACTCTGAGATTTTTTTTTTTTTTGGTGGGGGTAGGAGCATATAGGAAGTCAGCTCAGATGGAGAAGTAATCATGCCTCTTTCTCACTAGCTTATTTACTGACATCCCTGTCATTACCCTCCTCCCTGCCATCCTAAACTCATTAATATAAATCCCTTTCCTCCTAGGGCCTGTGCCAAGGGACCCACCAAGAGGGGCTTCCATCCCCATAGCCAACACCCAACAGATGAGGGAGGTCAGAAGAAAAGAGTTCCTAATCCTATAACAAAGGCTGAATCAGGAGGACTATGTTGCTGGAATTTCATGTAAGCATTCTGAACTCATTATCTCACAAAAATAATGAGGATCTCTGAGCATCTAAGATATTGAATGCCCCAGAAACCTGCCTGTATTGCCAACAGCAACCTTACTATAGAAAACTCCATCAGCAATATTATAGGTTAAATAGATATTTGAGCAATGGTATAGGACCCTAGCCATTATTTATAATACTGTTACTATAGAAAAATTAATTCCAATACCTCTAATATTTGAAGATTAAATACTATTGGCCATTAAATACTCTTGGCTCACCCTCACTTGCTCAACTGGAGGGTTTTCCACCCATAAACTATTAAAGGGCAATTATTTATAAAAGCTAGTGTTTATTAAACACCCGATCTGCACTGTAATAGGTATTTTATTTATCTCATTTAAATCTCAACAACACTCTAAGGGTAATATCTCTGTTTTACAAATGAAGAAACCTAAACTCAAAGAAATTAAATAACTTGGCCAAGGTCATGTTGCCACCCAAAGATTTGAACTCAGATCTCTTGGGCTGCAAAGGCCCTTTAAGTGTTCTCCAAAGCCCCTTGAATCCCAAAGTGGATTCAGTCAGGGCCTACTATTTATTCCCTAGCTGGCAAGATGAGAAGAGACAGGACTTCTTTAAGTTGAGTCTTCAGTGATCAGCTGGTAAAAAGAACCATCTTCCCAAAACAGTTTTCTCCTCCTTCCACAAGATGGAAGGAAAGCTCACCTCCTTACCTTGACCCACACCCAGACTATAAAGGGCAGCTTTTATTAAATGGTAAAATAAACATCTCCAACCAGAAAACTCCCTGATACACAGACAATTATAGGTATTCACTTGGTTAAAGGCAAGTACTTCTTGGAATGTTTTGGAACTACCAATAAGTCACATGCATCAGATTGTGGGTCTTCTAACACCTACTGGAGTTTTCATTAAGGGGGAAGCAGAAGTCAAGAGATGTAATTTTGAAAGGCAAAGGAGAGGCCATGTGGAGGACAGCAGCAGGCAGTTTTGGTTAGCTGGGAGCAACTTGAGAGCATTGGGCTTTGGGACAGTAATGAAGTGGAGGGATTATTCTAATCAAAATCCCAGCAAGTTATTCTGTGGATATTGACAAATTGACTCTAAATTTTTATGGGAGGCAAAATACCCAGAATAGCCAAAACAATACTGAAGGAGAAAAACAAATCTGAAGGACTGATGCTATCTGATTTCAAGACTTACTGTACAGCTGCAGTAATCAAGACAGTGTGATTTTGGGGAAAGAATAGACAAATAGATCACTGGAAAAGAACAGAGAATGCAGAAATAGACTGTGATCTATAGTCAACTGATCTTTGACAAAGAAGCAAAGGCAATACAATGGAGCAAAGATGGTGCTGGAGGGCTTCCCTGGTGGCGCAGTGGTTGAGAGTCCGCCTGCCGATGCGGGGTTCGTGCCCCGATCCGGGAAAATCCCACATGCTGCGGAGCGCCTGTGTCCGTGAGCCATGGCCGCTGAGCCTGCGCGTCCGGAGCCTGTGCTCCGCAACGGGAGAGGCCACAACAGTGAGAGGCCCGCGTATAGCAAAAAAAAAAAAAAAAAAAGATGATTCCGGAAAAACTGGACAACTATGTGCAAAAAAATTAGTCTAGACACAGACCTTACACCCTTCACAAAATCTAACTCAAAGTGGATCACAGACCCAAAATTGAAACACAAAACTATAAAACTCCTAGCAGATAACATAGGAGAAACCTAGATGACCTTTGGATTGATGACGACTTCTTAGATACAATACCAACGGCATGATCCATGAAAGAAACGATGGATAAGCTGAATTTCAGTAAAATAAAAAAACTTCTGGTCTGTGAAAGACAATGTCAGAAGAATGAGAAGACAAATCACAGACTGGGAAAAAAATATTTGCAAAAGATACTTCTAATAATCGATTGTTATCACAAATACACAAAGAACTCTTAAAACTCAACAATAAGAAAACAAACAGCCTGATTGAAAAATGGGCCAAAGACCTTAAAAGACACCTCACCAAAGAAGATATATAGATGTCAAATAAGCATATGAAAAATGCTCCGCATCATATGTCATGAGGGAATGCAGAATAAAACAACAATGAGATACTACTACATATGTATTAGAATGGCCAAAATCTGGAACACTGGCAACACCAAATGCTGTAGAGGATGTGGAGCAACAGGAACTCTCATGCGTTGCTGCTGAGAACACAAAATTGTATGGTCACATTGGAAGATAGTTTGGCAGTTTCTTACAAAACTAAATGTACTCTTACCATACAATCCAGCAATCATGCCCCTCAGAATTTACCCAAAGTAGTTAAAAACTATTTCCATACAAAAACCTTTACACTGATGTTTATAACAGCTTTGTTTACACTTGCCAAAACTTAGAAGTAAACACTCTGTCTTTCAGTAGGTTAACAGGTAAATAAACTGTGGTACATCAAGACTATGGAATATCATTCAGTGCTGAAAAGAAATGAGCTGTTAAACCATGATGAGTCATGGAGGAACCTTAAATGCATATTATTAAGTGAAAGAAGTCAACCTGAAAAGACTACATACTGTATGATTTCCAACTATACGATGTTCTGAAAGAAGCAAAACTATGGAGACAGTAAAGAGATCAGTCATTGCCAGGGGTTGGCGGTAAGGGATGACTAGATAGAACACGGTGTCTTTTTAAGAGCATGTTGAAAATACTCTGTACTGTCAAAATGGGTACATGTCATTCTACATTTGTCCAAACCATGAATTTTGGTGATTATGCTGTGTCAGTGTAGGTTCATCAGTTGTAACAAATGTACCGCTCTGGTTAGGGATGTTGATAATGAGGAGGCTATGCATGTGTGAGGGCAGGGGTATTTGGGAAATCTCTGCTTCTGCCTCTTAATTTTGTTGCGAACCTAAAACTTCTCTAAAAAAATTGTCTTAAAAAAAAAAAAAAGAAGGGGGACTATGATTTGGTAAATGATCAGAGCCTTCCACTTCCTCCTAGCTGAAACAGTAAGACAAGATAGGGAGGTAAATGAATGAACAGAAATTTGGGGAATGTTTCTCAAACATGGGAAGGAATAATTACAAAAGACATATATTCTGAAAGCAAAGAAAACAGAAGATGTGTGCACGGGGGAAAAAGGTTTTTTACCCAATTAGATTATAAAAAAAGCTTATCAGAGCAATGCTTGCACTCACTCATGCATGTATTATAGAATAACTGATGAGGCAGGACACAAAATTTTCCAATAAAAGAAACTGCGAGCCTCTTTTCTGCCTAGGACAACATAGCAAGTACACTTGAAGCAATCTATGTCTAGGTGAGAGTCACTTGAGTGGCTCCTTTAATTGTGCAATACAAGCTGAGGCTAATTCTGCATGAAGATGGGGGAGTGAAGTTGAGTCACACACTGTCCACCAATATCTAATTAAGTAACACTTTCTCTATAAATTATACATATATAACTTATATATATATAAATTATATATAAATAACTATATATAAATAAAAGTATATATATGTATTATTATTAATTTATTTATTTATTTTTGGCTGCGTTGGATCTTCATTGCTGCACATGGGCTTTCTCTAGTTGCGGAGAGCGGGGGCTACTCTTCGTTGCAGAGCATGGGCTTCTCATTGCGGTGGCTTCTCCTGTTGCAGAGCATGGGCTCTAGGAGCATGGGCTTCAGTAGTTGTGGCATGTGGGCTCAGTAGTGTGGCTCACAGGCTCTAGAGCGCAGGCTCAGCAGTTGTGGCGCATAGTCTTAGTTGCTCCAGGGCATGTGGGATCTTCCTGGATCAGGGCTCGAACCCATGTCCCCTGCATTGGCAAGCAGATTCCTAACCACTGCACCACCAGGGAAGTCCCAATATAAATTATTACTATTATTTTTTACCAGCAAAATTTTTTTAGTAATAGCTACGTTAGGAAAGGAACAGAGATAAACCAGAAAAAATTACAACCAATGTACAAGTGGAAGATTTTGCTGAAGCTTAGTGTGGCTCTACTTGTATTTACCAGAAGCAATCCTTGAAAGTTACAATCAAATCATTAGAATTCTCACAAATAATCCCAAATTTAGAGAGAAGTGGACTGAGAGTATATCCTTATTTTTTTCCTCTTCTACCTAAGGAAGTGGAAATAGCTGTTATATAGGGATGGATGAAAAGAGCAGTGAACAGCCAGAACCTGGGCTGCCTCTCACTGGTCAACGCTTTGACTCCAGGACCCTACACTGAACTGGGGAAATGGCAGTGGGACTTCCCATGAAAATGGGATATGAGCCTGGCAAGTATCAGAGAGTACATTAAAAGGAGATAACATAAATCTACAAAATTCCATCAGAGTACATTCTATTAACCTCTAGGCTATACTGCTCATTTTAGGTTCCCTGGCCACAGTGATTGACTCAGGGATGGACCCCTGGGTCAATCAGAACCCTTCTCTGGGATTTCTCTGCTGTAGCTGGCAGGGAACAGTTACATTTTTGAAAGAAAGCACCACCATCTCTGAACATAGAGTGATGTCTGAGTGTTTTAGGAAAGAACAAAGAGAGAAAAGTAAAGTTCATTTTTGATTGGGAATAAGAAGATGTCATGACAATCTCACTTGAACCCTTGGTCCAGTCCTGTGTAGTGCCCATCTTATCCAATTATGTAAGACCAAAATCTTCCCCACCTGCTTCCCCCACCCCTTAAATTAGTTTGAGTTTTAATTCTGTTTCTGTCACTTTGGATCACAAGGCTAATACATGGTAACTTATAGTCCAACCAGCACGAGAGTTCCAATTTTTCTGAATCTGGGAAATATTAGCATGTGAAGTAGCAGAGGGAACAGCATTAGCTATGGGAGAAAGGCAAGAATACCATTCCTAAAAAGTGCTTTTTACATAATTCAACATAACTTGGTTCAATTCCTGCCTGTAGGATTTAAAAAAATAAAAGTATAGACACCAGGTAGAAAATTAATTCCACAGAAAACGTATAATAGAGCTCTGAGCAAGTAAAAGAAAACAGAGTTGAAAAATGAATAAATTACTTATTCTGACCTTACCTGCTGATTTTTCCTTTCCATACAACAGAGGAAAGAAAAAGAGAACCTTTTTAAGAGGGAAATTCAGTAAGCAGCTTTCTTAAAAAAAACTCTTTTCTGTAGCTGAAATTGCCAGGAATTCAGATGGCCACAATTTTCCTGTGTTCTAGAAGTACATTGCCTTATGCTCAGTGCAGAGGCTTTTGATTATAGTTTCTGGATCAAAAGCATCCACAGAGAGAGTTCCAGGTTGTAAACAGTGCTTCAGTTAAAGCACATCTATCTGAACCAATAATGGATTTTTAGTAAATAGGACTTTTTTCTTTCTGAATCTTAAGAGCCAGAGGTAGATAAAAGAAATGCCCTTTTGCTATACATGAAAAGGTCACTTTAACAGTATTTATTTCTGAAAAAAAAAATCCTCAAGTTTGTGATTTTCAAAAATGAAATTTAAAAATGTATACGATGTTATTTTTTACCTGTTTCTAAATTTCTCTCGTTGATAATGGTGTATGGTGTCTAACATGGTACGTTTGTTTGCTTAATATTCTTCCTAGAAAGTTTTTATCTTGGAAAAGAAGGGAGATAAGATTTTGAAATTTTCTCATAGAAGAGTAGGAATGGAGACAGGCTGCTCATTGACAGCATTAGATGACTGGCGTTTTACTAATGTGTGAAAAATAAGGAGACTATAGCAGCACAAGCCATTTTGGGTAGGCAAGACTAAGACTAATTTCAGTGTTTGAATTTGAAGTAATCATGGTACATCCATGGTGGAAGATAGTTGGGGAAATGGGATTGGAGCTCAGGAATGATTACAGAGCTAGTAATATAAAACCAAGAAAGAGACATTAAAAGTATCAGGAGTTGACCCTCAGGAAGAAAGGTGGTTTCTAAGGAGAGAAGGTGAAGAAAGCAAGGAATGAAGAACCAAAAACTAAAGCTTAGTGACTACCCAATAGTAGTAATCAGGAGTCAGCTCCTCTAATGTAGTCAGGCGCATGGGAGAGGCATCAAGGAAACATAGCAGGGACTTTAAGAAGCATGTTGCTTGAAAAGCACTATGCTTCTCAGATTGTGAAAATAATTAAAGTCTAAGAAGAGAGCATTGGCATTGGATTTAGGATTTTAGATCACTGGTGACCTTCTAAATGCATAAAAAGGACATAAGGAGGCATCAACTGGCAGCAATATCTATAAATTGTCTTTGCCTTTGTACTTATTGTCCTTTTCCCAAGGCAGGAACTGAAAGGAAAACTATGAAGAAAATTACAAGGCTTGGAAGAATTAGCCCACCATGAGGGACTCAGTCCTTCAGCCAAGCCTTGAATCTGACTTGGACACTGAGAGCTCTTGAATAGATGAAGACAGTATCTTCTTTTTTTTCCTTGCCTTCCTTCCTTTTTCTTTCCTTCCTTCTTTCCTTTCCCCCATAATTCTTTTTAAAATCTTTTTAATTTTTGTTTTAGTTTTCCCCAACAGAAAGCTCTGACAGGGAAAGATGCTGACTGGAGAATACTTAGACTACAACTGACAAAAGGGCAATGGTTTCCTAGGCTTCAGTCAGAGAACAAGTTCTTTGTAGCACTGGCTCTGGAGCACTGTCCTGAAGGGTCTAATTAGTTTGCTTCTCTGACCTTGATTGCTACCTTTTAAAGACGCCTTAAAGCCTGCTGAGTCTCCTAAACTTGCCAAGCCCTGCTGCGTCAGTCTAGTCAGCAATCTTGCCCTGCCCAGGCCTCTTGCTGTCTGACCACACTGCTTAGCTAACCCCATTTGGGTCACACCCTATTGCTTATGTCTCCTTTGGAAAGGCCCATCTAAGAGCTACCTCCTTACATAAATGTAAAGATATTAAACATTCTTGATGGAGTTAGAAACCAAGGATATAAGGAATCCAGGGTGGAGGGGTTGGAATTGTCAATGGTAAGTGTAGAAATAGAGACCATTGGTTAGAGAGGATAGAGGTGGGGCAAGAAATGTTCAACTTGATAGTCTTCATCTTTTCTGCAAAGTGGGATGCTAATCCTTTCCAAAGAGGGAGTATGAATTTTATAATATGTGAATTGTGTCTCAATAAAGCTATTTAAAAAAGGAATACATGTAAGAGATGGGATAGGATTAGAAAATTATTGAGTTTTAGAAGGCATATTCATATTAATATGGCAGTTCCTAGTTACGGATCCCTTTAATGATGTTTCTATATAGAGCGATTGCAATTGTCTATATGTCCCCCTCTTCCTTTCTCATTGAAATATTAAATTGCTCCAAAGGTTTCCACAGAACCTTTTCAACTTTCTGGCAGTCCTTCCAGGGGAGGAAAAAATGGAACATAACCATATGTTTCCTAATCAACAAATGTAAACATGACAGATATAGTAAATATTCTAATACATAAATAATATTTATATAGTCTGTTTTAGGCTGTACATAACAGACTAGGCAGCCAGTGGTGGCTTAAACAATAAAGACATATAAGTATGTCATACAATAAAAATAGTTCCAGGATGGTACAGCAACAAAATGTGGGATTTCTCCTGATGGGCACACGTTGACTATAGCAGCTCCAGATTTTTCCTCACCAGAAAACAAAGCAGGAAGGATGAGGAAGGAAAGAGGCATTGTCCTCACTTTCTACTTTTCTTTTACCAGCGAGGAAAATCTTTCTGGGAAGTTACAAGCAAACTTCCTATTGTATTTCCATGGCCAAAATTGGGTCACATTGCAAACACCTAGCTTCAAGGGAGGCTGGGAAGTGAATGAATAACTGGCTTTTTAGCCTTAGATAAAGAAATACAAGAAAGGAGGGGACTGGAAATGGCTTTTAGGTAGGCTACCAAACGGTCTGCTACATTATTCACTGGGAAAAAGTATAATACAACCAGAAAATATTTGCTTGAGGAACTTCCAATATGAGCAGATTTCATTTAAACTGAGATAAAACTCAAAAACTGAGGACTAAGACAAGAAAAATCTCAGACTTGAACAGCAAACAAAACTTCAAAAACCAAAACATGAGCATATGAAAATGTTTTATGAAAATAAAACTGTTTAAGGTAGATTTGTGTTTTGGATTCTAGTCAGTTTGGGAGAACTACAGATTTCTTGTAGTAGCAGCTAACTTTTCCTGGAATTCTCCTGTATGACCCCCAGATATATACCTAAGGGAACGAAAGGCATGGATGTTTCTATCCCAAATAAGTTAGCTGAAAGTGTTTCTAACAACTACTCCTAATTATGGTATTTGTTTTTCTTTTCATTCAGTTTTTTTTTTTTTTATTCAGTTTTGAATTGGGTCACATTAAGCATCTCTGTACTTCTCAATGAGGTTTTAAGTAAAACACTAAAAAAGTGCCGATATTTGGGAAAGTGTAACTTAATTTTTCAGACCTTGGATCCCTGCAAAACTCAAAAACTTAGAAAAACAAAACAACTGTTTTTCATTCAGACAGTGACCATGTCATATGTTGTGAAGGAGTGCTACTAATTAGTAACTTCCCAACTCAAAGAATATTCATTGTACTGTGGCTGAGGGCCTGCCATATCAGTAAACAAAGATGTTGAGGCCATCTAGCCATCAGCCACTGCAGCTATCCCCGACTGTGCACCCTGAGGGGATTCAGGATGGAGAAAAGCAGGATACTGGCCCTAGATAGTTAAGGTGCATATCAAAGGAACAATTTCAATAAGCCCAGACTCTTGCATCTTCCCATATATAGAAAAGTGCTAAATTCATTAATTTGAGATGTCTGATTTTCTTTAATTAGCGGTAATCTCTTCGTGTTCCAACTACCTTATTTTTTTTTTTTTTTTGGCAAAAACTCCTTTTAGGTTGTGCAGTATTTTTCAGTTGACAGTACCTTTTTATTACATAAATTGAGAAAAAGAACCACACTGGTTTTTCAATGTTATTAATGAATGAAGAAATTGTTCATAATTCTAACTTTGAATACATTGACCCTTGGATTTTTACTTTTAAAAAAGGAACTACAGGGGCTTCCCTGGTGGCGCAGTGGTTAAGAGTCTGCCTGCCGATGCAGGGGACCCGGGTTCGTGCCCCGGTCTGGGAAGATCCCACATGCCGCGGAGCGGCTGGGCCCGTGAGCCATGGCCGCTGAGCCTGCGCGTCCGGAGCCTGTGCTCCGCAACGGGAGAGGCCACAACAGTGAGAGGCCTGCGTACCGCAAAAAAAAAAAAAAGGAACTACAGGACTGATTAAAAAGAGTACCCTATGCACTATTATGAGAGTCTATGGTATAGAAAAGAAGTTATTTAGACACATTCAAACCGTAGGCTTCAATTTCTGTCTTTTCAAGTGTATCACAGCTGACCTCCTCTAAAGATGAATAGGAAAAGTTATTAACAAATTCTGCATATAATTAAGAATATTCTTTCCAAAGATTGTACACAAAAGACATTAAAGAAGAAAGAAAATTCACAAATAAGAGCCTATGGAAGGGATTTCCCTGGCGGTCCAGTGGTTGGGACTCCAAGCTTCTACTGCAGGGGGCGGGTTCCATCCCTGGTCAGGGAACTGAGATCCCGCATGCCTCGCGGCACAGCCCAAACAGAAGAGTCTATGGGGATCCACTCAGACCCCCAGAGTTGGTATAAAGATTATTTTAAGCTAAAGACATTTGAGATTCAACAGATGAAGAAAGAAGCTGCCTTGGAGCTTCCTTTATTAAAAGCAGAAACTTTTGGGTAATGAGGTTGCCATAAATTCCCTCTTCTGGCAGCTTTTACTCCCAGGAAGCCAAGAGTAAATCTATCATAAATCCCCTCTCTGGTGAGATTTATAACCTTTAAGAGGAAAGACCACTGGTACCTGCTTAGAAAAACATTATCACAAACTTCTATCTCTCCTTTGTTCTCCTAAAACCCATTTGTCTCTCTTAAATAAACTTATAATTCTTCCCAAAGAAGTCTTTTCTCCTCTCTCCTTTTCTCTTACTGAGTCAGGTATATAAACCTCTAACTTCAACGACTTAATGAGCTAGCTACTTCTTTTGTTAGTTCCCTTATGCATACAAATAAACTGTTTTTCTCCTGTTAGTCTGTCTTTTGTCTTTTGTCACTTTAATGTGCAGTCCCCCAATTAGTATACAGAAGAGGGTAGAGGAAAAGTTTTTTTCCTACCCAGCAAGTCTTGCCAGTTTTCACAAATGGTGCTATTGGCATTTTTGGTGGGACAGTTTTTTGTTGCATGGAACTGTCCCATAATTTCAGGACATTAAGTGTTCCTGGCCTCTGCCAACAGGGCTCACACACCCCACTGCCCCCCATCTCACAGTATGTCAACCAAATATACCCTGTACATATCCTAAATAGGATTGTCAGATAACATTTGGATTTCATATCATTTCAGAATAATTTTTATGTAAGTATGTTCCAAATATTATATGGGATACACTTATACTAAAAATACTTTATTGTTTGTCTGAAATTGAAATTTAACTGGGCTTCCTGTATTTTTTTAATAGATTTTTTTCTTGTAGAGCAATTTTAGATACACAGCAAAATTAAGAGGAAAGTACAGAGATTTCCCATATACACCTGTCCCCTGCACATACATAGCCTCCCCCATTATCAACGTCTCCTACTAGAAAGTTACATTTCCTACAACTGATGCATCTCCACTGACACATCATTATCACCTCAAGAACATAGTTTACATTACCATTCACTCTTGGTGTTGTACATTTTATGGGTTTGGACAAATGTATGATGACATGTATTGAGTAGTACGTACATCTTACAGAGTAGTTTCATTGCCATAAAAATCCTCTGTGCTCCAGCTCCCTGTATTTTTATTTTTTTAATTTTTATTTATTTATTTATTTTAAAAAATTTATTTATTTTATTTACTTTATTTTTGGCTGTGTTGAGTCTTTGTGCTGCTTGTGGGCTTTCTCTAGTTGTCGTGAGCGGGGGCTACTCTTCATTGCAGTGCTCGGGCTTCTCATTGACATGACTTCTCTTTGCTGTGGAGCATGGGCTCTAGGTGCATGGGCTTCAGTAGTTGTGGCTTGTGGGCTCAGTAGTTGTGGCTCTCGGGCTCTAGAGCACAGGTTCAGTAGCTGTGGTGCTCGGGCTTAGCTGCTCCATGGCATGTGGGATCATCCCGGACCAGGGCTCGAACCCGTGTCCCCTGCATCGGCAGGCGGACTCCTAACCACTGCACCACCAGGGAAGCCCCTTCCCTGTATTTTTAAATGCTTAATCTGGCAATCCTAACCCAAAGTCTCGCTAGAGAGGTGGTACCACCACTCATGAGAACTACCTCCTCTCAGAAAGAGCTTTGCCAACTTGCCTAACATTCAAGAATTCAAAAATATTGCAGTCATTCATTTATTCAGCAAATATTAAGTTGCAACATTTTAAAGTGTTTACTGGGTATATTAAGTTTCATTAGGCATTGTAAAAAACAAAAATAAATAAGACATAATCCCTAATCTCCAGGGACGGTCAAATGCTCGTTCCCCCACATCAGCTAAACAGTCTGTGGATACGACAAAGCTGAGTTTATTGTTTACTGCAGTAAGAGAGAACACTACCACAAAAGTGTCTTAATGGTGTCTCAGAGAGAGGACAAAGTTGGGGTATTTATTGAGATTGTGAAGTTTGGTTCAAGGCAGATCTTTTAACTTTAGGCGGAGAGGAGTGTTGATTAGGATTGCATATGGATCGTTATTGAATTACATGGATGTTATAGTTTAGAATTAGTAGACACAGCAAGGTGAGGCTTTTGGGGCAAGTCTTGGGATGTAAACTGTTGTTCGATACCTTCTATTGAGGAGTTGATGATTCTCCCAGGAAATTCCACCATTTGACATTTTCCTCTAGATCAAATAGTTAATGTTTGTTTACCTTTTCCTGGGAAAATCAGTAATTATCCTGGACAGTTATGCTTAGAATTTCAGAGGTACACTCTTGCTTTTCACAATTCCACAACCACGACCTCATAGACTATAAATTTCTCAGGGATTCTACATGTAAACAAAATGTGGATGACCTTTTGTTGTGTTCTAAAGATGATCTAAGTCCTAAGACTGATTCTCTCTACTTACTGTTTTAGCTCAGAAAGGCTATAAGTTTCCCAAAGAGAATTTATAATTTTATCGAAGTTCTTTAGCTAGGACATAATATATCTGGAGGAGATAAACCCTTTCTTTCTGACAGACTATAGGCTGTTCAAAGTTTTGCCAGGCCAGTAACAAAGACAATTACGAAGAATGCTAGATGGCACTGACTTTTTCAGAAAGTGGATTCCCAACTCTTC
Source organism: Grampus griseus (assembly GCF_964374135.1). Lineage (NCBI taxonomy): Eukaryota > Metazoa > Chordata > Mammalia > Artiodactyla > Delphinidae > Grampus > Grampus griseus. The sequence goes on along the minus strand of NC_139019.1, from coordinate 97,383,459 downwards.
TGAAATAATGACGTCTTTGAATAGCGTCTGTTAAAAGCACCTTTAGGAACTAAGTCTTTGGTAAGGAGACCTCTTCTTTTGAAACCTAAACATGAACGGGCCTTTTGTGATTTATAATCAGCTTCCCACTGTGCTTTGTCTAACGACAGTAGTCACAGCAACTAATCTAGTAGAAACATCGACACGTTGTTAGGGGGACCCCCTTTAAATCTGATGTTCCTCCATACTGTAAAATCTTTGATTCTCACTGAAAACACACCACAGTTCTTCGTAAATAAACTTACCTCCTGTGAAATCCTATTACATTTTCTGTTACATATTTCTGATCATTGTTATAATATATACTTTAAATCCTGCTACATTCCTTCTGTTACCGAGTCCAAGCTCGCTCTGCTCGCCGCATGACAGGCCAGTAAATCGGAGACGAGGTGTTGAGGCAAGGAGTACGACTTTATTCGGAAAGCTGGCAGACCAAGAAGGTGGTAGACTAGTGTCTCCGAAAAACCATCTTATCGGGGTTTGGATACCAGTTTCTTTTATAAAACAGAGAAGGGGAGGAGATGAGGAAGTAAAGTAAAAAGGGCATAAGATTTGCAAATATCCCCTGGAATAGCCAGCCTCGGGGAGGGTATGTGTTAATTTCTTCTTTCTTGCAGCCATCCACAGGTGGACAGGGTCAGGATGTTTCCCTGAACAAAGGCACTCTGGTTTAACATTCAGGGAGAGGCAGGGTTCCCTGAGGCAGACCATGGTGTACAGACAGTATCCTTGTAGTGATCAAAAGTAACAGGAAGCGAAGGTTAAAGTAAGAGAAACAGATCTGACATGTAGTCAGATTTGGCTCTTCCCTATTACACAAGGACTTGCATTTTGGGTGGCTAGAAAAATTGGCTGACCGAAATAAGAGATCAGTTTATCGTGGGAAATGTGGGTACCCCGATCCCTGCCTCGAATAAAGCAATTTAAAGGAAAGGAAGTAATTTGGTAAAAGCATAATTCTTGATTAATAAATTGGGTGTTTTACCTGAAAGTTTCTGTTTTTACTATTATAAATATATCTTGATCCTGATAAATAGTCTTACTTATATTTTTAACTGCCCTAAGACTTAGCTTTAAGAAAAGAATTATGCCACATGTTCAATATATACCTTCTCCTACCACAATCTAGTTGCTGCAGATTTTTGAAACCTCATTCTGGACAAGCATAAATTTGTGCAAATGTACCTACTTTTAACCAGATGTTATTCAATTTGAAAAGCAGTCATATTCTGATATTCAAGTGCACAAAGCAACTTTTAGACTTGGCCAATATTCTTATACCTGAATAACAAATATACGTTTGTGTGTCTGTGTATGTGCATATAGCTGTATATGTGTACCCACAAGTATCATTTCCTATTTTTGTAGTATCCTTTTACAACCTAAAACCAACATTACATGCTGTCACTTAATGGTTTCCTAATTATTATTGCTATGTAACATTGTTAGTAAACATTGTACATGGAGAGGAGTATTACCGTTAAATCAGCTGAACTACAGTTCAATGCCCTTAACCCAGTAGGTTTTTATTTAGAACATAAGCAGAGTAAAACCTAATGATAGACACAGGAACATGTCATACCTTTGTTTTCTTTTTTTTGAACCTTAGGTTTCGAGGGTTAAGCTAATAACCATACTTCCTTCTTCATGGCCCAGATGTGCAACCCTTCCTCCCATCCTCTCACTTTTTAAAACATTTTAGGTAAGGGAAATATTTTACACGTGTACTCTTATTCTGCAGGGTTTAGAGGGAAGTCTTAGGAGTCAGAGAGACTAGAGTTTGGATCCTGATTCTTTGCCAATGAGCGTGTAATCTTGGGTAAATGATTTGACCTCTCTGAGACTCCATTTTCTCATCTGTAAAATGGGAATAATAATAACCTCCTCGTGGGGTTGTTGTAAGAATTGGATTATGTGCTTAGAGTGCTCAGCACAGCATCTGGTACATGTTAAGTGCTCCTTACATTTTGCTACTGTTATTATATCACCAATGGCATAAGAACTTTTGGTCAAAGAGCTATCCAAGCTAGGAATATCCACTATCAGTATGCTGCATAACTTTAAGCAAGTCACTTTGCCAAAGTGTTACTTTGTTTCTGCAACTAAGACATGGAAATGACATTGCAAATTGTGCCTTCTAAATAAGACTGTGAAAAGTTAAAGCCCTAAATAAATGTTAATACTTTATGCCACCTCATTAAAATCTGTAGTTATGTTTATAATCCTGAAGATAAGTATAATTAATATTTGGTATTAGTAGTGTGCCTTCCACTCAGGCGTTAATAAGACATTTCAAAGATGAGCAAGCGTAGAGCATTGAACCTACCTAAGGTTATGGACTCAGTAAGACAGGAGGAGCAGATATTCTGTAAATGACAGGCAATCAGAAATTTATCTTTTCTGAAGCTTTTCATGTTTATTCCCAAACTGTAAATAACAAGTCCTCAGTGCACCTTACCAGCTGCTCTTTTAGGAAGTGGGTGGTCCTAAGTGGGAGCTGATACAGTGGGCCCCTAGGCCACTTGAATAGCTATGGCCATTCCTCTCCTCTCCTATGCCTAATTCTGACTTAATATTTAGCTCCAAAGGAGGAAATGTTATGCTGTAAAATGATGGAACTCCTGGGCCCCCTAAGGCACTCTGCTCTGACCCTCACATCTCAAGGCACAAGATTCATTATCATTATTGGCTCATTAGCCTGTTTTAATTGAAGGGCTGTATAGAGCAGCGACATGGAGCCTTTGAGTCACACTGCCTGTGTCTGAATCCCAGCTCTCATGCTCACTAGCAGTATAAACTAAACCCCTTAGGGCTTTAGTAGGGTTGACAAAAATAGCACCTACCCCAGGCCAGCACCTGGACCATACTAAAGGCTCTATTAACATTGGCAAATTAGTTTTACAGCCAAAACTGTATGCCTAACTGGAATGTTGTTCACCTAAAAGGTAAAATTAGAGGATGAAGTTGGCTTAAATTGAAATAATTTATATGAGCAGTTGCCATCAAGATACCGATGTGAATCACTTCGTAGTGACATAAATAACACCAGTTCTTTTCTCCTCATTGCGAAAATTGCTAAAATTCCAAGTTAATATAGCACAGAGGATGTGTGTGGGCTTTTAAGTCAGTTATGACACTTACTGGGTGTCAGTTACCTTGATTTTCCCATCTGTAAAATGGTTAAAAATAGTACCTTCTTCACAGAGTTGTTGTGAGGTTTAGATGAGAAAATGAAAGTAAAGAGATTAGCATAGTTTTGACAAACAGTAAATACTTAATATGTGATTTATAATAAATGTTCGTGGTGGTTATTGCTGTTTTAAGTAAAATAATAATGCATATAAGCCCCTTCTGATATTCCTAGTTTTAACCATGATTATCACAAATTTAAATGTGTTCAGAAGTGGTGCTTCTCATTGTAGATTTAGACATATAGAAACAATTTGGGAACAATCCTATGTCTGGGCCACAGTAGACACGTATATAAATACTTTTAAATGAATGCCCTCTGAGTACACTGAATGTTTTCCTTTCCTCTATGAACCTCGCATCTCAGTCTTTTTTGCTTTTTTTACCTTACTATTTCAGGTCAGTTTAGGTGAGGGAGATTGTTTATGCCATCACTAAGCCTTGCAGTATCTAATCTAGTCTTGAACTGAATCTGTTAGAAGCAGCTAAAAGAAGCCATAGCCAGTTGGCATTAGCTGAAAAGCATGTATGAAGAGTTTGGAGAAACATTTTTAAAGAGTAATAGGAAAAGAATCAGACAGTATTTCCTTGGATTTAAATGCCTTGCATGTATATTGAAGTTTGGATTACCTTCTCTGTGGACTAACTCTGGCAAAATTTTAGTTACCATTTTCCCTCATCCAGTTTACTCTGCTTAAAGCTCATTACTGTCCTAACAGACTAAAATTATTCTTACCATTAGCTCCAGCAAAACGTCACAAGAAAGGTAAACCTTTACCTCCACTCTTGCTCAAATGCATTCTAATGCAAAATAGTAGTTTTACATTATGAGTTGCCCTCAAATATTCAAAGCACTGCCATTGATCATTTAAATAAACACTTTTTTAAAAATTGTAATAATAAATTAACGAAAACTTTCAGCAAAAATATATTTGCCTATAATTGCCAAGAGGAAGCAGAATTGAGTGTACCTATTCATTGAGTGTACCATTCATTTCAGTAGGTTTATTAAATTCTCTTTCCCTTATCACAGCTCTTAATCCAAACTTTATCTTCATTTGCAAAAATGTTGTTGTGGCAACACTGGGACTCATGGCGCTAGAATGTGGCCAGGTCAGAATACACCAGAATCTGCACCTTCCTGTATGTTCATAGCTCTGTTTATGGCATTTGTCATTTATTGGCTATATGTGATTTTTTTTGATTGTTTGTGTACAAATCGAAGAGATACCTCTTAGAATTCCTGTTGCCTGGGATAATGTCTTGTTGGGAGGAAGGAGGAAAGGAGGGAAGGGGGGAAAGAGGGACAGAAGGAAGGAAGGGGTACAAGTATAGAGCTAGAGTCAGAGAAGTGGGTCTAGGAAAACACTATTGTCATTATGCTCTCCCATCTTCTGTACAACATTCTGTTGGCTGCTCTTTTCTGTCTCTCTCCAATTTCTTGATGATTCTAGCCTTAAAGAGAAGTAATTCCAAGGGCTTTTCTTTGTTGTCATGAATGGATTCAGTAATTTTAATACCCATCAGCAGTAATAATATAGTTAATTAGAAATATTTTTATTATAGGATTTAAAATAATCTACACTGAATAATTCACAGGTCTATTATTTATGGTCTTGTCCATCCTCCTTCTTCAAAGTTTGATTTATGTTTCTGTCAGCCCTGTGATCAGTAAAAGCTTCCGAGATGAAAAAAGAAAAAGAAACCTAACATTGCTTTCCCTCTATACTCTAACTTTCTCTTTTATCTGTAGGAGCTAATAGTATTAGTTTGGAATCACATTTATTTTTTGCCCTAAAGGTATATTAAATAATGTATAACAACACATACAATTGTTTAAATAGCTTTTAGGAGTACTGCTCTTTGATACCAGAAGACACTTGATTGAGTGCATTCTTTATGATTGCAAGATAACACAGCTCATTAACCTGAGGGATAGAATGGCATTTGCTGTATATTTTACTGTTTCAAGAATACAATTTTCCTAAGAGATTATGTTGTCATTGGTCTTCTTAATATTTTAAGGGAAACACATTAATTTAACTTTTAAAATATTGTATTTCCTTCTTTGAATAGATAGTACAGTCACATGATTTAAAATTTAAAAGATACAAAAGGGTATATAGTGAGATGTCTCTCTCCTGCCCTCGTCTCCCAGCCACCCAGTTCCCGGAGGTAACCACTGTGTTTTGGTTTTTTTTTCTTGCGATACGCGGGCCTCTCATTGCTGTGGCCTCTCCCGCTGCGGAGCACAGGCTCAGCGGCCATGACTCACGGGCCCAGCTGCTCCGCGGCATGTGGGATCCTCCCGGACTGGGGCACGAACTCGTGTCCCCTGCATTGGCAGGCAGACTCTCAACCACTGCGCCACCAGGGAAGCCCAACCACCGTGTTTTGGGTACTCTTCCAGACATATTGTCGTACTGATTTTTGACACATCTCATTTAACCTAAGCACCTGTTCAGCTCAGCCTCTAAACATCAAGTAGTCGTTTCTCTCTGCTGGCCATTTGCTATAAATTGATTCACAAAATGAAAACATTCAGTTTAATTGAACTCCCACTTGATGAACTTGGTAGAATGTCACAATTGCTGGGGTTAATTTAAAGAATGTTTTAAAGAAAACCAAGTGTTACAGAGTCTAGATGTATCTTTAAAAAAAATTAGTAAACTAGTGTCTTTTCTTGGGTTTGTCTGTCAGTTACACAGACAACTTTCATATTAGAGAATTCTTTGTTGTTGTTGCTATTGAATCTCATCATGTGGGAGGATGTCAAGTTAGGCTTCAAATCCAATACCGAAGTGCCCCTGTTTTATTTCTACCTCTTTCTGCGTGTTTTTAGCAGTAAATTTGTCCTTAGCCTACCTCCTCTATCCTGACAGCATTTGAGTTTTGCACCTTTTTAAAGCTGCCCCACTGGGTTTCTCCATGTTTGCCTCACTTCCCTGTCCTTCTCCTCTCTTCGGTAGACCATCAAAGTTCCAACATGTAAAATCAGTTACAGCATAAAGACTTAATTCTAAAATAGTCAGGTTGGATATACCTATGTTTGGGAACAACATTTCTATATGGAGCTTTCCATTCAATGCAATTTATTGAACTATATCCCCTGCCTTACTATTAATGGGTTATTTGCTTGGATATGGGAATTGGTTCATTAAACAGAAACTTGAGTTAAACAGATATTTAGTGAAATTGGACTTTCCTTGATGACACAAGTCTGTGTTGGGCTCCACTAGAAGAAATTATTTATGAGGTGATTGTGAGGGAAGGTGCATGGTCCCACCCATAAAGGAGTCCTCAATTTGGGGCCCTGGGAAGAGTGTTATAATGAAGCCATAAGGCAAAGTAATCTCCTCAGCGTACATCCTATGAGTTCATGATAAGATGACTTTCTAATGGGGGCTTTGGGGTATTTCTTGGTGTTATTCCTACTTCCCTAGGCTTCAACAAGGCCTTATATTATACAAAACTATATACACACTTTGGGTAAGGTGCCAGCATTTTATTAGTTATGTCCCCATAAATTTATACTAACAGAACATGTACTAACTGATAGGAATAGTGTTTTTATTTTTTCATCATCAAGTACTGTAACTAGGCAACCAGGAATTTGTTTAGAGTCTGCTGTTTGCTTGACACAACAATTCTCCTTGCCCTCAAGGCTTCCACCAACAAGGTTAGAGACTCCTGTGACAATGTCAAGCAGTTCCAGAATTACCGGATCATCTGTGTTAATATCATTTTTCCCAGTGTGCTTCAGGTTGAGTATTTTTCTGCTTAATACTCATTTTAAAAAACGTACAGCTTTAAATGGATTTTACCTGAAATACAGTTTCTTACACGCACAGGCTTGCATATGGTAGGTTGAAAAGAAGCTTACTTGGGCCCAGACTATTTTGAGGTCTAAGTGAGAACTAATTTTAATAAGAATTCAGAATTGTATACAAAACATTGATGTTTTATTTCTGGTATATATGCTCATAAGAATCTTCATCACTAAAGGAAGGAGCAGTGAAAACTCTGAGGTCAGATACTCTTGGTTTATGGCATTCAAAAATTTCAGAATTATGTTTTCTGATATAACATTGTTTGTTACATTATTTATAAGGTAGTTACCTCAGAAGCTAGGGTACTGAGAGAGTAATGACAGAATTAATAGACAGCTATTGACTTGTCTAAGGTACTTCCTATATAGGCACAATAATAGAAAAAAAGGGTCTTAGAGTAGGATTTAAGCTCTAAGTGGCTTAGGGTATTTGTCCCTAACGTTAGCATAAATGCAACAGATATTAATATAAATTTTTTTAAAAAGTGAGAGCACTGTCTTTGTATTTCAGTTTAGTGGTATCTTTAGATATTTGAATCCCCCAAATTTGTTCTCGTACAACCTACTGTTGAAAACTAGTAGGAAAATGGCTTTTATTTTATTTCCTTACTCTGATTTCAGATGGTTGTTGTTTAAATAATTATCCTGAAAATTACTTTAGGACTGACAGTTAATGACTCAATGGAACAGTTCCACCTCTGACTCATGGGGAGTCTGGTATAAGTCATTTGACTCATCTGCTTCTCTCATTTAGGAAATGTCACTATAAATGTACCATAAGGTGCTGTGAAATGCTTGAATGCACATATAAAAGGTGGTGGCAAATTACAACATTAGAGAGTCTTATTTTTAAATATAGTTTATAAAACTGGAAACAGAAGTTTTAGTTTTGTTGGAGATCAATTCTGGGATAACTTATTTATGCGGGGAAAAAAAACCCCACCTCCCCTCCAAATGAAATATCTCATTAGAAGTTTTATAGCTTCTGTCATTAGGTTAAATAAAATAAATTGAAAGAAGCAAACATTCAGTACTGGATTTAATGTAAAAGTTTTCCTAATTAAGTTGAAAAATCCACACAATATTCAGAGCCTACCATAAATTAGATTAATTAAATCAGTTGCTTATTACACTTTGGTTAAGTAGAATTAAACCTATCTTAATTTTTTTAAGATTAAAAAATGTCATTCTCCTAATACTCTTACCATTAAGCAAAAAGTACGATGTAATATATAAATGATATGCTTTTATTAGAATAACTGAAAACTTTTCTTTTTACAATAGGCTTCATTTTTTAGAACAGTTTTAGATTTACAGAAAAATTGAGAAGATAGTTTAGAGAGTTACCATATATCTCGTACCTAGTTTCCCCTATTTTCAACATTTTACATTATTATGGTACACGTGCTATAATTAATGAACTGATATTGATACATTATTATTAACTAAAGTCCGTGGTTTACTCAGATTTCTTAGTTGTACCCAATGCCCTGCTTCTGTCTCAGATCCCATTAAGATACCACATTACATTTAGTCATTATGTCCTTAGGCTCCTCTTGGCTGTGACACTTTCTCAGACATTTCCTAATTTTTGATGACTTTGAAAGTTTTGAGGACTACTAGTCAAGTGTTTGTAAGATGTTCCTCTATTGGGATTTGTCTGATTTTTACTTCATTATTAGACTGGGACTATGCATTTTTGGGAGAATACCGCAGAGGTGAAGTACCATTTTCACCACATCATGTTAAGGCTACATATGTCTACTTGGTTTATCACTGTTGATGTTGACTGGCTGACGTAGTGTTTCTCATTCTTTTTCCCACCTTCCCATACTGTACTCTATGGAAGGAAGACACTATTCACAGACAACACTTTCGGAGTTTCCTTAACTCTGTAAGTCAGGAGTTATGGTCTCTATCCTTCAGGGTAGAGTATCTACAGAAATTATTTCTTAATTCTTTTGAATGGGAGATTAGCCTCTTCTCCCCCATTTATTTATTTATTCAGTCATTTGTTATATTAGTACGTACTCATGGATTTTTACTTTATATGTTGGTTTATAATCCCATGCTACTTTATTTTGTGGCTCAAATTGTTCCAGCTTTTTGCCCTTAGGAGTTCTTTCAACTGGCTCCGTTGCTGCTTTGATACACTACATCATTGTTTTTTGTTTGTTTCTTTTAGCATTTCCTTACTTTCTGGCACTACGAGATGATCTGGTCCTATCTGGGCATAGCTGACAACTTAAAAAAATCATATTCTAATTTCTTGCTAATTAGGAAAATTGACAATTATAATAAATTCTTATTTATCTCTCAGCCAAACTGTCAGAGAATCCAAATAACTATTTTTTCTGCATTTAAGATTACAAGAAATAATCATGAGATTAATATGAATTCAATTTTGTTTTCTATAATTTTATAGCCATAATACAGCATTACAATTATAATAGAATTTATAGTGATGATTAAGATAAAAAGATTTAAATGTATTAAGTATAAGTTTAATACTGTTTATTATATTCTAATTTAAAAAAAAATTAACAGTTTAAATGTCATATGTAAAACAGTCATATGTCCAGTCATCACAGATAATTGGAATTTTACCTAAGGAAGCTGAATAATTTGTTTATAACCATGTGGGTAAATCTGAACATTTGTTAGGCTATAAGGCACGTTCATAACATTAGAGTTAGATAACATTAGTTAACATTAGAGTTCTCACAAATGGCAAGATTAATAGATATTAAATGTATTAACACAAGCAAAAGTATATAGCATAGTGCTGACACATTTGCTTGAACCTTAGTATTCAGGCTAAGGCACACCAGAGATAAATATGAAGCCTTATGACACATGCTAGCCTAGACATGTTCTATTTTCTCGAGAATACCTAGCATGACTTCAGAAGGCTGAATGTAGCCTGTAAAAGTCCCTTTGATGTTCAATGTTCAGATATCAGTGATTCCTAGAGGCTGCTGTGTCTCTAGGTGACCCTGAATGAAGCCTGAGAGCAGTTCTTCAGCTGACTCCTCGTAGCAAGAGAGTGTAAGAATCCACCCTTTAAGTTTTACTGACTGATTAAAAAAACATGGCTTATATTGGCTCTGCACTGATCACTCATGTCGATATATGTGCACTGTTAGAGTCACACACTGCTCTGCCTTCTTCTGGGCTGTTCCCTGCAGATGGCCCTCAGAGACTATGGGATTGCAGTGGCTAAAACCAAACTAATGAACAGAATGGTTCTGTTCCTGAAAAAGGCAAGGATTTCCCACCCCCTCAGTTTTTTTGTTGATGGGATAGATAGCAACCCTATATTATACCCCAATTTTTGCTTTCATAAAGAAAGGTATAGTCTTGCAGATTAAAAAGTAACTATTTAAATACAGTAAGCATAAAACTAGTTGACTTTATTATTGTCCTATGTATTACTGTTTTATATTTATTATGTATTTTCTTATATAAAATTCTTCTTATCTTCTACATGTTTTTCACAGTTCAAAGTGTTATGGCCATTACGCAATTTAAACTTCACAATAACCTAGGAAGGAAAGCGCAACGGGTATCTTCTTTCATTTTACATATTAGGAGAGAGGCTCAGAGTGGTAAAGAAATTTAACAGAAAAAAATAATAACTGAATTTTGAAGCCCTGTTTTTTTTTGTACCAAATTCAGTGCTCTTTCCATGAACTATACCAGTGTTTCCCACAATGAGGTGCTTTTAGGTAGTACACAGATTAATATTTTTAAAATATTTGAATATATAAAAATATAAATAGCACCTCAAGCTTATGATATCGTGGATATTATTTCAGGGAATTCCCCCAAAAGTAATTTTTAAAAACTAGGTTATATTTTAGAATGAGTAGGAGAACTGTATGCTAGCCTGCATTTGCCTGACCAGATAAGTTGTATGTGTTATATAAACACCACAAACATCTAAAAAGTAAAACATGTTATATAGATGCTGAAGATTTTAAAATACTTTATCTCTCTTGTGGAATTTTTGGCAATTTTAATTATAGGAATAATTAGTATTTCTCTTTATACTTTTATTATAACTAAATCAAATGTCACATGAAAGCATCAACCAGCCACATTTAATGCTCCTAAAAGAAATAAGAGATTGTTTTTCCTCAGGCAAAAGAAATTGATTTCTAATTTGGAAGTAAAAAACTTCAGGCAAGTAGAATTAATGCACATGGATTTTGATTTTCTGAAATGGAGAAGCAATAAGATGTCCTACAAAGTGCATTGGTCTGAGAATTACAAGTGCTGGGGTTCAGTCTTAGTTCTGTGACTTTAGACAAATGATCTTTTAAAGAGAATATTTATACAACAAAGAGGATTAAAGTTTCTTTTTCTAAGAGTCCTTTTAGTTCTGATTCTCTCTGAGTCAAATATTCATCCCAATCAATTTTCTACCCTATTGAGCAGTTAAATATAGTGGATTTGAGGTGACAATCCTATTTGATTTCTAAGGGCCTATTAGAATGGTACTCTCTCTCCATCAAGTCTCCTGTGTAGGCCCCATATCCTTTGGGGATATTTCCTTTGTCTCATGGTTAATAGGGAAGGAGGTATGAAAGATATTTTCCTCCTTTCTCCAGAATCACCTTTACTTTTTTTGGGGGGGGGTAGACACCTTTTATTTTACAAAGAAAGGGACAAAGTAAAATAATTTGTTCAATTTACCTATAGTGATGGAATAGAAGCCTGAGGATTAAAACAAAACGTATTGTATCCTACCCGGGTTTCTTTTCTGATTTTTAATATTTTCAGATAGTGAATGGTGGAATATGTCTACCTTTTTTTTAACCACATCATACATACATCAGTTAGAAATAATTTGAAGTGGTTTAAAGGAAATAGACCTTTTAAACATTCAAAACTTAGAACAGGTTAGGATATATTGCTGTAATAAACAACCCCAGGTTCACTTATTGTTTGTGTGACATGTGGTTATTATAATTTAGTTACAGCTCTGCTCCGTATTTTCCTCTTTCAGATACACAGCTTAACATAACCTCCACCATCTAGACATCACCGGTTGCTGAATAAGAGAAAAGAGAGCATGATAAATTATACACTTACTCTTAAAATCTTCAACCTGAAAATGACACATATAGTTTCTATTCATTTGTTTCAAGGCAGGTGTCATGCCTTCACCACTTTTTAAAAATGTTTCTCATGTTATCTTTTATAACAATGATCTTGAAAACTACGTGAATATTCAGTTTTATCTCATACATCTCTGTCCAGAATTCCAGTTTATCTTGAACATTTCAAACCAAGATTAACTAAAGATCTGTTTTAATCACAAGGCAAATAAAGTTTATAAAGTATTATATATTTTTTATTCATAATTTACTTGTGCTATTGGCACTTCTTTCTATACTCATTTGCTAAGCTATGGTCTCTCATCTCTGTTTGTACTTTCCTATGAACCCTGATTTACCCACCTCAGTGGCTAAGAAGAAACGAAAAATTGCTCCATATTTTTCCCCTTTCTTTTATTTTTTTTTAATTAAAAAGAATTTTTTAAAAAATATTTATTTATTTATTTGGTTGCACCAGGTCTTAGTTGCAGCAGGCGGGCTCCTTAGTTGTGGCATGTGAACTCTTAGTTGCGACATGCATGTGGGATCTAGTTCCCTAATGAGGGAATCAAACCTGGGCCTACTGCATTGGGAACGTGGAGTCTTAACCACTGTACCACCAGGGAAGTCCCATTTTTCCCTTTCTTTTAATGTCACAGCAACAACTCCTCAACTTGCCACACAGCTGTCAGGGCTCATGAGAGCCAGGACTACTGAGCAGACCTGAGTTCCTAAAACACACAGCTCTACTCTTAATCAGACTATACTACCAGTAATGTTCCTGAAGGCACAGGCAGATCCAGATTTTAATAGGGCATGAAAATTATCCATTTCTGGAGGCCCTTTTAAAAAAAATAGACAAAATTAGATTCGTTTCTTAGAAGAGCCCCATGAAAATGAGAAGCACTGAAGCTTAAACTTTGTTAGCTTCAGGGTTAAATCTTCACTGCCAAGGAAATTCATATGTATGTATCTCCAAACAAACACCACTCCAAAAAAAAGTGTGTGTGTGTGTGTGTGTGTGTAAAACCAAAAACAGCACAGCCATAGGAACACTATTTCAATCTGGGATTTTTATCTCCTTTCTCCAACATCGAATCTAGTGAGTTTAACTGGACCATCTAAATGGTGAAAGTTGGTGAAAGTTGAAACTCAGCTTTCAAAACTCTTGTGTAAAATGAAGTCTGGAGTAATGAAATGTGCTAGAATGAAAAAGAGTAAGACCAGAGAATGTAAATTTGAGCAAGCCTGAATTCTTAACCTAGACATTTTCCTGGGTGGGGATCAGGCCTGTTTCACCTAAACCTCTAAGAAGAGAAGACACCCAGAGAGAGATTACTCCTGTAAGTTCTCTTTACCTTTGAAAGCATCTTCCTTATACAATCTAGAACATCTGTCCTTCTGGGCAAGGGGTCAGCCAGGAGCTCTTCCTGTGTGTCACAGCCATGCGGCAGAGCAAAGAAGGAAGTTGGCTAGGGGGTAAAAGGACATGGGGGGCTGATTGAAGCAAACATACTCTCCTGCCTTTCTCATCTCCAGGCTTTAAAGTAATTCTTCCATTTATCCATTAACACCCATCTGAAATTTAGAAACTATTGGTATTTATTTTATTAAAGTGTTTGGATTGTTTGCTCTGACTGATCAAGATGTTTCATTCATCTGCTATTTATGTAGCATTATTTTTAAAAGATAAAAAACTCACTCTAATTAAGAAAGAGGGTAAAGAAGTTTGCTAAAAAGATACTTATGGACTTAAAACAGCTCTGTCTCTCTCTCATGGGTTATAGTTTCTACTTCCCTCTTTGCTTCTGCTCATTATCTGCCTGGTGGCTAACTTCTGCTTACAGTTTCTGCTCCCTTTCTGCTTTTACCTGATTTGGAGTTGTTACAGTACTATGCTAGGTGCTAGAAATATAGTACTGAGTAGGACAGCCCTGACCCTCATAGGACTCATAGTATGGCAGGGACTAGTAGTGAGAGAGAGACAGAGAGGAGATATGCTATGAAACAAAAACACACGACACTATGAGACCATACATGAAGGCAGTATAATATAAACTGTGGATCATGAAACCAATCTAGTGGCTTACGACCAGTATTTTTAATAAAAGGAATAACAGAAAATATCAGAGTAAATCACACCTAATAAGGTAAGTATTATTTTGTGAATTTTAAAATTTCAGTTTATATAGTCAGTGAATAAAGACAAAAATCCAGGACAATAGGGAGTGTGCTTTCTAGGAGAAAGATAGATAATAAGATAAATTAGTAAGATATAGAATATATTAGAAGGTGATAAAACTGAAAAACAAAAGGCAAGGAGGAGTATATAAAATGTCAGGGGTATGGGTTGAAATTTTAGGAACAGTAACAAAGGAAGACTTCCATGGGAAGGTGCCTTTTGGGTAAAGACCTCAAAGAACTAGGGGAGTAAGTCATATGGATATTTGGAGGAGGAACATTCCAGGCAGAAGCAATAGCCAGTGCAAAGGCACTGATCTTGCCTGGCCTGTCTGAGTTTGAAGAAAAGCAAGGCCGAAGTGAGTAAAGGGGAGTGAATGGGAGACATAGCAGGCTATGAGGGAAAAGGGCAAGTGGGGTTTCTGGAGCATGTAAGACCCTGTAGTTCATAGAAGGGCCTTTGGTTTTGACTCTGCGTGAGATGGGAAGCCATTGGATGATGTTGAGCAACAGAGTAACATGATCTGACTTCTGTTTTAATAGCATCACTCTGGCTGCTAGATTCAAAATAGCTTTAAGGGAGGTAAAGGCAGAAGCAGGAACACCAGAATGTAAGCTCTGTCAGGACAAGAGTTTTTAACAGTCTTATTCACTTTGTATCTCTCATGCTTTATAGTAACTGGCACACAGAGATATTCAGGAATGAATATTTCCCTGTGTGTGCACCAGATCAGTATATGAAATATATTTCTTACTGTGGGTCAAAGTCATAAGGATTAAAAGCTCCTCTCTTGGAGGAAATGGACCTGGTCTTTGTCAGGAGAAGGAGCTCTGGAAATTGACATTCAGGCTGGGAGTTGAAGAACAAGCAAGAGGACGTGCGGGATGAAGAGAAGAGAAGAATTTTTCAGGCGTTGTAAATTTCGGAATCATCAGCACATGCATAGTATTTAAAGCTCTCTGCAGGTTTTTCTGTCTGGGTGAAAGCAAGCAGCAAAATTAAAACCATTGTAAACCACCTCCACTTTCTGTTTCTTATTTTTTTGTACTCATTTCCTATAACATTTGCCCTTTTGAAAAATAACATATAGTAGTCATTTTTTTAAAAGTGTATAAATCTTTAAGGCAGTTTCCTGTATCATTTAATAATGGGAAAAGTCAATGAATTATAAAATTCATATTTAGGTGTTTTTTTTTAACCTAAAGTGTACATTGTGGTGATTGGATATACACATATATTGTGAAAGGATTTCCCCCATCTAGCTAATTAACACATCCATCACCTCACATATTTATCTTTTCTTTTTTTTTGTAAGAACATTTAAGTTCTACTCTCTTAGCAATTTCAGTTATACAATACAGTGTTATCAAGTATCGTCACCATGTTTTACATTATATCCTCATACCTTACTCATTTTACTAACCTCTCCTTATTCCACCCCCCATCCCCAACCAAGCCCCTGGCAAGCACCTTTCTTCTCTTTATTTCTATGAGTTTGACATTTTATTTTAGCTTCCACATATAAGTAATATCATGCAGTATTTGTCTTTCTCTGGTTTATTTGACTTAGCTTAATGACCTCAATTTTCATCCATGCTGGTGCATATTGCAGGAGTTCCTTCTTTAATATGGCTGAATAATATTCCATTGTATATATACGTATCACATCTTCTTTATCCACTCACCCATTGACAGACACTTAGAATTGTTTCCCTTTCTTGGCTATTGTGAATAATGCTGAAGATTGTTTCCCTTTCTTGGCTATTGTGAATAATGCTGCAATGAACATGGAGTTAAGATATCTCTTTGATATCCGGTTTTCACTTCCTTTGAATTATACCCAGAAGTGGGATTGCTGGATCATATGATAGTTGTTTTTTTTTTTTTTTTTTTTTTTTGTGGTACATGGGCCTCTCACTGCTGTGGCCTCCCCCGTTGCGGAGCACAGGCTCCGGACACGCAGGCTCAGCCGCCATGGCTCATGGGCCCAGCCGCTCCGCGGCATGTAGGATCTTCCCAGACCAGGGCACGAACCTGCGTCCCCTGCATCGGCAGGCGGACTCTCAACCACTGCGCCACAAGGGAAGCCCGATAGTTCTATTTTTAATTTTTGGTGGAACCTCCATACTGTTTTCCATAGTGGCTACACGAACTGACATTCCCACCAACAGTGTATGAGGGTTCCCTTTTCTCTACATCCTCACCACCCTTATTGCTTGTCTTTTTGATGATAGCCATTCTAACAGATGTGAGGTGATAACTCATTGTGGTTTTGATTTGCATTTCCCTGATGATTAGTGATGTTTAGTACGTTTTCATATACCTGTTGGCTATATATATGTCCTCTTTAGAAAAATGTCTATTCAGTTCTTCTGCCTATTTTTTAATCAAATTATATGCTTTTTGTCCAGGAGATGTATGAGTTCTTTATATATTTTGGATATTAACCCCTTATCAGATGTATAATTTGAAATATTTTCTCCCATTTTGAAGGTTGCCTTTTCATTCTGTTGATGGTTTTCTTTGCTGTGCAGAAGCTTTTTAGTTTGATGTAGTCCCACTTATTTGTTTTAGTTTTTGTTGCCTTTGCTTTTGGTGTCAAATCCTAAGGAAAAAAAATCATTGTCAAGACCGATATCAAGGAGCTCACTGCTCACTGCCTATATTTTCTTCCAGGAGTTTTATGGTTTCTGGCCTTACATTCAAGTCTTTAATCCATCTTGAGTTGATTTTTGTGTATGCAGAAAGATAGTGGTCCAGTTTCATTCTTTTGCATTCTGCTCCATTGATCTATATATCTGTTTTTATGCTAATACCATACTGTTTTGATTACTATAACTTTAAAATATTGTTTGAAACTAGGAAGTGTGTGGGAATTTCCTGGTGGTCCAGTGGTTAGGACTCGGTGCTTTCACTGTCGTGGGCCTGGGTTCAATCCCTGGTTGAGGAACTAATATCCCGCAAGCTGCACATCACAGCTAAAAATTAAAAAGAAAAAGAAGAAATCAGTGAGTGTGATGACTTCAGATCCATGGATAGTTTAGGTATTCCACATTTTCTGAGCCTGTGTCTTGTTACCATTGAGTCCGTGCTTCAGTTTTGAATATCTAGCATGTGATTCCTCAGTATAGGCACTGGTGTAGTTACATCAATAGCCCAAGGGACTAGCAATATTTTTTTCTCCTGACTCTTCATGTACAGTGTTTACAACATTGGTTTCATTTCATTTTTATTTTATCTTGTTTTATTTTATTTTGCTAAGTCAGCTTCTGCTGCTATGGTGATACATACACACTATAATTTCAGCAAATTTAAATCTAAAATGGTTCACTTAAAGCAGGACTTTCTATATAAGCACATGTTTGATATATATATTTTCTAAGGGAAGTTCAGTGTTCTTCATTAACTTCTGGTATTTCTTAAGTTGTAAAATAGACTTAGGATACATAAAAGCATATTATTTAGAATAATATCACAATTTAAGCTATAATAGAATCTAATTCTAACTTTACTAATTAAAAACTTATAACATTTGACTTGTTTAAAAATATCAAATTAGAAAATATTTAACATGTTTTAAAGAACATTAATAATTGTTTCAAATAACTTTTTTCTTATTATAAGGTAAAATGTTGCCATTGTAGAAAATGTAGAAAACACATAAAAGTATAAAGAAGAAAACAAAAATCATCTGTAGTCATATCACTCAGATACAATATCAATATTTACATTTTACAATATTTCCTTCCAGTTTCTATGTATATATTTAATGTATATATATTTTTCAGTATACTATGATATACTAATAGTGGGTAGAGTTTATTGAACACTTACTATGAGCTGGCATCAGGCTAAGTACTTTACATATATTATCTCATTTAATCATCACCAGACCCTTATGAAAATATGTACTATTAATTATCCCCATTTTATAGATAAGGAAACTGAAGCTCAGAAAGGTTTAGTAACATGTTCAAGGTCATACATTTAGAAAGTATTTGAGAGACTTCCTTGGTGGTGCAGTGGGTAAGAATCCTCCTGCCAATGCAGGGGACATAGGTTCGATCCCTGGTCCAGGAAGATCCCACATGCCACCAGCCAACTAAGCCAGTGAGCCACAACTACTGAGCCCTCGCGCCACAATTACTGAACACCCTGCACTCAAGGACCTTTGTGCCACAACTACTGAGCCTGCATGCCTAGAGCCCGTGCTGCACAATAAGGGAAGCCACCGCAGTGAGAATCCTGAGCACCGCAATGAAGAGTAGCCCCTGCTCGCTGCAACTAGAGAAAGCCCGTGTGCAGCAACGAAGACCCAACTAAGCCAAAAAAAAAGAAAGTATTTGAGCCAACTCTAGAATGTAGGTTTATCTGACTACAAAGCCTAAAACAAAGCTGGTGGCCTATATTCTCTACTATTACCCTGACCTGCTTTTGTCATTTGCCATTAGATTTTGTGAATTTCTCCAAGTCACTAAATGTTCTTCTTAGAATGATTATAAGGGCTGTTGAGTGGTGTGTTTTGTCAGGCATACCATAATTACTTTAAACATATCTCTTTGGGCATTTAGGTTGTTTCCAACTATGAAGGTAAGGACCGCGTGTGAGTCATCTCTGTAGCCCCAGCATCTAGCAAAGTGGCTGGCGCTTTGTTTAGGCTCAAAATGTCAGCCGAACGACTAGTTAGAGGGAAGAAAAGGGAATTCATCTAAGGTAAATGACATAACAGATGGAAGACAGGCAGGGATGAAAGTGACATATTTATGGGAAAATAGGAAAATGAAGGAAGAATCCTAGTTAACAGAAACAGAGAGAACCAACAGGGGATGGTTTTCATTAGGCACTCTGAGTTGTAAAGAACAGAGAAACTCATTCAGACTAACTTTCTTAAGGTGATAGTTATCAATAAGGAAAATAGTGATACCATAGGAATTGAAGTTTAGAACAATTATGGGCTCCCCTCTTAATATATCTCTACTACATTCTTTGAATCTGTTTCAAGGTATCTATTTGCTTCTCCTCCAATTACCAACTGCTTCACATAGTCTTTTTTCTGCCCGTATATATTCTTTACCCCACAGATTAAGTCAACATTTCGGCTCACTTATGGCTCATTATTACCCATCTATCCTCTTTCTACCTCATGATCTTTCTGATTTTGCTCCCGGAGCTAAATTGCCTAATGCGGGCTTGAAAGGCACAAAGATTGACATAACCAAGATAGTGGTTCTGGGAATAATGTTGGAAGGACAGGTGTGAGCAGGCCATCATTAGCTCTTCACTACAGCCACAACAGACAATGTACAATTCTCTGTCCCTTTGAATATGCTGTTCCCTCTGCTTGAAATACACATCTTGAAAAAGCCACGCTTCTGTTCTTTCACAGTACCCGGTGTATACTTCTAGCGTAATATCTATAATTCTTTGTTATAATTATCTATTTACTTTGTCATGACTGTATAATAAACTTTACAACAGCAAGGAGAATGAATGAATACATTAATCAAAATTTGTTTACATTTATTTTATACTAGCATCCATTTATTCACTAATACCATAATTTGTTGAGTATCTATGCTAACATATAAGGCACAGATAAATAGAACGTAAGAATGGACAGGTCCTTCTGTGTTACCCATGAGTAGACCCCAAACTATTATAGCTAGGCCAAAAGCTCTCACACTGTCTCATATTAATATACTTTTAGACAAAATAATGCTTTGAGTCCCCAAGAGAAGGCGAAAAAGAAAAGCAAAAATAATATGACCAGTAGTGATAAAGTTATCCTGCACCTAAAATGCTTAAGACAGGTTGGCCACCGGACTTGATCATTATGGTACCTCTGATGTACCACATAGGCAGAACTGCAGGAGAGATTTAGAGGCATGATAAACATTTTTGCCATCTGCCTCCTGTGTGACACTCTCCTTTAAGGACAAGGGAATGTTTTTTCAGTGTTCTACAAAATTGGCACAATAATGAACACCTGACATCTTATCTCATTTCTTGCTGTTTTTCCCACAGTAGTGAAGCAGCCAGCCCTAACATTCTTAAGTCTGGAATAGTCTTGAGATAGGACTATTTCCTAAATAACTTTACAGAGCAAAAACAAAGAGAAGGGTGCAGGGCAATCATTTTGTTACCTTCTTAACTTTGATTTTTATTTTTCAAATGTTTTTCATCTATTAGAAAGAAGGCGTGTAAGAAGGGAGGTATTACCTGATGTTCGGCACATTACACGTTCAAAACTAAACAAAAACCACCAGCTGCATACCCAGGCTGTACCTTGTTGAAATGTACAGTGTATTAATTTCTATGATATCATTAAAGGCTCAGGCTTTTTCTGTTTTGCGCTCTGTCATCTTTGGCATGTTTGTTCTTGCTCTGAGGCATGTCCCCGTATGATCACAAGATGATATAAGATGATATGTCATCAAGTTGAAGAAGAAGACTCACTTTCTTCCATGGGTCTATTATTATCAGCCAGGAGAAACTTCTGCTGGACACCCCCTAGTAGGCTTCCTGTCATGTCTCATTGGCCAAAGTTGCTTCACGTGCCCATGCTTAAACCAGTTGTTGGCAAAGGGAATGGAATGACAATAATTGGCACCAAACAAGATCACTGGGGAGGGGTCTAGTCTGCCTTAAATCTAAAGGCTACCCTAGACCTGAGGAAGCAGGGGTTCTCTTAGCAAGGAACAAATCTGGGGTGTAGGCTATAGAGAAGGATGGCTGTAGAGAAGATGGCCTGCAGAATCAACAGGTTCTGCTGCACAAGTCCATGGCAGAGCAAAACAAGACACACAAACTCAAATATACAGTGATCTGGGCTATTTAAGGACAAATAGCCTCACATGCATTATTCATTTTGACAGATTTATTATGTGGCTGTCTGGGGTGGCAAATAGGACACGGACTTCGAAATCAGACAGGCCTGGTCACTTAGCAGTGATTTAGCATGAGTGAAATTAATTTCTCTGCAATTCAGCTTCCTTCTTTATAAGACAGGGATAACAGTGCCTGCTTCTAAGAGCTATTATGAGGATTAAATCTTATGATGGACATAAATTGCCTATAACACTGCAGGCATTCAAGTGTATATTTCTTCCCCCCTTATTGAAATTATAATAATTCATAATGATGATTCCAAGTGATCAACAAAATGTTCAGTTTAGTTCTGTATTTTGTTTGAAAGCAGATATTTAACATATATTGGAAATATATTTGTCAAATCTGATTAAAATAAGAGATTCTAGGTTTGTAAAATATAAAAACTCGGTTATCCAGATGCCCAGAATGGCTCATTAATAATAACTACCAATGTTTGAGAACTTACTAGTTCTGTGTATGTTATACATATTTTCTCATTTTTTTATAAAGGGGGTGGGGTCGGTGGGTGATGTATGCTGTTGGTATCAGTGGATAAAGGTTAGGGATGCTGCTAAACGTCCTACAATGCACAGGACAGCTCCACATGACAAAATATCTCAAAATTTACAATAACTCTGTGGGTTAGGTATTTTTATCCTTATTTTATAAATGAGGAAATTGACCTTCCAAGAGGTTGAGAAGCCCAGGATCACATAGCTAGTAAGCAGAGAACATGGTTTTATCTGACTCTAAAGATCATGCTCTTTCAACTATAATGCTTTGCCTGAATAGGGTTAGAGAGTGTCACTAAAGGTGTCATTAAAGATTTATAAGATCCTTTATAATATCTACAAAAGATATAAGGTACTTGGGAATAAATCATTTAAAAATGTTGTATAAGTCCTTTAAGGAGCAGGAAAAAAAAACCACTGAAAGATACTGAAGGAGATTTAAGTAAATTAAACCAAATAAAATGTACAATGTTCTTGGATAGTTAGTGTATTGTATTGTTTGAGAATATTAAATCCTGCTACAAAAGAAAAGAAAACAAATGAGATTAATAAAATTCTTTAGATGTGTTAAGTATAAATAAGAAGTTAGTATGTAGTGCACATGTATGTTAAATAGGAAAGGGTGGAAGGACCAGGACATACTTAATTCTCATGAATCACTAAATACCTAAATATTCATGATATACTAAATATGCAAGAGGCACTTAATATTTAGGATACACTAAGTATGCATAGCATATGAAAGCACTCAATATTCATGAGGTCTTAATTCAACTTCCATCCATTTTTGATATCCATTCTGGCCCCATGTGTTCTCTACCCAGTAAACACAAATAAAACTCAAGATTGTTCAATAGGCTAATTGAAAACCACAGCTGTGACCAAGTGTATTTGGCCCTGAGTCTCTCCAATAGGGCAATTATGTATCATTGGTCCAAGGCACCTAATGTCTGGGCTGCTTTGCTCAGACCTCAGCACTGGGCCTTGTAACCACACCATCAGTGAGTAAGGCTCATGTGGTGGAGAGAGAAACAGAGCCAGGTACTGTGGCCCTTCCACCCAGCTTGGATCCTATCCTAAGTGTATTAACTTACTCCTCTCTTTCTCCTGTTTCTCACTGTGTGTTAAAGTGGTTTAACAACCCATGTGATTTGAGCATTTTAATTTAGCCTTGAGCCCTTCTGCCCTATGATGTCCGGGATAGCTTGCCAGGGAGTATACTTAGTGGCCACCATTGCATCAAGGCAATTTCCCACATGGCAGGAAGATGTAATACATGAAAAAGTCAATAGATTCAATGACATTCTAATCTGAACCTCAATATAACCTTTTTTCTTGTAACTGACAAGCTGACTCTAACATGTATATAATAAAGAAGAGCAAAGGTCCAAGATCAGCCAAGACATTCCTGAGGAAGAAGTGGAAAAAAGAGAAGAAGCAGGTTGTGCTGAAAGCACTTGCCCAATCACATAGGGCTACATTTATTAAGACCATGTAGTTTGTGCAAACAAGAATGGATTCAATATCCACTAACAGTGGTGACACTTTGAGGAGAAAAGTGTCAGGAGCTTTGGGTATCAGCAAGGGCAGATTACATGGTCTCAATCAGGTGAAGCAGTAGTTCAGAAAAATAATGGATACTATTGTACATATGAAAAAACAGAGTAGTCCACAGAGTACAAAAAAAGTCACCCTCTGAGGACCTCAAAACAGTCTGGGAACACCTTGAGGAGCTGGAGTTCTTGCAAAGTTGTTTGAGCCAAGTCAGAGAAGTACTGTTGTTGCACTGTGACTCTCAGTTAGTCCCAGGCCGATGAGGATGAAACTGCCTAGACTAAGTTTTTATGTTTTGTGTTTTTAAAAGGTCCTTTGGGGACTTCCCTGGTGGCATAGTGGTTGAGAATCCGCCTGCCAATGCAGGGTACACGGGTTTGAGCCCTGGTCCGGGAAGATCCCACATGCTGCGGAGCAACTAAGCCCGTGCGCCACAACTATGGAGTCTGCGCTCTAGAGCCCGTGAGCCACAACTACTGAGCCCACGCACCACAACTACTGAAGCCTTCAGCCTAGAGTCCCTGTTCCACAAGAGAAGCCACCACAATGAGAAGCCCTTGCACTGCAACGAAGAGTAGCCCCCTATTTCCACAACTAGAGAAAACCCGCGCAGCAACGAAGACCCAATGCAGCCAAAAATAAGTACATAATTAAATATATTTAAAATTTTAAAAAAAGGCCCTTTGAAATAAAGAGGATGTTTTGTATGTTGATTCTTGTAATATGCTGCTATAGGTTGAATTTTATTTTCCCCCAAAAGTGTTGAAATCTTAACCCCTAGTATCTGTGAACATGCTTTTATTTGGAAATAGGGTCTTTGCAGATGATCAAGTTAAGATGAACTCATTAGGGTGACCGCTAATCCATTATGACTGTGGCCTTATAAAAAGGGGAAATTTGGACATAGAGATGGAGACACAGAGAGAATGCCAGGGGAAGACTGGAGTTACGCTGCCACTAAGAACCACTGGAAGCTAGGAGAAAGACCTGGAACAGACCTTTCCCTAGTGCTTTTAGAGGGAGCACGGCCCTGCCAATGCCTTGATCTCAGACTTCTAGCTCCAAAACTGTGAGATCATAAATTTCTGTTGTTTCAGGCACTCAGTTTATGGTACTTTGTTATGGCAGCCCTAGGAAACTGATACATATGCCAAGCATGACTTTGTTTTAGGACAGTTCTTTGGGAGACTCTGAGACAAAGATTTGCATTTAAGAGATCTATCAGGAATGCTCTTGGGAAAAACACTGGAGCAGGATTGGGCAGTGAGAAAAGGTGAACTTCAGTGTAGTTGCAACAGAGGTCTCCTATGGAATTTACGGGAAAATGGGTCTGGGATGGTTCTTCTGAGTTGTGCTCAACTGAGTTTGGGGCCTGGGCCTTTTTATCCCCATATGGACACCTAAGAAGGGTGTCTAACCTTGAGCAAGGCAGGTCTGTTCAGCTGAGGACGATTCCCAGTAAGGGCTCACACTGGCAATTGGGAAAATGAGTGCCTTGGTCCTGAAGGGGAGATCTGGGTGATGTACTGAAGTATCTACTGCATTGTCTGATAATTTTTTCTTACCAAGACAAAAAAATCTCAACTCATATATATATACTCATAGACATAATACTGCTAAGTTTACCTTAAGTACTTACAATAAATTGAGGTAGTGAACTACTCAGAATAAACTAGTATGATATTTATAAAGCTTAATAGGCCTTGTTATATGTCCCAAAAGAAATACTTTTTCAATTTGTATACAAAAAGGGGAAGTCACTTAAGTCCCAGTAGTATAAATTGAGGTAAAGGTGCTGCAGGTGCTGGCCAGTTGAAAGCATTGTGGAAGGGGAAGGGGGGCTGGTGTACAGAACCAGCGAAGAGTGATCTGAGATATGGGCAGAGCCCCAGGAAAAATCAAGGAAGTTAATTTTGTTTGCTTTTAGATACTAATTTATTCATTGGAAATACTCTTTACTAAAAATGGTACAAACAATATTGACTGGAGATATTCATCAATGTGGGAGAAGGCTCTGGGAATGGTCAGGAAAGTCTTTACAGAGGAGGATGAACTTGAACTGAACTTTGAAAAGTGATCAGAATTCCCATAGGCAAAGGATATTTGTTCCAAATTTTAAAAAATTTTTTACTTATTTATTTATTTATGTATTTATTTTTTGACTGTGTTGGGTCTTCATTGCTGTGCACAGGCTTCCTCTAGTTGTGGTGAGCGGAGGCTACTCTTCATTGCAGTGTGTGGGCTTCTCATTGTGGTGGCTTCTCTTGTTGCAGAGCACAGGTTCTAGGCTTGCGGGCTTCAGTAGTTGCAGTGCGTGGGCTCAGTAGTTGTGGCGCACTGGGCTTAGCTGCTCCGCAGCATGTGGGATCCTCCTACACCAGGGCTCGAACCCGTGTCCCTTGAATTACCAGGCAGATTCCCAACCACTGTGCCACCAGGGAAGTCCCTGTTCCAAAGTTTTTTCAGGGACCTGGGATGGGTTTTGGGAATCGCTTTGAACATAGGAGAAAATGTTTAAATGATTTAGATTTTGCTATCCTTTTACTTTCAATCTTCTTTGTATATTTGAATGTATCTCCTGTAGTCATCATGTAACTGGATCTTGTTTTTTTAAAAATCCAGTTTGACACTCTAGCTTTGATTAGATTTAGTCCATTCACATTTACGCCATTATTGGTATAGTTGGATTTACATCTG
The DNA here is from genome assembly GCF_964374135.1 of Grampus griseus. Lineage (NCBI taxonomy): Eukaryota > Metazoa > Chordata > Mammalia > Artiodactyla > Delphinidae > Grampus > Grampus griseus. The sequence continues at coordinate 97,357,485 of NC_139019.1, read as the reverse complement.
CCATTTGATTTTTTTGTTTTCTATATATCATGCTGTTTTGTTCTTCTATTTCTCCTTATTTCTTTCTTTTCATTAAGTGAATATTTTGTAATGTAGCATTTTAACTTCATTAATGATTTTTTTCCACTATTTTGGTGGTTGTTTCATGAGTGATTACTCTAGGGCTTACCATATACCTCTTTATTTATCAGCATCAATCAGCTTCAGAAGTATACTAACTTAATTTCAGTGAGATGTAGAAACATTACTCCTTTATAGATTTATTCCCCTTCCCTGTTTTTGTGTTATTATTATTATACATATTTCACCTATATATCTGTAAATGTCAAAAGACCCAACATTGTTATAATTATTAATTTATGTAATTTTAATGTATTTTAAGGAAGATAAGAGGAGAAAGGAGAGCAAGTATATATTTATGAACATCAATATATTCAGACTCTTAGTAACTTCTTTCAGTAACTGATATACATACCCAGAATAGAAGTGTTCCCAAATATCAGGTTCATTTTCTGTAGTTCTGTCCTAGCCTGCATCTTGACCCAGTACCTCTTTATTGACTTCTTAGCTCACTGATGTCCATGAGCAGATGTTTTATATTTATTGCAGAGGTATAGCTGTCCTCAGCAAAAAGATCCAAAAGAATTACCTTATCTGCCACTATGAATCAGCTGACCTCACTCTGTTTTTTAAACAAAGTGTCAAATCTTCTACTTAATGCTACTCCTCTTACTTCTACAACCCTCTTATTTATCAAATATTGAGTTTGCATACTTAGTCCCTTATGTTTATTTTATAAAAATGAAGAAAAGCTTATTTTATGGTAAATGTTATTTTGCTTTCTTGAACTGATTAAGGGAAAAGTGACTTAGGCAAGTTTCCTATTGAATAAGATGCAAAATATGTCCAGTTTATAGCAGAGAAGAGATCCAGAAGGATATTGTCCAAAAAGAAAGAGAAAACTCTTTCCCTCTGGGTTTCCCCTTTGGGAATTTCTCACATCATTTCAGGTCACTACCACCTGTCTTAGCTCCCTCAGGTATGGGTCCTTTCCTTTAAAATGTTCAGTCAACCCACAGACAAAACCTCACTCTCCCACTAGATATGCCATCACTCTGCGTGGGTGTGTATGTGTGCTCATATATATATATATATATATATATACACACACACACACACACACCTATATATGCTTTCTAAAAATTGAGTTTCTACTAATACTAATAGTTCCAATCAAATGTCACCTGATCTTTCTTATCTTCCCTCATTCCATGTTTCTATCTTATTGCTCCCTCAGGGAGAGCCCTAGCTCTTGGTGGTATGACTCAATAGCAATTTCTACCTATCTGCCAGAGTTATCCAGCAGGATTGAGTCTCAGTTGCCCACAGCTGTAATCTGCTTAATAATAATAATAATTTTTGCTGCTCCTTTTTCCTTTCCCTGTCTTACTTCCCCATTCCTCTACTGCTGCTTCTGAGATTCGCCTCCAAAGTAAACTAACTGCACTCAAATCCTGGTTTCAGGCTATGCCTTGGCGAAGCTAAGTCTAAGACACACTGCACCCACCTACCCACTGACCCAAGTACCAAGAAATGGTCTCGCAAAAACTACCAATATACAGGTTCAAAGCACATATTATATTAATAATATAGTGAATTGTATGCAGGAAGTAAAATATTGTAAAATATCATTAAGAAAAATGTTACTTTCTCATATTTATATTTAAATTCTCAGTTCTTTTATCATAAAATATAATTTTATTATTAATATTAGGTTTATTTAAGGGTTAACTTATAGGCTAAAGGAAAGAGGGGGAAAAAGGAAGGAAGCAAAGAAGGAAGAAGGAAGGAAATAAAAGGAAGAGAGAGAAAGAATAAATCTATTTACAGGGTGAATGTTCTGTCTTTAAATGACTTCCGTGAATCGTGTACTTTAGCAATATGTCATCTGATCCGCAGATCCATACCTCCAAGGAGCAAATGTAAGAGTAAATGAACACTGAAGCCCTGATTTAGAAACTGTTTTATCGAAGTATCGTTGATGTACAACATTATATAAGTTACAGGTGTACAATACAGTGGTTCACAATTTTTAAAGGTTATACTCCATTTATAGTTATTATAAAATATTGGCTATATTCTCTCTGTTGTACAATATGTCCTTGTAGCTTATTTTACACAGAATAGTTTGTAATAATTAATCCCCTACCCCTATATTGATTGCCCCTCCCATCTTCTCTCTCCCCACTGGTAACCACCAATTTGTTCTCTGAAGCCCTGATTTTGATCTCAGACAGAAAGGAGGTAATATCACTTCATCAATGAGCTACTTATTAAAAAAAAAAAAAACTTCATTAAAAAAAGAAAGCCTCTTATTTTTTGCCTGTCATCTCTGGTTCAGTTTTAGAATAGAAAGGAATAAACACAGGTGCATTCTCAGACCAGTACTTGCTTAATAAGAACGGTTTATCACATGATATAACAAAACATCTCTCCACCTTTTAGAGAATAAAGAAAAATGCAAGTCTTTTACTCTAAAGCTACTATAGAGATAAAATGAAAATATAATAGAGAAAACTGTAAACACACTATAAGGAAACCTGTATTAAAATTAATTATAGTTAAAAAGTTAATTGGAAATTTTAAAAAATCGTGGGGTAGTTATTCACAAAAATATTCACAGTAGGACTCATTACATACAGTCTACTTCATTTTACTAACAAAAATGATATTATAAGTTAGTGGGACAGGGCTTCCCTGGTGGCACAGTGGTTGAGAGTCTGCCTGCCGATGCAGGGGACACGGGTTCATGCCCCGGTCCGGGAAGATCCCACGTGCCGCGGAGCGGCTGGGCCCGTGAGCCATGGCCGCTGAGACTGCGCGTCCAGAGCCTGTGCTCCGCAACGGGAGAGGCCACAGTAGTGAGAGGGCCGCGTACCGCAAAAAAAAAAAAAAAAAAAATTATTAGGACAGATCCAACCCTCTTAAAGTAGAAATGTCCTTTGATCTTCTATATTTGTCTATACGGAAAATTCTATCATAAAGAACCTTTGTGGTGAAGAATAGAGAGTACAGTTATTTATGAGGCTGCCCTTTAATTCAACCAATGAATTTAATGGAAATGGTTTCCTGACTTCCTTTGTCAGTCAGTGAGGTGCCCTTTCTCTCCCAGTTGGAGACGTCTTCCTCCTCAAGCTCTTAGCTGTGTCTAGGATGTTATGAGTGATTCCATCACTTGGAACCAGAATGCTGTCATTTTTCTATTTGACTATCATCTGCCATTTGAACACTTGAAATCGCAAATAAGTCGTGAAACAGTTCTGAGCTTGCCATAGCCATTGGATCTGGCTGTTGTTTTCACTCAACCAGGGTTAGCTTTCCAACTTCGACCCGGATTCTAAAAACAAAAGACCATGATTTAACTCCTTGTTCTGCCACTATTTTTGGTGAATGAGTAAAGAGAAGTTGGATTGTCCAATAAATGACTGTAGAAGTTCTCTCTGGGTTGCCTGGATGAACTAGCTTGGGCAGGGGACCCTGCTTCCCTCACCAGTGGAAGGGGCTGTGTCTCAAACAACTTCTTGCGGCACCAGTGATTTCCTTTCTCCCCATGGGAAGAGCTGCACAACAAGCCAACTTCCCACAGGAGCTAACAGCTAGTGTTCACAGACAAATGGCACCTAAGCTCAGACCATTCAGCGCACAAGCCCAGACTTTATGTCCCTTGCTTCTAAGTCCACTCCCATCTTGCCCTGTAGAGAGCAACAGGGGGTGGGATCCCTCTCTCGAAGCACAGTCCTGTTATACATCCCCCTTCACCTTGACCCTACCTAACTCATCTCTTTGCAACATGAACAGAGTATGGGGGACCCTTCTGCCTAAGGCATACACCAAGTAATACTGCTGATGTTTGCAAAAGTGGTTGGCTTTTCGTATGTTATTTTACTTCTTTGACCTTTAGTTTCTGACTCTGTGAAAAAAGGAAAAAACAATACTTATCTCACAGGATTGTTTTGAAAGTTTAATTTACCTAGTCTTTCAACCCATTCCCAAAACACTATTGAGTTAGCTCTTGTTAAAGAGAAAAACTACAGGCCCCAAATGGCGTCACTTTACTAAAGCCCATGGTACCAAAGCTAGATTTAATACCTAACCTAATTGCAGTTTTTCAATCTTCACCAGAAATGTAAGCTGAATCAACCAGTCTGGAATTTTCTGGTTAGCACCAATGAAGAAATCTGCCACGTGGGCCCTCTTTATCCCCCCCCCCCACCCCAGGGGAAATAGACAATTTGCATGATAAAACTCTTCCACCTTTCCTTTCTCCCCGACAAAAGATGTCCTGGCCCCAAATTAATCCTTTCTTTTGCTAATAGCTTCCTTGCCCCATCTATACAACCCCTCCAAGCTCCCTTCCAGTTGCTAGATGGAATGTTGCCCAATTCCTAAGTGGCCTAATAAAGCCAATTAGATCTTCAAATGTACTCAGTTGAATTTTGTTTTTTAAGACTTGCTTGCTGCACTGGTTAAAATAAATCATCATTGAGAGAGTTGTGGTGTTAGGAAGAGGGAGTGGACTTTTGAGTTAGAATTGGCTTTATAGTCTAAGTTTGTTGTTTTGTGCCTTTGTGACCTTGAGTAAGTCCTTAACTCTCTGAACTTAAGGGGGCGTGAATATTAAATATGATGTGTATAAAAGGAATGAGCACACTTGGTACCTAGTACATGCTCAATAAACTGTTAATTTACCTTCCTGCTTCCCTGCCTTCCTTTCTCCCTCCTCCTTACTTCCACTCAGGCTTGCTTGCTTCTTATGCCATTCTGACTTCTTTTTTTTTTTTTTTTTACATTTTTATTGGAGTATAATTGCTTTACAATGGTGTGTTAGTTTCTGCTTTATAACAAAGTGAATCAGTTATACATATACATATGTTCCCATATCTCTTCCCTCTTGTGTCTCCCTCCCTCCAACCCTCCCTATCCCACCCCTCTAGGTGGTCACAAAGCACCGAGCTGATCTCCCTGTGCTATGGGGTTGCTTCCCACTGGCTATCTACCTTACGTTTGTTAGTGTATATATGTCCATGCCACTCTCTCGCTTTGTCACAGCTTACCCTTCCCCCTCCCTATATCCTCAAGTCCCTTCTCTAGTAGGTCTGTGTCTTTATTCCCATCTTACCCCTAGGTATCCATCTGGGGAAGATTTGGAGGGGTAAAGAGTCAGGATAAGTGGAACAAAGAAGGAGAAGTCATAGATTCCATACGTTGGAATCTATGACTTCTCCTTCTTTGTTCCACTTATCCTGACTCTTTACCCCTCCAAATCTTCCCCAGATGGATACAAAATGCTTTACAGCATTCCACAAATTCCTAATATGCTGCATGGAATGCAGGCATGAATACTTAGCTGATGTGGGCATAGGTCTGAAGGCACTTTCTGGAGGGAGCCCTGACTTACTACACATGGAGAGGCCCAGCAAGGAACATCCGTGTTTGTGATACTCATTTTTAGTTCACCAAAAAGTGTGGTTAATTCTCACATCAGTAGTGAGAATTTTCATTTTCATGGATATCTGGGCTGTTCTTTGCTTCCTTCTTCTGCTGAGTTCCTTTTTAGATTTTTTTCAGAGTGCATCTGTAATTTGGAGGTATGTAGTACAAGGGTTGCAGTACAAGTCAATAATTCCAGAGTAGCATTCAAATGTCACCCCTTCCATCCCCTACTTTCTTGGCATCTGAGATGGTGTTGTCGTTTCACACAATGGACTTGTATCAATGGAGCCAGAAAGACTAAGAGAAACTGAGACTTGGAATTAGACATTCTTTTGAGGTACTGGGTAAATAGAACCCAGCTGGGATGATGATGAGAGCTCTGTTATGTTGTTGGAGAGGGACTTCCCTGGTGGCGCAGTGGTTAAGAATCTGCCTGCCAATGCCGGGGATACGGGTTCGATCCCTGGTCCAGGAAGTTCCCACATGTCACGGAGCAACTAAGCCCTTGTACCACAGCTACTGAGCTTGTGCTCTAGAGCCCACGAGCCACAACTACTGAGCCTGCGCATCACAACTACTGAAGCCTGTGCACCTAGAGCCCATGCTCCACAACAAGAGAAGCCACTGCAGTAAGAAGCCCATGCACAGCAACAAGGAGTAGCCCCCACTTGCCGCAACTAGAGAAAGCCCGTGCACAGCAACGAAGACCCAACATGGCCCAAAATAAATGAAATTTTAAAAAAGATTCTGTTAAAAAAAAAAAATCTTAAAAAAAAATGGTTGTTGGAGGGGCTCTCTCTCTAGACGTCTAACTCAAATAACTTCAAGTCTCAGGCAGTTAAACAAATTAATAAAGGGGCAGGTGTAATACAATAGGGAGTGCTGGAGACTGTGGCAAACCAGAGAACATATTTTTGGTCTAAAGACATTCACCTTTTAAAATTTCAAATACTGATAATGCCAAGCCAACTGTTACTGGGCCAAATTTGCCCTATGGGCCATCTGTTTGTTACCTCCCCAAGACTTAACAGAACTTAATCTCTAGGAGATACGACAACAGATAATAGTGGTGAGCCAGAGAAGTGGTCACCATCAGGAAGGCTTAACCAGATGTAAAAGGAGTGACCTGAAAGTGATGTTATAGCAAGCAGTAAGAGGGAAATAAGCCAGCAGTTAATGGGTTTCAGGAATGAGAGTGGCAAGAAGCAGTCTCAGTGAAGGTCTCTAAGCCCTCTGTGATAGTGGAGGGAAGGAAATAGAGTTCCCAACCAGGAAGGCCTAGGGTCTGAGAATGGTGATCATTATTGGGAATCAGAACTAGGATGTAACAAAGGGCAAGACCAGGTATCACTTATTACTGAATCACTTGCATATTGAACTCGTAATCCTTAAATCCCTTAAAAATATTTTTATTGCTTCTTAAAAACTGATTTTTAAACTTGCTTATATAGAGAATTTAGAAAATACAGAAAAGCATAATAAAAAAGAACTTTTGAACTGTCCCACTGAAGGAAAGACAGCACTGTTTGCAAAGCATGGGGCCAGGCAGGGAATCAACAGTTTCTGTCTTTGGGAAGAGGACTTTGGGATATGGGGGCAGGAAACTGGGTTAAGAGCTAGAAGCGTGTTGGCTAGCCTTCACGGGTTACCTAGAGCAGGACTGATTTCAGACTATTTTAGATAATTCGTCATGATTTTTGGTTTGAAAATATTGTAGTTAAGAGCCAGAATATAAAACCTCACTCCTAGGACTTCCCTGGTGGTCCAGTGGTTAAAACTCCATGCTTCCACTGCAGGGGGAATGGGTTCGATCCCTGGCTGGGGAACTGGGAAACTAAGATCCTGCAGGCTGTGCAGCCGAAAAAAATTTTAAAAACCCTAGCTCCTGTCTAGTTAGATCTTCAGTATTCATAATACAACCTAATCTCTTTAAGGAGTTGTGAATTCTCAGGATGTCAAATATCCATGTCTTACTAAAATGCATGTCCTAAATTCCTTTTTGGAAATTATGGACTATTTTGGATTATATACACCACTGATGTTTCACATCATTGGATTATATTGTCTTAGAATAATTTTGGTTTTGCTAAATACATGTATAGAAAAATATGAATTTTTTTGGTCTTCAACTATTGGCCTGTTTTATGTAACAGGTGTGGGTCAATGTATGTGTTTTTAGTATAGGAGTACTTCCAGGGCAAGTAACAAGTCATTGTGAATAAAACCATATGTCTCAGACCAAAATTAATTCTTGTCATCTAAGATGTTACCGTATTGAGTTCTAGTTCTGGAGTTTGTATTCAAAAGCTATTATTTGACAATGATTTTGTACAAAAAAGGAGAGATATTTTAGAAGAGAAACATGATACTTAGAGGAGAAAATTCCAACTTACGATTTTCTGGGCTAGTCTTAAACGGTACTCACATCTTTTCTAAAATAAACTACAAAAAGTCATCCATGATATGCCCATATAATGTGATTTTCATTGAATAGGGGCTTTGTGTATAACAGGTCTCAAAATGGAACATGTGAAATGTCAGATTTCCCATATGTGACTGCCACAATGAGTCCACTCAAGCATCCTAACACCTGATATTCTAACATTTATTTGTACATTTTTTCTTAAACTTCCTCTTTTTTTTTTTTTGGTCACAGCCACAACTGCTTCAGCAAGTTTGTGATTTTTAAACTTCCTCCTTCAAGAAAGTTTTAAAAACATGAATTATCTCTGAAAACTTGAAAAAAATGTAGTAAAAGTGGTAAGAAATTGAATTATTGCCAGGCATATTTTGCTCATAGGTTTTAGCTCAAGGCATTTATGTAGTAGAAATGATTTACAGTGGTAAACATCTCTAGCTGAATCATCAGTGAATGTCTAATGGATTAGTTAAGAAACAGCAACTTAGGAAATGTAGGTTCTAATCTTAGCTCTTTCCGATATAATTTCATGGTGTAAAGACATTCATTTCACTCTAAGTTATTTCAATTTTGTTTATTATGAAATTGGGGAAACGATTAATAAATATCCACTCAACAGTGTAGAAAAAATTAAAGAAGTTTTATGGTATCACAGAAAGAAACAGCCTCAGAGTTAGAAGATCTGGTTTCTGAACACAGTCTTGTCACTTAAAATAGCTATTTTTTCGATCCCTGGTCTGGGAAGATCCCACATGCTGCGGAGCAGCTAAGCCCCTGTGCCACAATTACTGAGCCCACGTGCCACAACTACTGAAGCCCGCACGCCTAGAGCCCGTGCTCTGCAGCAAGAGAAGCCACCACAACGAGAAGCCCGCCCACTACAACGATGAGTAGCCCCCGCTCATGGCAACTAGAGAAAGCCTGTGTGCAGCAGCGAAGATCCAACGCAGCCAAAAATAAATAAATAAATAAATAAATTTAAAATAGCCATTTTAATTTAGACAAACCATTTCATTTTCAGAGGCTGGCATTTTTCCTTATCTGGCAAATAGAAATAAAAATAAACATCTTATTTACTTTGTAAGGCTGTAGGGAAAAGCAAAATGAAATAATGTTGGTAAAAAGACTTTATAAATTGTAAAGTGCTATGTAAATGTAAGTTATAATTTCAGAAATAACACCAGGGCTTTGCTATAGTATCATCTGCTTCAGCATGGAATTCAATATAATGCTGCTGTATTTGAACTGTTCAAAGGGGTATGTCAGTGGCAAGGCTATAGCACATTCATCTTTGCAGAAATTTTGAGCTTAGTATTATAATGAAATTCAAAAGATATTTATTTTAGAATTCTAGTTCTGTTAAGTCATATATATGCTATTTCAATAATTTACATTTGTTTTGAGAAATATCAGATTTTTCCCTGTTCATGTGTTCTCCATTCCTTTCACTACCAGCCCTACTCCCGAACAATAAACTAAAAACAGATATAGAAGCATAAATGCTCACCTTCATGTTCCAGGCCTCTTGAAAATATATAATATAATCAAAGGGATTGGAAAAGATCTATGGAGCTGGCTATAGTAAAAGCGACATATAGTACAGTGATGGCTTTTTTTATTTGCCGTTCCCTCTCAAATCAGACAAACCCCTGGTATTTCTAGGGTATAGCTGAATCTTTTTTTTTTTAAATCAAAAGCACATTTAGTAACATGATGAATATAATTAACACTGCTGTATATTGTATATGAAAGTTGTTGAGAATAAATCCTGAGTTCTCATCACAAGAAAATAATTTTTTCTGTTTAATTTTATATCTATATGAGATGATGAATGTTCACTAAACTTACTGTGATAATCATTTCATAATGTAAGTGAAATCATTATACCTTAAACTTACACAGTGCTGTAAGTCAATTATAT